>NC_134700.1:27754316-28405566 GCF_043290135.1 Rhipicephalus microplus
GACGCTGTAGTTGAGGGCTCCGGAAACTTCGACCACCTGAGGTTCTTTAACATGTAACAAAATCTGAGCACACGAGTTTACAGCATTTTCACCTCTTGAAAATGCAGCCGCCATAGCCGGGATGTGATCCCGTGACCTGCGGGTCAGAAGCTGAGTACCCTAACCACTAGACCACCATGACAGGTCAATATTTATTGTTTCACTAGGAACATTACCGATTCTGTTTTTGTCGTTCATGTGCTGTTTGAGATGAGCAGAAAGAGAACGCAAACAGCGGAACAGCGCATGAAGCAAGCACATCACTATGTAGGTACGTAGCGGCGGGCATCGAAGAGTCCGAGCCGTGACGTCACTTAGGTCTCTCACCAAGTGGCGCCAATCGAACTTCTCGGGGCTAATAAGACCAAATTTGCAAATGTATCGAAGTATTTCAAAATACCATTGGCAAGTATTGTATCAGATACAATTTTTGCGGTAGTATCTTGTACAGTCGCCGACAAATTTTTCGGACTCCAAAATTCAAAATTGTTAGATATTTCGGACTTCACAAATGCACCGTCAAGGATTGCACTAATGCATTTTTGTGATCGATTTTTCGGGCCAGTTTATGTGGTAAAGTTAGATTTTCCAGACTAAATCAACTGTTATGAGCGATGCTGCTCGATCTCGAAAGCCACCATCCAGTCTTTTATTTTGCTGGCTTGGTCGACTTTGGCTTGCAGTGGCTAATTGCGTGGCATCCAAGATTAGAACCGCACACCATCTTCTAGTTTCGGAGGCCATGTCTGATCCTTCTTAGCTAGCAAAATGGCAAAACTTATTTTTCAGGCAACCTTATCATCATCATTATTACTGCGATAGGTTGTTTCTATTTTCTAAGCGCTTGTTTTTCTGGTCATTTCACACATGGTCGTGTTGGTGGTGTACCAAGTTGGTTTGAGCTGTCGTGGGCATCACATGCTCGCTACTGTTCAAGGTTGCTTAATAGTTTCGGAGGCCATGTCTGATCCTTCTTAGCTAGCAAAATGGCAAAACTTATTTTTCAGGCAACCTTATCATCATCATTATTACTGCGATAGGTTGTTTCTATTTTCTAAGCGCTTGTTTTTCTGGTCATTTCACACATGGTCGTGTCGGTGGTGTACCAAGTTGGTTTGAGCTGTCGTGGGCATCACATGCTCGATACTGTTCAGGGTTGCTTAATAGCACTCCGTGGTCACGGTGCTCAGCTACTAACCTGGAATACACGAGTTCAATCACGGCTGCGGCGGTAGCATTGTGACGGTGGCCAAATGCTGGAGGCTCGTGTACTGTCTGGTGACAGTGCAGGTAAAATAACTTCAGACCGTGTTGCTCAATTCCACCAAACAGGCAGGGAAGTGGCATGAGCACACGAGTCTACAGCATTTTTCGCTGCAAATGTCTTTAGGCGGTGCCAAGGCAGCACAAACGCGCTGCATTGAAGGCGGTTTCAAGTCAGGAAGCATTTCTGAATACGGGGATGAATATCGATGGAATCGCACAGCAAAACTTTCCGAGTCAACTGCTCAAGGAGAGGCACCACGAAGAGCGATTCAGCAGCAGGAAGGATTGCTCACAAGGAGCGACGAGGTTATTTGTGGCCTGCATCAAGTTTTGTTTGCTTGGTTCTATGGAGCCACTAACTTTGCTGCCCGCAGCGATCGGTGGCAGCGATTGGCAACACGCTTGCCATCGATGTTACTGTACCTCAAATAGAACCAAATTCACTCATCCACAAGAACAGCAATAAGCATGGTGTTATTGAGAAACTTCGAGGGCTTTTCTTAAACCTAATAAAATATTTTCACGGCCCGACCACTTTTTCAGACTGTTCGATTTCACGGACTATTTCGTAGTGCCCGCCATGACTGAAAAATCAGTCGGGGACTGTATCTGTATCTCCAATACTTTTTGCCTGGGTATCTTGTATCACGATACAATTTTAAAGTATCTTTGCCCAGCCCTAGTTATCTTGAGTTACAGTACTGATGTAGTACTGCTGACAAAAACGTAGCTGGATGACGATATTGACGAGACAGTTGTTTTCCCTCCGTCTCATCAGGCTTATCATTGTCACACGTCTTCGAGAGGCGGTGGGGTCTCGGATTTGTTTAAAAAAAAATACAAGTGCAGTGCTATTCTGTCAAGCCACTAACTTAGAATCTGTTTCATCGAAGCTTTCTATTGTTTGCCTTGTACAGAGCCCCTAACTTGTCTGCGCAATATCTTTGTGAAGATATTGCATCTTTTACAAGTGATAATGTGTTGCTCAAACGTGATTTTAATTTCCCAAGCACTGACTGAGGAAACGCATCCCTTTTTACCGAATCGAATTTGCATGTGAACTACCTATGCAATATTACGCTTTATCATAACATGCAACAAGATGTTAAATGCCTGGCATGTATTCAAGAAATGCTAGCTACAATTCTTGATTGAGTTGTATGTTGATTGAGTGTTTGGAATATTTGAAGGTTGTTTTATTGTGTCACACGACATATTTGATTCAGTTGATGATATCGTAGATGTAAAGGTAGTTCAATAAATGTTTTGTTTCGGTTTCGTTCGACCGCGTCTGCCATCTCAGTGTGTTCCCGAGAGCGGCATTCTCATATCTAGACCCATGAATTATTATTGTATTTTGCTCCTTGTGCTTATTGTTTACTGTACTTTCTTGTATTACTGTTATTTATTTTAGTTGCATGCATTTTTCTTCTCCTGTTCTGTTCTAAGCATCGTGATGATGTTTTTTTGGAGGGGGCACTGCCACACGCATTTCTTATTTCACTTTTGCAGTATTCGGTTTGCGCCCACAAAGAGTGCCTGCAATACTCAACACAGATCACGCCTCAGTGTTTGAGAAGGTTCATGTTTTTAGTTGATCAATTTGCTAAGGTTGCGCTCAAGGCATGAACATTCAAGCTTATTCCAGAGCTTGCGTGACGACCAGTGAAAGGCTGAAAATTCGATGCATTATGTATATAAGGCAGCGTGTTCGAACAATGACCAGTTAATAGATGACCGACGCTCTGTGCACCAATATCAGTGTACAGCATAGGTCGGCGAGTCTTGTGCAGCTCACCCAGACTCACAAAAATTTTCCTGTACCGGACTCACACTCACAAAACTTTTCTTCAGCCGGACTCAAGCTCACCAAAACACTACTCACCTGGACTCACGGCTTGATATGAGTCAAAGTGAGTTGACTCATGAATCAGCCTAGAATTAGCATCTTTGATCGAGGTGTTAATGCTCCTTAATGGCCAACTGCAACGAAATCTGGCACTCCGCAAAAAGTCAATATCAAGGTCAAGTCAAAGGTAGTCTAGCTAGAGGTGGTGCTGCCTGCCAAATGTCGCATTCGAAATACAAGCACTTACCTTAAAGAAAAACTTACAAACGGTGGTGTTTTTGAAACCGAAACTAGAAAAAACGCCATTATGGCTGACCGGAAGTGACGTGAACAACAAAAAAGTTGCCTGCTCTGCACTCTTCGAGCATGCACATAGCGGACACGCCCTTTTAGTGTGTGTGTTTTTTTCTATGTTAACTTCAGATAGCTGCGTGAACATGCCTCATATCGAATGCTGGTCTGAGATTCCCACTGGTGGGTTTGCAGTGCCTGGCCCCAGTATTCAGAAACGCGACTTGACTTGCCATCAACTTCAATGCAGCACGAACGTGTTTCGAACGTGATGTCTTAGGTGGTGCCAAGGCAGCACAAACCCACAGACACATTACAAACGCGCTGCATTGAAGGCGGTATCAATTCAAGAAGCGTTTCTGAATACGCAGATGAATATCGAAGGCATCGCACAGCAAAACTTTTCGAGTCAACTGCTTGCGGACAGGCATCACGAAGAGCGATTCAGTGGCAGGAAGATTGCTCACAAGGAGCGACGAGGCGACATTCTGTAATAATAGTCATATCCAGTTATGTCCAATTTCCCTGGAAACATCGCTGGAGCTTTGCATTGTCTGCTTGCTTGCAATTAGAGCATCAATTATAGACTAAATACGCGACTGCAACATTTTGCACTGTCGTTAACCTAACTTACTATATATATACTACGTATTTCTAAGTAAAATTTCGTTGTAGTTGGCCTTTAAAGGAACTCTGCAACACTTCTTGAGCAAGGTCAGAAAACACTGCCGATTGGTAGTAAAGGCTCCTGAGAACACGCGAGCAAAATGTTATAGCGCAGCATGCAGCCTGGAATTCACAATAAATTATCGAAGTCAGCTAAAAATTGCTTTCTCTTTCTTCGACAAATGATGGAAGACACTCATAAATCACTCGTAGAATACCCATCTATCAGCCATTGGCTGATTTAAACATGGCGCGCTTGGTTGTTACAGAGAGTACCATGAAAGGCTGTCACTTGTCAACGCGTGCGAGCGTGGACAAGTGACCGCATATTTGAAGGAAAACCACATATTCAAAGTAAAAAAAGCAGAAAAATTTCTCAAGATCATGAGGCATGCATGACGTTTTTTTGTTCGCCTCTGCGATCCCTCCCTGCGTAGCTTTCAGCGCTTTCATCGGGACGTGAGAAGAGAGAACGAGACTGCGGCGTGTGAGAAGTCTAAGTACCGTATTTACTCGATTCTACCGCGCCCTCGATTGTAACGCGCACCCGATTTCCACCGCGAAAAAAAAACTTAAGACATCGATTGCAACGCGCACCCATTTTTCTCGCTGGCCCGCACGATCACACCACTAAAAAAAAACGACTCCTTTCGGGAGCGTCTTCCATTTAAATATGAGGTACGGGCGAAGCTTGTGCCCATCTGACGTGTAACAGAGCATTGCCGTCACTGTAGTTTTACCGTGGACCGATGTCAGCACGCGAACTTGCTTCGCCCCCTTTTCTTCTCGACGCTTGTGGTGCCAGGCATGTCGAAGTAAAGAGGCGTCTGATCGGCATTCCCGATTTGCTCAAGCAGGTAGCCGTTTAGGACCTCTGAAAACTGTGAAGCTTTTCATCGTACTCCTCTGCAAAACTTTTCTCATATGCATGTTACCCTTCGGAGAGAAAAGCCTTTCCTCTTCATAAAGTTAGTTAGCCAGCACCTGCTCGCTTTCAAGTGGCTCCGCATCAGACCTTTTTCTAAAAATAATTGCATAGCCCGCACTTGGAGCAGTTCTATACTCGCCGAGCAGCTCTTTAATTTGCGGAAACCGACCCTGCTGTGGTCCACTGAAGCCTTTGCGTGAAGCTTTGCTGTCGACAATCTTCTGCTTTTGTTTCCGCCAGTCCCGCACACACGTTTCGGGAACTCCGAATGACCGCGATGTGGCCCGATTTCTGTCCGTTTCGGCACACGCGATGACTTTTCTTTTAAAAGCGGCATCGTGGTGCACTCGAGTTTTGGGAGTCAGCCCTTCCACGCCGTCGATGCTAATGCATTACTAGATGACAAACTCCTCAGCACACGTACGAAGTGCCGCACATGGGAAACACATAGGCAGAAATGGCCGACGCGCCATGCCGACGCACGTAGGGGGCGGCCATTTTGGATTTGCCGATGGCAATAGATTAACCGTAATTTTTTTGTTCGTACTCGATTCTAACGCGCATGCGATTTATGAACTCGCTTAACCGGAAAAAAGGTGCATGTTAGATTTGAGTAATTACGGTAACTCCCCTCCTACTGGACGGATTCTTAAAATTTTGCGGCGTTGAATTTGTGAGGCAATACACTTTTCCAGTGAATCAATTCCATGGTTACTCAAGAAAATGTTTCAGGGCCCCTTTAACACCAACATCTGTCGTGGTGCCGTTTGACATAGTATCTTCAAAAACGAGTTTTGAGTGCTTCCAAACCAGTAAGGTCCTTTTTCTTGGAAGAGATGATGGCATACGACATAATAATTTAAAAATTCGCTGGAATGGTGGGGGAGATGAAGGCACTCCCTTACATAATTCACGCCTCCGATTAATTAAAATCACTCCATTGTTCAAAAATGGCAACAAAGCATCCCCATATAACTACCGGCCCATATCGCTTACAAGTGTCCCATCCAAAATTATGGAGCACATTTTATTTACCAACATCATTAATCACCTCGAACAGCATAACTTCATTCACCCTTCCCAACATGGTTTTCGTAAAGGCCTGTCGTGCGAAACACAACTTGCTGCCTTCATCCATGACTTGCACACAAATCTTGACCGGAACATCCAAACTGACGCCATATTTCTTGACTTTGAAAAGGCTTTCGATAAAGTTCCTCACCACCGCCTTATGACCAAACTTTCTTTGCTTAACCTCGACCCATTCGTCTTGTCCTGGATTAATAACTTTCTCACTGACAGAAAACAGTTCGTCGTCATAAATACAGCCAGGTCTCAAATCTCTCCTGTCCTCTCCGGTGTTCCCCAGGGAACAGTACTTGGCCCCCTGCTTTTCCTGATTTACATCAACGACCTTCCACACTGTATTACTAACAATATAAGATTATTCGCCGACGATTGCGTTATTTACGCAACAATCTCTAGTCATGAAGACCAAATAGCTTTACAAACAGACCTAACAGCCGTTCAAAATTGGTGCCACAAGTGGCAGATGAGTTTAAACATTTCCAAATGTAGATCAGTGTCTTTTCACAGACGTGCTAATCCGTTAGTGTACAACTACACCCTACATAACAGTTTTCTACAACTGACTAGCTCGTATAAATACCTTGGAATGCATATCTCAAGTGATCTGTCATGGACCCTCCACATCAATCACGTCATTTCAACAGCTCGTAGATCTTTAGGTTATATCCAAAGAACCCTGAAGTTTGCTCCCAGCCACTTAAAAAAATTAGCTTTCATCACAATAATACGCCCCAAACTGGAGTACGCCGCAGCAATTTGGGACCCACACCAGCATTATCTCATCCAAAACCTAGAAGCCATCCAAAACCGCGCTGCCAGATTCGCCTTTTCCGATTACTCATCGTTCACCAGTGTAACAGACTTAAAGAAACGTGCCACATTCATTCCCCTTAGTCTACGCCGAAAAACTGCGCGGCTCGCATTATTCCACAAATTCTATCACGCATCCCCATCCAGCATTTACGTCACCCAACGCCCCCATTTCTCTGATCGTTGTTGCAACACTATGCAAGTACATTACCCTCGTCCCAAAACTACCACATTTGCAGAATCTTTCTTCATTCGGACAGCTAAGGAATGGAACGCCCTACCGGAAACCATTGTTAGCATTCAGGATGCAGAAGCCTTTAAAAATTCCCTGACAACCATCACTGAACTGTAATAGCTAACTGAACTGTGACCTACCATGCTATTTCTTGTATAATGGTTTCTAGTGTCATCTCCCTAGTATGGCATGTATGTATATTTTATGTACTTGGCAATGTTTCGAAACCTTTTAAGTGGTACCTTTTGTCACTGAAAAATGTTTTCATCCAGAGTCCTCAAACAAATGTACCTGTTACCGCCCCCCCCCCCTCTTCTTGTATGCCCACCCCTCATGTAATGTCCCTTCTGTTAGGGACCCTTGAGGAAAATAAAATAAATAAATAAATAAAATAAATAAATAAATACATATTGGTATGGTATATGAACGACACTGCTTTGGATACCTGTGAGTAGACGCGAGTATAAACGTGAATCCAGGTAGTGCGGATAGTAATGCTGAAGATGACTAGATAGATCCTTAGGTCGGCAAAAGGAAGTGAAGCTCACTCGGACTCAGACTCACTAAAGTTTTCCTGGGCCGATCTCACTCAGAACCACACTCACAAAAATTTTCTTCAATCGGACTCGCCAAAATTTTACTCACCCGGCCGCACTCAGACTCACACTCACAGCTCGATCTGAGTCTGAGTGAGTCCACTGATGACTCAGTTCACCGCCCTATGGTGTACAGCATGCACCTCTTGCTGCAACTTGAGTTTCCATTAGGCAGCTACAAGTGCGGCCAAATGAAGAGTTTCATCTTGCATACACGGACTGCTGCCTTCATCAACATCATGACCCCATGACAATATACCTACTGCGGGAGCTAATTAAGAATGGCATTCCGACGCACACACAAAAAAGAGGGTAAACTAGCATTTCACTAATATGGAAGTTTAAAAACTAGATCCAAATGAATAAAAAGTTTAAAAGCTATTGTAGCAAATTTCAAGGTGGTCAATCTAGTTATGCTGGGAAAACTGTAGACTCATGAAATATGTGCTGGCCAGCGTATTTATTATTTGAAGATTATTCAACCTTGGTTGTGTGCCAAGCAGGCTCACACTAAATATAGCAACCAATTTTGCTGATGTGATATATCAACCATGACATGCTGCCAGGGCAGTCAGTCTCAGTGCCTATAACGATGCCCAAAAGTCCGTAACACTAAGCAGGCTGAAATAGAGGAATGTACTAGCCTAATTTCAACCCTTGCCACAAGTAACTAAAGCTACAAAAAATGTGCAGGTCACCAGACATGGCAGTAACTTCAGTCATTTCATTTATCAATAACCACAGATGCTGTTATTACAAGCACTGCAGATCAGCAGCCCGGACAACATGAATGCATACAGATCCAACATCTTGTGAACTAAAAAAAATGCACTGGAACCTGCTAAATGAAAAAAGCACACATTTCAAGCCCTTATTACATTCAACCATTTCATCTTACTTTATATACTAAATGATGTGCAGGGATGCAACAGCCTCAATAGAATTCGGAGCAATTTTCAGAGCACCAGAACCCACTTTTGGAGCGGGTTACGGAGAAAAACCTTAAGTTTTTATCACGAAAGCCTAAATAAAAATGAAGACTTGCATTTTAAAAACGAAATGCACAAAGGATTCAACATTTTCTAAATTATCTTAAGTGAATATGAGCACTGCTATTTCAATAAAAGTAGTATCTTGAAACACCCCCCTAGGCAAACAATGATGAGGTCCACATAACCATTTGCCACGCCTGTCAAATCTTTTCACAACCTCTGAGGACTCAAATGTGGATCTGCCAAGCTGCCGATCTTGAGATTCGAGAGATTAGTAAATTTGAAAAGTAGGGACAGCAAAAAAAAAAAAGCTGGTGCTTAATTTTGTTTTATTTCTTTAGGGCTGCAGATGTGTCATACAGTGCTCCAAATAATTGCCAGTAACTTTTTTAGACATCAGCAGTCCTATTAGTAATTACAATTTGTCAGCGTACACTCGCATGAGCAACTCGGCAAACTGTGCTGTGTTCAGCAAATAATGCTAACAGCACCTATGAAACCTTAAAATGCTTTTCCGCAGACCACTCGTGTACTGCGGCAAAGGTGGCTTAACGTGTAGCAATTGAGGCGAAGAAATTTTTAAACAGCTACCCCCCCCCCCTTTTTTTTTTCACAATGAGTTTAGGTTCAGGGCATAACTTGTCGGCTCGCTTGCAAGGCGTGTTTGACTTAAGTAATAACGGTGTGCACCCATTGGCCTGGCAACAGCACCAGATATCTATCGCATGTGCCATTGCTATGGCAACTAACATGGTGCCCGGCAACCACAGCGTTCACATCAAATCGAGTTTGCTCGCATGCAGTAACAGTGAGATACACTTCCAGCTTTAGTTCTCAACATGCCATTACCGCATTTGCCAACTAAGAAATTCATATTTCCCGCGAAGTGTTGCTGAATACGGCAACGCATTTTTGTTTTGAAGTTGCGTCGTCCCGCCGGTAGAGATTCGCTACGGTCAGCGGACTGATGGACATAGTTACTTCGTCTGGCCGATCACATTTCGAAAGTATGGTTTGTGCCCTTGGAACCTTGCATTTATGATGCAAACTGCAGGTGGCCAACGTGGACTGCATTTCTTAACGATACTAATACAACTCAGAAAAGTTTGAGGCTAGTCGGGCATTTTGGCACAGTGTGGCCTAATTTCGACAAACTTCAGGGTTTTGGCACAGCTCCGTGCATTAATAGACAACAAATCAGCACAATTGGCCCAGCTGTTGCACCCCTGTAAGTGGAAACTTGTATAGCACTATATATTTCTTTAATTAATGCACTGTTTCACATTTTTAACATATTTTGTTTGCTCAAACAAACCATGCACTACATAATTGCTATGTAGTAATTTCGATGTACATATATCTTTACGTTTATTGGCTACTCTGCTGCATATTGGAAGTACAAATGTTAAGAAGAAATGTAGAACTAGAGATGTTTAGATGCATGGTACACTGTTTTTGGCTGTTCAGAATTGAGGCAAGGACCTTGTCAAGCTCCTAGATGAAGCTTTTTGTATTTGTGTTCATTATAATGCTGCAATTGATTGATTGAATTACATCTCTAACAATCAAGAATGCAACACTGCAGTCATCAAAGACATCCGAGCAATACTTTCACTTTCACTGTCTTTGTGCAAGCAAGGTAACTCACCAGCCTGATATGCCACCTATTGTAAGCTGCTTTGCAGGGGAAGCTTTTGTAGCGTCCTTGAAGAAGCTCATAGGCCAAGACTCTCCCCTAGAACCTGCGAGGCGAAT
Organism: Rhipicephalus microplus; assembly: GCF_043290135.1. Lineage (NCBI taxonomy): Eukaryota > Metazoa > Arthropoda > Arachnida > Ixodida > Ixodidae > Rhipicephalus > Rhipicephalus microplus. Next base: position 27,764,833 of record NC_134700.1, read on the forward strand.
TCCCATCGTGACTTTCGCATCCATGCAGCAGCATTACAGGTGTCAGGATAACTCCATAATTATTAGTGACAAATGTAACTCGCAGGTTACACGAAAACCAAAATAGGCGGAAAACTAACGGACTGGGCGGGACACGTCATTGGCAAAAGGATGACACAGAAAAACAAATATTATATGAAATGCAAGAAGGGTGCTGTGACAATCTCTCAGCTTGGGAAATACTGAAATGCTAGTGTTGTACAGTTAAAAGTTATCGTGGCCTTGTCATGCCCCCAACAGTGCATCACTATTGCCAAAAATTTGTGTTGGGTGGGCTTGCTTATGCTGTGTGGGAATATTAAGTTGACCACCGGCCTCTCCAATAGCATTAACTGCTCCATTGAATCTATGCTTAAAAAACTATTATAACACTAAAGTAAGCTTGCGGAGTACATAACAGCGCTTAGAAAACAACAGGCTTAGATAATAAAAAAACTCGTGGCTGATCTTGGAACCAGATTTTCTGAGCTAAAAAAAACATTTAGCGGGTCCACGAGCTTGAGCAAAATGTAAAATCTCTTGAAGTGAAATTGACTGATCTAGAGAATGGGAGTAGATTTTCAAATATAACGGTCTTCAGTATTCCTGAAGACCGAGATGAAACTAGTCAATCCTAAAGAGTGAATTTCTCTATGAAATTTTCGCTACAAAAGTTGACATTAATTGTGAATCCGCTGGTAGGAATCATCACCTTAGTAGGCCGGGCAAACAAAGACCAGTCATAATTTATTATGATTTTAATGAATTTATTAAGATCCAGAATTACAATGAAAAGCAGTTAATATTGAAAAATGCTTATAAATTTGAAGGCTCCAAAATATCAGTCTAGAATGACTACTCACAAATCACACAAACCAAGCGAAGACTCCTATAGAAGAGTGCAAGGGCTGAGAAGAAGCAGGCAAAGAAAGCTTAATCAATGACGAACCGTGGTTGGGTAATAAGCTCTTAATTTGAAATGATCAGAAAAACCCAAGAAAGCAAATCAATGATGATCAAGGTACTTCAAAGAATGACTGACACACTTCACTTCCAGCTAAAAAATTGCGTGTTCTAAACATAAATGCTCGCAGCATTGTTAAGAAATCTGAGAATCTTGAATCGGTTATATTGAGTTACAGTCTTCATGTAGTAGTGTTGACTCTAACGCGGCTGCACGATGATATTGATGGCACAGTAGTTCACCCTCTGTCTTATCGTCTCAAGTGATCTTCTAGGGGTGGCGGGGTCACAGTTTTGGTTAAGAAAAACTTGAGTGCAGTGCTTTTACGTCAGGCCACTAACTTAAAATTTGTTTCGTTGCAACTTTCTTGTTGGGATAAATCATTTTTATTGTTTGCCATTTATATAGACCCTAACTCGTCTGTACAATACCTTAGTGATCTTTCTGAACATAATGCATCCTTTACAAATAATAATGCGTTGCTTATAGGTGTGTGGCAGCAGGACACAACGCTGCTTCTGCACCTGCGCACAACGTCGACGCTACTAACCTGAGCTCTGTTATGATAAGAATACTATGCTACAACAAAAAACAAACTGCCTGTGCTCCCGCAAGCTGATCAGCAATCGTTGCTATATCTTTCATGTGGACGCATAAAAGTTATATGTACCCACATCAGGCGACCCAAAAAACTAACTTACCGCACTGTCATGGCCAACCAGGTAGCCCTCGCCGCTCTTTGCCAAAAAGTACAATAACTTCAATAGCAACTTCAGGCCTAACAACAAGCTTTCAAAAAACAAGAGCAGCAACTCCACAACAACGCACCCAAAATAAACCACACTCATCTGACAAATTTGCACAGCTGCGCTTGGGACCCGCCCTCCGAAGCTCTGCTCCAGTGGACGCTACTACTCCTGTGGCCATTGTCGACACGGACGTCTATCGCATCGCCGTCAAGCCCGAAAATGCCAACCACCCTGCTGAGTTGGATGTCAGGGAAACTTCAACATCAGCCCATAGAGACAGCTGCAAGCTGCTAACTTAAGAGCCATCTCATTTTCGTTACCAATCGAGCCAGTTAAATAATGGTTCCTCATCGACTGCGGTTCTGACATCTGCTGCTTTTTCTAACCTTTCCTGCATGATTGCTGCTTTTTCTAACCTTTCCTGCATGACAAGTGCCCTTGCATGTCGTTCGAGCTAAGTGCAGCGAACCATTCTAGCATTAAAACCTATGGTGTACTCTGCCTCATCATAACCCTCAAAAACATACTCCATGAATTCACATGAAATCTCGTCATCGTTGAAGTCACAAAGTCAATCATCGAGTCCGACTTCCTGGAGTACTACCATATTTTACTAGCATGACCAACTTATTAATGCCACACTAGACCTCTCCGTGCTGGGCCAACAAATGACTACCCAACAGCTCAGTGTTAAAGGGACCCTTGAAAAAAACGATGCTGACTGCACAACTCGTAGTGACGCTCGCCAGAACTATTGCGAGCAGAAATGACGCCAGGAGATTCTGATTGGATAAATTTAGCGTCAAAATAGGGAATACTATTGGATTTCTTTTTTCTTTAGCATGATTTTTCTCTCAAAGTGAAAGAGAATAAACTCTGTGACTTTGGCAGCTTAAAAACTGCAAAGTTGTTAAATAAATTTGCCAAAGGCCACGGTGCTAGAAAAAACATGCCGGGGACACTCCAGGTGCCATTGTTCGAAGAAACTAAAGGAAAAAAAAAATGTGAGAGCATTGATATATTACTATTTTTATTTTTCTTTATCATACCTCAAAAGCCCCTAAAGAAAGGGGTTTTACATGAGGGGTGGGCATATCTACAACATCAGTTCTTCTATGACACCTTTGAACAGGGTTGGATTAGATCGAAGCATTGCTTTGGTGGGAAGGTCATTGCAGTCCCTTGATGTCAGATTGAAGAATGAGGATGCATGAGCGACAGTGCAAGTTCGAGGGGGGTATATGGTCTTATCGTGGTTGGTCTGGCTTGAGTGGCGATGTGTGGAAATGAGGTCGGCTTGGGGTGATTTGTAAAAGAACTCGTGAAAGAGAGAAAGGCGGGTGACTCAACGATGTGAAACAAGGCTGAAAAGGTTTGCTTTGAATTTGAGTTTTGATGAACTAGAGTTATAAGAATAGTCTGAAAAAATAAAACATACGGCATGGCTCTGCACTTATTCGACTATGGTAATATGGATATGTTGGTATGGGTCCCACAGAACACACACATGTTTGAGTTTCGGCCTGACTAAAGAGCAGTACCGTATATACTCGTGTAAGGGCCGCCCTCGTGTAAGGGCCGCACCCCAACTTTGAAAGCGGATATTTCGAAAAAAAAAAAAAAAAAAAGTTCAAAATGTCCCGCCAGAAAAGTGTAGTTAGTTCATTTACAGCCAGATGGCGCTGCACGCTTTTCCGCTTTTATTCTACTTCCGCCGACGCGCCGACCACGCTGTTGACAGCGCGCCGCCATATTTGCCTTGTGCGGCCTCTTTGTTGGCATCGTTCCTAGCATCGTGTCGATACGTTGGCAGCGCGACTTCAGATCGGTGTCGTCGGTGTCACTTTGTTGGTTGTAGTGAACCCTGCAGAAGCCAGCGCACGTGACGGACGATGGGCCGGCATCTGAGATCATTCACTGCAGCATTTAAGCTGCAAGTGATTGACTATGCCGAGGAGCACGGGAAGCGGGAAGCTGGACGAAAGTACGACGTCGATGAGAAGCGCGTGCGTTAGTGGATGAATCAGAAAGATGCCCTCGCCGCTACTAACAGGAGCCGAAAGGCGTTTCGCGGGAAAAAGTGCAAGTACCCGCAACTCGAAAGCGAGCTCGTCAACTACGTCGTCGACACACGAAGGGACGGCTACGCCGTATCGACTGACATGATACGCGTCAAAGCCCTCAGCATCGCTCGCCACATGGAAATACCCCCGGCACAATTCAAGGCAAGTCGGGGCTGGGCTACGCGGTTTATGAACCGTAACCAGCTTTCTATTCGGCGCCGAACGACGATTTGCCAAAAACTGCCGCGCGAGTACGAAGACCACGTCATTAAGTTTCATCGCTTCGTGAATGCTCTCAGGAGGGAGCATGAATACGACCTGTCCCAAATTGGGAATGCGGACCAGACACCTGTGTGGTTCGATGCACCGGAAAGCACCACAGTGGATTTAAAAGGTGCGAAAAGTGTGTCTGTGCGCACGACTGGTGCAGAACGCCAAAGGTGCACTGTGATGTTGTGCATCACGGCAGACGGCAGGAGGCTTCCGCCGTACGTCGTATTTAAAAGGAAGACTCTCCCAAAAGAGAAGTTCCCTCAGGGAATCGTCGTACGTGCGCAAGAGAAGGGCTGGATGTCCGAGGAACTGGTCGTTGACTGGATTAAGACCGTCTGGGCAAACAGACCTGGAGGGCTGTTACAACGGAAAGCCCTCCTTGTTTTGGACAGCTTTAGGGGCCACTTGACCGACCGCGTCAAGAACCGAGTTGCCGCAACTCGTACGGACTTGGCCGTCATTCCCGGTGGCCTGACGAGTGTGCTGCAGCCGCTCGACGTATGCGTCAACAGACCATTCAAAGTGGAATTTCGCCGATGTTACTCTGAATGGATGGCTGGAGGCGTCCACGAGAAGACCCCTACAGGACGGCTGAAGCGGGCGTCGCTCCAACAGGTGTGTGAATGGATTTTGAATGCGTGGCGTGCCATGTCAGTAGAAGTAGTTGCTAAAAGCTTCAAGGTAACGGGAATTTCGAACTCCATGAACGGCACCGAAGATGACCGTCTCTGGGAAGACGCGGACGCCGAGGCGAGCTCCTCCGAGAACGAGGACAGCGAAATGGAATCCGAATAAAAACATTTCTGGCATGTCATTTGTGACTCTTGCACTCTGCTACTGTTGCATAAACAGTACAGACCTTTGGCCTGTACTAAATCGGCCTGATTCGTGTAAGGGCCGCACCTAGCAAAATTTTCGAAAAAAAAGTGCGGCCCTTACACGAGTATATACGGTAGGTTAAAAGTTTGACTGAGGGGGGTGCTAGACCGAACGAAACGGGTGTAAACCAAGAACACGATTAGCAGATTTTGTTATGCTGGCTATGTGGGTGTGCCATGATAGGCCAGAAATGAGATGAACTCCTAAATGCTTGTACATGTTAACAGCAAACATTGAAGAGTCAAATATGACATAATGACGAACAGGGTATGACTTCTTACGATGAAAAGTGAGAAGAGAGATTTTCTACGCATTTAATGAGCCACTTGTGACAACAATCTTCAATTTTCCTGAGGCCAGATTGTAGGCATAAAACATCATTATTATTGTTAACAGGATGGTATAGTATGCAATCATCAGCAAACAATCGAATTCTGGAAGAAATGTTAGTTGGAAGATCGTTAATATAAATGAGAAAGAGCAGAGGTCCGAGGGCTGTGACCTGAGAAACCCCAGATAGAATGGGTGCGGGGGAGGAAAAGTGTTCGTTGACGTATATGAATTGTTGGCAGTTGGAGAGAAAATCATGTATCCAATGAAAACCAAAATCATGAAGGTTTAGGCGAGCCAAATATGGTTGTGGGGTACTTTATCAAAAGCTTTTTCGAAGTCCAAAAATAGCGCATCAATTCAGAGGTTAGTATCAAGGCTGCAACTGATGTAGTTGATGAAGGGAGCCAGTTAAGGGGGGACGCGGGTCTCAGAATGGTGAAAAATGGCCAAAATGTCGATTTTGAGAAAATGCGATATTTGAAATTTTCAGACCTATAAGCGCGTGTCCTCAAATTGTGAACGCTGAATTCGATCAGTTAATGGATTAAAATTGATTATGATGTCGCCACGGGAGCGGCAAAACAACCCACGGCAGGTCAAATTCGTTCAAACTTCCCGCGCGCGCCGCCGACGAGGCAGTCAGCCGTTTGCCGCCATCTTGGGCTTGTTTTGAAGCCGATTCCTTTGTGCGCATTTTGCCACCCTTCAAAATGGCGTCGCTTAAACAGAACGGCTGCGCTCGCCCCTTTTCCGGAGCCCTCTTCCGAGCTGCTGATTGGCCGGAGCGCGTGCGCACCAGGCGAGCCCCCTGTTCCTCGCTTCCCATTGGCTGATGTGGCCAAAGTTGCCCGCACTTTTTTTTGTTTATTGTTCGTCGGCCGCCGGTTCCCGTTGCGCACATTGTTCGTCTGCTTCCCGCACGTGCCTGCTTGTGCTACGCGACCAACGCACCGACTTTCCGTCTTTTGCCAGCATGATTGGAGACGCTCGTCCAAAGAAGAAGACGCGCCAAGCGTACGGCAAGAAACGGAGGCACCCTTGGAACGACCGCCAGAAGAAAGCAGCCGACAACGTGCAGCCGATTTCGCCCGATGCCGCTAAAGCGGCGCATTACGATGATAGCGCGCAGCCGCGGCCGCTTGTGTCCGAAGCGGTGCACTCTCCTGTGCCTCGCAGCAGCACCTTATCGAATTGTGTGGTCGTCGGATCGTCATCTTGCACTTCCAGCAGCATCCTAGACCACATTGACACGGCGTTTTATACAGCGGACGAGTTTGCTGAGTGCGCGAGAAATGCAGCGGGCTTGAAGGCATCACTCGCATCGCAGTGCGCGACGGAACGCAAGTTCGAGTTATAGATATTGATGTGGAGGATGGTGACAAAGAAAACGGGACAGAATTTGTTATTGTTGATCTGGCGGCGATACGCTCGTTATTTGGACTTGTCGCGTGCTCAGAATGCAGTGAAAGAAGCGTCACTATTTCAAAGGCCAAGAAAGAGTACGGGCTGTGTTCGAAGCTCACAGTCACGTGCGGCAGTTGTGACTTTCGCGAAGAGCGTTTTTCGTTCCCACGTATAGCCGATGAGACCGACACCAAAATAAGACCGTTTGAAGTTAATATGCGTGCCATGAAGGCTATCAACAGTATCGGCAAGGGGGCAACGGCTCTGTCGGACTTCTTCGCCGGGATGAATATTTCGCGTCGAGGGCTTCACCACAAGAGTTAACAAAGCCACATGAATATAATGAAAGAAGCCTGCTGTGCGACTGCTGCCGAATGCGAAGCGGCGAGGAGCTCCTTGCTAGGCTTCTTGCTCGCGTCAAGGAGCTCTATGCGGAGTCATTTATGACAGCCCCTGGCTTACGCGTGGACATAGCTCGCATATATGTGTTGGCTGCATTGTTGAGATGTATAGTGGCCTCGTGATAGACCATATCGTGCTATCGAACTTTTGCCTGGCTTGCACCAAAGGACCCAAGGAAGGAGAAGCAGGACATTCTGCCTGGCTCATTCAGCATGCCCCTCTGTTGATTGTAATGCTGGCCAGATGAAAGCGGAGGCAGCACTACGCTTGTTTGGGCGTTCACTTGAAAAGCACAAGCTTCGTTATACGACAATGCTGTCGGAAGCCGACAGCAGGACATTCCATGCACTCACAGAAAAAGAGGTGTACGGCTTCATAAAAATGGCCAAAAAGGACTGCATAAATCATGTACACAAGCGTATGGGAGCTGCCTTACGTACCCTTGTAGAGAAAAAAAAAAAGCTCAAGGTGGCTCACTTGGTGGAAAGGGCCGGCTTGCACAACAAAAGATAAAGATCACCTCATACTATGGCTACGCATTGAGAAGCCACAGGAACGATGTTCCAGGTATGCAGAAGGCTGTTCTAGCAACTTTGAACCACATGTCTTCAACTGACGAGGCACCAAAGCATGCATGACCTTTGCCCTGAAGGCCCTGAATCCTGGTGCGAATTTCAGAGAGCTTTTGGGAAAAATGAGAAGCCGCCACCACACAAGGACAGCCTGCCTGATTTCGTAACTAAGGCATTGAAGCCTGTGTTTAGGCGGCTGAGCGACAATGCCCTCTTGGAAAGGTGCAGCGATAGAATCACCCAGAACCCAAGTGAGAGCCTGCACGCTATGATTTGGCAGCAGGCCCCCAAAACTCAGCATGCATCCTTGCGGAGCATTGAAAGGGCAGTTGCCGAAGCCATCAGCCGCTTCAACCAAGGCACAACCAAGAGCAACGTGGAAATTGCCGAGAAGCTGGGCTACAGCGCTGGCAATAACTTGGTGCGTCGCAGCCTTGAGAAGGACAAGGGCAGGCTGCGAAAATCACGAAGAGAGCATCTCGACAGCAGTACAATAAAGGAAAGACTTTCAAAGCGTCCCAAGTCAGCAGGGGACTCTGCTTACAGCCCTGGTCTGCTGTAAACAGTCATGATGGCAAATAGTGAGAATTTTTGCAAAAATAAATATTCTTGGTTTTAGACCTAAACATTGTGTAAACCTATTGTCTATCCAAGGACAACATTATTACATGATTTTTGGGGGGTCCTTTCACTTGCAAGGCACTGGAACGACCACAAAGTAAAAAAATAATAGTTCTCATGCTGAGTCAATGACTATTTTATAGCTCAAGAACAAGCTGTGAGCAGTATTCTGGGTGGGTACAGTGAAATTTAGCATGGCCATTTATCCTATAGTATAAAGTTACAGAATCATGTCATTAATATCGCTGTAGCTTCACTTTAGCAAAAGTTAAAGTTGCTAGAAACTTCAAATGGGTTTTTCTCAGTTCGATGTTTTTGCACATTGCACTCGACCTTATGGGGTTTTTTTCTATGTTAAACTTGAGTGAATGCGACAAAGTTGGTATCATTTTATTTGTCTTGACATGATCTAGGGGGTGATGCTATTTCTATTTCTCTAGCATCATTTCAAAAATTACCATTGAAGACTTTAGTGAGAGAAATTTATTGTAATATAGTGACCATAAGTGTTCGTCCGTTTTCTTGCTTATAAAATGCCTTCAAATGGATAAAAATAGCATCACCCCCTACAGCCAGTCTCCAGCATTGGGATTATGCATTCACTTTTTGGATTTAGCAGGAATAAATTCCCAAGAAGTCCCATAAGAAGTACACAATTAAGATTCAAACCTTCATATTTTGTAAACCACTTGAAATATTAAGAAACAATTTAGAGATTTGAAATCAGCATGAAAAACTAGATTAGGTAGTGAAGTTTGGTTAAGATTGAGGAAAAAATAAAAAAAATTTTAGAACCCACGTCCCCCCTCCACCCTTAAGTGTCACAGGAAAGGCCCTTCTGGAAGCCATGCTGACTGGGATGAAAGAAATTGACAGAGCTAAGAAATTTCACGATAAGTGATAGAAGAATGTGCTCTATTAATTTCGAACATAAACTCATTAGTGAGATGGGACGATAGTTTTTCGGTGACGCTGGATTACCTTTTTTGGGCACTGGGACGACCTTTCAAACCTTCCATTTTTGTGGAAGAGTACTAGTGGAAAGTGATTACTGAAATATACAAGAAAGAATTACCGTATTTACTCGATTCTACCGCGCCCTCGATTGTAACGCGCACCCGATCTCCACGACGAGAAAAAAAAAACGCAAGACATCGATTGCAACGCGCACCAATTTTTCTCGCTGGCCGGCGCGATGACGCCACTCGAAAAAACGACTCCTTTCGGGAGTGTCTTCCATTTAAATATGAGGTACGGGCGAAGCTTGTGCCCATCTGACGTGTAACAGAGCATTGCCGTCGCTGTAGTTTTACCGTGGATCGATGTCGGCACGCGAACTTGCTTCGCCCCCTTCTTCTTAACGGTTGTGGTGCCAGGCATGTCGAAGAAAAGAGGCGTCTGATCGGCATTCCCGATTCGCCCAAGCAGGTAGCCGTTGTTGTGCTGCAAGTTTAAGACGAACCTCTGAAAACTGTGAAGCTTTTCATCGTACTCTTCCGCAAAACTTTTCACATACGCCCGTTCCCCTTCGGAGGGAAAAGCCTTTCCTCTTCATAAAGTTAGTTAGCCTGCACCTGCTCGCTTTAACCTGGCTCCGCATTAGACCTTTTTTTAAGGCTAATTGCATAGCCCACACTTGGAGCAGTTTTGTCGTCACGGGCCGCTGTGCCCCTCGCTGCTCAAGCACATACTCGCCGAGCAGCTCTTTAATTTGTGGAAATCGACCTTGCTGTGGTCCACTGAAGCCTTTGCGTGAAACTTTGATGTCGACAATCTTCTGCTTTTGTTTCCGCCAGTCCCACACGCACGTTTCGGGAACTCCGAACGACCGCGATGCGGCCCAATTTCCGTCCGTTTCTGCACACGCGACGACCTTTCTTTTAAAAGCGGCATCGTGCTGCACTCGAGTTTTTGGAGTCGGCCCTTCCATGCCGTCGATGCTAATGCACTACAAGATGACAAACTCCTCAGCACACGTACGAAGTGCCGCACATGGGAAACACATAGGCAGAAATGGCCGTCGCGCCATGCCGACGCACGTAGGGGGCGGCCATTTTGGAAATGCCGATAACAATAGAATGACCGTATTCATTTTTTTTTTTTAGCACTCGATTTTAACACGCATGAGCCAGAAAAAAAGATGCGCATTAGATTCGAGTAATTACGGTACACTGATTATTTGCCTTGTACTTTTTAGTATTTTGGTGTTGATGCCGATTATGCAAGCTGATGATGTGAACTTTAGGCTGTTGATCAAGGCAGCCATACTAACAGCCTCAAAGGCGATATCCTGCATAACAGAATCTTCGATCCGAGAAAAGCAAGGCCATTCGCAATCAGGTTCATTGGTGAAAACTGAGCTGAAAATGGCGTTCAATGATACGCGTGCCACGCGTGCAGTGTCATGTGATGAGATGGGTTGTTTATGTTCGTCACACAGTGATTGGGTTAACAATTTCCAGAATTTCCTAGGGTTGCATTTGAGCAAAGAAGTTGCGTTTGAATTTCACGGCAAGTGAACCGAACAGTCTTTCAGCGGCACGGTACTTTTTCGAAGCATACACTGCGTTACTAAATATGGCAGACCAGTAATGCCTTTTTTTTTTTCTTAGACACTTTAGTGCTATTCTAAACCATGGTGTCTGTGTTCACTCTGTTACCATTATAGTGGCGATGCAAGTACGAATGGGTTCATGTACTTTGTTTCTGAAAAAACACCTGTTTGTTTCGACTGGGCATTGTCAAAAGTCTTCACAAAACAAACTAAAAAAAGCTACAAGTTCCTCGTTAATGGTATGTAGTTGCCTTTTTCATAAAGTGTTAGGGTTTTCTTTACACTTTTTAATCTTGGCATGTCAAACTATAGTGTGGCATTTAGTATACTGTGGTTACTTATACCAGCCAAGTTGCTTATGGATAAAACTGTTACTGGGTGCGACGTTAGTAACAGGTCGAGAATACTTGATGAGTGATCAGTTCCTTTTGTAGAGAGGGAAGAAGTTGTGAAAGTCCAGATGTTAAACAGGAACTTACAAACTTGCTTTCCACCTTAAATCTGGACAAAGTTAAAGACAGATCAGACCAAGTTATTCCTGGAAAGTTCAAATCTCCAAGGAGCATAATTGGAACGATGGGATAAGAGCCAAAATAGAGAGTTCGAAACATCATGATATTCAGAAACACATGACCGATCTGCATCAGGTGGGCAGTAACACACATTGATAATGGCGGGGGGATAAAGTGCCTTGCAGGATACAAACAGTACTTCCAAACTACTGTGGATTTCTATAATAATGCATAAGAATATGCTGCAAGTGGCTATGAGCACACTACCGCCCCACCTACCAATTCGGTCGCAACAACAGACAACAACAACAGGGAAATAGATTGTCAACTCGAAATCAGAAATTGACTCATTCAACCGAGTTTGGGTTAACACGACAAAATCACATTCGGTAGTTTCTATTATAGGTATTTGGTCTTGTTTCATAATGAGACTTCCTATATTGGTGTAAATGATTTGAACGAAAAGAGTGCTAGCAGGAGAATGTAAAAAAATGCATGGCCTCCATAATGCCGAAATGTGCTCACAACGCAGCAGATCGCAAGTTGAACTCTGAACTCGAGGCTGGCTATGACGTCTGTGGGATTACGCTATCCGTGTTTTTGTCGTACACATACGTGACACCATCCATGACAAGCTTTTTGCAAGTTTTATCGGGTAATTTTTCGCTAATGCAAACTCAGCCAATTTTTTCGTGCGAGGCGCGTGCCCAGTGAGAAATCTTTGCTGATGCTGTATTGTGACCCTCTGAGGTTTTTGACACATGAGAGTACGATAACAGGTCTGGTCATAGCAGGGTTGAAACGCCCTAATCTGTGAGCCCTTTCAATGTCTTTTGGTGTTACCGGTACACCAAGGCTTTCATTGCATATGTCAACTGCTGATTGTTTCGACTGGGCCCACATTTCATTAGCACTGCCCTTAGGCCAAAGAATACAAGATTGGACGTGCAGGTGCGATCTTCAGAATTATCTACTCTAGTGGTAAAAGTGGCGATTTCACGCGAGTTCTGCGATGCAAATACCTGTACTTCTTTAATGTCATTTTTAAGAAAAAGGAGGGATGAGCAGTCTGTTTCAATTTTTCAAATCTTTCAGTGATAACACCGAGTGTATTGTAATTTTGCGCCAGTTTGGTATGGAAAGACTTCATCTCGGTTAAAAGCGCAGCTTGACCTGACTGGAGAACTTGCAAGGCTTGCAAAATATTGAAGGTTGCTTCCGAAAGAGAAAAACAAATAGGAGGATGAGGATTTTCCCCAATGTCACCAGCTAAAAGCAATAAGTAGTTCGAAGACAAGAGATGCACTATAGACCCCATCCCGAAAAGAAAGATCAGTATTGCTACAAAACATTATGTAAAAGCATATTGAGAACGCCATTGCAACGGCGTCCACAATACGTTGGACGGGCAATATGTCGTGCAATCTTCCTGTGTGGTGAAGTTTTTAGTTCACTTTATTGGGCAACCTTCAGACGTCACAGGATGGGGGAAACACGGTCAGGTGAGCCCGCAAAAATTGAGTTGAGGGTAAGCATTTATTTCATTGTATTTTGATATCCCTACGCTGAATAACTTTGCGCTGCGTGCCCCTATCCTTGCCGTTCCTGCGGCAATTATTTCTTAAGCTTTCAGTGTATGCAACCAGCCAGAAAAACATGTAAAACTACGAGGTCATAAAAGGTGTCACAGGGCCCCTTTAAAGCTTTCGCCATTGAAGATTACTTGCCATATCAAGCCATCTTAGCAGAATTTCCTGACCCGACACGAACAAGCAGGCATTCCCAGAAGGTACGCTAACCAGCTGTGCATTACATCCACACTACTCCAGGCCCCCCGGTCTCTTGCTGTGCACGTCGCATAGTTCCAGACCGCCTTCGAATCGCCCAACAGTGCTACAAGTGATGCTCTACAAGGGTACTCCTAGCCGTTCAGAGGTGCCTTACTCCTCACCACTTCATTTGGTGCAGAAGAAGACTGATGGCTGGCACCCCTGTGGAGATTATCGCACTCTCAAAGCCTGAACCATCCAAGACAGATACCCGGTCATCATATACAGGATTTTGCCCACCACTTGCACAGCAGCATCGTATTCTCAAGTGTTTATGTAATAAAGGTCGACAAAGAAATTCCTGTGAACCCAGGAGATGTCCTGAAGACCGAGATTATCACGTCCTTCGACTTATTAGAATTTTTTTTTGTCAGCTTTGGCCTCCGCAATGCTAATTATTCGTGTCTGAAAATTTCCTTTGGTGGATAAGGAGGGTTACTTTGTGAAGTGTTTATGTAATAAAGGCCTACAAAGAAATTCCTGTGAACCCAGGAGATGTCCCGAAGACCGAGATTATCACGTCCTTTGACTTATTAGAATTTTTTTTTGTCAGCTTTGGCCTCCGCAATGCTAATTATTCGTGTCTGAAAATTTCCTTTGGCGGATAAGGAGGGTTACTTTGTGATTTTGCCGGAGAACCTATATTTGGAGAACGCCCAGGCCGCTAAAGATAAGAATTTTCGGACAGTTGATGAGAAGGTCAGCCTTGTAAAACGTCGGGCCGTTAGGTAGCTAGCTGACTTAAACCTGAGCAGGTTGTCAGCGGTAAAGGACGAAAGGGGTTTGTTGCTCGAAGCGTTTTTTACGGTGAAAACACACAAAAACCTTCTGTTCCGAACCATTGTCTCAGAAAGGGGTACCTGGCTAGGCCTTGTGTCCGATTGTTCACAAAAACATTTCAATGCGCTCCGGTTGTATGACCTGTTTTTGGTTTCCAACTCCATGGAAGTCGTGGACTACCTAAAGAAAGATTATGAAAGCGTCTCCAATGCCTTCAGCATTGATGTCGTCAATCTGTACTATTTCGTTCCGCATGGTATGTTACTACAAAGCGTAAAAGTGCATCACGCACAAAAATGAGGAAGTGGCTTTTTGTAACGCCAGTGGTGTGTCCGTAGAAGGTTTTATGCCGACTTTGGCATTGTACCTGACTTCCACGCTAGTGGGCTGAAATGACAAATTGTACATCCGGAAGAATGGGATTTGCATTGGTTCTAAGTCGCCCCGATCTTGTGCAATGTTTTTTTGAGCACACTCGACACAGCAGTAGATAAGGAGCTAGATGGCATTGATCTGAAGCTGTTCAGATTCGTAGATGACTACCTTGTTTTCGTAAAAAACCATCCGGGTATGAGCACATTAGTGAACGTTTTGAAAATTTTTAGGAAAAACGGGTGCGGCCTACAGTTTACCTTTGAGGTGCGAAAGGAACAATGTATTGTTTCGGGACCTAAAAATTAAGTTGTCTTCTTTTCACACGTGTTGGATGTATCACCCTAGATCAGAAAAACCTTTGCTGAGCTATCATTCGACACATTCGAAGATAGTAAAGAATGGGATAGCAACTTCATGCATCAAAGCCGCCTTCATGAAATCGTGCGTACACTCAATGAATGAGAGCGTTTCCACAGAGATGTATCCTATTGGCCTGTGAAAAGAATCGTCGGGATGTAAAAAAGACAATGATCGGCACACGCGAAGAGGTGAGACAAGTTGAGGGTGAAAAACAGCGGACAGTGGTCATCACCTATCTGCACAACATATCACATCGGTTGAAAAAAGTTGCATTAAGGTGTGACATGCACGTTGTTTTTTTCAGCTGAAAACAGATTATCGAAGATTTGCCCAGCAGTAAAAAATCTAGCCAAAAAAAAAAAGGAACGAGAGAATCGGACAAATGTAGCATAAAACATGGCAGGAGGTACGCCGAGTGCAAAAAAGATGTATATGAAACTGCTTTCAGACGGGCCGTGGCCTGAATGTGCGCCTTCGTGAGCATGAAAATTCACTGAAGGGGGGCCCTTACTCACACATAGCGTTGCACTGGAAGGAGTGCACCTGCCAACCGAAATTTTCTGACACATGAATAATTGACAGACACAAGGAGCGGACGAGAGAAATAATGGAAGCGTATAGAGTTAGGAAAGGAGGTGACAGTTGCGTCAGTCAAGCACCTGTTCTACTAACAGATGCGGAATTTGCTTTTTGAGACGTAACATAACCCAGTGCATTTTTTTCTACGTTTTCTTAGTTTTTGAGGGGCTTTACATGTGTTTGTTTATTGTTGTGTGCCATCGATTATGGCAGTGGTTTTTTTGGTATATCACAATGTTGATAATTAAGGGGGGGGGGGGGGTCAAAATGGCGTACATGCGGGTTATGCATATATTAGTGCTCACTTTGAAATAAAAATTTTCAGTTGCTAGTAAGCACTCATCTGTGTCCTCTCCGAGTGTGTGTAATTTTTAGCGCTTGTTTCATCATGAAGGTTATCTTGCACCTTAAAAGAAAAGTTACCTACGTGCTTAACTCTTTCGTTACCACGCCTATTCAAATCGATCACCCGTGATTGACGCTTTTGGATCGTCGATTTTGGCATGTTCAATTTGTTTCTCGTGCACCGAGGACTTTCTAGTAGTTAGTTCCGGCACTTAAATTTCAGAATCAATTTGAATTTGCCTGTTTCGGCAACATAGTGATTTTCAAAAGACATTTGCATTAACCAATGTGCGTGTATTGTTAGAAAAGTGCACTAGGCTGGCGAACTTAACAGAAGTGAATGCAACTCATAATTATGGTACAGTAACATAGAAGTTCTGTATGAAAAGAATCTTTGCAATCCGAATATCAAATTTGAGTGTCAGCTTCGCAGTTTGACAATGTTAAACAGTAATAATTGCCATAATAATATGCC
Source organism: Rhipicephalus microplus (assembly GCF_043290135.1). Classification (NCBI taxonomy): domain Eukaryota; kingdom Metazoa; phylum Arthropoda; class Arachnida; order Ixodida; family Ixodidae; genus Rhipicephalus; species Rhipicephalus microplus. Next base: position 27,780,920 of record NC_134700.1, read on the forward strand.
GATATGCAATAGAGAGCTGTTTCAAGGAGTGAGGGAAAATTTGTTTCTCAAAAATTATTTGGAAAGGTCTGCCGCGTGTTCAAAGTGGCCCTCCATGACAGTTTCCAGAAACTTTAGTTTTGCTTGCATTGTTATATCAGACACAGGGCTGCATCCAGTGTCACTAGTCGCTCCTATGACGCTGTCGTCACGCATGCATGAGTGTGCACTAGCGCTGCAAAGCTTATGCGCTCGTCAAAACTCTCTTGTTACCCCACCTGAATTGAGTGAGGACAAGGTTAGACTTCAAAGATGACAGCACCTCAGCTTTAAGTTCTATGGCGATGATGTCTTGTGTCAGTCTGAGACATCCGCATCTGTTCATCGGTTTCTTTTGTATATATCCTCAAGTAGTCTCCTCCGCCACAACAGCGTATAGCTTCTGACCTTTGTGCACAATCTCATAGCTACTCTAGTTACATGCGTGGTACACATTTCACTGGGGTGCAGTGTGCTGGCGCTGCCTGCAGAACTTCTCCCAACTACAAGAAGGCTCCCGGAGCACATCTTGGCCATGCCTACGGAGGAGTGCAAAACCTTTTAGAACTCCACTCGATATTATTCTTTTTTTAAATACAATATGTGCAAAAATGAAAAAAATATGTGCTTGGATGCATATATGTGAACGCCAACCTATACAGAGTGAGGTGGCTGATGAAAAGAGGTCACGCTAGATGAAATAGAGAAGTTAATAGGACACTTCATTTATAGAGGAATTATTTACACCACGGGTATCCATCTATATTGGAACACCTCAAGACTCTTATTACAAGACAAAAATTTGCTTAGAAAAAGAGTATGAGTAGACTTGCGTCTCACGAAAAACTATGCAATGCTTCACCGCATGGCACGAGCAATGGAGCAGCATCTCGGTTCTGATTTTCTTCATCTATGTGAACAGGAACATTTCGTACAACATTCATTATTTTTTACACTGTTCCTAGGTGATTTATCTATGAAATGTATAGTCTGAATTTTTTTAGTTTTGAATATTTTTGCATATATAGTGTCATTTATTGCACTGTTTAGCATCTAGCAACCAAAAATTCCACACTTTCTACATTTTTATTCATTGTTAAATATTTTTGTTGCTCTTTACAAAAAAAAAATAGGTTTATTTATTTTATTTATGTTTTACATACTGCCAGTCAAAATTGCACGAGGGCAAACAAAATGCAGAAGAAATACGTATACAACCAAATACACAATACACTTGCACTTACATGCGAAAATGCGTGACTACAGATATTCTATAATGATACATGAAGAGCTAAAGAGCACAATCTATGTCTGGCAAATATACGTGAAAATATTATACTACGTAATCCACTGATAACACTGACATATTCAAAAAGCAATTAAGAACTGTACAAACTAGAAAAGAGGCATAGAAAAAAAACATCATTTCAGCTATGAGTGTCACAAATGTGGTTTTCAAGCAAAGTTTAAAAGTATTCAAATCTTTACTATTAGTCAGACAAGCGGGCAATCTATTCCATTCTCCGATTGACTGCGGGAACAAGGAATACTTGAAGAGTTGGTGCTGAAATTGTATTCTTGTAATGTTAGTGGATGTTTATGGCTTGACTGTCTGGTTTCTGAAGCAGATATGAATCTCGAGCTATTGATGTTTAGCTGCCTATGAATAAGTCGGAAAAGCATTTTTAGGCGTGCGAGTTTAGCGTGATTTTGCAATGTTGGTAGCCCCGCTCTTGAGATCAGTTCAGAGGGTGAGTCGAGCAAACTGTATTTATTATAGGTAAATCCAACTGCTTTCCCTTGTACCCCTTCTAGCTTTTTAATTAGTTTCTTTGTTGCCAGGAACCAGACTAAGTTGGCATATTCTAATAATGGGCGAATTAAGGTTTTATAGGCTAAGAGTTTTGCTTGATGTGGTGTGGAACGTAGTCATCAACTTAGAAAAAATAATCTTTTTAAGGCTGAACATGTAACACAGTTAACATGCGCCTCCCATCTAAGATCATTAGAAATCACTAGTCCTAGGTACTTCTGCTCTTTTAGAGATGTTAGCGGTGTGTTGTCAATAGTGTAGTCAAAATATGATAGCGTTGATTTACGCGATAGTCTTAACAAAGCTGATTTTTTTACGTTTAGGGTTATCTGCCATTCCGTGCACCAATTTAATACTGATAATAGGACATTGCTAAGGGCAATATAGTACGAAGGAGAGTTAATTTTTTTATAAATAATATAATCGTTGGCAAAAAGTTTGATGTTTACTCCGATGGACTGGGGCAAATCGTTAATAAATATAAGGAATAGAATAGGGCTAAGACACTGCCCTGCGGTACGCCTGATGTAACTTTTGATAGCTCCGATGTTTGCTGGTTTATTTAAACGAATTGCGTTCGCTCGGTCAGATATGAATTATTAACTTTTGATGCGAAATCCGGTCGAATGCTTTTAAAAAGTCTAGTGAAATAAGGTTGATCTGCTTTTGATGGTCAATGGCCAAGGACAGCTCATGTATTAATTCAATGAGTTGCGTAACGGTAGATAGGCCTTTACAAAACCCATGCTGAAATGGTGACAAATGTTGTAGAGCATTTCAATGTGCAAAGCTTAGTATGCTGTGATGCGCGCAGGAGTACTTTTCAAACTGGCAAAAACGATCTTCCTGAGACATATGAAAAACAATCATTTTGGCGGCATGCTTCACATATGAAGCTTTTCAAGAAATTCAAAATGACAAACTAATAATATGTGGGGCATGTAACCGATGGCTGATATGTGGGGTTTACCGTCCCAAAACCCCTATATTATTATGAGAGACAACGTAGTGGAGGGCTCCGGAAATGGTGACCACCTGGGGTTCTTTAACGTGAACCCAAATCTGAGCACACGGCCTAAAATCCACCACAAGCGTGTCACCAGCCCCACTTGAGCGAAAGTCCACACACATGTCGTTTTTTTTTTTTTTTCAAAGCATTAAAGCACATGTTTACATGTGCCCTTAATTATTGATAACTAGCGATGCACCCGCCACATGTTAGTAAGGGAACATCTGCGTGGCATGCTCACGGTCTCATAAATGGCGACAAAAAGCGGCACATCTTGCTCGCCGGTTTCTCGAGGAGGCGGCGCCAAGATGGATGGATGGATGTGGCTGTACAGATCGGGCGGCGGCTAACGCCACCTAGCCATAATAAGTAGGCAACTAACCACTAGTTCTCTTTTTTTTTTCCTTTAAATAGTAAAGATTAGGACTGGTACTTTGCCGTGAAGCGTTTAATTTTCACTCATGCCTTGACTTTAGCCACCAATCAGACAACCTTCTTCGAAATAATTCTGCCCGCTTAAAGTCCATTTTGCCCTCCCTGTCACTAAACCCCTGTGCTTTGAAAAACTCTGTGCCGTTATCCTGAACTATAGGATGAAGCCATTTACAGAACAATATCAAGTGTTTCGCAGTTTCCTCCTCCTCTCCACATGCAATGCATACCGTGTCTACCTCTTCGTATTTGGCCCCATATGTCTTCGTTCGCTGTACTCCCGTCCTGGCCTCAAACAGTAGAGAACTACCCTGGGTATTATCATAGATCCTTTCCTTGGCAATTTCCTGCTTAAAAGTTCGATAGATCTCTAGTGCGGACTTGTTAATTATGCCAATTCTCTATATGTCAGTCACCGTTTCCTTCACTTTCTTCTTAACTGATAGTTCTTTTTGGTTTGGCCACCTGCTGTTTTCTAAGTAATTACCAGTCAATTTCCTGGTTCACTTGCTCCTTTTTGTATCAACATTCTTCATGTACAAGTAGCTGAAAACCTTCCTAGCCCAACGCTCCTCCCCCATTTCTCTCAATCGCTTCTGAAATTTTATCTTGCTGCTAGCTTCCCTGCTCTCAAATGATGTCATCCCATATCACCTTGTACTCCCTGATTTGGTGTATTCTCGTGAGCTCCTAAAGCAAGCCTACCTATTCCACGTTGCTTAATTTCTAATCTTGTGTGAACTTCTGATCTCATGCACAAGACCGCATTGCCGAACGTCAGACCCGGAACCATGACCCTTTTCCATATTCCTCTCACAACATCATGCCTATTGTAATTCCGCAGTGCCCTATTTTTCATCACCGCTGCATTCCTGTTACCTTTAGTCATCACGTATATTTCGTGTTCCCTTAGGTACTCGGTCCCATTGCTTATCCATACGCCCAGATATTTGTATTTATCTGTTATCTCTAGTGTGACCTCCTGTATTCTAAGCTCACTACCTTCAATATCATTAAAAATCATGACTGCTGATTTTTCCTTAGTGAATCTGAAATCTAATCTATTTCCCTCATTACCGCAGATGTCCATCAATCTCTGCAAATCTTCCTTGTTGTCGGCCATTAGCACTATATCAACTGTGTAAATTAATGCTGGTAGTGCCTGATCAATGAGTTTTCCTTGTTTGACGAAAGAGAGGTTGAAGCCAAGTCCACTTTTTTCTAATTTGGCCTCTAATCCTTGCAGGTACATCATGAATAACAAGGGTGACACAGGACTCCCCTGCCTAAGCCCCTGTTTTACCTCTGTGGGCTTGGATACCTGTTTTTCCCACTTTATAACTACCTTGTTACTTTTATAGATTTCCGTTAAAATATTAGTGACTCCATCTTCCACACCTAGTGTGTCCAGTATTACCCCAAGTCCTCTTGAACTACACTACCGTACGCTCCCTTAATATCTAAAAATGCTAGCCACAGGGGCCTGAGTTCCTTTTCTGCTATTTCGATGCTCTGCGTCAGTGAGAACAGATTGTCTTCCGACCTCCTGTGTTTCCGAAACCCATTCTGCAGAGTAGACCATCAAAGTAGACCATCATAGAGTAGACTATCATAACGCCATCTAGCAGTGTTTGTATCGCCTTCCCAGCTGCTAGTTTTCCTTCACTTTTCAGTAGAGACCAAAACCGTGCCGCAAGGGAAGCCAAAGTTCGCTATTCAGCTCACGTTTTAATTGGCGTCTACCTCGAATTTTCTGTAATAGCCAAGGCTGCTTTCTCACTCACAACCTAAGATGCCGCTGCTGGCAATGACATCGGAATTTCTATGAAATGACCTAATACCACTGAATGAAATGTCTCTGTTGAAAGAACACAAAAATGCACGCATAAGGTGCCCTTGTGGGTTTGGCGTCGTCATCCATGAGCAGGAGGTCCAGCTCTTGAACTTGGGTTGAGATGTCCAATATTTTTGCAACACGCATAAATCCCCCCCCCCCCCACTTTAAAGGCATAAAGGCACAAGAAAAGGAAGCGCATAACCGCTAATGCCAAGAATGATTTTACTTAAAGGGACACAAGACCGAAAGTGCTTGGCAGGTATCATAAATGATGGACAACCAATATTTACAACCGTAGTTGTTCAATTGAAGGCTAGAAAATGCAAACAAAACATTCCCGCTATGATGGCCCAAAAGTGCCTAATCACAACACAACTCTTAGGTGTGAACTGTAGTAGAGCCGGCAGGGCTGGCATGGTACGTCAAGGCAGTCACTGAATGAGCTTCCAAGATTTCGAGCTACCATGCACTACTCACTTGGCTGGTTTAATGAAAGCGAGAATGCTTTTGTGCTGAAAATTGAAAGTGGGCACACAGCTAACAGAATTTTGGCACTATATTTGGAGGCCCAGAAATTATTCTTGCCAACATGCTTACGACATGTTGCAGCAGTTAGTGCAGCTAGAACCATGCAGTGAAGGAAACATAAGTGGCACAGCAGTGAAGATAGCTCACTTAGCATTGATGTTTAACAGATCCCAACTATCACCAGTGGTGTCCATGGGTCATTTGCTTACCTGGCTTCATTGTTGAGTGTCTGCAAAAGAAAAGAGAATATTTTAGCTAAAAAGCATACCAACACATCCACATGCGCAAAAGAAAAGAGAATATTTTAGCTAAAAAGCATACCAACACATCCACATGCTAGAAGTTACAAACATACGAATATACATACTATACAAGCAAGCCATACTTTATTGTCACACCTAAAGACTAATTTACAGATGGGTTTGATTGGGCTATTGACTTTTGTATTTTGTATCTTTAAAAATGATGGATCTTTCTTTTTAGCCAATGCAGATTTCTTTTTTTCTTCATACATATCGAATCAAAGTGTAAAGTATGGGACAAACAGAATAGTCGCCACAATCTTATCTAAATGAGCCCCAGGACTTACGAGATAGCTCCTTGTTTTTTTTTTGTTTTTTTCTCATGAAGTCACAAGCTCACTGGCATGCTGGCGCAAAGCTCGATGATGAGTAGTTTTTAGTGGCGCAAGGGCCAATTGATGGCCAAAGAGCGCCATTTCAATTGACTACAGATATGAACAGTGATATGGTGCGTGGCTGTAAAGGGGCCTTAAAATTCCTCGCTCTAACGAGGGTTAAAACATGAAAGTAATAAAATCATGACAGTGGTGTGACATATGTGTAGTGATAGCGGATGGCAAAATGTCATGATAATAAAACCACGAAGATGTAGTCACCGCAGCCACGACCACTCTATAGAGGTCGTGCTACGGATGACCTCGATATATCGAGTGAAAGCTTTGCATATCTTTTAAAAACGTGAAAAGTGTTTGCAGTTTAAAAAGCGGATCCCAACCGATGAGCATCCCAAGGTGTAGAGGGAGCTGCTGTCGGTAGGGCAGTAAAAAGTGCCTTTTTCTTAGAGCATCTAGCTCGCTGCACTGGACGAGAATGTGGAGAACCGTAAGAGGCTCTCCACATCTCTCACAATACGGTGGATCACCGGTAGACAGAAGAAATGAATGTGTAGAATGTGTCTGTCCTGTTCTAAGCCTTGTTAGTATTACTTCTGTGTGTCGCGATTTTGATAGTGGCGGCCAATAACCTAGTTGCGGCTTAATAGCATGGAGTTTATTATCTGTGTGTTTATCCCACATGCTCTGCCAATACCCCCTGAGCTTTCATTTTATAAAAGGTTTTAAGTCAAGTGCAGGGACTGGTGTTGATGCATTGGCAGTAGTGACATTGGCGCAAGCAGCCAGATTGTCGGCCAAAACGTTCCCTTGTATTTCACGGTGCCCTGGAACCCAGCAGACAACGACATGCTGTTTTGATGTGTGGAGTGTGCACAGAAGTGAGTAAAGTGACACCAGCACGGGGTTCTTGTGTTTTTTAGGAGTTTTCAGGGCTTTGACCACACTTAGGGAATCTGTGTATATTACCGCCTTTTGTAATTTTATCTGTTTAATGTGTTTCACGACCGCCAGTATTGCGTAAGCTCCTCCTGTGAAAATGCTTGCATTAGGATGAAGAATGCCGGCCTCGGAAAAGGATTGGCCTACCGCTGCATATGACACAGAAGTGTTTGACTTTGAAGCATCGGTAAAGAACTCAGGGCATGTGTATTTATGTTGTAGTTCCAGGAAGTATGTATGTATGTGTGCAAGTGGTGCGTGCTTTGTGACATCAACAAAAGAGACATTACAGTCTATTAGCTGCCACTGCCACGGTGGCAGATATGTTGCAGGAGCCATCAAACTGTGTTCAAGAAGAGGCACACCTGTTTCTTCAACCAGGCTCCTTACACGCAGCGCGTACGGCTGCCTAAACGAAGGACTGTTCTCGAACAAGCCAGAACAAGATAAATCAATAATTGTGAAATGGGAAGGGTGTTTCTTGTCTGCCTTCACCTTCAAAAAGTACAAAAAGGACAGAGAACATCTTTGTAGGTGGAGCGACCATTCATTCGAATCCACGTACAGACTCTCCACAGGGCTGGTGCGGAAAGCACCCGTAGAGAGGTGAATGCCTAGATGGTGGACAGGGTCGAGAATTTTCAAGACTGATGGTGTTGCCGACTGATAGATTATAGCACCGTAATCTAGGCGTGTGCGTACGAGGCTTTTATATAGGTTAATTAAACATTTCCTGTCACTACCCCATGTAGTGCGTGACAACACTTTCAAAATGTTCATTGTTTTTAAGCACCTGTCCCTTAAATACTTGATGTATGGGATGAAGGTTACCTTAGTGTGTAATATGAGACCAAGAAACTTGTGCTCGGTCTTCACTGACAGAGGTTGACCATGCAGGTCAATGACGGGGTCAGGATGGAGGCCCCTCTTTCGGTTGAACAAGACACAAGTGCTCTTTTGCGCGTTGAGTATAAAACCATTCACGTTTGCCCATTGAGATACCTTGTTCAACCCTAGTTGAACTTGACGTTGGCACATTGAGATGTTGCACGATTTGTAACCAATTTGCACATCATCGACATATATGCAGTAAAAAATATTTCGTGGGAGAGACAGGTGCAAGGAATTCATTTTAACTATAAAAAGTGTGCAGCTCAATACACCTCCTTGTGGCACTCCTGTTTCTTGGACAAATACTCGAGATAAGACAGTGCCAAATTGGACACAGAATGTACGGTTGGACAAGTAGCTTTTGATAACTGTCAGCATTCTACCCCGCACACCTAAATGTGACAGGTCTCGCAATATGCCGAAGCGCCATGTAGAGTCATATGCCTTTTCCATATCGAGGAACACAGAAAGAAAAAATTGCTTATGAACAAAAGCGTCGCGACTTTGTGCTTCGATACGGACAAGGTGGTCAGTGGTAGACCGAGCCTCTCGAAACGCACACTGGTATGGGTCAAGTAGGCCACTAATTTCAAGGAAGTGCATCAGACGCCTGTTAATCATTTTTTCAAAGACTTTGCAAATACAGCTGGTTAATGCTATTGGCCTGTAGCTGAAAACTGAGGCCGGGTCCTTGCCTTGTTTTAGAATTGGGATAATGATAGCTTCCTTTCAGGCTGAGGGTAGCTCACCAAAAGACCATATCACATTATACAGAGAGAGAGCTTTCTGGTTTTCAGTGGGCAGGTGTTTTAACGTTTCATATGCCACACGGTCCGGGCCTGGGGCAGATTTATTGCAGCAGGCAAGTGAGGCCTGCAGTTCAGCCAAACAGAAAGGTTAGTTGTATTCCTCATGTGTTGTGGGCTTGCGCTCTAATCTCTGTTTTTCTATTGCGGTTTTGTATCGTCGGAACGCTTCACTATAGTGTGTTGAGCTGGAGACCTGTTCAAAGTGCGCTCCGAGAGTGTTTGCCTGGTCTTCCAAACTCTCCCCTTGTGTGTTCACTAGAGAAAGCGAATGTGCTCCTCGTCCTGCCACCTTACCAACCATGCTCCAGACTCTCGACTCATCTGTGTATGAGTTAATGCCCAATACAAATTTGTGCCACCTTTCTCTTCTCGCCTGTCGACGCGTTCTCCTAGCTTGCGACTTGACGTTCTTAAAGTTTACAAGATTCTCGGCTGTGGGCAAGTCTCTAAGCAACCTCCATGCCTTATTTTGTTTTTTTCGAGCTTCACGGCATTCATTATTCCACCATGGGACTCGTCGTTTGCTTGACGGTCCACATGTTTGGGGAATACATTTTGTTGCTGCATCAACCAAGAAAGCTGTAAAGTAGCATACAGCATCTTCTATGCTCAATGCCGCCATGGCAGTCCAAAATAATGAAGTCATTTTTTGAAACTTTTCCTAATCAGCTTTGTCGGTGAGCCATTTGGGAACTTGTGCAGGACATGTATTTGTTATTGATGTGCTGATAACGATAGGAAAATGGTCACTACCATAAGGATCATTAATGACTTCCTATTTAAGTAGAGGCACGAGTGATGGGGATATTATGCTGACGTCTATTCCCGAGTACGTATGGTTAGCGATGTTGTAATATGTTGGGTCTTTCCGATTCAGCAGGCACGCACCGGAAGAAAAAAGGAGCTGTTCAATCAGGCGACCTCGAGCATCGCAGCGAGAGTCACCCCACAGATTGCTATGTGCATTGAAATCTCCCAGGAGAATATAAGGTTCTGGAAGTTCCTCTATGAGGGACTCGAATTCATGCTTTTCAAGACGGTGTTGTGGAGGTATGCAGAGAGAGCAGATGGTGACGAGCTTATTTAAAAAAACTGCTCGAACAGCCACCGCCTCAAGGGATGTTTGTAGTGGTACGTGTGTGCATGCAATCCCTTGATTGACTATAATGGCAACACCACCGGATGGCACAATGGCATCATTCCGGTCTTTCCGAAAGATAACGTAGTGACGTAAAAAGTTGGTGTGTTTAGGTTTCAGGTGTGTCTCTTGTACGCACAGCACCTTAGGTGTATGTTTGTGTAAAAGTTCTTGGATATCGTCGAGGTTTCTCAACAGTCCTCCGACGTTCCACTGTAGTATTTGTGTCATTTTAATGTTGTGTGGTGCTGTGTGTACAGAGGTGTTGCGTTATTTTACAGGGCCTTTTGAGGGCCCTGTGATTAGAGGTTTTTCTTTTTTGGCGCGCTCCAAGGAGTTGCACCTATCCTTTGGCGTCCGAGGCGCCGGAGAAGTGGGACTTGTATCCATCACCTCTTGTGAGGTGGTGGATGGTGCCTGCTGGGCAGGCACATTCACTGAACTTTCGGACCTAACTGCGCCTGCAGTGGTCCGAGGTTCAGCAGACATTGGGGTCTGCCGGCCCTGTTTGTCAGGCGGCGGAGCAGTACAGGCTGCTCCAGCCGGGGGCGCTGGCGGCACAACCGCAACCACACACAGTGTGACATTCGCGGGTGCTGAGGCATGTGGTGCGGTGCCCCGGCGCGTCACATCTGCAAAGGAGGGATAAGATGGGTAGTGTATTGCGAAACGTTGGCGTGCTTCTTGGAATGTGAGATTGAATTTATGAGTTCTACTATTTGTTTCTCTTTTTTCCATGCGGGGCATGATCATGAGTAGGCAGCGTGATCTCCTTCACAGTTCGAACAATGAGTTGTTTCTGAGGTGCAGTTGTCCGATATGTGTTGAATGAACGCGCACTTTGCGCAAGTGGCACGCCTTCTGCAACTCTGCGATCTATGACCGAAACGTTGGCACTTGAAACATCGACGAGGGTTGGGAATGTATGGCCTTACACGAAGCTTACAATAGCCGGTTTCGATTGATTCTGGTAAGTCACTTGTTCCGAAGGTCATTATTTTGTGTTTTGTAGGGGTCAGTTTGTTGTTGCGCCTTATTGTTATTCGTTGGACTTTGACCACGTTCTGGTCCTGCCAACCTTCGAGCAGCTCACTTTCAGAAAGCTCAGTAAGATCATCATCAGAAATTACGCCACGGACAGTGTTCATAGACCTGTGTGGGCCCACTGAAACAGGGGTTTCCCTAAAGGCTACAAGCTTAGACAGCTTTTCATACTGAGATTTGTCACGAACCTCCAAAAGAAGATCGCCACTTCCCATCTTTGTCACTTTATAACCTGGGCCTATTGCTTCTGTGAGATTTTTGGAAACAAGGAAAAGTGAAATGGCTCGGACTGTCTTCTTTTCGTTTTGACTGTGGATTACATGGTACTTTGGGAATGTCGGCTTAGGTGTATTAGACAGGAAAGTATCTTCGGTGCGCCACCTTTTTAGGGAGCGATCAGGAAGGGGGGGAAAAGCTTTTGCCATAAAAATACAATAAAGTTCGGCGGCGATGGTGGCCGCCCACCACTGAGCCCAACAAGGAGACGCTACAAGGTTGACTAGTGAACACTTGGAGACGCCAGCCATGCATTGCCGCTATAACCGAATATAACTACCCAAGGTTGGGTAACTACACAGGGTTAACCCACGCCGCCAGGAAATTCGAAAGTAAACGGAAAAGAGAAGATGACAGGACAGATAAAAAGTGAGAGATAAAGACAAAGATGTAGGAAGAGAGAGATAGGAAAAGGCGACTGCCGATTTCCCCTGGGTGGGTAAGCCCAGGGGTGCCGTCTACGTAAAGCCGGGGCCAAAGGGGTGTGTTGCCTCTGCCGGGTGGCCTTAAAGGTCTAATCACCCAGCATTGGCTCAATCCCCAGGATCCCCTTTTCCTCGGACACGGCAAAGCCACGCACGGCTAGGCGTGGCAGAGAATCAAAACTCCCCCGTTAGCTTGGGTCCGTGGTGTCGCTACACACCAAACGCCTACTTGCGCAGGCCCCCTTGCAGGGGGCGCAAAGCTCATCAGTGTATTCTCACAGGTTGAAGGCAGGAAATTCAACACATTCACGGCCGTTAAATGGTGTCTTGTCTGTACGTTCAAGTGCTTCTTTTAATGTTGCATATTCTAAACGTTCTCCATATGTGTTAATGGTTACGTTTCCTCGATATGGCCTTGAGGCGTCCGCCTCCTTTTTAAACTCATGCTTCAGTTGCCTCAGTTTCTCTCCCAACTTGGCATGGAGACCGAGGACTTCCCTTCCTGATAGATCGTTGATGAATTCAATCATGTCAACATTTATTTCAACACACACTGGTACAATTGCTGCAGCTGCAAGCACCTCTTTCTGGAACAATCCAGGGGTGTTTTCACGTTTAGGTTTTCTGTGTGGGTAAAGCCGTTCTGCAGTCTTGAATCCGGTGCCCACAGTTCCTCCTAAGGTTGTGTTTTTTTAGGCAAGCAGAAAAAGATGCTCTGGCCGGCCACAGCCTTTCTTTCACAAGCAATCACATGTTTTCACTTCCTAAGACAGTTTTGTTAGACGACTCTGCAGGCTACCCAATGGTACATCACTTCCTATTGTCTGCTCGTGCTGCTGCATCACACAATGTCCTGGTCGCTGATTCTGTAGATTACTCAGCATGAGATTTTTCCTGGTGCAGCTTCTGCATCGTGCAGGCAGAACTCAAAAGCAGCTTTTTCTCTAAAGAATGATACAATCTAGGCCTTTCCTCATTAACATGTCATGCTGAGACTGAAAACTTCATTGACATATGTTTAAATGCCAACTTTAGCCAATTAGTCATGGAACCAACACGCGCTACACAAAAAACAGCAAACTAGGCCTAATACTAACCATCAGTCCTGAGAACCTCATCTACCAGTTTCCTGCCAGAAATCAGCGACCATAAAATCATACATGCCCAATTCTTATTTATTTCTGCCTCAAAGTTTACATCTTCCAAAACGATATGCCTTTACAATAGAGACAACTACGATCAATCAATGAAGCCTTCAACAACTTTCTTTCAGTATACAAATCTGTTTTTTACACTCACACAATACATGAAAACTCGATCTTGAGAAATTAAATGTGCTCAATAATATGTTCATTCCAAGGGTTACTTTTTGCACTAATAACAGTAAGCCATGGTTTTCTGTACATTTTAAATGGCTAGAAAATAAAGAGAAGCGATTGTTTCGTTCGGCCAAACGCTGTGACACGCAAACCCATTGAGAAAATATTTTGAAGTGGAAAAATTATATCTGGCAGAAATCCGGAATGCCAAGAATTAATTTTATTACAATGACTTACCACATCTACTATAGTCAGTAACCCCCGGCAATTTTGGCAAGTTTCAAACTCAAAGCACACCCACAATATCACACTGACTAATGACACACATGAACCAGTCACAGACCACGAGAGTGGCGAAGTATTTAACAGCGCACTTGCACCCGTCTTTACTAAAGAACATGACCCATCTTCACATTCAACATCAGTCAATATACAAGAATTCATGCCAGCTATCCCGTTTTTCAAAGAAGGCATCACATTCGTAATCAACAACATGAAACTTTCATTATCAGCTGGTATGAACTCAACTATTTGTAAACTACTGAACAATGATAAATCAATTTGTGCCATGTATTTGAGCTTGATTTTTCACAGTCTCCTCAAGAATCATTCCAGATGACTGGAAAATGGGGAAGGTTGTTCCAGTGTACAAATCGGGAAACAGAGACTCACCCCTGAACTACCGCCCCATTTCATTAACTAGTGTACCCTGCAAAATCATGGAACATGTCATATAGTAAGTCTTTTACAATCCTGTAACTTCTTCCATCCATCACAACATGGATTTCGAAAAGGCCTTTTCTTGCAAAACACAATTAGTGCTCCTTCTTCACGACTCGCACACTAACCTTGACCGCAACATGCAGACCGATCTAATATTTCTAGACTATGCTAAAGCCTTTGACAAAGTTCCTCACCACCACTTTAAGCTAAAACTTTGACAGCTTCACCCACACCCTAACATTCTTATAGATTGACCAATTGCTCACTAATCATTCACAGTCAGTCTCTGTTAACGGTCATCTATCTAACGCTCTCCCAGTCACATCAGGCGTTCCCGAAGGATCTGTCCTTGGTCCTCTTCTATTCATAATGTATAGTAATAATGACCTGCCCAATCATATAACCTGCAGCATTTGCATGTTCACCGATGACTGTGCCATTTACCACACTATCATTAACCCGCATGATTCCCTATATCTCCAAACTAATCTTAACAGTGTGCTTAATTGGTGTAACACATGGTTAATGACCCTTAATCCTAAATGTTAACTTGTGTCTTCTTCCGTCATCACAGTCCATATCGTTTCCAGTATTCCCATATTGTTTCCACTTAAGAGCCCAATCTGATCAGTCATCATCATCATCAGCCTGACTACGTCCACTGCAGGACAAAGGCCTCTCCCATGTTCCGCCAGTTAACCCGGTCCTGTGCTTGCTGCTTCCAATTTATACCCGCAAACTTCTTAATCTCATCTGCCCACCTAACCTTCTGTCTCCCCCTAACCCGCTTCCCTTCTCTGGGAATCCAGTCAGTTACCCTTAATGACCAGCGGTTATCCTGTCTACGCGCTACATGCCCTGCCCATGTCCATTTCTTCTTCTTGATTTCAGCTATGATATCCTTAACCCCCGTTTGTTCCCTAATCCACTCTGCTCTCTTCTTGTCTCTTAAGGTTACACCTACCATTTTTCTTTCCATTGCTCGCTGCGTCGTCCTCAATTTAAGCTGAACCCTCTTTGTAAGTCTGATCAGTACCATCTTATAAATATCTTCGAATCACCTTATTATAGGACTTATCATGGCGCACCCACGTCGCTAATATAGTCTCAGCGTCCAATAAAGCACTCGGTTTCCTTAAGTGCCATCTTCGCTTTGCCCATCCGCATGTTAAATTACTTGCATATTAATGCCTGATCATACCAAAGTTGAAATATTCATCTCCCATATGGAGCCCTCATCAAGCGTACTTAATCAATCCATTAGAAGCCGTACAAAATCGTGCCGCCAGATTCATTACTCATCTTACTCATAGATATCAGTATTATATCTTTGAAAGCGAAATCTGGACTACCCCCCCCTTTCTTTGCGTCGCCGCACTGCAACTCTCATGCTTTATCCCAAATTATTTCATTCCACACTCAATCAATCAGCTTATATAACAGCTGCGACATGCATATCTCATCGAATCAGTCATCCAATTTAGGTTGCCCACCCATCACTACGCACCACTACTTTTTCTGCATCCTTTTTTCGAGCAGCCACAGACTGCAATGGCCTCCCGCAGGACATCGTCACCATCGCCTCATCATCTGCTTTTCAATATCGTATATTTGATCAACTTCAAGACCAAAACTATGCCAACTGCATTTGATAACCTAAAATACAAGCCTACCCCATATGTAATGCCTCTCTAAGAAAGAAGGGCCTTGAACTGAATTGAACTAAAAGCAGCCACTTGCAAACCTCATCCAACTTCTGGGTAGTCAACTTTTCCACTTTTGACTCCTTTGCCACGTGCGCAGCTTCCCTCATGACATCATTCGCAGCTCGACCATGTTAGTTCCGTTGAAGTGGCCGGCTTATTCATGTGTATATGAACCTGAACTTTACACAGTACGTCATGCTTGTCCTCGACGGTTCACTTATGGCATCACGGAAGACAGGCGACTCCGCCTTTTGCTGGCTCGAACACGATTGCTGAGTTGGATCTCATGGCACTAGTGTTTCCGGTTTTCTTTGCAGATGAGCTAGACCAGTTCTCAACGCTTTGTCTTATCTGGCAGGGTGGTCACGTCCATGATTTGGGAGTCAATCGAATTTGTCAATGAGGATTCCGTGTTCCCTTGAAACGTCCCTTCGTACTTTTACATGTTATACAGTGCTTTCTCCAATCCAATTTTGAAGAGCTCAGCGGTTACTCTGATGTCTTCACATGGCATTCCTCTTAGCTCCTCTGGGTCGCACATACTGGAGGCATGACGACCTCTGCTGCCCAAGCATGCCATTCTGTGCCAGCAATCTTTAGCATGGTGGCATTTAATGGTGCAGCGAAAGCACTTCATGTCAGCGGAAACAAGTTTCTTTTTTTTTTTTGCCAGTGGCAAGTTCGTACCGCATGGCTCTATTATATGCTGCGTCAATTTGCAGAAATTGCAGCTTGAATTTGCAGGATAAGGACGAACTCGACAATGAAGCACTGCTGCCATTGTTGTTGTGTTGTGAAAGTGAGTACTTTCACTGCCTCTGGTACGAGCCACATTAGCATACCCTCTCCAATATCACAATTTTCAAGGCTTTCTACTTGAATACGGAAAACAACCTGGTTCTGTGATGTGCCGAACTTAAAGGTTATCAATGGTGGAACTTGCAGGGTCTGTTGCACAAGATTTGTGATAGGCAACGATGATGTCATGCGGCATAGTCCTTAGCAGGAGGTCGCATAATATCAACGAGAAAGACTATTTACTTGCCCACTCAGAGTACCACCCATCTCCTCGAATAACAATCCGTATATGGTCATACAAGTTGATACAATTTTCTGAGTTTAGTCTCCCTCTTGGGCAAACGCACTGGAGTGAGCCTTCGCAAGCTCAATAAGTACTCCTGCCTTCAGCACTTCCTGCCACTAAAACGTCTTTTCAGCCCGTCTATGGCGTCTGAATGATACGCTTCAGTTTCAGTGATTATTGTTGCCGCAGCGTTTCCTTGAGACAATAGCCTCAAATAGCTGAATTTGTTGCTAGCGGTAAGATGGTGGTTCTGGTTGATGACCTGGTAAAATTGCTCCCAGAACTCATTCCACTTGCTCAAGTCCGCAGCGAAAGGATTGATTGTCAGGTTTGACAACTTGGCTCCTGGTCTTTCAGCAGCTTCCATAGACGCCTGCACATCGCAAACTTCGGTGGGCAGTGACAGCACAAATGTTTCATTGTGCTGTCGGCGTTAGCTCTGAAGCTCATTTGAAATGCGAGCCGCATTATCCTTATATTCCTCGTCAGTTATGTGGTTCTCTATTTCAAAAATCTTCTTCACCTCTTTGTTACTGCTTTTGAGCCTCCCATAAATTGAGTTGATTTATGGGAGGCTTGAGCTTAGAAGCTCACACCAACAATTATTTGCATTCACATAAGCCCAGAATGTTGAAGATTGCTCCTTTTTTTTTTCCTACAAACTCGCCGGCATGCTGACGCAAAGTCATCTTTTTGCAGGCTGAAGACACAAAATTTTGCAACAGTTAGGCTCCTGTCCTTCCACAGAAAACCTTTATGTCAAGGCAGAAATACTCTGATGCAGTTAAAATGAGACTGATTGACTAATTAAGAACACTCGCTAAGTAACTAAGTACTTAAGAACTAACCCTAGGGCAGTTATTTATCTCTGAATGTTGTGATGCATTATAATTTAGGACATGCCCATTTTACAGGAATCGTCAAAGCTGCCTTCATTTCAAGATTTTCATCATCGAATTTCAAAGATGAAACAAGAACTGATCGCATATAGCTTGCTGAAACTCAGCTTCTGCGCTATATGAGACTAAAACCCACCACCACATCGAAGTGATGAAACATGAATCAAGACATGCTGAAGCAGAATCTGACCGCAAAATCGGCAAACAGCAGGCTGTCCAAACAAGTAGACAGCCTGCTGCGTCCAATGTGTGGCACTTTTGTGTTTCATTCTTAAACTATAGAGCTTTTAACTCAAGGCGTTCTGAGCACTGCCATAGGGGCTGCTCTTTGCGCGCGTGACTCCCCAAGAAATGCACTGCCGAGGCTGTGACATTGGCTTTCGTACTCTCGTGCAACAGCCCAGACAGGAGGAAATCCTCCTCTCCGTAAAAAAGGGCCATAAGCAGGAGCAAAAAACCATTCCATTTTGCCTGTATGCAAGACGCACTGCAGTGGATGCCTCTAACTATATCTTGCAAAGAAGGAAAAGGTTTATATTTTAGCGGATATCACGAATGTCCTATTTACAAGTTTTATTAAGGGCGAACTTGTGCCCAAAGCCCAAGCAATGACACAGCAGCTGGGAAAAGGAACCGAATGTCCATAGTCGTTGCGTACCTCTGCCTCGAGCATTGTAGTTTTCGTCTTCACCCGCGCTGGCCGCTCAGTCGAAGCTCATGCGCATGCAGGACCCGCTCCCCCATTGTGGATGGCTTCCTCTCTTGTAGCCGATCGGTCAGCGTTTCTCTTGTTCGCGATGTCTGCGTTACACTGAACGTCGAGTGTTTCCCGTGGCATTATCCCCCCTCTCAAGCGGCATCGCCCCAATGCGTTCATTGCGGTTGTAGTATAGCAAGCGATTGGTTGACTAGTCTTCGTATCGGTCACAGTAGGGCTTCATGCATACAATGTGTGCGAGCTCCGTGGGATTGCGTCGTCTCGAATGCACGTGGCCTGCAGGCTTGACTTCACAGACGAGGTAAACGAGTCGGTGTACTAGTATCTCATATGGGCCGAAATATCGGCAGATGAGTTTTTCAGATATGCCTCGTTGGCGTACTGGGGTCCATATCCACACTTTTTCATACGAATAACATAAACTCTTCAGCTAACTTATAGTCCAATGTTTCTAAAGTCAAAATTTGAAAAATTAAACCTGGAACCTTACAGAGTGTATGAATACACGGTCTATGGAACCAGTGGAAAAAACACCGCAGCGACAACAACGGCAGAAAGAAGGACGGTAAAGAGGGCAGCACCAGCAAAAAAAATTGCTAGATTCGGAGCCAGCCACACAGTCACCTCTAAGAAGGGACCGAATCAGTTCTGAAACATCAGGTCAGTTTACAGTTTTTAAAATTTTAAGTTTAGAAACTTGGGACTATAAGTTGTCCGGAGCATTTATGTTATTTGTGTTATTTTAAATAAGAGTCAATCATCTGTGTTGCATGGAAAATGTAGTTCATGCCTGCCGGATGTGCAGAACAACACAGAGGCAGGGGATGCTGCACGCCACTCAACGCCCCTTCACAGAGCTAGACCATGTTGCCACAGCCCTGCTGTCCAATCATGCATCAAGAGCTGTGAGAATATTTTTGTCACTCTGCAACCCCTGATATGACATAGAAATGAAAAGGTTACAATATTTCAGCCTCTTAGAAATCAACAAAACAAAGGCATTCACATAGACAGCGTTGTGAAGACATATATTTGTGAAGCTACACACGTATTGGTTTAATTGACCTCCCGGTGAGAGCGGTACCAGCCATTCTGAATCGCCATATGCACAGACAGGTGAAATAAAACATAGGGCATGCTTATCATCGTGTATTGAACATCTGGTCTCTTTCTCAAAGCTCTGTGAAGGCAGTCCCAAATACAGACTCTCTCTTAACAGTAAATATCTCAGTAAACATGCTCAATATCTCGAGGTATCTTTGTGCAAGTAGACCAGGGGTGCCAGACTGAGCTAGCGGGCCACAGTCACAAATTTTTCTCATCCGAGGGCCACGACAGTGAATATGGTCAGATTAGGATGTTGTCAGGTAAGGCTGCTATTAGGAAAGACAAAAAGATGTCTGATTTCTTAAGTAAAGGACATTTATGAATTCACGTCAGGTTTCAAGAAACAATGACCATGAGGTTCAGAAGTAATGAAATACAAAGCTCTTATTGTACAATCATGTTTGACAAATGAGGCATGGGGTGCATAAAAAAATTATCAGCCTGGAGTACACATGTTGATCACCCCCCCCCCCCCCATTAAAAGTTGTTGGTAAGAAAACTGCACTGTTCCGTAAATGCTTCATGCCACTAGGCCGTTACACACTTTTAACGGCCCAATGCTACACTGAATACACTGCTTAATCTCTTCCAACTCTGCTAAGATGTCAGACTCTGGAGTTCTGCATTCTGCAGACTTGCAGCGCCACCTGTCGGAGCAGTATTTGGTAGCACAAAGTCAGACTTCCTTGCACAGTTTACTGTGCAACCAGGTCCAAGCAGCAAGTGCGAAACAATGATTGAGCTAAATATTGTGTAGCTTTTTTCACTAAAGCTTAGCAAAAAGAGCTACGAATTTCTCTCCAATGGTCAGATGTGCCACTAAATCACCATGAAGTGTTCGCTGAATCACTCGACAGAATGAAAAAAAAAAAAAACGAGCGCCATCTCTCAATGAAATGCTACATCGACGATGAAACACTCCTCTTTTTTCCACTGCGTTGACGCTGAGTAGGTGAACCCTTCTTTACACTTTATTTTTTTTGGTTGCCATGCGAGCCCACTCAGTGCAGTCGGCAGCACAACCATCCAACAAGACCAGAGGGAACTCGGTGTCGCATCTTCCTTTGAAATCGCAACGTTAAAATTGTGTGAACGTGGTATACACACGTCAGACGATAAGTCCCGATTTCACTCAGCTGCTGCCGCATCGACACCAATTCTTCAGGTGCTTCAGACGTGCACTTGTGTTCGTTGGTCGCGGTGCAAAATGGCTTCATACAAGATGGCGTTTTTCTTTCGCAACCAACTGTGGGTGTAGTAAAGGCGTAGCGGCAGTTTGATGACCAGAGGAGAGGAACAGGTGCTATGTACTTCATAGGTACCGCTGGTACGACAGCAACCTTTATGAGATTACTGTAAATGCACGATTGTCCTCCAGCTGAAACACTGCGCATGGCTTCGCAGTATGCTTGATACCACTGTGTGATAACAAGTGTGTTATCTTTGTTGCGTTGGTTAATACTGAAATGCAATTGGATTACCATTTTTACAAAGATGAGTGAGACTGCAAATGGTCACCCTTCTGTATGCTTACTAGTCCACGAACATTGGTTCTATATTTGCATATTATGTGAATTTTCACATACCAGAGGAGATTTTAGCATACAATGTATACATATTACATGCGTGCGCATTTGTTATATAAACGTCATTAATTTCATGCCTAATTTAGAACTCCTTCGATAGACGATTGTGGCTTAAATGGTGAAAGTGATTAGATTTTCAGAAATGTGTGATTGTATTGCATTCTGAAGTTTCTCATCATTTTTATGCAGTCGGTTAGATAAACGAATCGACACTGTGCGAATGTTTGTTGGTCATTTGCTCTGAAGCTCTGTGACCCCTGTTATAATGTCAAAGAAGTTATCTTTTCATGTTGTCTTTCATAATTAGCTGTATAGTTGAGGGCTGGACGAAGTTAAAAATATGCCTTTTCTGCTTTTGGAAAGCAGGCATACAACCGTGATGAACATTGTTCTTGTACTGTTTAGATTATCCAATGAAACAAAAGTGCATTTTATGTTGCAACAATTTTATTTTGTCAGTGTTAACAGATCATGAAAACAACTCAACGAATGCACGTTGGAAACGCATGAATTGCATCACGCGTATGCACGGCAATAAACGAGCCAGTCACTTTTAAGCTAATAAAAAGGACGTTTGACGTTACAAACATCATGGCTCTGCTGTGAAGCCGCGTCAGCTGTGCAAAAATCAAACAAGAATAAAAATTAAATTTTAATAAATATTGGCTAGTAGTGAGCATTTTGCGCAATGCTTATGCAGCAGCGCATGAGGCCAATACCCAAATTAAATGTATTTAGGCGTTAAAGAACACACATCCGAGTGCTTGCCTTACACTAATCTCTTTCGTGTCTTGTGCCTGCAGTTCACTGTAATAAGATTTCTACTTTTATGAAGCAACGATGGATTGATGGAAAAAGCTTTTCAGGTCCTTGATTTTCAGAAAACCGCGCCTAAACACTAACTAAAGAGAAGGCTTCTATAGTGGCCTATGCACACTCCCTCGCGAACAGCTCTCTTTGCACCACCCAGATTTGGCCAGGGCAGCAATCAGGGCGCTGGAGGCGGCGTTTTTCGCAGCTCCGCCTGGGCAGAGTATGACGTCTATGCACACTTTTTTAAAAATGGACACTCTGCAGACAAACGCGCTAAATAATTTCTCCAGCGACCACAGACATGAGCTAATGCTGACTCACCATGTGCAGGAATAGGCTACGCCAGGGAACTCTAATGGCAACAAGCTGCATTGGTTTGTGGGACGCAAAACCACACATGGTTGTTGTCGTTCCGCAAGGACGTGACGCTAGCCTACCACATGCAGCGTTGTTATGAGCTCAATACTGGCAGCACCGTGAAAAAGGATCGGGCATGTTGGCAATACATTGTGGTACCTAGTGCATACACGAGCACAGGTCGGCAATTAAAGGCCGAGCTCACTCAAATACATTTTGTGCTTAGGACTCACTCACACTCGATCTGGTGAGCCTGTGTGAGTGGACTCATATGAGTGCATTTGCCGACCTTCCTACATGTACGAGAAAAAAAATATTGCGCTATGTTCACCTGTATTCGTCGGTGTTATTACAATTTTTACAGCACAAGCTGTTGTGAGATCACAATACAGGTCACGCGCAGTGCCGCAGCCATCCACCGCCGCCGGTGTCTGTAACCACTCTCGCAAAAAATAGGAAAAAACTGTGGTGGCATAACCAGATACGAACCAGGATGCAAAAACATGCAAAAACACAATATGTAAGGCAACGCGTCCTGTTGGCACACAAGGCAGAACCACTTGGTACTCTTTAGTTGACCTGTTACCACGGCCCTGAAGGGCCGCTGTAGCCACTAGGACGGAGTTCTGCATTTGGCGCCCATTCACTATGGTGGCCGAAAGCAGAATGCTGAGCCACGCCGGTGCTTAGGATATGTTCGCAAACTTGCCTTAGGCAGGTTGATGTCGGGAAAGAAATCGTGTTATTATGAGTAATAAAGTGTTTTAGAACAGCAAAGAAACAACCATGCATCCCACAATGCAAATCGCGTAACGAGTGGGTCGTCCAATTATCCAACACAATACAAAAGCTTCATCACCCATTAAAGGGCCACTCAACAAGTTTGGCAATTTTCAGCTAACAAGTGCAATGCGTAGATGAAGCTTTCACGATCACGTATGCCGAAATTTGCAACGCTACGCACCACAAAAATGGGTCAAATTTCAAGATAAACGCTGCACCCCCTTCCTTTTGCGAGCGCGCCCAGAGAATGAGGGCATGACGTGCGCGTATGAATGACCCTATGTACACCGCAATGCAGTGACGTTGGTCCTCTACGTAGACGATTGTGCTCTGATGTTGTCAAAAGTGGCACGTTACATGGCGAAAATTATAACACGACGTGCGTAGTTTATGTATTTGTTGCTTAAAGAGATTATCAAATCACTATATAAATAATGAGACGCCATAAGGGCATGTGAGCGCTCTGTTTTTTTTTTTTTTTTTTTTCGCGTGAATTGCACCGACATGCGTTGCCGCGGTCAGCACATCGAGCAGACAAAAGCCGTGGAACGCTCCTACGCGTTGGCGCACTCATTGTGCTCATCTATTCTGCCGCGTCTAAACAGCGTTCCCAAACCATCCTGCAAAACAGGCAGTAGTAGACCTCAAAACAACGCTGGTCAACAACAACGAAAAAAAAACGCCCCTCGCGTGCATTGGGGTTGAGCTTGTTCGCAGACGTCATGCGCACGTGACCTCTTGGTCCGATGCCGGAGAGGGTAGAGGAGAGACTTAAAGCAATTTTCTCAGCTCGTAATGAACCGATTCAAAAAAATTTTGTGGTAAAATGTTCTTCATCGGACACCCAACAACTTCCACGGTATAACTAAATTTCAGTATATGGCCTAGTGAATGGCCATTTAACTGCGGCACATTCCCACTCCAGGCGTAATGCTTCATCGCCGTCACAAATTCGTTGCAAGTGTTTAGCGGAGAATGACGAAGCATAGCGTACCGAGTGCCGACCTACTATGCAGAAATTATGAATATTAATGGCGTAGTGAGTACCTAGCAAGTGTGCTTCTAGCATTTACATAAAGAGTGCTTAGAAAAGCCTTTGTAAGGCCGCTCACGTTTTGGCCGTGACGGTGTTACGCCTTCAACGCAGGGCTGACGTTATTATTATTTTTAATGATCTACATACTGCAATGATACGACATACCGGGCTCGCCCTCTGCATTGATCATGCATGCTCGTAGCGACGCGCACTCGTTCCGCCTTCGTGTTTTTGATCTAAGTGAAATGCCCACGCAACTGGACGTGCCCAGCCACGCCAGGCGGAGGTGCGCTTGCGCCCCGTATCACAGCGGACAGGTACGCAAGCACAGCTGAACTATCGCACTACTGAGGCTTACCACAGAACACCTTGGGCGTCCCTTCGCACCGCCTGTCACTCTACACTTCACAGGTAACTGTTTTCCTAGCTTGGCCACAGAACACCTGGATGGATGGATGGATGAATGAATGTGGCTGCACACTTCGGATTGGGTATTCACTAGCGCCCTCTGGCCATAATATTTAGTGAAGTTGTTTTTTTTTTTAACAAACCCACAAGCAACTTTTCCCACCTTATGATCATATGGGGGCCGCCATCTTGTGTGGGACTAAGCCACTCTGAGGACAACAAGTCATATCTCGGCTTTTACACACCCCAGGACGACAAAACAGGTCTCAATTGAGTCGTTAAAATCCGTAGATAGCCGTCGAAAAAACCGCGAGCGCCCAATTCAACCAAGAGCGTCAAAAAAGACTTATTCAGAAGACAAACTCAGTGTCGCCGGACTGCTATCACTGATTGAGCTGGGTTTGACGAAACAGCTTCCACAGCGAATTAAGCCCACCGGAACTGCTCCTCCACCTCTTAGCCAATAAGCAAAGATTATTCCAACTGCGGGAGCGGGAGCGGCCGCGTCAGCAGCACGGGTAAGTGAGCTCTGCACATATCTACCTATAACATATCTACCTATAACTTTAGCAATTTTGGTCCTAGGAGGGTCAGAGTGGTGTCTATTTGTTCGTGAAGAAACAAGGAGTTCAACCGCTACAAATACTGCTATTACAAACGAAAATTTTAAATTTTAGGAACGGAAAACAGTGTGAGTCTGTGAAAACAACACCAGTCGGACCACGTGCCCGGTGCCGCGCCGTTCCCAACCGGGGAAAAAAATGCGTGTTGATGGAACTACAATAAAAGGCCTGAGGTGCGGCCTCACCGGTAACCACAGCCGGGAACGCACCCCCTCACCAGAGAAGGATTGGCCACCCTGGTGCAGTGTCTGGCCACTACCTCCCACATGGATGCGCCAAATAACTCATGGCCCTCAGTCCTTACCAGCTGCGAAGCAACTGACTACGGCGGCGGTCAGATCTGCAACGCAGCAGAGGATGCTAAGAATCTCTGGACTACAGGCCGCCATTGGAACCTGAACTTGGCAACGTTTAACGCTAGAACCTTATCTAGTGAGGGAAGTCTAGCTGTACTATTCGAAGAGCTAGAGGGTGTTAAATGGGATATAATAGAGCTCAGTGAGGTTAGGAGGACAAATGAGGCCTATACGGGGCTACAGAATGGGCACGTCCTTTGCTATCGGGGCTTGGCAGACAGAAGAGAACTGGGAGTGGGGTTCCTAATTCACAGAAACATAGCCGGCGACATAGAGGAATATTATAGCATTAATGAAAGGGTGGTAGGTATTGTAATTAAACTGAATAAAAGATACAAGATGAAGGTAGTACAGGCTTACGCGCCTACATCCAGCCATGATGACGCTTCAGTTGAAAGCTTCCATGAAGACGTGGAATCAGCAATGAGTAAGGTAAAAACACAGTATACTACAGTGATGGGCGACTTTAATGCAAAGGTAGGGAAGAAGCAGGCTGGAGACCAGGCAGTAGAAGATTATGGCATCGGCACTAGAAACGCCAGAGGAGAGCTACAAGTAGAATTCGCAGAACGCAATAATTTGCGGATTTTGAATACCTTCTACCGAAAACGAGAAAACCGCAAGTGGACATGGAGGAGCCTTAATGGCGAAAATAAGAACGAAATAGGCTTTATAATGACCGCACACCCAGGAATCGTGCAGGATGTGGAAGTGGTTGGCAAGGTACGATGCAGTGACCATAGAATGGTACGGTCTCGGATTCGCCTAGACTTGAAGAAGGAACGACAGAAACTGATACGCAAGAAGCCAATCAATGAGCTAGCACTGAGAGGGAAAGTACAGGAATTCAGAGTGTCGCTGCAGAACAGGTACTCGGCTCTTAGTGAGGAAACCAACCTTAGCGTAGATACAATGAATGATAATCTGACGAGTATCATTACGGAGTGTGCAGTGGAAGTTGGAGGCAGGGTAGTTAGACAGGACACTGGCAAGCTTTCCCAGGAAACGAAGAACCTAATTAAGAAGCGTCAAACCATGAAAGTGTCAAGTACAACAGACAAAATGGAACTGGCAGAGCTTTCGAAGTTGATTAATAGACGTAAAGTATGCGATGTAAGAAGGTATAACATGGAGAGAATTGAACACGCTCTGAAAAACGGAGGAAGCTTCAAAGCAGTAAAGAGGAAAGTTGGGATAGGCAAAAGACGGATGTATGCACTAAGGGACAAAGAAGGCAAAATAACTACCAATATGGATAGGATAGTTAAAATAGCGGAGGAGTTTTATAGAGATCTGTACAGTAGCCTAGACAACCACGACCTTAATACTATATTAACTAGCAGTAACCCAGACGACACCCCACCAGTAATGATAGAAGAAGTCAGAAAAGCTTTGGAGAGCATGCAAAGAGGCAAAGCTGCTGGTGAGGATCAGGTAACATCAGATCTGCTGAAAGATGGAGGACAGATTGTGTTAGAAAAACTAGCCACCCTGTTTACGAGGTGTCTCCTGACGGGAAGGGTACCAGAGTCTTGGAAGAACGCTAACATCATCTTAATACATAAGAAAGGAGGTGACAAGGACTTGAAGAATTACAGGCCGATCAGCTTGCTCTCTGTAGTGTACAAGCTATTTACAAAGGTAATTACTAACAGAGTAAAGAAAACATTAGAATTCAATCAACCAAAGGAACAATCAGGATTTTGAACTGGCTACTCAAAAATTGACCACATTCATACTATCAATCAGGTAATAGAGAAATGCTCAGAGTATAACCAACCACTATACACAGCCTTCATAGATTACGAGAAGGCGTTTGATTCAGTATAAATATCAGCCGTCATGCAGACACTGCGGAATCAGGGCGTAGATGAAGTATATATAAACATTCTGGAAGAAATCTACAGGAAATCAACTGCTACCATAGTGCTTCATAAAGAAAGCACCAGAATACCAATCAAGAAGGGTGTAAGGCAGGGGGACACAATCTCCCCAATGCTATTTACCGCGTGCTTACAGGAGGTTTTCAGAAGCCTACAATGGGAACAGTTAGGTATAAGAATTAATGGAGAATACCTTAGTAACCTGCGCTTCACCGATGACATTGCATTGCTGAGTAACTCAGGGGACGAATTGCAACTCATGATTACGGAGTTACACAGGGAGAGCAGAAAGGTGGGTCTTAAAATTAATCTGCAGAAAACGAAAGTAATGTACAACAACCTCGGAAAGGAACAGCGCTTCGAGATAGGTAATAGTGCACTTGAAGTTGTAAAAGACTGCCTACTAAGGGCAGGTAATAACCGCAGAGCCTAACCACGATATTGAAGTAACTAGAAGAATAAGAATCGGGTGGAGCACATTCGGCAAGCACTCTCAAATTATGACAGGTAGATTGCCATTATCCCTTAAGAGGAAGGTATATAACAGCTGTATCTTGCCGGTACTTAGCTACGGAGCAGAAACCTGGAGACTCACAAAGAGGGTTCAACTTAAATTGAGGACGACGCAGCGAGCAATGGAAAGAAAAATGGTAGGTGTAACTTTGAGAGACAAGAAGAGAGCGGAGTGGATTAGGGGACAAACGGTGGTTAAGGATATAATAGTTGAAATAAATAAGAGGAAATGGACATGGGCCGGGCATGCAGCACGTAGACAGGATAACCGCTGGTCATTAAGAGTAATTAACTGGATTCCCAGAGAAGGAAAGCGGGTTAGGGGGAGACAGAAGGTTAGGTGGGCAGATGAAATTAAGAAGTTTGCGGGTATAAATTGGCAGCAGCAAGCACAGGACCGGGTTAACTGGCGGAACATGGGAGAGGCCTTTGTCCTGCAGTGGACGTAGCCAGGCTGATGATGATGATGATGATGATGATGATTTTTTTAAATAGTAAAGTTGAGGACTGCTACTTTGCAGTGAAGGGTTTCATTTTCACTCGTGCCTTGACTTTAGCCACCAATCAGACAACCGTCTTCTAGTTAATTCTACCCACTTAAACTCTATTTCGCCCTCGCGGTCCCTGAACCCCACTGCTTTGAAAAACTCTGTGCCATCATCCTGAACTATAGGGTGAAGTCCTTTACAGAACATTACCAAGTGTTCGGCAGTTTTCTCCTTCTCTCCACATGCACTGCATACAGTGTCGCGACTATGCTAGCCACCATAGTCGCGACATTACATTCTAGCATCGTTCCAGACAGGTGACTGCCGTGCCACGGCGAGCCATGGCGCGAACTAATAAGAGTAGCCCCCTGCTAGGTGCTTTTCTCACGACCGCGTGGCCTAGTTGCCGAATTGCGCGAACATCTCTAGCAGTGCGCCCGCGCTGGCTAGAGCGGCGCGGGTATGTAAAGGCGCCACTTGCTGTGTTATGTGTGTGTCAGCGCTCCCTATATTTCGATGTTGTGCGGCGGTTTGTATTATTGCGATATTATTCCTTGCAAATATGGTGATGCTTGAGTGCTGACTGTTCTGTGTGGACGTTAGTTCTGAATGCGCGGTGCGTTCTGACGCGCTTTAGTGAACGCTGTCACACGGGTACTTGCTGCATGTCGTCGCGCTGCACTGTATTTGATCCGGACCATGTAGCGATGACTAATACCGGTTTTCCTCGAGAAATTTTGATCGCGCGCAACAACTTTGTCGCTGCTGCGCTGTACAGCATCGGGTTTGCCGCAGATGTCGTGACAGCGATCACAAGTGGCTGTGTGACACCAGCGGTATGAATATCGCATTATTTCCACTACTCGCACAGGAAGTCCAAGTAGCATAGAGAAAAAAAAAGCTGTGACTGCGATATCCCCTGTCGATGATCACACGTGAATGCTTATACCAAGTTAAATTGTTCAGTTATGTACACTTTTGTGGCCTCTACTTCTTTAGCTGCTGCTTACATGGCAATGCAAGAAAAAATCAGTCTACTAATTACATCAAAACTACGCAGAAACGGTGCATCACACTTAGGCAAGTCTCTAGAAAATATAAAACGTCTGCGAAGAAGCCCATGTACATGTTCGTTCTTGCAAACAGGCTTATTGCTCACGATTTTGGCAAATTTTGTTGTTAGGGTTGTGCTGACATGAGCCGCAGTGGACCACTCCATTATACATATATTGTACGATTGGTGTGTCAAGTGGTCACCTGTAAATTGCGATCTGCATAAAAAGCGAGTGCTTTGCCTTCAGCGCAACTTTGGCATTCCCACTTTTTGCTTAACACCTAAATCTAAACCATGACCTTCTGTAAAAACTCCCGACCTGCTCACCGGCACGCTCCCTTACGGCGGCGCATGGGACTGGAAATTGATGTGTAGGGACCGAAGACTTACCTTCAACATCTTTTTCGTCAAACAAGGAAAACTCATTGATCAGGCACTACCAGCATTAA
This sequence comes from Rhipicephalus microplus, assembly GCF_043290135.1. NCBI lineage: Eukaryota > Metazoa > Arthropoda > Arachnida > Ixodida > Ixodidae > Rhipicephalus > Rhipicephalus microplus. The sequence goes on from NC_134700.1 coordinate 27,810,621, forward strand.
TGTACGCTGAAGATATAGTGCTAATGGTCGACGACAAGGAAGATTTGCAGAGATTGATGGACATCTGCGGTAATGAGGGAGATACATTAGATTTCCGATTCACTAAGGAAAAATCAGCAGTCATGATTTTTAATGATAACGAAGGTAGTGAGCTTAGAATACAGGAGGTCATGCTAAAGATAACAGATTACCAGATGCCGCCAGAACTTACCCATATAGGAAAACCAGGCAATGGGCGAGTGTATGTCAAAGGACGTTGAGGAATTAGGAGGAGAGAAATAGACTTTATTAATTTCCGGCAGATTGCTGGGATGGGCTCCCACCTAGGGGCCAACGGAGAGACCGTGTCTCCCGGCAGCTTCCTTGGCCTGCTGGATCGCCCAAAGTTGTTTGTCCAGGCCCGAACTGAGCAGCGCAGTCCGCCAACGCGCCCGAAGGTCTTCATTGGAGGCCGCGACCCCAGAATTTCTGAATAATGCTGGACATTCCCATAGTATATGGTCGAGAGTGGCTCTGGTGGTACAGTACTGGCATAGATTAGAACTATAGACGTCAGGATATATGTGGTGCATGATGACAGGGTTCGTGTATGTGCGTGTTTGTAGCTGTCGCCACTGAACGGACTGGGCCCGATTTAGCTTGGAGTGAGGCGGAGGGTACTCCCGCCTTTGCAGTCGATAGTGTTGAATTATGTCATTAAATTTAGTGAGCCGATCGTTCCATTCCCACACCGGCGCAGAAAGGTCCGTTTGGGTGGCCGCTTCGTCTGACGTGACTCGGAACGTAAGACCTCGAGCCACGTTGTGCGCCACTTCATTCGGATTGGCCTCCGCGTTACCTAGTGGTGTGTGGGCCGGGAACCACAAGATGTGTACGTATTTGTCCGCCTCGTGAATTTTGCCTGTATTAAGAATCCGCAATGCCTTGGGGGAGATTCTGCCGCTGGCGTAGTTTCTAACGGCTGTCTGCGAGTCGCTTATTACGCATGAGGCGTTAGTGTGGGCTATGGCCATCGCGATAGCCACTTCCTCTGCCGTTTCTACGTTCCGTGTTATGATTGACGCGCTGCTTTTGCATTGTTGTGTGTGGTCTACGACAGCAGCCACGAAGCGGTGACGCTCCTGGTAGCGTGCTGCGTCGACAAAGACTGCCTCATGGTTGCGCCCAAACATCTTTGACATGGTCTTGGCTCTACTGACACGTCTGCCCCTGTTGTGTTCAGGGTGCATGTTTCTTGGTATGGGTGGTACTGTTAGCTTAGCACGGATAGTGCGTGGTATGTCGTGTTTATCTCCGTGTTGAGTGTGGTAAGTAATACCGAGATTACATAGAATCTGGCGGCCTGGCTTAGTCTTGGCTAAACGCTCGAATTGGGAGATTTGTTGCGCCTCAATAAGTTCCTCAAGGGTATTGTGTAAGCCAAGTTGAAGGAGTAGTTCGGTGCTGGTGTTTTGAGGCAAACCTAGCGCTTGTTTGTAAATTTTCCTAATTAGGCAATTGAGTTTTGACTTTTCCGCGGTGAACCATCGGTGGTACGCCGCTTTATAGGTGATGTGAGTTAGAACAAACGCTTGGATCAAACGGATGATGCTGGCCTCTTTCATGCCTTTGTGTTTATTGGTAATGCGCCTAATGAGGCGCATCGTGTTAGACACTCTGGCTTCAATGTTGCGAACTGTCTCTCCGTTGGTACCCTTACTTTCTATGATCAAACCTAGCGCTCTGATTTTGTCCACGGTTTTTTTTTTTTTTTTTTTATTCACATACCCTAAAGGCCCTTGCCGGGCATTACATAGGGGGGGGGGGGGGTTACAGTAAACGGGATGAGGGTTAGGTTACATTTGAACAAATAAACAGTTGGTAACACCACTAAAGCACAGCAAATAACAATGAAACACTATCGTACAAAAAAATAATTCACTTTTTTTTTTTTTTTTTTCATACAATATTAGGTGAGCTTTTTAACATTTCTACAAAGGCGTCGAAGTTTCTTACAGACACAACATCATGTGGTAAGTCATTCCAAAGACGGAGTGCGCACAACAGAGGCGAGTTATAGAAGATGTTTGTACGCGCATATGGAACTAAAACTTTGAAGGGGTGATCTAGGCGCGGAAAATAGTGATGGGCAGGCAATATGTAAGTGGTAGCAAATGACGAATGATTATGATAAAGTTTGTGAAAATGGGATAGCAGGGCCAGCACTCTTCTTTTCTCTAGTAATGGGAGGCTCAGTGATGCTTTGATATTAGTGATGCTCGAATGACGCAAGTAGTTTCTGGTTATGAATCGGGCAGCTTTATTTTGCATGGATTCAAGTTTGTTAATTAAGTAAATTTGATGTGGGTTCCAAATGAATGAAGCATATTCTATTTTAGACCGAACAAGGGAGGTGTATGCTGTAAGTTTTGTCTTCCAGTTAGCTTGATGTAAGTGGCGTCTAATGAATCCAAGTGTTTTAGATGCTTTAGATGTTATTGCGTCAATGTGGGCATTCCATGACAGGTCGGCGGAAAGATGGACGCCTAAGTACTTTATTGATGAAACGTGTTCTATTGGCATTGCATTAATGAGATAGGAATTGATCGGGGGCTGGGTAGTATTCGTAAAAGTTATAACTTTTGTTTTGGAAGCGTTAATTTTCATTTGCCATTGATCGCACCAAGTAGCGATGCTATCAAGGTCTTTTTGTAAAGCAGTGTGGTCGTTTGGGTTAGTAATCTTTCTATAAATCACACAGTCGTCGGCAAATAAGCGAGTAGTAGATGCCAGGTTTTTAGAAATGTCGTTAATGTAGATGAGAAACAGTATCGGTCCAAGTACAGAGCCTTGGGGTACCCCGGATTTAACTTGAATCAATGTAGATGAACAATCATTTACAGTCACGAATTGATAACGATTACACAAAAAGTTATTTATCCAAGTGGTAACGTTTCGGTTTATCTTAAGGCAGTCTAGCTTCATTAATAGACGACTGTGGGGAACTTTGTCAAATGCTTTGGCAAGGTCGATAAATACGGCATCAATTATTGTAGACGCATGAACGGCATAATGGAGGTCAGTAACTAATTCGAATAATTGTGTTTCGCATGAACGCCCGCGCTGGAAACCATGTTGGTTAGGAATAAAGTAATTTTGCTCGGTTAAGTACGTCATTACTGCAGATGATATGATGTGTTCTAATAATTTGCAGGGTATGCTGGTGAGTGAAATGGGCCTGTAATTAGATGGCATCGATGAATCACCGGATTTAAATATCGGCGTCACGCGAGCGATTTTCCATGTGTCAGGCACACATCCAGTGTCAATTGACTGCTGAAATAAAGCTACAAAAATACGGGATATGACTGGCTTAGTAATTTTAAGTAACTTCGGGCATATACCATCTGGTCCAGGGGATGAATTGTTTGCAAGACGTTCAATAGCCGATTCGATACCTTCCGGAGTGATCACGATGTCATTCATTGTGGCGTTAATGGAGTCAAATTTTAAATCGGCCGAAATGGGCTCCTCTTCAGTGTAAACAGATCCAAAGAATAAGTTCAGTTCTTCTGCAGCCTCTGACGGTGACAACAGTTTATCGTCTTTAGTTAGATGAATTGGCTGTCCCGAACATTTCCTAGGATTTACCACTTTCCAAAATTTTTTAGTATTGTTTGTTAGCAGCGCAGGTAGATCCTCATTAAAAAATTTGTCTTTAGCTGTTTTTATTTCTCTGTCGCATATCTTTGCATAGTTTCTGTACTCTTCCCATGCAGCATCGGTGCCCGAGAATCTTGCCTTAGAATACAAGCGCTTTTTTTTGTTGATGCACCGCTTGACATGCGAGGTGAACCATGAGTTGTGAGTCGAAGATGTGATTGTAATTGTAGGAATGTATTGGTTTTTTAGTTGCATGAGTTTCTCGTGAACGATTCGCCAGTTTTCATTCGTGTCACGAGAATGGAGGCTGGTGAGAAAGTGATCAGAGAAAGACGACAGGTCGGACAGAATGTTCAGTACGTCAGCTCGTTTGTAGTCGTACAATACTTTCATCTGTTTTTCTGGTTTTACCACTTTTATCATGGCCTCGCAGTGTAGAACATTGTGGTCACTAATACAATCTAGTACGTGGACGCGCATATTCTCAGGTTCAGTAGTGAGCACTAAATCAAGAACAGAACTTCCGCGTGTAGGGACAGAGACCATTTGAGTCATGTTAAATAATGAAAGTGTATCAAGGAAATCAATACATTCATTTCTTCTTGTACCACCCGTAGGTGTGCATGTCCGCCAGTCTATTCCCGGATAATTAAAATCACCGGCTAATATTATTGGTGATGTTGGATGTTTGCATTGAACAAAACTAAGTGAGTCATTCAAATTATCGACAAACTCGATAGAAGCGTCTGGCGGACGATAGCATACCCCGACAATACAAGTTTCACCTGCTGACAGTTGCAGTACAATCCACAAAATTTCTAAGTGTGCGTCTGTGTCTAATAGTTGCGCCTTAAAATGACTTTTTACGGCAATCATTACGCCGCCACCCCGCTGGTATGACCTGTCCTTTCTGAAAATATTGAAATCAGCAGACAGAGCGAGTTCGCCGTTCGATACATCAGCATTTAACCACGTCTCCGTACCGAGAACTAGATCCGCAGTGCAGCATTCAACGATTGTGGCAAGTTGATCTTGTTTGTTCAAGATGCTGCGAAAATTACATACAACGAGAGATAAGGTATGCGCACAACGATTCCTGCGTCAAGCCGTGTTTACACGTGGTTCGTGCCTTGGTATTTGAACAATTGTGCTGTCATTAGTATTCCCTAATCCGTACAATCTATTTCCCAGGAGAACCTTATCAAAGAGCAGTTTATACTTTTCGCCAGGCTTTCGTTCTACTTTTACGAAATCGCGAAGTTTCTTTCTTATCATCTGTATCCTTGGCGAGAAATCCTCCTCTACCCAGACTCGAGGGGAAGATTTCTGTAGCTTGTAGGCGTTTCTTAGAATGCTACTCTTATCTTTGAAGTTCAAAAATTTCACTACAATCGGCCGAACTCGATCATCTGTGACTCGCCCTACTCTGTGGGCACGTTCTATTTCACCCGATTGAATTCCAAGATGCTGTGTGACAAATTCAGATACTATTTTTTCTGTGTCCTTCCATTTTTCTGCTGTCTGCTCCGGAATACCTTTGAAGACTAGGTTATTCCTTCGCATTCTGTTATTCAGATCGTCGACCAGTAAATCTGCTTGCTCTGTCTGTTTCGTTTCAAGGCTTTTCAGCTGGGCGTGTGATTCTTGTAGGACCTCGTTCACGCTTGTAACGTCTTTACGTAAGACGTCTATAACGTCAAGTCGCTCTTCTATTTTCGAAAGTCGCCGTTTTGTATCTGTAATAGTCGTTTGAAGGTCCTTCAACTTGCTTGAAGTTTCTTTCTGGAATTTGTCAATTGTCTGTCCTATATCTTTCACCAAAACTAATAGCTGCTCTACTTTGTCAGGCCCTGGATTTGTTTCGATGTCACCAGCGCAAAGCAGTATGTGTGCAACACTGAACAAAACTACAAGTAGACGGCATCCTGGTCTCCAGTAACCATGGAGACCATGGTATGGCGTGACCATCGCTTGTAGTGAGTTTTATATCAGCGTGTGCCTGCGCTTGGGGATGTTGTTTGGGTGGCCGACCTCTAAGTGTAGGGCGATATAGCAGTAGCTGAGATTTCTCCGCCGAGCAGGATAGTCCAGTTCCTTGTAAATATCGCTCGACTGTGTCAATCCCCTCCTGTAATCTCTGTTCAATGAAACCGTCACTGCCGTCGCACACCCAGAGGGTGATGTCGTCGGCGTAAATGGTGTGATGAAGTCCTTGGATGGTTTGAAGTTTTGAAGGAAGACCAATGAGGGTGAGGTTAAACAACATGGGAGATATCACGGAACCCTGCGGGGTGCCCGCACTTCCTATGGTTATTTCGGACGACCTGAGTGCTCCCACAGTGATCGTGGCCGTTCTGCCCGTAAGAAATGCCCTAATATAGTTGTACGTGCGAAGCCCCAAGTTTAGGGTATTTACCTGATTTAGAATGGTGCTATGCGTGACAGAGTCAAAAGCCTTCTTCAGATCAAGACCAAGTATGCCCTTAGTGGAGCGTCCCGTACTGTCTATGATGTGATGCTTAAGCTGCAACATGGCATCCTGCGTTGAAAGATGCCTGCGGAAGCCAATCATGGTGTGTGGGAAAAAATCATTGTCTTCGAGGTAATTTGTCAGTCTAGCCAGGAAAGCGTGTTCCATCAATTTGCCTATACAAGATGTTAAGGAGATGGGCCTAAGATTGTCAGTATTCAGTGGTTTGCCTGGTTTCGGAATCAGAATCACCTTGGCCGTTTTCCAATGCGGGGGCAAGATTCCGGTCTTCCAGCAGTTATTAATATAGTCTGTGATATGCGTGATCGACTCATCGTCCAAATTGCGTATCATCTTATTCGTGATGTTATCCGGACCTGGTGCAGATTTGGTGTTAAGTTTTTGTAGGGCGGCACGGATATCCGCTTCGGTGAATTCTTCGTCTAGAGTAGTGTTGATCTGGCCCGTATAATCTGGATGCTGCTGAGTAGGAGCCTGAGAAATATATTTGAGCTCTACCTCCCTAAGAAACTCCTCCTCGGTGCCCTTGTAAGCATGTATTAGTTTGTTGATGGTTTGTTGTTGGGCGGTTTTGCTGTCTTCTGGGTCGAGGAGGAACCGTAGAAAATGCCAAGTTTTACTAAGACTTAGTTGCCTGTCCATCGCATCGCAGGTTTCATCCCAGTGTTGCCGGCTTAGCTGTGTTGCATACATCTCTATCTCTGTGTTGAGGAGTGCTATGCGTTTCCTGAGGTTTCTGTTGTGTTTCTGTGTCTTCCACCTCTTTTGGAGCGATTGCTTTGCCTCCCACATGTGGAGGAGCCGGCTATCGATCTCTTCGAGGTGTGCCTCAGGAGGCACGATTCGGGTGGCATTATTAATATTCTGTTTAAGCGTGTGTATCCAGTCCTCTATGTCGCTGATGGGTTGGACCTGGTTCTCACGTGATTTGCGGAACTGGGTCCAGTCTACCAACTTTAGCTCTTTTCCCGTGAATTTACGTGGGCCACCTTGAACATGTACCTCGATGATGTAGTGGTCGCTACCCAGGTCCTCTAGGGTATTTTTCCAGGTGGCTGCTGATGTGTTTCTCGTGAACGTCAGATCAGGCGTTGTGTCTTTACTGGAGCTAGTGCCCGCACGTGTGGGTGTGCTAGGGTTGGTGATGAGAGTTAATCCCTCTTGCTGCGAGTCAAACCAGAGGGCCCTACCTTTAGGAAACACATAAGAGTATCCCCAGGCAGTGTGTGGTGCGTTGAAGTCCCCCGCTATTAAGATGGGATTTTGGCCAGCGATGTTGAGGGCGCGTTTAAAGAGTGTGAGAAATCTGTGCTTTTTTTGTTTAGGGTTGCTGTATATGTTTAGTATAAAAAGGCTTTCCTGTGTCTTGCGTTGCGGAACGAGTTCAATAAATATATTGTCTATATTGGTAATTTCCGTGTCGTGTTGCGTGAACGTAAGGTTTCGTCTAACTAGGGTGGTAAGGACAGTCGTCTCCCCGTTGACATGTCCGATCGAGCGGTAGCCTGCCAATTTAGCGAGACAATGTGTCTCCTGCAATAAAATAATATCGGGCTTAACTTTCCCCTTAAGGTATTGGTTAAGATTTGCTTGCTTATTCGCGTAGCTTCTACAATTCCATTGCCAAATTGTGTAGGCGTGATTTCTAGCTATGATGAGATGCAGGGGGTAGGAATGTCGCCGGCTGTATCACACTGAATGCCGACGAGGAAGGTTGCTTTACATTCGCTGTGGGGTCCAGTCCGCTAGGTGGCAGAGGGGTGATTCTAGCCTCCACAGCGATGAGTCGCTGTTGTAGGTGTTCGTTTTGTTGCTGGGTAATTTTAGCTATAGTCTCTACGCGGTCAGTGAGGGATGAGATCAGTCGAGATGCGTTGCTCATCCACTCATTTAATTCTTTGACTGATTGCTGAACTTCCTTCAGGACTTTATTCTCGGGCGTTACGCGTGCGGGTTTGTATTCATTGGCCTGGGTTTCGGCTCTGCGCTTGGGAGGTGGTGGTGTTGTACCTTCCTCCAATTTTTCACTGGGTGTAACAGCTGAGTGTGGTGGTACTACTGGTGGAGCATGTTTTGTTGTTTTATAGTGGTGTAATTCCTCCTTGAGGGTCCTGTTTTCCTCTCCTAAAGCTGTCATTTTCTGGTTACATTGTGCTAACATCTGCTTTAGCTGTGCTATTTCAGCCTCTAATTTATCAAGTTTGCCTTGAGAAGCGGCCTCCTCAGACCCCGAGCGCGCCCCCTTGACTACGTCTACCCAGCCCACCTTGAAGGTTGCGCCAGGTCCAGGTGTACGGCTCCGAGATGTTGACTGCGACCGGGAGCGGCGCCGGGAGCGGGGCCGGGAGCGGGGCCGGGAGCGGGGCCGGGGGCGAGACCGCGACCGAGACCGCGACCGAGATCTCGACCAGGCTTTCTTTCCGGGCTTCCGGGTAGGAGTAGTGTCCCGCTGCTCGAGGCTGTTGTCGACAGGCGTTGGCTTCGTCGGGTAGTCTTCATATCGTTGTTGTTGTCGCTCCCATCGCCGGCGTTTCACCAGGTACGGCGTCTTGTAACGTGCCCTGCACGCCTTCTCGGCCGTCTGGTGGTCGCCGCCGCACAGTTGACAAGTGGGCTGGCATTGGTGATCTTGCGGGGGGTTGGTCGTACCACAGCCACGGCACACGTGGTCTTTCGGGTTTGGGCATACATCTGCGCGGTGCCCCAGGCGACCGCATTGGTAACACGTCTCTATCTGTTTGCGGTAAAGGGAGCACTTCAACATTGCCCCACCGTATCGAACGTATGTTGGCACGCGAAGACCAGCGAACAGTACGATCACCGTCGTTGTGTTGCTGAGGCGTTTTGCAGCGATGGCTGTAGGGTTCTTTGTTGTAATCACATTAGCTGTAATATCTCGGGCAGTATCTTCCAACGGGATATCACGTATCACGCCTTTCGACGTACCGTCTGGTGCTGCTTCATATGCGCTGGTATCGTACGTCTTGTTGCCGACCACAATGCGAGAGATTTTCTGATATCTATCAGCATGCGCCTCGATGGGTGTGCTCACAACGATGATATTTTGCTGGAAATTTGGGCATATTGTGTCCTCATCTTGGGCGTCTCTCGGAATTTCAGCGGCGTGGTAAATGCAAGTCGCCAGTCGGGCGGCTCCATAATCGGTGAGTCGAAGGCCGCCTTTAGGTCGGATGATGATCTTGTAGTCACCTCGGGGCAGTGGAGGCATCCGGCTTAATCTTGTTATTTGACTCAGGCATTGCTCACGCCGTTTCCTGCTGTTATTCCCTCGTTGAGAATCCGCACCGGGTTCTAGTGATTGCCCGCGGGTCGACTTCTTTGATCCTACGGTGCTCCATCCTGTACTTTCTTCGAATTCTTCACGAGAAATGGGTTCTCCCTCCACAGTGACCTCCATGTCTTCTCAAAAAGTCGGACGCGTCAAACGCGCCGACCGGCGTTTCTTGGTGCCCGCAGAGCTAGGCCGGCCTAGGCAGCAGCGTCTCTTGCAGCTGCGCTGCCGGTGGCTTGGCAGGCGTTAGGCCTATCTCTCTCGCTAGCGTGGTTGACAAAAATGCGTCGGTAAAGGTGTCAAAACTCAAGTCCCCACCTGGAACTTGGTGCCGGGCGATTCCTGATGACAAGATGAATACGCGGGTACCAAAGTCTTGTGGGCTTCTAGGTGACTTCCGCTGCAAAACATTCGTTGAAACCGGAGCCGACACGACGCGCGTCCACTCGCTCCGACGAGAGCAGCCTTCACCGAATTAGGAGGAGAGTGCGAGATAATTAAACTGGAGATATGAATGCGCACATAGAAGATATAGATGGGTATACTGACTCAACAGGCAAAATGATCATAGATATGTGTGAAAGGTTTGATTTGATCCTTTGCAACAGTACTGAAAAGTGTGAAGGGCAAATAACATGGGAGGAAGGAAGGCTGCAGTCGACGATATATTACGCACTTATGTCACTTATGATGTACACTAACCTCAGGGGAATGCACGTAGACGAAGGTGGCTCCAGAAGGCTGGGTAGTGATCACAAACGTATCAAGCTAAGTTTCTGAAGAGCAGCGAAAGTGGGAAGGAAGCAAGATGAGCAACTACAGGAAAATTTTCATTCAGAAAAGCAAATAGCAATTGCTACTAAACAAATTGAGAAAGTAATCACTGAGGATAATAATACAGTATGGACATACACAAATCTAATTAGACTGTTCGAGCTAGAGCTTGCTAAGGCACGTGGCAAGTCACCACGGAAAAGAAGACAAAAGCCCAAGAGTTGGTGGGATAAGGAAGTTAAGAGAGCCATAGAAAAATGCCAGGAAGCCTCTAGGGAACACAGACATGCTAAGCAGCGGGGTTAACCGACAGATGATGTTGAAAGAAAATGGGACATCTTTCTAAGCTCTAGAAGGAAAGCATCCCTCCTTATCAATGAAAAAATTAGAAGAAAGGGTGCTCAGTGGCTGGCAGAGGTACATCAGAAAGGCAGCTGCGAAATTTTGGAACCATCTAAACTCCCTAAGAAATGAAACAAGCGAAGAGCAGAGTTTTATAACTACAGCTCAAGGTGCTAGGCTAGAAGGGGACGAAGCTATTGAATATAAAAGAACAAGGGTGACAGAAAAATTTCAACAAAGAAGTGCCTTATGCACCACAATAGACAAGGCTGAATCAAGTGTAGCAATGGCATCATTTTCACAACGAGAGTGGGAAAGGGCAGAGAAGTGGGCTCCAAGTAGTACATCAACAGGCCCAGATGGCATTCCAATTATGATGATAAAGACTTTGGGTCCGAAGTCTAAACAGACTTTGAGAGAGGCAGGGAGCAGAACAATAATCGATGGTGAAGTCCCCGATGAATGGAAACTTAGCAGGATGAGCAGGATCTATAAAGAAAAGGGGGACAAACCTGACATAAACAACTACCGTCCTATAACAGTGGCAACAGTGGTCTACAGGCTGGCGATGCAGATTATAAAGGAAAGACTGCAGGCATGGATAGAGGATGAGGAGGTGCTGGGGGAACTGCGGAATGGGTTTCGAAAACACAGGAGGTTGGAAGACAATCTGTTCTCACTGACGCAGTGCATCGTAATAGCAGAAAAGGAACTCAGGCCCCTGTGGCTAGCATTTTAGGATATCAAGGGAGCGTACGATAGTTAGTTCAACAGGACTTGTGGGTGATATTAGACACACTGGGTGTGGAAGATGGAATGACTGCTCTTTTAAAGAAAATCTATAAAAGTAACAAGGTAGTTATAAAGTGGGGAAAACGGGTATCCACGCCCACAGAGGGGAAACGGGGGCTTAGGCAGGGGTGTCCTCTGTCACCCTTGTTGTTCTTGATGTACCTACAAGAATTAGAGGCCAAATTAGAGGGAAGTAGACTTACCTTCAACATCTTTTTCGTCAAACAAAAAAAACTCATTGATCAGGCACTACCAGCATTAATGTACGCTGAAGATATAGTGCTAATGGTCGACAACAAGGAAGATTTGCAGAGAATGATGGACATCTGCGGTAATGAGGGAGATACATTAGATTTCCGATTCACTAAGGAAAAATCAGCAGTCATGATTTTTAATGATAACGAAGGTAGTGAGCTTAGAATACAGGACGTCACGCTAAAGATAACAGATAAATACAAATATCTGGGCGTATGGATAAGCAATGGGCTCGAGTACCTAAGGGAACACGAAATATACGTGACTACTAAAGGTAACAGGAATGCAGCAGTGATGAAAAATAGGGCACTGTGGAATTGCAATAAGTATGATGTTGTGAGAGGCATATGGAAAGAGGTCATGGTTCCTGGGCTGACGTTCGGCAATGCGGTCTTGTGCATGAGATCAGAAGTTCAAGCAAGATTAGAAATTAAGCAACGTGGAATAGGTAGGCTTGCATTAGGAGCTCACGGGAATACACCAAATCAGGGAGTACAAGATGTTATGTGATGGACATCATTAAAAGGCAGGGAAGCTAGCAGCAAGATAAAATTTCAGAAGCGATTGAGAGAAAGGGGGGAGGAGCGTTGGGCTGGGAAGGTTTTCAGCTACTTGTACATGAAGAATATCGATACAAAATGGCGGAAGCGAACCAGGAAATTGACTGGTAAATACTTGGAAAACAGCAGGTGGCCAAATCAAAAAGAACTATCGGTTAAGAAGAAAGTGTAGGAAACAAAGAGTGACATGTGGAGAATTGGCATGATTAAGAAGTCTGCACTAGAGGTCTATCGAACTTTTAAGCAGGAAATTGCGAAGGAAAGGATCTATGATAATACTCGGGGTAATACACGCACCAAGGACGAGGCGCCTAGTGTAAAGTGCGACAACTGTGGCCGATGGGTGTATAGGGATGAAACACCCTTCCCGGATCTAGACGCAGCCAAAGAGGCGGAATTTCGATGCTTTATATGTTAAAAGATGGATGACTTGGAGGAGCGGCTTACCTCACGACACAAACGGGCCTGTGAAGTGTAACAGGCGAAGCTTGTACGACTTGAGAACTCTGTCCAGAGTATGGCCAAGCAGTTGCAGCAGCTACAAGTGCAACAGCAACAACCACCAGGCTCCTCCCCCCCCTCACCCCCGGATGTGGAGGATAATGATCTGCCGGGACAGCCTCGGGGCAAGGAGGAAACAGCACCTGCTGAAAATCTCGAGAGAGCTGCTGCGCAGGAGGCACATAACATGGATACCATAGATAACTATGGTTCCTCAGTGGTAGAGGACAAGCGCGGAGAGCGGGTGGCCTCAACACAGTTGACCACAGAGGGGCAGTCGGCGACCACACAAATATAAGACGGGGTACTACGGCGACACCCACCTCCGTGCCACGCCCCCAGGAGTGAGCCAACAACAGCGGATACCGTTCCCGTGACAAAACAGAACTTGGGGGCTGGGCCATCTCGCCCCGAGACCTCAAGAGACATCCAAGTGTGCGCAGCAGACATGCGGCTTGAAGCACAGAGCGTCAAATCGCAGCCAGGTAACACTAATCAATAGATCCACCGCAAGGAGTCACCGGGTAAGAAAAGGCGGACCACCGAGAAAGGGAACGCACTCGCAAGAACATATGACTGTGCTGGCTGCGGCTCCCAACAAGGTACCCCATTGAAGCAAAAGGATGCGACAAGTAGGACGAGGCTGAGAGCCCATGTTCTTGTCGGAATTCATAAAGCTGCCCACAGATGGGAACACAAAGGGAGGTGGTGCTAGTTGGAGATGAGAACATCGATATTGTAGCTGAGACTGTTTCACTTCACTTCACTTCACTTTATTTCCTTAAAGACCCCCGAGGGGGTATTACATAAGGGGTGGGTTAACAAATAAAGTTCTGTTTTTTTATTGACATGGTTTTTCATTGCGAAAGATGTGCAGACAGTTGGTCGAAAAATGTTGATGGGCAGAAAATGGCCACGACGTCGTTGCAGAGCTTGCATCTTCGACCGCCCTTAAGTGCATATCTGGCAGAACTGCGACGGTTGCTGACGCCATCGCCTATGCAAGAAAGTACGGCAGGAAAGCTGAAGCCGACACGTGAAAGTATATCATGCATGCTGGGTTACATGACGTACTGACAGGAAAACCAGAGGATGTCGCACAGATTTCAACCTACAGTGGGCAGGGAGGCCACGAAGTCTGATTGTCTGTTCCATTCCAGAGATATACGGCAAGGGGGGGTGAAATACGGGCCGCTGTTGGGCTTGACAATGCCAAAATCAAGAAATGGTGCTGGAGGACGGGAAAGCGCTTTTTCGACTTGGCGGAAATGGTGCAGTCGACTGGTTTTCAAAACGACGGGCTACACTATAACGAGACGACAGCAACGGAAGTCGGACGAGTCATAGGCAGAGTGGCGGCCCATTTTTTAGGACTTGGGGTACCCCATTTACGGGGAAAAGGGGCAATGAAAACCAAGACGCCATGCCTCGGCAAAAGCCTCTGCAACGGCCCTCCTGGGCCCCCGCATAGGAGCTGGGAACCGACACGACATCGTCTGTCGAACCACAGGAAGGGTGGGCAAGGGAACAGGACAGATTCGTTGCAAGAAAGACTGGCCCAGCTCATCGAGAAGATCCTCGAGAGGGTGCTCTCCAAGAAATGTCCCACTCTTTAGGTGACGTTAAGGGGGCCGACCGAGTGGTGCGAACGCGTGTGGGACGCCGACGGAAGAATCGAAAGCACCAACTTCTCTGTAGAGTGGGCTTCCTAAATAGGAACGGCGCACGACATGCGCTGAAATGGGAAGAGCTCTATCGTACTATGTCCGCAGAGCATATGCTGCTTTATGCGGTAGCTGAAACGCATCTCCGCGAACTTGAGGAGCCACCTACCCACCACGAGTAAATAAGGAAGGGCAAAAACAGAGCTGGTCACGGTCGAAAAGGAGGTGGTGTAGGCTTCCTGTGGCGCCGAGAAAAGCAGTGGCAGCAAGAGGACAGAGACTGTGCCGACCATATGTGGATGACGGGCGACTTGATGGGGATACCATCGGCAGTGTGTGTGGTGTATATGGCTGTCCCAGGCGCACACTATGTGAAAAACGAGCGACTGTTGGAGTGTGTTTTTGAACACGCGGAGTGCCTTGCAGGCTGCAGGGAAGTGCTCATTCTGGGCGTCTTTAATGGCCATATTTCCGAGTTGGATAGATATACAGACGCAAATGGCAAACTGCTCAGCCAACTGTCAGAACGTCTCCAGCTGGAAATCTTCAACAATATTCCACGTTGCGAGGGTCAAACCACCACTTGGTGTGCTCGAAAAAGCGCCACATCTATCGACTACGCTTTGGCGTCCGATGGACTGGTGAAAGCCCTCCAGCGACTCCACATAGATGCGGAGGGTACGCACAGAATCGGGAGTGATCACAATCGACTTCGCCTGGATTTCTCTAAGGCCTATCACCGAGAGCCGAATGCAGAACGACGGGGGACACCTAATAGGTACCTGCCGGGCGTCTCACTGCAAACAGTGGTGGAGCAGTTTGAGGTGAGCCCGAAAAGCGAAGCTAAGACATACGAAGAATATGTGTCAGAGCTATGTCGCAACATAGAAATGCATAAGGTTTGTGGCGGCACAAGACCTGCACGCCACCACAGAAAAACCTGGTGGGACAAAGAAGTTGCCGTAGCAAGGCATGCCCGGCGGGAAGCAAATCGCTCTCATCGCCGAGCAGTCAGAACGAAGGACGCTGTACAAACTGAGGTCGCGTGGCAGCGCTACCTTCAGTTCAAGCGCGACATGCAGGCCCACTAGTAGTGCAGGCTAAACTTGCCTGGTTCAATGCATTGTTCCAACAGAAGTTGAAAACACAGGGCAGGAACGTGGCCCAGAAATTCTGGAATTACATTTGAACATTGGACCGGAGTGAGCAGTCTGTCCAGTTCATTGTACACAGCAATGGCAACCCTACCCAGGACATGAAGGAGGCCTTGACAGGGCATTGAGGCTCTGTATGGTTCACGTGGGTGCACGAGGGACCTTCAGGTGCATGACGGAGACCCCCAGTGTGGCGAAACGAGAACTGAACAGGGCTCCCTAAAGGAAGGAGCCCTAAAATAGGAATTCAGTCATATCTTTATAAACAGTGCTTTGTCCCATCTCCGAGCCCAAACAGCCTCTAGGCTACATGGCATCCCATCTCGCTTACATAAGTGCTTGGGGCAGGAAGCGAAAGAACAGCTAGCTGGCCTGTTCAGCGGCATTGTTGCGGGAGCTGCCATTCCAGACGACTAGCATCAGACAGAGTCTCACTCATCATCAAGCGTGAAGACAGGGCAGGGA
This sequence comes from Rhipicephalus microplus, assembly GCF_043290135.1. Taxonomy (NCBI): domain Eukaryota; kingdom Metazoa; phylum Arthropoda; class Arachnida; order Ixodida; family Ixodidae; genus Rhipicephalus; species Rhipicephalus microplus. The sequence goes on from NC_134700.1 coordinate 27,826,553, forward strand.
ACCTTCAAGATTACCGACCAAACACAGTCACCAGCACCTTGTCCAGGCTCTTTACCCATGTGCTTAAGGACTGGATCAGTGGCTGGGCTGAATCAAAAGTGCGGCTGACAGAACTGCAGAACGGTTTTCGCAGAGGTCGACGACTTGAGGATAACCTATTCGTCCTTACACAGTGTGCGGAGATTGCCAGAAAAGAAGGGCGTACGCTTCTATGCTGCTTCATGGATGTGGAGAAAGCTTACGACAACGTCCCACATGACATCCTGTTCACACTTCTGGAGACACTGGGAATGCCGAAAGAGCTGTTCGCGACAGTGAGACGCCTATACGCCGGCAATAGCGTCATTGCACACTTCGCCAATGTAGAGAGTCGGCCGGTAGGCGTCTGCAGGGGTCTCCGTCAGGGATGTCCGCTTTAGCCAATTCTATATCTGCTATACGTGTCGGGCATTCAACAAGCATTGCTCGAGTCCGGCCTGGGGTTCCATCTGAAGTATAGCACAAGCGAAATCGATGAAAATCGACGGCTGCCTGGCTTGACGTTTGCGGATGATGTGGTCCTAATGGCGGATACCAAAGTGGACCTGCAGGCTCTCCTGAACCTCTGTGCCGCAGAGATGACTGAGCTGGGACTACGCTTTAACGCCAAAAAAAACTAAGGCTGTACCGTTCGCGGGCAACAGGGCTGAGGCGGCAGACCTCAAGCTAGGAGGTGAGAGCATCCCCACTGACACTGCCTATTAGTACTTAGGCATGCTACTGTGTTCCGAGGACAGTATATACAGCCGGCAAGAAGTCAATGTCCGCCAAGCTGCGCTGCGGGCACAGTGCATCCTCCGGCGCCGCATATTGTGGGGCTGCAACCATTTCATCAAGGTCCGAGACCCATGGAAACTCGTTCACGTCCCCTGCTTGATGTTCGCAAATGCAGTAGTCTGCATGACGGCAGCAACTAGAGAATGGTTAGAGCTGCGACAGCGAGAAGTAGGCCGCACGGTGTTCGCATGCCATGGAAGGGTGGCAAATGAGGCAGTCCGGGGGGACATGGGCTAGTCTGGTTTTGAAGCTCGGGAGGCATCCAGCAAGCTAACGTACCGGGCCACTTGCAATTCATGAGTCGAGACCGGTAGGCACGGCGGGTATTTGAATACCTTTCGGCAACTTGCATTCGTACAACCTGGGTGAACCGGATGTACAGCCTGGAACAGAAGTACATAACCTTTACTGAACCTGTACAGGCTGAAACCGCAAGACGATATACCAAGGAAGTGCGAGAGCGGGTTCGTGAGAAGGAGAGGGAACTTTGGCGGCACGCAATGAGTGTCAAAGCCACCCTCGAACTATACCGAACCTACAAGCACACCATCGACACAGTTTGTCTGTACGACAATGGCACCGGGAGCTCACTTCTTTTCGAGGCTCGCGCAGGCGTGCTCTAAACCCTCGCCTACAGAAGAACGTTCGACAATGCGGTGCTTTCGGTGTTGTGTCACGCGTGTGGCAGTTCGGAGGAAACAATTGCGCACATTGTGCTCGAGTGCAGCCAAATAGGCCTCCTGGGGATAGAGCCATTGCACACAGCACTGGGCTTTGCGGGTGAGGATGGCGTGAATAATCCACAAGCAGTGAAGGAGACGATGTGGCGTCTCGAGCGCTGGAGGGAAGTGGTTGTATCTCACCCTACTTCCGAGCTGTGCGGACGTGTTTCCGCGTTCTCCGCCTGTTCGGTGGAGTCAAGGTCGTGCAAAGTGGTGCAAGGTTGGTTGGTGCAGCAGCAGCGTGCAACGAGGGATAAGTTTCTCTTTATTTCTTTGTGTTTGTGAACACCATTATTATTTTTTTCTCTCATAATAATTAGCGTTGCGAGTATTGTAGGTTTAGGACACGGGCAATGTTTTAGTGACGTTGACCACGTGAACGGGCTAGGCGGCTGTTTTGAAGAAGGTCGAGGCACCCGGTTAGTTGTTAAATAGCTAGAGCCGAACACGAAGGGGACCTAGTGAGAGGGTACTAGCGAAATCGAACACGTATGTGTGCGGTGTAGGCGGCAGCTTCAAACAGTTGTTAAGGTAGGAGAGTTAACGGAGGTGGCTGGATAGCGGGATTAGGGTTGAACGCAAGCCTGTCGGGCACTCAGTCCGATGGTCGGGCGGGCTATGGCTAAGGAGGCTAGAAAAACCACGAGCGAGAGTGAGCTGGTGCAGTGCGAAGAAAGCAAGCGCTGGTGCTACTTAGATGAGACAGCATTCACGAGTTTGGCCGACGCGCAGAAGGCGATCTTCGTGTGCAGGCTGTGCGAGGCACTGAAGGCGGCCGTGCCGCGCATGGAGGCTAGCATCAAGGGGTTCCAGGGGGAGCTTAGGGCGGAAAGGGAGCAGAGAATATAACTCAAAAAAGAGCTCGGAGCGTCGCGAGAGCGGGAGGAGGCTACCGCCAGCCTATTAAAGCAAACGAAGGGCGACCTTCAAAAAGAACGGGAAGGGCGGACCGAGCTAGAGCAGTGGGTGAAGGAGCTAATGGCGCTTTGCCCCGGCCCCGAGTGGTGTGAGACGGAAGGCGTGGGTAGCGGAGAAAGCGAAGGGCGGGAAGGAACAGGCGAGAAGGGAGGTCAGGTGGTCACAGTGTCTGGCCACAGCACGGAGGCTCCGAGAACATAGAGCACGGTGGCGCAGCAGTCTACAAGCAGGGCAGAAACACAGGACAGATGGCAGAGAGAGAAACAGGTGAAGCAAACAGGGGCGCCATCACAAACAGGAAGCCAGCGTTTGGAGCGCAGAAGGGTCCTAGTGGTGGGGGACTCTAACGTGGCCAGGGTTAGGGATGGCGTCTTCAAGACAGTGAAGGAAGATTGGAGAGTCAAGTTGGAGGCACAGTCAGAGAAGAGCATGGTGAATGCACTGTCCAAAGCTTAGGAGGTTGTAGAAAACAGCATGGACGGCGAAAATCTAGTCATTATTCACGCTGGGCTTAATGATGTGTTGAAGGGCAAGCAACATAACCTTCAAAGAAAGTTAAAAAACGGAATGCGTAAGCTCCGAGAAGCCTCTGGGAGTGTGCTTGTGACCATATGCATAGTCCCAGAGGTCTGGGGGCAGCCTCGTGGGATTGAAAGAAGGGTAGTGGAGGCCATTTGTGTGATCAAGGGTTTGAGCCGGCAACTCGGATACAGCGTAATGGAAGTTAACCAAGACGTGTACGAGCCTGGCGCTCGTCCCTTTGCACAGGATGGCATTCACTACAGTGGTGCGACGGGCAGGAGGGTCGGTAACAGAATGGGTCTCCAAGCCATAGCTTTTTTAGGAAGACCCTGAGCCCTGAGGCCAACAGTGTAGCCAAAGACGGACCTAAAGGGGCACAAATATTCGAGCCACACGAAGTTCATGGGACAAGAACACGACGTAAGCACAAGAGCTGAGCTAAATCTGACGTAGGCTATATTAACATGCAGGGTGGCAGGAATATGTTAAAGTAGGAAGAGATAGAAGAGCAGTTGAGGCAGGAGGAGCTGATGGTATATGGGGTTGTAGAGACACATCTTCTTGACCTGGAGCAATCACCCTGCAATCCAGACTACGTATGGGAATATTGATATAGAACAGAAGGCAGCAAAAAGGGGGGTAGATTTGGTGCATTTATACATAAGAGCATGGGTTAACAAAGAGTCAAGCAGGGATGCAAGGAACATTTATGGCTAAAATGGAAAGTGGCAGGGCAAATGACACTCCTTGGTTTCGTGTACTTGTGGACGGGAGCGAAGGCCAGAGAGGAAAACAGGCAATGGTAGAGTGTATATTATATGCCATTCGGGAGTTAGGAGGAGAGTGCGAGATAATTATACTGGGAGATATGAATGCGCATATAGAAGATATAGATGGGCATACTGACTCAACAAGGAAAATGATCATGGATATGTGTAAAAGGCATCATTTGATCATTTGCAACAGTACCGAGAAGTGAGAAGGGCAAATTACATGGGAGGTAGGAAGGCTGCAGTCAACGATAGATTACGTACTGATGTCACATAGGATTTATGATAAGCTCAGGTGAATGCACATAGATGAAGTTGGCTCCAGAAGTCTGGGTAGTGATCACAAACGTATCAAGCTAAGTTTTGGAAGAGCAGCAAAAGTGGAAAGAGACAAGATGAGCAACTACAGGAAAATTTTCATTCAGAAAGGCAAATAGAAATTGCTACTAAACAAATTGAGAAAGTATACACTCGGGGTAATAAAACTGTGTGGACATACACAAATCTAATTAGACTGGTTGGGCTAGGGCTTGCTAAGGCACGTGACAAGTCACCCCGGAAAAGAAGACACAAGCCCAAGAGTTGGTGGGATGAGGAAGTTAAGAGAGCCATAGCAAAACGTCAGGAAGCCTCTAGGCAACACAGACATGCTAAGCAACGGGGTGAACAGACAGACGATTTTAAAAGAAAATGGGAAATCTTTCTAAGCTCTAGAAGGGAAGCATCCCTCCTGATCAATGAAAAAATTAAAAGAAAGGGGGCTCAGTGGCTGGCAGAAGAACACAAAAAGGACAGAAAGGCAGCTGCGAAATTTCGGAACAATCTAAACTCTCTAAGAAATAAACCAAACCTAGAGCAGAGGTTTATAACTACCGCTCAAGGTGCTAGGCTAGAAGGGGACGAAGCTATTGAATATATAGAAACGAGGGTGACAGAAAAATTTCAACAAAGAAGTGCCTTATGCACCACAATAGACAGGGACGGATCAAGTGGCACATTGGCTCCATTTTCACAGCCAGAGTGGGAAAGGGCTGAGAAGAGTGTTTCAAGTAGTACATCAATAGGCCCAGATGGCATTTTAATTATGCTGATAAAGACATTGAGTCCGAAGTCTAAACAGACTTTGAGAGAGGCAGTGAGCAGAACAATGACCGATGGGGAAGTTCCTGATGGACGGAAACTTGGCAAGATGAGCATGATCTATAAAGGAAAGGGGGACAAAGATGACATAAACAACTACCGTACTATAACAGTGACAACAGTGGTCTACAGGCTGGCGATGCAGATTATAAAGGAAAGACTGCAGGCATGGATAGAGGATGAGGAGGTGCTGGGGGAACTGCGGAATGGGTTTCGGAAACACAGGAGGTTGGAAGACAATCTGTTCTCACTGACGCAGTACATCGTAATAGCAGAAAAGGAACTCAGGCCCCGGTGGCTAGCATTTTTGGATATCAAGGGAGCGTACGATAGCGTGGTTCAAGAGGACTTGTGGAGAATACTAGACACACAGGGTGTGGAAGGTGGAGTCACTAATCTTTTAAAAGAAATCTATAAAAGTAACAAAGTAGTTATAAAGTGGGAAAAACACGTATCAAAGCCCACAGAGGGGAAACGAGGACTTAGGCAGGGGTGTCCACAGTCACCCTTGTTATTCATAATGTACCTACAAGAATGAGAGGCCAAATTAGAGGGAAGTGGACTTGGCTTCAACCTCTCTTTCGTTAAACAAGGAAAACTGATTGATCAGGCACTACCAACAATAATGTACGCAGATGATATAGTGTTAATAGCCCACAACAAGGAAGATTTGCAGAGATTGATAGACATCTGCGGTAATGAGGGAAATAGATTAGATTTCAGATTCAGTAAGAAAAAATCAGCAGTCATGATTTTTAATGATATTGAAGGTAGTGAGCTTAGAATACAGGAGGTCACACTAGAGATAGCAGATAAATACAAATATCTGGGCGTATGGATAAGCAAGGGACCGAGTACCTAAGGGAACGCGAAATATATGTGACGACTAAAGGTAACAGGAATCCAGCAGTGATGAAAAATAGGGCAGTGTGGAATTACAATAGGTATGATGTTGTGAGAGGAATATGGAAAGGGATCTTGGTTCTTGGGCTGACGTTCGGCAAAGCGGTCTTGTGCATGGGATCATAAGTTCAAGCAAGATTAGAAATTAAGCAACGTGGAATAGGTAGGCTTGCTTTAGGAGCTTACGGGAATACACAAAATCAGGAAGTACAAGGTGTTATGGGATTGACATCATTTCAGGGCAGGGAAGCTAGCAGCAAGGTAAAATTTGAGAGGCGATTGAGAGAAATGGGGGAGGAGCGTTGTGCTAGGAATGTTTTCGGCTACTTCTCCATGAAGAATGTCGATACAAAATGGAGGAAGCGAACAAGGAAATTGACTGGTAAATACGTAGAAAACAGCAGGTGGCCAAACCAAAGAGAACTATCGGTTAAGAAGAAAGTGAAGGAAACAGAGACTGACATGTGGAGAATAGGCATGATTAAGGAGTCCGCACTAAAGATCTATCGATCTTTTAAGCAGGAAATTGCCAAGGAAATGACCTATGATAATACTCGGGGTAGTTCTCTACTGTTTGAGGCCAAGACGGGAGTATTGCGAACCAAGACATATCGGGCCAAATACGAAGGGGTAGATACAGTATGCAGTGCGTGTGGAGAGAAATAAGAAACTGCGAACGCTTGATGATGTTCTGTAAAGGGCTTCACCCTGTAGTTCAGGAGGATGACGCAGAGTTTTTCAAAGCACTGAAGTTTAGGGACAGGGAGGGCATAATAGACTTTAAGCGGGTAGACCTAACTACAAGGAGGTTATCTGATTGGTGGCTAAAGTCAAGACACGAGTTAAAATTAAACCCTTCACTGCAAAGTACGAATCCTCAACCTCACTATTTAAAGGAAAAAAAAGGTAAATATAATGTTAGTTCACTGAGTATTCCGGCTAGGTGGCATTAGCCGCCGCCCGATCTAGAGGGTACAGCCACATTCATCCATCCATCCGAGCGAAAGCACTGTGTGGCACAGTGCAGTGACAGTGTAGCATTGGTTACGAGCTCGAGCAGAGCGTGATTTTGTGTGTGTTTTTTGTCACCGATTTATATGCTAGGGTGCCACGGCACCCGCCCGCTTAAAAGGGAACAGCATCAAATCATCATCATCATCATCATCATCATCAGAATCAATGCCTCCTAGATATTTGGAACGCCACTTCGCCGGCCCATAGAACCCGGCAAGTGGTAGCAGTGTATAGGTGTTCTGTTGTTGTAGTAGGTTTTCTGTGGTACCCGGTGAGGCCTGATCACTGGCTGATTCTCATTCTCGAGGGCTGCAGAAATTAGGCGTTTCTTCATTTAACCACCACCACCATTATCCAGCTAGCACCTCTAGTGAACGTTCGGGAAGTACCATTCATCGTGCTTTGTCTCCGCAAGTCATGCAGCTTCGTGAAGACAACGCATTGCGTGAACCGGTGCTTCGTAACGATTTCGTCAACGTCGTGGTGACTACGCTTGCTCGATCGACAGACTATGTAATAAACCGGTGCCCCGTAGCGATTTCGTGAACATCGTGGTGACTGCTAGATCGACAGACGTCGTGGGCTCCAATGCGCTGCTTTGCAACAACTGGTAAGCAGTTGTCTCAATTATTTGTAGTTGTACTCTGCCCTGTTGGTCACTACGCCGTATGTAATAGCCAGAAATACATGTACAGTACATATCAGGCAGCGTCATAGGCAGCGTCATATATAGAGCTATGCTGGTGGGATTCGAGAAGACTTTCGCAGTGACGCCATTTTCGCCTTCTGGCCATTTTTGAGCGCAGTACTGAGCTAGGCTACATTCTGCGTGCGCTCTACTTTCACTAAGTCCGTGCGTCATTAGAGAAGTGTCAAAGGTCTCTACTGTGCAAGCCGTCCTCTTTAGTTTACATACAGCACTGTCTTGTGTGCGGTGTGTAGAAAACAGATTGAAGATGGAGCTCGGATGCGAAAAAGAAGAAGTAGCCAGGGGCACGCTCTGCATATTTTTTTCCTGTTCTGTCAACATTAAACCGAAGACGTATCGGTTCTGGGGTCTTTCTGGTCCTTCTGAAACATGGTGCCGTGACCAGGAGGATCTGAAGACAGACGCAAAGAGTTCAACCCCATTCGCAACAACGGGTTGAAGAACGAAGCAGCGGCGTCTGGCTCAAGGACGAACCGTCGAGAGAAGGACCACGACCGATGACTGTTGGCGACGCACATAAACAGGCAAGAGCTCTTTCAACACGTTTTAAGCATGAATAAAGAGGAGGTCCTATCGAAGAAGCGGAAGACGCTTCGAGCAAATGTGACGACGCTTACAAGCGAAATCGATAAGAAGATAGAAGATGACGCCGATCGAGCGCAACTTATGACGGTTCTGAACCAGATGAAGAGCGTGTCACAGACGCTAAGACAAGTTAACAAACAGATTGAACCGTTCATTGAAGAAGACGACGCGGAGGCGGAATTCGAAAGAGTTTTGCATTATGAAATGAAGATCGTCGCAGCAACGACAAAAATAGAAGAGCAATTACGCGAGTTAGAACAAGCGACGCAATTGACTACGAGAATAGTCACAGAACAGGCGAACTCAGTGCAAGGTACTAACCAAATCTCGGAAACGCAACAGCTTGTTAAGTTGCCACGTCTTGAGATGATCAAGTTTGATGGAAAAAAAACAGCATGGCCAAGGTTTTGGCATCAGTTCGAGACATCGGTGCATAACAGAGCAAACATGCCGAAGAATCAAAAATTTAATTACCTTCTGACGTCTCTGAGCGGGGAGGCTGCGTCCCTCATAGAAGGTTTGCAGTTTTTAATCAGAATTACGAGCATGCAGTCACTTTTCTGAAAGAAACCTTCGGACGAGAAGATAATTTAAGAGAGACCTACATAAAAGAGCTTGCAAACTTGGAAGCAGTGAAGAGTCCTAAAGATGTAGATGGGTTGAAGAAACTCTTCCAAAAGTTGCAAGTTGCAACACACGAGCATTGTAGTCATTAGGAGTAAAAATGGGTAGTTATGCCACTGTGATAGCTCCTGTTGTAAAATCTGCGCTACCGGTGGATATGAGGATTGAGGTGAAGATGAAGGAGATACAGAAAGGTGACAACAGACCAGCAACTACGGAATCGGACTCAGCATCAAGAGACAGCACGAGAAGTTTGAAAGAAATTATGGAGTTTTTAAACATATATATACGCAGCAGAGAAGAAACTCGAGAGGAAAAATACGACGTGACCCAGTCACCGCACAGTATGAGGCGGACTAGAACATCTACGCTTCAAAGCATATCGATTAAGAAATGCCTCTTCTGGGAGATGACTGGACACTACACAGAAGATTGCAGAAGAAGCATTAGTATGCAACAGAAGAAAGAAGCCTTGCAACGGGAACGAAGGTGCTTCAGATGCACCCGACCTCACCACACGGCGAAGATATGCCGCGCTAACGTACGCTGCAAAACATGCAAGGGAATGCACGCGACATCCATGTGTCAACAACGTACGCCTGCAGGAAAGTCAGCACAGCAGCAAAGCGGTGACGTTGAGCAAGTGCGTAAAAGCGCGCAACCTGACCGGTTAGACACCAGCAAGTCCTGCAACATGCACGCACAGCAGTCTGATGAACACAAGTGCATACTACTGCAGACAGCCTTTTCATGGACGGAGGGAGAAGACAGCGGTTACTACGCACGGATTCTGCTGGACAACGGGAGCCAGAGGACATTCATCCTCAAAAGATTTTCAAAAAAACTAGCGTGCAAGGTAAAAAGATCTGAAAGGATAACTGTAGGATCATTTGGAGGAGGATAGACGGAACTAGACATGAAAGTCGTCGAGGTCAGCGTGAGGAAGGATCCCACATCAGAGCCAGTCACGATTGAGGCACTGGAAATAGAAGTTATATCCTGTGACGTGCTACCATCGCCACCAATTGCTCTTTCGTGACAATACACGAAAGAGCAAGGTCGATGGGAATGTGTTTGGCTCATGACAACGAGAAGATGGACAAAGAAAGAAAAAATTTGGAAACTTCTATATTAATTGGAGCAGATTATTACTGGACTGTAGTCACTGGTCGCATTTGCGAGATTCATCCAAAAGTAATGGCAATAGAAACAATATTGGGATGGACGGTCCAAGGTCCCGTAGGACTTCATTGTGTGCCGTTGAAATCATTAATGGTTATGGTACTCAAGGTGAATACTAAGTCGGACATGACTGTGGACGAACTGCGGAGATTTTGGGACTTGGAAAACATGGGCATCAAGGAGAAACCAGCAACAAAGATGAGTGATGAACATGTGCTAGAGTACGTCCGACAAACAATGGAGTTCAAGGCAGGAAGATACCAAGTGCGGCTACCATGGAAGGAAAACGTGACATTGAACAACAACAACACCATTGCAGAGAAGAGGCTTATCCAGGTGACCAAAAGATTATGCAAGGATAAAGATGAACTACTAGCCTATGACAAAGCTATTCGAGAGTACTTTGAGCAAGAAATAGCAGAAAACGTCAAAGAAGATGCTGGATCTGATATACAGAACATATTTGTATATTACTTGCTGCATCAAGCAGTAATTAAGAAGGACCGAACAACGAAAAAAATACGGATCGTCTTTGACGCATCGTCAAGACAGAATCCAGGTGAATTCTTGAATGACAACTTGGAAAAGGAGCCAAACCAAAACCCAGACATCACAAGCTTGCTGATGAACTTTCGGCATCACAAGATCGCTTTGTAAGCCGACGTGAAAAAAGCATTCTTGCAGATCAAGATACATGAAATTGACCGAGACGCACTGAGATTTATGTGGTGGGAAAGAATACCCAGCGAAGATATGCCAACCCCGAAGATAAAAACGTGGAGGATGACGAGGGTTACTTCCGGAACTGCACCAAGTAGCTTCCTTCTAGCGGCCACGATTCATCGACATTTGGATAAATTCGAAGAAAAATATCCTGCAGTTGTGGCGCAACTCCGGAAAGGAATCTACGTCGATGACGTTTTACTAGGAGCCGACGAATACTCGACATAGACAAAGATATACAGAGAAGCACGAGATATTTTTTCGCAATGCGGGAAGAAATTTAAGAACATGAATTTCAAATGATGCCGAAGTAAGAAAACTATTTCATGAAGAAGGAGATGATCTGGATCGAGGGATAAGAAAAGAGGGACAAATCAAGCTTTTGGGACTGAAATGGAATTTCGTAGACGACGTATTGAGCTTTAAGACATCCATGGCAAAAACTATAGGTGCTCGACTTTTGGATGAAGAACTACGGACTATGGTTGTTGAAGCAGAAGGAGTACTTAACAACCGGCCTCTTACTTATGTGTATGACGATCCTAACGAGCCACAACCCATCACACCGGCGGATGTTATAGGAGGCAGGCAAGCAATGAACAAGCAGGAAGAAAACAGACTCGGAGAATACAGTTTGCTGAATTACTGGAATGCAAGAAAACGGGCAATGATAACATGGTGGACCAGATGGAAAAAGGAGTACCTGGGGGAGCTCAAGTGTGCCAGCAGAAAAACAGAGCGTCACACAAATGTACAAGAAGGAGATGTACTTCTTCTTGGAGAAGCTCGAAAAAGAACTCAGTGGAAAGTCTGCAAGGTCGAAAAGATTTTCCCAGGCAAGGATGGAATAGTGAGAACATGCTTGCTTCGTACACCTGAAGGAAAATTAGTCAAGAGGCCGATTCAACTGTTGTATTTGCTCGAAGGTTGCTTAGGTTGAATCTGGCCGGCGGGAAGATCTGGAAAACAGATTTAAGATGGAGCTCGGAGGCGAGGAAGAAGAAGTAGCCAGGGGCACGCTCTGCATATTTTTTTTCCTGTTCTGTCAACAATAAACCGAATACGTATCGGTTCAGTGGTCTCTCTGGTCCTTCTGAAACACGGTGCGTGCCTATTACGTGGAAAATCCTCGAACAAGTTTATTTGCGTTTGTGGAGAGGTGGTGCGCCCCGTGGTTGCACGCAAGCCAGCAGCAACAGTGGTGAACTTTGCCGTATTTGGTTGTAACAGCCACGCAAAAAAGAAGTCAGGGGATAATAATGTTGCCTCGGTAGGGTTTTTTTTTTACACCGAAAATGCTGAACCTTGCCAGAAGACCGCAGAGGTAACAGCGCGACAAAAGATATGGTGGTTTCACCACATGAACCGCCGAGACATCCTGCCTTCCCTTTATCGTGTTTACCAGATTCACCGGGCTAGCACGACTAAAGAAACAACATTAGAAATGAACGCAAAATGAGCTCACCTTTCCGACAACAGCGATCGTGCTGTACTGCAGAACTTTCACACCTGCACTAAACAGCTTCGATCACTCGGCTACACAAGCTCTGAAGATCACTTCAGCTATATAAATGTTCTCTCTACTCTTGCTAAATCTTAATATATGCAAGCTTGTTTGGACAACTCCCTTCGCTAACATCTGTGGCATCCCCTGCTGGTCCTTTAATGCCGAAGCCTGCAAGAGACACTAACTAGCTTTTGCTTCTCAAGTTCTGTTTACTTTCAGCGTGAACTTGATTCTTAAATTTAATCTACTCGGTAGAGTGCTTGAAGTAAACTGCTGTATTAAATTAAGAATATAGCATCTTAGCCAGTTTAGCAAAACTGCAACCCAAAAGCAAATGAAACAATGTGCAGCGAGAATCCAGAGAGAGCACCTCGGTACTCATTCCTGTCAATTAGATGGCAGTGCACATTTGTGGCAGGTCATTTCATAAATTAGGTTCATGCTCTAACAGTGAAGAGAATTTATTAGTCTGGGACACTGCACAAACAAAGAGAGACGCATTCACGTGAGCAGTGGCGGCCCGTAGTGCCAAAATATATGAAGCTATTTATGTTAAAAAGCATACCTATTTATATGACAGAATTAATTCAATTAAGATTTAAAGGCTTTCTTTCTTAGTTTCTTTAGAACATTAGTGAAATTTTTCAAAAAAAAAACATGGCTAAAGGCATATTTTGCTGGACTGGGCTGTTCTACCTATACAGCAGTAGCAGCAGACAGACTGCATTTACTATCATAAAATCATGCATTGAAATCAATTACTCCACTTGTTTTACACAGATGAAAGTACTGAGTAATTGAATGATCATCCTAGGCCAATTCATGCAAATGTAGATAAAAGCGAGGGGGCTTTCAATTTAAATTAACCATTGTTGATATCCACGTGTTCAAATTACTTGTAGATTTCCCCCGTTGAAATACATAAAGCTGTGCGAAGATTAGGGTGTCACATTTAATTAAAGCAGCCCTGCAACACGTTTTGAGCATGGTCAGAAAGTGCTGCGGATTGGTAGTAAAGGCTCCTGAGAACCTGTGAGCCAAATAATATAGCACAGCACATGACCTGCAATTCACAATAAATTGCCAAAGTCAATTAAAAGTGCTTTTTTTCTCTCGTCAAATGATGGAGGAAGCTCGGAAATCGCTCGTAGAATGCCATCTGTCAGCCTTTGGCTGATTTGAACATGGAGCATTCAGTCGTTACAAGGATCAACGTGGGAGGCCGCGACTTTTCCATGCATGAAAGCTCGATCACACTAAAAAAGCGTGTTCGAATAAAAAAAAGAAAAAAGTGCTCAAGGTCACAAGGCACACGTGGCGTATTTTCTTTGCCCCTGCCATTCCTCTCTGCTTAGCTTCCAGGGCTTTCTTCGAGACAAGAGAAGAGAGTATGCGATTGCAGCGTGCGACAAATTTTTGCAACTCTGCTCGTACTCGAAGGATTCTTAAAAATTTTTGCGGCGTTGAATACGGGACGCAATAAGCAATTTTAGTGAATCCATTCCATGGTTAGTTGAAAAAGTGTATCGGGGCCCCTTTAACGTTCAACTGAATGAGGTTTCACTGTAATATGTGCCAGGCCATACTTCTGTGACATAGAGAGCATGCTGGGAAAACTGAAATGATGTGGGTGATGCAGCATTTGGCGTTGTCCTCTGCCAAACATTGTTTACAGGTGCCGGATGGGCACCTGTTTCACAATATCCCTCATAAAATAAATCTATTTGAATGTTTGCGTATTTCTTGCAATGTTTAAAATACCGCTTGTGTAAGCAGCGAGCACCAACTAGAAAGCAGCCCCAGAACGCAGCAAAAGAGGTGGATGACTATAGTCTTCGTCTTGGACCCTGCAAATTCGTATGTCATTGTCTGCTATACTCGCAGAGCAGGTGAATTGTAGCACTGGGCGTGAGCAGCCACTAAATTCATTGTACTGGTAATGTGTTCAGAAGGGGTCATGACCTGATAGAGGCACTTGTGCTTACTTTGAAACCATATTTAAATGTGTTTGACATTACAAAAACCAGTAATAAATGGTTTGAATAAGAAGCTCAACATACAGTCTGAATATTTTTAAATAGAAAAATCAAAGCAAATTTTCACATTGTTATTTTATTGGCATTTCAGAAAACAAAATGGCAAGATCACTAAAGTATGTGCCAATCCTGGATGAAAATTGAATGTTCAAAAATGGGTTGCAAAATGTAAAAGGCAGATATTGGAATTCTTCTTGAACCATCAGCTGTCCAACATCTGCAAGGTGCAAAGGAAAACAAACTGTCATGTAAACAGGGCCATGTTCATGCACTGATACAAGTTTGTTGCTGTTGTAGAAAGGTTCAAAAACATTTTGGTTATCATGCACCGACAACAGAAATGAAGGCCAAAGATCAGCTCCACCAGTTTAGGCAAGTTTCTAAGAGGCTGCGTATCAGCATTCAGTCTGCTTGACTCGATCATAATTACTTATTCCTTTGCTCTAATTTTGTGTTCATTTACCTGCCAGGTAATCATAATCTAAACAGATTGTACTACTTTGGTTTTCTGGCACTATAAAAAAACAGGCGAGTAACTATTGAGGGCAGGGCTCTAGCTCGTCCACGGTTCTCTACCCAAAAAACGAAAAATGGCCTAGTTGGTACCTTGCATGTGTACTTGTATTAGTAGCCCCAAAAGACTCTACATTAACCTTTAAAAAGACCAACCTTTGCTGTGATAGTCTGCTGCGTGTTCCATGGAGGTCTCGTGAATTTTGTTACAGCTGAGTGGAGCTCTTCAGCGGAAAGTTCTGCAAAGTGGATATGTGCCAAGCAGCTCTCGGCATAGCTTCGCATAGAGTAAGGGTGGGAAAGGGAAGCAAGGGTGAAGACGATTTTAGGAGGAGTTGATAGCATAAAGCATAGTATAGTCTATCGTAGTATAGGGACGAGAAGTTGTGGAGTGGCCGCCACAAAGGATGCACCTCGCTTGCTTACTAGGTGGGACAGTGTCCACACACTCTTCATAAATTGACCATTTGCAGAAATCTGCAAGGTTACTTTCCAGCCAAAAGGAAAAACCCTCATGCCAAGACTATTTTCTTACTTACACATGCAACAAAATGACCTTTTTCCCAACAATTACCGAGTGGTTGTCCCACCTCGAATGAACCCTCAGATCGCATGGTGGGTGAGGCACCTGTGGTTCGTAAAGAAGAGAGTGGGGTAAGGCAACACAATGAGTGAGAGAAGCAGTCCGAGAACGAGACCTTCTGGTTGGAAAACAACTTTGCAGGAAAACCAGCTTTGAGATTTACGCATAATGCCACGTTCCATTTCCCAAGTTTTTGTTATCGTCCCGAAACACCACACTATTCTCAGCGCAAACCGCGCCTGCAGTTTTCGAGAAGGTTCTGGACTCTAGTAGATCATTTCGATAAGATCACGCCCACTGTGCGAACGATACGGATTGTTCTGGAACCTACGCCACCGCCAGCGATAACGCTAGAACATTCGACGGCAAGAGTATAAATGCCGACGCGCTTCGCCGCTTGTCAGTTGTTGATCGAAGACAGATGCTCCGTTCGCCGCTATCAATGCAAGACTTCTATCTGTGCAAGACTGCTGCTGTAGCGGATTTTCCGTTTACTGGGCACAGGTTCGCCCAAATAAACAGTTAAATCCCAACACGAAGTCTCCCGTGTTCGGCTACGTCACGACCCCGTGACATCTGGTGGAGGTGCTGTTTCTTCCATGTACCGGACGCCTCCGTCAAGCCGTGAACCCAGCCCACGCCGTGAAGACACCGACGCCAGCAACGAGCAGCGAGTTAGCCGCAGGCAATAAGGTCTGCCACCGGAGTACGGGCTTTTACTGGACAAGGCTCGGAAAACCAAGACGTTGACGTCAACCACGGCAACCATGTCATCGCTGGTTCTACCTGCACTACTCCTGCTCCGGCAACCCAAAGAGCCGCCAACTTTCCGTGGTTCGCCACTGGAAGACGTGGAATGCTGGATCGAAAGGTTCGACCGCGTCGCCGCCTTCAATGACTGGACAGACAAAGAAAACCCCGGCATGTGTGTTTCGCCTTGGAAGATTCTGCTCGGACCTGGTTCGAGAATCAAGAGCGAAGCCTCACAAATAGGGACGCCTTTCGCGCCAGGTTCCTCACCACTTTCGCAAGTGTGTTGCGCAAGGAGAAGGCCGCAGCTCTCCTCGAAACAACCATGCAGATGCCAAATGAAAACGTGGCAATATTCACGGAAGATATGATTAAACTCTTCCGCCACGCTGACTCCGAAATGTCCGAGGAGAAGATGCGTCTACTTATGCGAGGAGTAAAGCAGGAACTTTTCGCCGGGCTGATCAGAAACCCGCCTAAGACGGTCGCCGAATTCACTTCAGAAGCATCTACGATAGAGAAGACGCTCTAGATGCGCACGCGGCAATACAACCGTAGCTTCTCGTCTACAAGCTACGCCGACATTGAAGCGCTCGGAACCACTGACTTGCGTGAGACGATCCGAGCGATCGTGCAAGAGGAGCTGCGAAAGTTACTTCTTTCAGCGCACCCTCACGTGGAATCCATCGCTGACGTCGTACGCCAGGAGATCCAGCAGTCGCAGGGCGTTCCTCAGCCTCAAGAGCCGCAGCTGCAAGTCATGAACTATGCTGCTGCAGGATGCCGCCACGCCCCTCCTCTACGCGCACGCCAAAACGCCGCCCCATCGCACTTCCGTCGCCAGACACCACCGCCGCCACCACCCCCACCGACGACCTACCGTTCGCCAGCGGGCCAGCGCAGTGCGCCGAGGAAAACCGACGTTTGGCGCACCCCTGACCACCGCCCACTGTGCTACCACTGCGGCGAGGCCGGGCACACTTACCGCCATTGCCAGTACCGACAGATGGGACGGCGTGGCTTCGCCGTCGATGCACCACGTCCGCAGCCAGGGTAACGGCCACGTGACATCGCCGACTACCTGACAGGAACTTAATGGACACCACGAAGTCCTTCCCGTTCGCCGTCGCCCAGCCGCCGCATGTCACCGCACCCCCGGCAGTACTCCGGCCCAACGCGGGGCCGGTCTTCTAGCCCGTATCCAGGAAACTAAGGGCAGCAACCGGTGAAGGTGTGGTTGCTGTGCGACGAACTACCGAAGATCCTCCGACGACGACGACGCCGCAGCGGAGCTTTCCGAACACAACGCCAACCAGGCAAAGCCCTGACGGCGAAAGCTCACTTACCGAAGGTGGCCTGACGACGCAACGTGGAAGCAGCGGAACAAGCCGACGCAGCCGTGACCCGAAGCCACGCCCTAACTGTAATGCGAGACGGCGAACTAGCGACCTCGACGTTCTTATCGACGGCCACAGTGTGACCGCTCTCGTCGATACTGGAGCCGACTATTCTGTCATCAGTGGGTCGTTTGCCGCGAAGTTGAAGAAAGTTAGGACAGCTTAAAAAGGCCCTGAAATCCGTACAGCCGGAGGTCATCTCGTAACGCCTGCGGGAATCTGCACAGCGAGAGTCACCATTAACGGCCGTATTTATCCTACAGACTTCGTAGTCCTACAGCATTGTTCGAGAGATGTCATCCTTGGCATGGACTTCTTATGCCTCCATGGTGCTGTCATCAACCTAACAACAAAGTCGATAACGTTATCCACAGAAGAAGCTATACCGCCGCGCACGCCGTCAGGACACCATTCCTTGAATGTGCTGGAAGAACAAGTCACCATTCCGCCTCGCTCAAGCGTCATTATTTCAGTCTGCGCTCCTAAATAACCTGATTGGAAGGCGTCGTTGAAGGCAGTCAGCATCTGTTGGTTACCTGGAACATTTGCGTCGCAAGAGGAATAGCACAGCTGCGGGGAGGCAAAGCAACGGTTATGCTCACAAATTTCAGCAATGAGTACAAACATGTGAACAAAGGAACAACAGTCGCATACATCGAAGAAATTGTCGACGCCACCAGTGCTTTCGCCCTCGCCGATTCTGCGGAACCTGCTCAGAGGAACCAAGCCCCTCCCATAGCTTTCGACGTCAATCCCAGACTTCCGAACAATAAGCAAGAACTGCTCAAGGCCCTGCTCCTGCAATGCGAAGATTGCTTTTCGTCGTCATCGAAAATTCGGCCGACCCCAATCACGAAACATCGCATCATAACAGAAGAAAATGCCAGACCACTCCGTCAGAGTCCGTACAGGGTTTCGACGCGAGAACGTGAGGCCATGAAGAGACAAGTTGATGAAATGCTGCGGGATGACATTATCCAGCCATCGGAGAGTCCATGGGCATCCCCCGTGGTGTTAGTGAAGAAAAAGGATGGGACCCTACGCTTATGCGTCGATTATTGCTTCCTGAAGAAAATCACAAGAAAGGACGTGTATGCTCTCCCACGAATAGACAGTGCACTTGATCGGCTCCATAACGCCAAGTACTTTTCGTCAATGGAGCTCAAGACTGGCTATTGGCCAATCGAAGTCAGACGAAAGAGACCGAGAGAAGACGGCGTTTATAACACCGGACGGCCTCTTCGAGTTTAAGGTGATGCCCTTCGGCCTTTTCTCAGCGCCTGCAACTTTTCAACGCGTTATGAATACAGTATTGGCAGGATTGAAGTGGCAGACTTGCCTTGTGTACTTGGACGATGTCGTCGTGTTTTCCTCGAGCTTCGACGAGCATCTTAGGCGCCCTGAAGCTGTACTTCAAGCCATCCAGACGTCTGGACTCACACTGAAGCCAGAAAAGTGGAGATTTACGTATGAGGAGCTCTTGTTTCTGGGGCACGTTATCAGCAAGTCTGGAGTTCATCCCGATCCACGAAAAACAGCCGCCATCGCCGACTTCCCGCCGCCCACTGACAAGAAGGCCTTGCGCCGATTTCTGGGCCTGTGCGCCTATTATAGGCGGTTCGTGAAAAACTTCGCCCGCATCACCGATCCTCTCACTAACCTTACCGAGGCCGACGTAGAGTTCAAGTGGGAAACGCCACAGGAACATGCTTTCCAGAAGCTTAAACATCGCCTCTAGATGCTTCCGTTACTTGCCCATTTCGACGAATTCGCCAAGACAGAAATACATACTTACGCAAGCAGCGTAGGTCTTGGCGCCGTTCTTGTGCAGAGGGCTGTCTGACTTGAGAGGGTTATTAGTTAGGCCAGCCGATCGCTATCCAAAGCAGAAGCAAATTATTCCACAACAGAAAAAGAGTGCCTCGCCATCATCTGGGCTACGTAGAAATTTCGCCCTACCTCTACGACAGGCCCTTCAAAGTTGTGAGCGACCACCACGCCTTGTGTTGGCTAGCCACCTTGAAGGACCCTTCAAGTCGCCTCGCACGATGGAGCCTAAAACTTCAAGAATATGACATTACTGTCATTTACAAGTCCGGCAAAAAAACACTCCGACGCCGACTGTCTCTCTCGTGCGCCTGTCGACCAACCGCAACCCGACGACCCGGATGACGATTACTTCTTGGGAACAATAACTACCGACGACTTTGCTGAACGACAGCGGGCCGACCCGGAACTTAAGGCCCTAATAGAATACCTCGAAGGCAGGACCGCCGAAATCCCGAAGGTATTCAAGCGCGCACTTGTGTCGTTCTTTCTACGAAACGGTCTTCTACAAAGGAAAAACTTTTCACCGCTTCGAGCTAAGTACCTCCTTGTGGGGCCTTTAGCTCTACGACCAGAACTCCTGCAGGCCCTGCATGACGATCCGACGGCAGGGCACCTTGGTGTTTCTCGCACGCTCGCGAGGATACAAGAAAGGTACTACTGGCCACGTCTTACCACCGACGTCACTCGTTATGTGAGGACATGCCGGGACTGTCAGCGACGCAAGACACCGCCGACAAGGCCAGCGGGACTTCTGCAGCCAATTGATCCACCATGCCGAGTTTTCCAGCCGATTGGTATGTACCAACTGGGCCGTTCCCGATGTCGGCTTTCAGAAACAAGTGGATCGTGGTAGCTACCGACTACCTCAACCACTGCTCCGAGACAAAAGCTCTGCCAAAAGGCAGTGCATCCGAGGTAGCTAAGTTCTTCGTCGAAAGTATCGTCCTACGTCACGGCGCCCCGGTGGTCCTTATCACCGACAGAGGAACGGCATTCACTGCTGACTTAACTCAAGCGATCTTGGCATACAGCCAAACAAACCACCGCCGGACGACAGCGTACCACCCACAGACCAACGGCCTCACCGAGCGGCTTAACAAGACGATCGCCGACATGCTGTCAATGTACGTCGATGTCAAACGCGAGACGTGAGACGCCATTCTTCCGTATGTGACCTTCGCATACAACATGGCGGTGCAGGAGACGACGCAGATATCTCCATACAAATTGGTCTACGGAAGGAGCCCGGCAACGACGCTCGATGCCATGTTACCCAACGTCACCGATGAAGAAAACGTCGATGTGAGCGAGTACCTTCAACGCACCGAAGAAGCCCGACAACTTTCGCGTCTCCGTATCAAGAATCAACAGACGACCGACAGCCACCGTTACAATCTTCGGCGACGCTTCGTGGAATACCAGCCCGGTGAACGTGTTTGGGTGTGGACGCCGATACGCCGACGTGGACGTGGAAAAGCTTCTGCGACGGTACTTCGGACCGTACAGGGTGGTTCGACGTCTCGGCCCACTTGATTACGAGGTTGTCCCCGACGGCATCACGAACTCTCAATGACGCCGATCGTGACCTGAAGTCGTCCATGTCACGCGCCTCAAGCCGTTTCATGCGCGTTAACAAACCGAAACAGTGTTTTGTTTTGTATTATTGTTGTATCGTAATTTATTCAATGGAGGCGGAAATGTTGTAGGCCCGTGTGCTCAGATTTGGGTGCACGTTAAAGAACCCCAGGTGGTCTAAATTTCCGGAGCCCTCCACTACGGCGTCTCTCATAATCATAGTGTGGTTTTGGGACATTAAACCCCACATATCAATTAATTTATTCAATGTACTTTCTTGCATTATTGTTGTACCTTCATCTTTAGTTAAAGCATCGGGACACGTCCTTTTTTCAGAGGGGGGCAATGCCACGTTCCATTTCCCAAGTTCTTGTCATCGTCCCAAAACACCACACGATTCTCAGCGCAAACCGCGCCTGCAGTTTTCGAGAAGGTTCCGGACTGTAGTAGATCATTTCGATAAGATCACGCTCACTGTGCGAACGGTACAGATTGTTCTGGAACCTACGCCACCGCCAGCGATAACGCTAGAACATTCGACGGCAAGAGTATATATGCCGACGCGCTTCGCCGCTTGTCAGTTGTTGATCGAAGGCCGACGCTCCGTTCGCCGATATCAGTCCGAGACTGCTATCTGTGCAAGACTGCTGCTGTAATCGAACTTTCCGTTTACTTGGCACAGGTTCGCCTAAATAAACAGTTAAATCCCAACACGAAGTCTCCTGTCTTCGGCCACGTCACGACCCCGTGACAATATCGTCAATTTGGCTATCAGTGCTTTGTAAAAAATATCATGCGGAAACCCTGATGGTTATTTCTGTAAATACTTTCTAAGGAAGGGTTTTTTTACTGTAAAAATATTAATTTTGAATGCAAAAAAGCAAAGTTGTTTACAGGTATTATCTGTTTAAAGGAATTGTACAGAGAGTTCACATTGAGCATAATTGATGCTAGAAAATACTGTCCCCAAACAAGCTTCTTTCAGAAAATGCTGGAGATCCCTGAAAAGTACACTCTTACACTGGTTTGTTTCAGTTAAGGGATGGCGTGGTGCAGCATAAATAAGCATCTCTAACTGTTTACATGTATAACTGATCTTGCATGGATATTACCGAAACTTTTTGAAAATGAATTTTTGGTTACAATGCGAAAACGGCGAAGCCGGAGGACTGAATGAACACAAACGAGCACAAGTGCTGTGTCCCCCAGCACTCGTTTGTACCATTTCTTTTTTTCGTCTTTGTCATTTTTGCGCTGTAATTGAAGATGCATCTATACCAACTAGCCAAGCTTTCAATAGTGCTGCAATATATTTTTTAACATAATTTCCCTGAAAAATAAGAAAAAGTTTCACCTTATTGCACCCGCTTTCGGCAAGATGCTCTCTTGGGTGGGAATACATACGGCTCAATTGAAAGCAAATAAGGTTGAGATGGGGACAAGCTACTTGAACTTGAGAGTGAATATCAATCTATAATTTTGGGGAAGATATGGAAATATGCAACATATGGGCCAGCTTATGCTAGAAAAGCATCAGTAGTCAGCCAGGAGGCTCTGGCAAACGTCTCATTGAGCGCTTTCTGCTACGCATAGAACATCGCAGCTCCATGTGGATGAAAAAATCGTCCTCACGGAAAAGCATTCACTGCAATCACGTGTTGTAGCCACAAATTAACAAAAAACTTCGAGCTCACTCAGACTCGCGGCTCTACCTGAGCCTGAGTGAGCCAACTCACGAGTCCGTTAGTGTAAAACGAGCTTTTTAATTATGGTGTCAATGCTCTGTACTGCCAATATCTCTTATAATCGAGGCTTTGCGATATGCCTTTTGGTCTTGCCCGTTTCCATACGAGTTAACAGTGATTGAGATATGCGACTGACGAGATATATTTTTACCAAGAGCTCCTAGTGAAACAGTTTACGGTGGAAGGCCATGGCATTTTTCCTCTAACTCACGTCTCTGATCAATAAATATTGGGGTGGTGCATGAATGCTAGTGCATTATGGGTGTGAATATACTTGGATTTCTAAACAGACAAAATGCTGAAGTTGATTTGATCAAACCATAGGCTGGTGACAAAAGGTGAAGCTCACTCGGGGCATCTTCAGCTGGCAGTACGGGTGGCATTTTCTGTGCACTCATGCGTTGCCGTACGTTTGTCTGGGCACTGCGCTTGCGGAGCTACATGTTTGGCTGGGCTGGCCATGACACTAGAGCACGCCACCGTGGAGGTCGATGGTGGAGTGTGGTACATCAGCCCGTGTGTGCTGGCAGACGACGTGATGACATACCATTTCAGGCGTAATATACAATTGGCGCTTCCACACAGAACACAGCTGGACGGGACGAAAAAAACATGCGTGGGCTTACATCGTCCGACCATACTCGGACAAGCCACTTTTGCTGCCAGGATTTCAAGGCGATGAGAAAATTACTGTAACCCTCTGCGAGTTGGTACAGAACTGATGCAGCACAACTGCGTGGAGAACCGATGCGCACTCACTGGATATGTAGCGTCTCGCAAGTGTCTCTCACGGTATGATTTTCCGTCGTTTGATCTTTCATTCTTAGTATAAACAGGATGCTTGAAATTGTCTGCTGAATGGCATCTCTCGCAGACGGCGCTGTTGCCGTGGCATCGAGTCTTATGGCTCACACGTTCGTCTGACCTGTTGCGGGACGAGATCCTCGGGTGGTGTTTAACGTAACTTCCCTTCCTTTGTCACGGTGCCAGTGCACCTCAGCCCTCAAAAGGCTTACTTGGACTTATACTCGCCTAAATATTACTCAGTCGGTCTGTCTGGACAAGTTGACTCTTGACTCTGTTTGTTAAGTTAAGGTTGTAGCCAGTGTAAAGTTTCACAATCCAACCTTCACTCATACCCCTGCCACACAGCCTTCCTCCGAAAAAGAGATTCACCCTCGGACACAAGACTGAGAGCGATCTCTTTTTTTAAAACAAGGTTTGTCACTCTCTTTCACGACCATAAAAGAGTAGCTGCAAAACCAGTGGGTACAACTAGTTAGCAACTTAACCCCTGGTTAAATTACTAAATATTTATTCTGTTACCTAGGCTTATAAAAGTTTCATTGCTCGTAGAAGACGTAAAGAACACTTTAAAGGCTTTCCTTGTGAACTCTCTCAGCAGGTAGAATGCATTGGGTATATTATATAAAGATGCAGAGCACATCACATCCACGGTCTCAAGAAACGTGGCACTGCACCGGTAACCAAAGAGACCTGGATCCAAAGAGACCAACAGAGGTAACCAAAGAGACCAACAACTACAATTGTTGTAGAACGAACAGACTTTATAGGCCAAAATACGCAATTGTGTCTTGCCTAGTTCTCTTTGTCAAAGCTATTCCCATGCTTTTGGTAGCATGTTTGGAAAAACAAACACTAAATAGGGGTTCTTGGTGCCGTGTGCCTACAAAACAATGCCTTCGCATTAAAAAGTCTTTCTTTAAACTCTGTAAAAGATTGCTTATGTAAGAGAGTTTTGTGCGCTCATGTAACATCGTTTCCACATCGATGGTGCCACCATCTTTTCCAGTGGTATTGCAGGTATTAAGTATATACACTGCGATCACACCGGTATTGAGGGGTAATGTTGCAATTTGGCTGTTATATACTCAGTGACAACTTATCTTGATGTCGGAGCACAGGCTATGGGGGCGGGGCTTCTGTGCATTTGTGTTTTTATTTATTTATTTACAGAATTTCTGCAACGCCCTAGAGGCATTACTGCAGGGGGGGTGTACATGGGAAGTCCAATATAGTTACTAATAATTCTGCAATAGTACACCTGAACATCCTGGAAAATTATAACAACACATAATGTTTACAGCATGCAATAAAAAAATATGGCACGTGGCAAACGGATTCAAGAAGTTATTAGGCTCTGCAAATTGATAGATAAATGCGGGTAAACGTCCCGAAACCATCATATGATTATGAGAGACGCTGTAGTGGAGGGCTCCAGGAATTTCGACCATCTGGGAATCTTTAACGTGCACCGAAACCTGAGCACACGGGCTTACAGCATTCGCCTTCGTCGAAAATGCAGTTGCCGCAGCCGGGATTCGATTCTGGACCTGCGGGTCAGCAGCCGAGTGCCTTAGCCACTAGACCATCACGGCGGGGCATGTTGCTCTACAAGTTAGGCAGTTTTTGGTTGAGGGACAATTCTAGGCACCTAAAACACCACAAGCGAAACAAACAAGCACACGGTCATCTCCTTATATATAATATCAATAAAAAAAGCACACGGTGTGCTTCTTCATTCTTGTGGTGTTTTAAGCATCTAGAATTTTCCCTTCAATCATGTGCCAACTAGACTACCAACAAGTATTTCTAAGTTTTCGGAGGATTTTAATTTTTGTTAGCTCGCATCGTTAAAGCCTGTGGCAGAGCACGCAAGCTTACAGAACGAAGGTGCACACAAAGGGACGACACAGTGTGTCTACCAACCTGGAAAAGTCAAGGAATTTGGACTCTTTTGGAAAAATCATGAAAAAGGCAGGGAAATACTGAAAAACCTGGCCAGGTCATGAAAATTGACAGCAGTTCTGTGCGAATGTCATGAAAATAAGCATTACCATTGATCAAACCTTAAAAAGTCTCTCTCTCAGCTGCAACTACAGTGAGCTGCTAGAAGGCGTGTGAAAAAAAAAGCCACCCGCATCTTCTCACGGGGGGAACCTAAGTAAATGCGTCGCAGAGTGTTGGGGGTATCTCGTGAATGTTGTTTAATTGGGTATATTTTGGGACCCACCGGGTAGCGTGTATCTCGGGTAGGTGTGCGGGTCGAGGCAGGTAACAGTAACCGTAGGTGACGCTCATCGAAGGTACATGCCCACGTACCAACAAGTCCTTACATGATGCGCACACCAAGTACGACTTGAACAGCTCCAGCAGTCTCTCGTTGTCATCTTTGTCGCTGTTAACGTTGTCTTTGACGACGACGCCCTTCAAGTCGACGTTGCCAAACGTGCTCCAAAGAAACCAAAGCGCGTTGGTCTGCTTCGCTTTGTTCGTGATGCTCTCGATTAGCGTAAGGTCACTGTCGAAGTGCAGTCGGTCGCACTCCTTACAGCTGTGTTCGAAGCTGTGGTCTTCGAAGTCGCGTTTGAAACGAGCGGCCGGCTGCGCAAACTGCTTGGCTCGCCCCGCCCCTTTCGCAGCACGCTCGTGTTCACGAGCAGCATCCAGAACCGCCTCTCGTTGACGACGTTTGCACGCCACTTCTCGCTTTCGTACCTCTGGTCTTAAAGCTCGCTGCTCACGTTTCGCCACTGCTTCTCGCGCACAATGTTCGTTATCCGCAGCTCGGCGTTGTCACTTAGAAGTATGGTAGCTTGGGCTAGTTGGTATGGCATGAGGATAGTTATAGCGCGAGAACAAAACGACGACACAGAGACAAGAAGGACACGAAAGACACGAGCGCTAACTTCCAACTGAGTTTATTGCGCAGAGCACGAAAATATATAGAGGAGACAGTGACCATGTGATAAAAACCGTATGGCACAAAGAGCAGAACATGAGTAAGAGAGAAACCAAGACAAAAAACACAAAAACGAAAGCACAGAAAAACGGCAAAGAAAAATCTATAAGAAAATGAAACAGAAAGGTCGAGATAATATAGCTACCAGCGCGCACCGAAACCTTCGAGGAGCCTGAGTTCCTTCTCGGACAGAGCCACGGAGGGCTTGCTAATACAAGGCACCTGTTCGCATGCCATCTGCGCGGCCTCGACAATGACTCAGGTGCGCTCATCTCTGTGCTTGTGCAGCGTCGCTGTGTCCTTGAAAAGGGGCGCACAATTGCATTCAGTGCACTGCTGAGCAAGAAAACCATCTTTCCCGTTTCTAACATTGTTAGCGTGTTCTCTCAGCCGATCGTTGAGACACCCTCCGGTCGTTCTGACATAACAAGCACCGCATGAAAGGGGGGTCCTATTGACAACTTCCCGGGAGCAGGCTGCATACCTGTTTCTATGTTGAACTCTGCATTCCGTTGATGACTGCTGTTTCAGGGGGTTTGTTGACTTGCTGAGGCTGATTAATTTGAACGGTGCCGAGAACAGGACACGAACTCCAACACGTTTTCCGATTATCTTGAGCCTGTGTGATATCTGGTGTTTGTATGGAATCACGGCTATCCTTTCACGCTCTGTATCCGTGTTGCTCGGGTTCTGTCGCTGCCTCTGCTCTGCCTTATTAGTCCGCAGGATAGTCTCACTAATAAGGCAGAGCAGAGGCAGCGACAGAATCCGAGCAACACGGATACAGAGCGTTAAAGGATAGCCGTGATTCCATACAAACACCAGATATCACACAGGCACAAGAAAATCGGAAAACGTGTTGAAGTTCGTGTCCAGTTCTCGGCACCATTAAACTTAATCAGCCTCACCAAATCAACAAACCCTCTGAAAAAGCAGTCATCAACGGAATGCAGAGTTCAACATAGAACCAGGTATGCGGCCTGCTCCCGGGAAGTTGTCAATAGGAGCATGGTGCAGAAGACTGAGGCGCAAAAAACATAACGTGAAGCAGGAAGAGCAGGAGAGAAGACAGAACAGCGCCAACTACCAACTGTTTATTGACCGTCTAGGAAACGTACTAGAAAGTAGACAAAACCGAGCATGCGTGCACAACCAACAAACATCGCACTGCGTCATGAACAAGGCACTAAGTTATCCAAGAAATGCATTTCTGTTGCGTACAACACAATAGATGTATCACTGATACAATCGCGCCCTTTCTTTTTGATGTAATAGGCTTCCAAGAGCTCTCTAGCTGTTTGTTTTTTTGCTCCTACCAAGAATCACCATCCTTTCAAACAATGGCACACATCCGCAGGCTTTACAGTGCGCTGGAAGATGCGCACGCTCACTTTTGCCTAAACTATAGGCGTGCTCCCTCAGTCTGTCATTAATGCAACGCCCCGTTTGACCAATATAGAACTTTCCACAGCCTAGGGGAGTCCCATATACCACGCCTTGTGCACAGCACCTAAAAAGTCTTGTGTGCTGCTTCTGGCAGCCCCTTTGCTCATCGCATGGTACGTGGGCACAATTGAGCAAGTTTGTTGGGAGCTGAAAAAGCAACCGTAACACCATAACGGGAAGCCACCTTCTTGAGGTTATGGCTCACACGGTGTATATACGGGACCACCTCAGGCTTAAGCCGCTCTCTCGCCTTCGGACACTCATTTGCATTCGACACTCTGCCTTTCACCCTCTGCAACAAGGATTCCACCTCGGAACAAACTACGGACTGAGGGTAGCCGGCCTTGGAAAGTCTTTGAAGTTGACGCATAAAACTAGCTTGCATAACATGCTCACACGATCTGCGTAGTGCAAACTCTAAGCAAAGTAGAGCGATTCCGCGCTTCACAGTCTTTGAGTGCGCTGAATCGTAAAGTAACAACTCCTTACTCCGAGGGAGGTTCAAATCCCGGCGGCGGCGGCTGCATTTCCGATGGAGGCGGAAATGTCGTAGGCCCGTGTGCTCAGATTTGGGTGCACGTTAAAGAACCCCAGGTGGTCAAAATTTCCGGAGTCCTCCACTACGGCGTCTCTCATAATCATATGGTGGTTTTGGGACGTTAAACCCCACAAATCAATCAATTACTCCGAGGGAGGTACGCACAGCATACGTGACCAGCCGAAATTGTCAGGTTAAGGTCCAAAAACTGCAAGGAGCTATCTTCCGGAAGTTCATTAGTAAACGTGAGCCCTTTAGCATTTGCTGTAAAAACATCTAAAACCTGCTCAACCATCACAGGAAAAGGAAAAGGGCATCTATTGTCAATAACAACTAAAAATCATCTACATATCTAAATACTTTAGGAACATGTGAATGAGATGAAGTAAAAACACTTTGTTGTGCGTGGTCAAAGGATGATAAAAAGACGTCACATATAATCGGTGCTACCCGGGACCCAATGCAAATGGCCTTCCTCTGTAAAAACATGCCATGTTCAAAAGAAACGAAAGTGTGGTTGAGATAAGCTTCTGAGAGGGTAACAAAATTAGCAGACGACATCTCCGTTTTAGACACAAAGGTGGCTTCGCGACTATCTTCTATACACTGCTTAACTGCCCGAAGTAGCTCCGGATGCGAAACCGAGTAAAAAAGGTCACTTACATCTACGGAAAAATGTTGCCTATTTGATGGTTTCCTCAGAAAAACCCAAATACTTCATCAGAAGTTTTTTGTCAAGAAAGGGTCATGAACTTCAAGAAGCTTTAGGGCTTTGAGAAAAAACTTTCTAACCTGATATTGCCAAGTTCCACGCTCACTAATGATGGTGCGGAAAGGGACGTCGGCTTTATGCGTCTTAGCACTGAAGAAAGCAGTAAGGGAATCCTTCTTGCTTCTGCTTATCTGTTTAGCCTAATATTCGCACCCAATTTCTTCACACAAAGAGACAACATTTCTCTAGACTTTAGATAGCCTCACTTTTACAGGCTTGAAGTTCTTGTTGCTGGCTTCTCTAGCTTTTTCATTATAGAAGTTTCTGGATAAGGCCACAAACCCACCTTCCTTATCTGAAAGCATCAGACAGAGTTCATTGTCTTTAAAATATGTCACTACACGTTGCAACACACACACTTGTCGCCTAGAATCTGCTTTCAGGGCAGCCTTGTGTATAGGACCCCCATTTCATGCAGTGCTTGTTATGTCAGAACGACCGGAAGGTGTCTGAACGATCGGCTGAGAGAACACACTAACAATGATGGAAACGGAAAAGATGGTTTTCTTGCTCAGCACTGCACTGAGTGAATTTGTGCACCCTTTTTCAAGGACACAGTGACGCTGTACAAGCACAGAGATGAGCGCACCCGAGTCATTGTCGAGGCTGCGCAGATGGCACGCGAACAGGTGCCTTGTATTAGCAAGCCCTCCGTGGCTCTGTCCGAGAAGGAACTCAGGTTCCTCGAAGGTTTCAGTGCGCGCAAGTAGTTATCTTATCTTTACTTTTCTGTTTAGTTTGCTTACAAATTTTTTTTGCCGTTTTCCTGTGCTTTTGTTTTTGTCATTGTTTTTCTCTTACTCATGATCTGCTCTTTGTACCATATGGGTTTTATCACATCGTTACTGTCTCCTCTATTTATTTTCGTGCTCTGCGCAATAAACTCAGTTGGAAGTAGGAGCTCGTGTCTTTCGTGTCCTTCTTGTCTCTGTGTCATGGTTTTGTTCTCGCGCTATAACTATCGTCATCGGCATTGTCGTTTCGCAGCTGATTCTCATGCATGAAGTTTGGAATCCGCAGCTCTGCATTGCCGTTTTGTAGCTGCTTCTTGTTCCCCGAATAAAGCATCTGCAGCTCGCTTCAAACACTTACGTTCAGCCTCATATGCTCGTCTCTTCGTAGCCTTGTCTTCTGCGTTGCTTGCTATTGTTGACGCTGAAGATGGTGAGGGTGGGTAACGTTGCTTTGAATGAGTGGTGGGACGATGATGGTGGGTTGTGCCCCAGTACTGGTTGAAGGTATTGTTGCTTCCATCGCATCTACTCGAGTCAAGTAAAGCGTGAAGTCAAGCGAAAGAGGGGGATGAAAGGGGAGAGAGGGAGTTGGAAGGGAGATGAGCGGAGCTTGTGCAGTGGGGATGTAAACGCCGACGATGAGTGACATGGTGCGACTAAGAAATGCTCCGCATTAAAAAAAAGACAGTGCATAATTCTTCCTTCTGAGTGTAAACTCGAAAGGATACACTGACCCGTAGATCACAAAGTTTACTGGCGTTTCAGTATCCGACATGGGAGGAAACCTTGTTTACATTAAAAGCCATAAGAAATGCACCGCGCACTTAAATACGCCTACATACGCGACGAAAGCAGGGATAGTACACTGTCAGCATCTCATCACTCCTGACCAGCGTATGTACAGTCGTCTGTATCTGGATTCGAGGTGCAGGTATGATGTAAGCTTTTTTTTAAATGCGGAGAGCATATTATAGTCGAACCTACTTGTAAAGCCGGCAACAGCAGCGTGTCTACACTCTTACTGCGCATGCTCGCGTCTCGTGTCAACTGTCGCTCTCCCCACTCTCTCTTCTCGCATGGCCGTCGCAGGCAGCGTCTGCTAGTCAAAATTGACTGCTCGCCAGCACAACCGCTGACTGACCACTCTGTATATGTAGGCACTGAATTGGGAATTAGGAATTCAGTCAAGGACGTCTTTACTTGGCTTTCACTTGACTTGATGCTTTGCTTGACTTCAGTAGATGCGATCGAAGCACCAGTACCTTCAACCAGTAGTGGGGCACAACCAAACAGTGTCCCAGCACTCATTGAAGACAACGCTTCTCTTTGATTCAATAATTATGAATAATAAAGACGAAATGACAATTAAGCATTCCCAAACTTTACCTAATTACGCAGCAATCACTCGATACCCCCACAATTCCGTGACGCATTTACTCGAGTTTCTTCTTCCCTTCCTCTCGTGAGAAGATGCAAGTTTTTCTTTGTCCAGAACACACAAGTTTTACCAATTTATTTGGTGGTGTGTAGATTACACGTGTTCAGAAAGGGCAGTCGAGGCCACACGTCGTTTCGTGGCGTCATATGTGCATTGTTTAACTTTTTTCTTGTAATCACCAGCTTCACCAATGTACTGGCTGTCACAATTGTGGCCCCCTAGTGCATAAACAAGACTAAGAAAATTTCTGCTCGGCAACTTGTCCTTCACATTAGATAAACTTTAGGTTCCATGTTACATCTACTCTTTTGATATCTGCTGCCTCTACATATCACACATCATATCCGACTTTTGAACCACAACTGTACTTATGTCTGTCTACGCCACGATTTCTGTTCGGCTTGAAGG
Organism: Rhipicephalus microplus; assembly: GCF_043290135.1. Lineage (NCBI taxonomy): Eukaryota > Metazoa > Arthropoda > Arachnida > Ixodida > Ixodidae > Rhipicephalus > Rhipicephalus microplus. The sequence continues at coordinate 27,858,216 of NC_134700.1, forward strand.
CTGCCTGGATTGTCTAGGCTAGAACTGCTATCAGAAGAAGGTTGCCAAGCTACCCATGTCTTATAATAATAATAATAATAATAATAATAATAATAATAATAATAATAATAATAATAATAATAATAATAATAATAATAATAATAATAATAATAATAATAATAATAATAATAATAATAATAACAATAATGATAATAATAACAATAATAGAAATAATAATAATAAAAAAGTGACGCCATATCCACGAAGTGAATGATGATGAGTGGGCGAAGCTCCGGAGGTAAACCTGGTAAACCATGAATCCTCTGTACATTTTGCCCACTCGATTTTATTACATCGCTCCCCCTAGCGTACGTCGCCGCACTAAATCGAACGATTGCCTTCAACCAATGACACGCGCCATATGTGACATCATTCCTATTTTATAAGATCTCGCGTCTTTCATCAACTACAAGTACCGCTTTCTGGTTTATAACATCTTGCATCTTTTCATCATCAGCTACAAGTACCACCCTCTAGTAAACACTTTAAGAACTAAACGAGAGGTGGCCACATGGATGGATGGATGCTATGAGCGTCCCCTTTATAACGGGGTGGTGACAAGTATGCCACCAGGCTCGACAAAAAAAAAATCTTTTTTCCCTTTTTTTTATGTTGGCCTAATGCCTCTACTTCGATAAATTCTATCTTAATGGAAAAAAGGTAAATTTTCAGCTTAAGTTCTCTGCCATTTACGGCACACTGTCCATATTTTATTTTTCCAATATTTATTTTTGTCCTTTCTCTCTAATTTTCTGCCACCAATACTCTAACCGTCTCTTACTTATTTCAATCGCTGGTGTGTTCAGCTTTCCATTGTTGTCCCTAAAACCCAAGGCTTCCTGTAGGTTCGTGCCCAAACGTACACCTGGGTGGATATCTCCACATTCAATCAGAACATGTTCCGCCGTTTCCTTATCTTTCCCGCAGCATGTGCATTGTTCTTCTTCTTTACTGAATCTTGCTTTATAACTACGCGTTCTAAGGCAACCCGATCTCGCTTCAAACAGTAAAGCGCTTCCCCTTGAATTATCGTAAAATGCCTCCCTCCTTATTTCATTTTTGCCCTTTCGGTAGTTACTCAAAGCCGGTTTTTTCTCCATAGCTGCCATCCAGTAAATCCTCTCCGCCTCCCTGACTTTTCCCTTAACGCTCTTTGTTGACATATGGCTCACAATACCAGCCGTATATTTACTAGTGAGTCTTCTAGTTCTTTTTCTCCACTGTGTGTCCACGCTCTTCCTATACAAATAACGGAACACCTTCTCTGCCCATCTACTCTCCTTCATATTTCTTAGCCTTTCTTCGAACCTTATTTTGCTCTGCGCTTCCCTCGCCTCAAAACCTGCCCACCCCATATCGCCCTTTACAGCCTCGTTTGTCGTCTTCCCGTGAGCACCCAACGCGAGGCGTCCCACAGTCCTTTGATTTACATCCATTCCCGATTGCACCTCTGCCCTCATGCACACCACTGAGTTCCCAAAAGTAAGCCCTGGAACCATTACACCCTTCCACAGACCTCGAAGCACCTCATACCTATTGTATCCCCACAACGCTCTGTGCTTCATTATTGCCGCATTCCTCTTTCCTTTTGCTGCCGAGGCTTTTTCCTGTACCTCCATGTATCTATCACTCTCATTTACCCATACTCCAAGGTACTTGTATTCACTTACCCTCGGTATTTCTTGGCCTTGTATGGACACCGTCTGATCACAGGGATCATTGAATACCATCAAACCACACTTCGTTACACTGAATCCTAGTCCAAGAGCTTCACCTTCCCTTCCGCATATATTCGCCAGCTGCTGTATATCATCTCGACTGTCCGCAAATAAGACGATATCGTCCGCATAAAATAAACCTGGAAGCTTCTGCTCAATCATCATGCCGCCCTGTTTGTGTGACAGATTAAAACCAATGTTGACAGATTAAAACCACATACAGGAGACGGTACCGCCATCTAGTGAACACTGCAAGAACTAAACTAGAGGTGGCTACATACAGGGGATGGTACCGCCATCTAGTGAACACTGCAAGAACTAAACTAGAGGTGGCTACATACAGGGGACGCACAGCCCACGCCCTAAGGAGCTTCGCCCCTAATAATAATTCATTACTGTCGTTATGAGAGAGATAGGTTTATTTACACAAAGGCAGAGAGGTTAGCCTGAGCCATAGCTTGCTCTAGCCTGCTACTCTACACTGGGGGAGGGGAAAGAGGAAAAGAGAATAATGGATGATGATGGTGAGATAGAGAGGTGAGTATGTAGTATTCTTTCTAGCTGAGACAAACTTTATAGCCGTGCATATAGTCCAGTTGCTTCCAAAAACGTTATAACCGCTCTTATAATCACAATTGCACTGTTGGTGTCTGGCCAAGGGCCCAGCACGGTCTCATCAGTTAATGACCCACTGCGATATCATTCAGTAGAATAAATCAGTGTTTATCGTTCACGTGCGTATGCTGGGCAGACACAAAATATGTGCTCAAGTGTTTCTAGCACATCACAGTGTTCACAATTAACACCGGTGTCACTGCGATCGATGATATGTGCGTAACGTCAGGTGTACGCCACACCAAGACGAATGCGGTGGATCATACTTGTGAGTTGCGTTTCAATTTAGGGGGCATGCGGATCCTCATTTCCGGGTCCCATTTGTGAAGTCGCCGGTGTCGCTGTTCCGCTTTGGTCCAGTGCTGAAGTGTGTAGCTGCGCATCACGCAGCGAAGCAGGGTATTCGTGTCAGCTCGTAAGAACGCAATGCGTACTTCAGGGGCACTGCTTAAGGCATTTTTAGCTTCAGCGTCTGCCTCTTCGTTTCCCATCACGCCAAAATGCGCGGAAATCCACTGGAAAGTGATAATATGGCCATTTCTTGAAGAAACCTGAATAAGTTATGCGATTTCCATTACCAAGCTGTAATACGAACCTTGCTTCATAATGCAAATAATGGTTTGCAAAGCGGGTTCGGCATCGCAGAAAATCATCTAGGCACAAGGTCGCTCTCCGAAAATAAATCTTATTGCCTCCCGGATAGCAACAAGCTCTGCGGCAGTTGATGTGGTTTTATGGTTCACTTTGAATGATCGAGCGATATCCATGTATGGGATGACAAAGGCATTGGTGGAGGTGTTTTGAGTGCTGGACCCGTCGGTGTACATGTGCAGAGAATCACCGTACGTTGTATAAATGTGATATAGGGTCAGTGTTCTGAGGCCAACAGAAGAAACGAGCGACCTCTTCGTAATTTCAGGTATTGTAAAACAAACAGGTGGTTTAGGCAGGACCCATGGAGGCACTGCAGAGACATTTGGCGGGGAAAACCTTGATGGTACAATATTCTCATTTAGTATTGGTGATGCAACAGCAAAAGTCTTCAGCTACACACTTATTGCTCGTGTTTCAAGAATAACACTTGGGTAACTTCAGCTAAATTTTTCATTTTGGTTTTCCGAGATTGTGTAAATAAATCTGCAATTATTTTTCAGCATCACGTCTACAGCAGAGTACTAAAATCAAGCTAACGTGCCGACATTTTTGATTCTTCTGTGAAATCAAGGAAGCTGTTGCACCTTGACAGATTCATTCTTGCAACCACATATCCAAACATCGGCAGTTGAGCACTGTAAAGGCCGATTTTTCCGGCTAGACCTGGCCCGAAAAATCCATGCGCAGGCCCGCCCAAACCCAGCCCTTGGTTTTAAATACGGCCCGTACCCGGCCTGGGTACTGGCCTGGGGTTTTTAAGTATCGCCCGTACCCGGCCCAAGGCCGAAAAATTTGGGCCCGGCACGTTTTTGCCAAATATACCTTCAGCATAAACGAAGCACTATCCAATGTTCAATTATTGAGTAAATACCTGGAGCACACAAGAAACTTCTAAAAAGTGCTTTGAGAATTTCTTCCGGGGCCACAACTTTACCCGTTTCTGTGTATATTTCCGGTTAATTACACCTATAACACTTCTGGGAAACAATTTTAGAACAAGGACAATTGAAATTGGAGTCGTAGCTGGCTTTTTTATCTACACAGTGCTAACCGTGCCACGTTATTTCTGCAACTTAGAAGTGTGGAAGTTTGGGCTAGTTGGTATGACATGACGATAGGTTATAGCGCGAGAACAGAACGACGACAGAGAGACAAGAAGGACACGAACGCTCGTGTCCTTTTTGTCTCTGCCGTCGTTCTGTTCTCGCGCTATAACTATCGTTATTTTCGTTTCAAAGAAAGACTGCAAAGTATAATACCCTCATAAAGTGAAAAAAGGGCCATACATTTATACTCTGACTCTATTTAAAGTGCATATGAGCTGTGGCTATTGAGTTATTGTAACGAGTCATCTGTAAATTCCGTCGCATGAAACAGAATGCAAAAAAAAAAATACTGCCTGTATCTTCCCAGGGGGAAAACACAAGTAAATGCATCGCAGAGTGGCAGAGGGGGAAGGGGTATCATGTTAATGTTGCATAATTGGGTATGGTTTGGGAATGCCTAATTGTTCATCATCACCATCCTGACTTATCCCACTGCTGGGCTAAGGTTTCTCCCTTGATCCGCTAATCAACCCGGTCTTGTGCTTTCTGCTGTCACGTAATACCTGCGAACATTTTACTAACTTTCTGTCTCCCCTTCATGCATTTGCCTTCTCTGGAAATCTAGTCAGTTACCCTTAATGACCAGCGGTTATCCTGCTAACGTGCTACATGCCCGGCCCGTGTTCAGTTGTCATTCTTATTTCGTCTTCATTATTCATCTTTATAGAATAAAGGAGAGTTGTTGCCTTCAACGTCAAGCGAAAGCCAAGATGCACTTGAATGAAATCCGAACACGTGATTCAGAGGGCGAGCAGTCGTTTTTTTTACTAGCAGACGCTGCCTGCATCGGCCTTGCGAGGCGAGACAGGGTGAGGGGAGTGACAGTTTTGTGAGTGTCTTCTTAGGCCGGCACGTGACGCGAGCCGCAGCCATCGCCGAAGAGAGACATCGTGCGATTAAGAAATGCTCTACATTGAAAACGCACTTTAGCTGCTTCTGGCAGGAAAACACCTGGCTGGGTAGGGGGGTTAAATTATACCTATATAGGTTGAAAAAAAAAACCTATGTGGGGTAATTTGACGGATACAAGAATAGACTTGTTGGTGGTGATACATTATAAAAACGTGTGGCGTACAAAAAAGACAATAAGAAAGATGACAGGACGATGCACTGTCCAGTACATTGTCATGTTGTCGTTTTTAGTCCACATTTTTGTCATGCCCCACACGTTTTTCACAATGCAAGGTTTAAACATTTTTTTACTTGTTTCGCGAGTGGAAAATTGCTTTTTAGCTGATTTTTCATCACCTCTAGAAACGAATCTGTACCCAATCGCTTTATGTCTCTCATCTTGAATTTTAAATGTACTGTCTTGGGAAGTGAAAGTGATGCCTTTTTATTTATTAGATGGCACCACCCTTTTGGGTATTTATTGCTCTGTCTGTTTTTGCAGCCTCTCTATGTAAAGCATTCACAATGCTTATGTTATGCAAGGCCCTCGAGAAACGTGTCCGAAGAACGACCAGCGGAAACTGCACTCAATCAGTGCTGTGACCTTCAGAGCAAAGTTCACCTTTGCTGAAGATCCAAGTGTGCGAAACTGAAGCAGCAGACAGCTCCAAGGCATGTGGAAGTCGCATTTAGAGGAGCTACAAAGAACGAAAGAAGAAGAAATGAATAAACGGTGTATCGCCAGTATTTATGGACTTTGATTACAACCATTTAAAACTTGGTGAATCGGTGGCACAGCAGAAAGCCGATGAATGCTTGTCAAACTGTGGAAATACAAAAAGAAGCATATGTTCTTACCATACGCATGATCGCTACTTCTTTCCTTTGCCCCCCCCCCCCACCCAAAAAAAAGCACGTGGTACAGCTAAGCATACTTAGGAACTGACAACTTGGGACGTAGCAGATCTTCAGCATAAAAATTTTCTTGCTTAAGGGGAGATGCGGGTTGAGAAACGGGAGTTTTTTTTTTCAAAATTACCGATTTTTTATTTTCTTCTGTTTTGATAAGATTAGTACCTCTACTGTTATGAAAAAAATATTACAGGTCGAGACTTAACTGGAAATGCTTTAAAATTGCATCTAAAGAGCACAAGGTGCCTGTTAAAAGGTCGAAAGTGTACAGTCTTCGAACACCTTGCTGCCAATAATGCGCCACCGCTAGACATTGCTGATCGCATGAGTTGAACAGTCGAGCCTCACTCTTCAAATAAGAACAGTTTCTCTCGCTGTTTCATTGCAAGAAATATTAAAAAGAATCACTCTTCTGCGCGTTTTTCGAGTGCCGCGACTGGTTTATCACATGATACGAATCGGGGACCGCCATTGGCCGCTGCGCGCCTGTATGTGCTGTGAAACCTATTTGCGGGGTCCATGTCTTGTCGAGCAGTGCAGCTGAACAATGCTTTTCTCGTGTAATTATCTCCGTTATGAATGAAAAAGACATTGTTCGCAAGTGAAAGCCGTTGTGTGACGCGCCCTGTAGGAATAGGTATATACGAGCAGCTGGTCCGATTTGCGGCAGTTGTTGGCTTGCAAAAAGCAATGCATCAAAAGTCATTCACACTGGTCAGCCGGAAAGTTCGTGATGCGGCAATGGATGACGTCAGCGCCAATCTTGAGTGGTCGAAAGAGCTCGCGGTGAGAAAACTTAGCAGGGACGACATTCCCATTACGTACAATGGTATGTGGCACAAGCATGGCTGCAAAATGGCATGACACTGAACGTAGTTTAGATTTCGCAGTCCTGTCGAACTTCTTCCTAGCTTGCACTTGGCACAAGGCTCTGCCAGATGGAGCAGAAGTTTGGCAAGCGTTTCATGGCCCTGTCTGTGAGCGAAATGTCTGTGAGGAGTCGGCTCGAAAAAGCCGAGAGACAGGTGCTGGCGTATTTTAGTCGCAGTGGCCACTGCAAGAAATATTGTTTTTTTTTCGGTGTGCAAATTTCATCTGATTTAATGATATCTTTCATAAATAAAAACTCAGTTTTAACTTTATAACTCGTTCTTCTCAAAACACAAATTTTGCCATTTTTTCCAAGGTGCCCCTCCTTTTTCGTGCACTTCTAGTGCTCGGATCTGCGTGAACTTTTGCCCAAATTTTCGCCAAAGTATGACAAATGCAATTATCTAGTTTAAATTTCAATATATTATTCTATAATAAAAAATGTATGTATACTTATACTAGGGTAAATGAAACATAGACTTTTTACGTCTATTATTTCTTACGCGTATTGCATATTTTGTATGTGCTTCCTAATTAGTTATTGGCACTCTACACTTTATTTGAAGAATTATGAGCTATGAATGGTAAAAAATTAGAGAAATTTAGGGATAAAAAGAGGTGGGAAAAGGGTTAAAGTTTTCCCTTTTTTATGTTGCAGAGCTGAAAGTGTGTAACTTACAAGAAAACTAATTATATATTTGAAATCAGCATAAAAAGTTCCATAAACAGCTCAGGTTTCATTGATCTAAGGTGAATAAAAAAAGTGTCTTCGAGTAGCATCTCCCCTTAAAACAAGTCACTCTAATTTAACTTTGCTCAATGAATTTTCTATGTATGCCCCTCGAAATAAGCGCAAGCACGAAATTTCAATTTGACTGCATCACCGAAGTGCCTAAACATGAATAGTTTATTTAAATTATACTCTCAATGCCAAACATTGTACAGAGGAGAGTGGTTAATACATCTATGTTATAGAATGTTATGCAAGACCACTTGAAAAGATTAATGGTCTGACTTGTTGCCAACTTAGTGAAGAAGGTGGTTCTATTGTTGAGGTGTAAACTCACAAAGGCTTATGGGATGCACGCGGTCCGCACTGGCTTCCGGTTTAATGGCTCTCCGTCCCTCTGCTGCGTCCTTCCTTGGGTATCGGTGTGCTCTTTTTCTTCATAGCAACCCAACATGTATGCTGTGAATTTCTAGAGCACGTTAGCATAGCCGTACCTACGACTGACCACGAAAAGAAAGCATGTGCTGTCGTGAAATATTTTCAAGTGGCAAACAACAGACTGTACATGCTATCACGATTCTGCGTTTCTTCGGAATAATAAGTGGCGTGGACTTGGCTGTCGCGTCTTTCAACTATTTTACACTTGTATATTAATGCAGGGTATCCACTAACGTGCTTATTTTTACGTGTTTTCATCTTTGGGGGTGCTCAGTTGCTTTTGCATTCGTAGATGCACCGCAGCTCGTATCAATGTTCATTGTGTTAAAGGGGTATCCTTTAGTACTGAAACTACGCGTTCAACTGCAATGGCTTGGTAAACTGTTAAATCGTTCGTTCGTGATGACCTCGACTATAATACAGCACTGACAAAGCTTTAAAAAGCTGAATATGTCGGCGGCAACTTTTTTTTAGCACAGTCAAGCTTGTTTAGCATTTACGTGTTGCATCATGTCAGTAAACAAGCTGGCCAAGAGACACTCACCTCATAGTCAGGCGCCGTGCTTGTTATGCGTAGTGACCTGTTCTGGTCGATGTTCACTAGTTGAGATATGAATAAACTGACTACTAAAAGAAATACTTGGAAAAACACTTGAAATTACCAGCAACATAATACATAGCTGTTCTATAAGTAGAATAGTATTTTGTTGTCTACATAACGTTACTGACATCATTTTCTCCTACTGGAGCGAGGTCGTCACCGTCAGAACCACTGACTGATTGCATACACATCGCTGCAGTTGATGTCATTTACAAATACCGTGTTCATGGATTCCGCAGCGTCGCCGCTGGCTTGATGTTGTGCGGCTGCTGTGTCGCGCATTTTGCGGTATCAGGGTCAGAGTTGGCTGCATGTTACGTGGTGGCCGTGCGTTTTAGCGTAAACGCCATATGCTTGTAGTAGGTGCGTATATAGTGATTGTGATTGTGCTGATGAAAAACTACACATTCAAATGCCTTGCGTGCTTCCGTCTTGATGCTTCAGTTCTTTTGTCATGCCAAAATGTCGATGGCACGTAGTCAACCTATTGTGAATTTTTGCTGGGAGCACCTTTACGTAAACACCAAATATGTCAGACAAACGAAACCGTCCACGCAGTATTTGGGACAAATATCACCCACCTGACGTTAGGCATCCAAAGGCTATACCACTCACCATGGCTGTCCTGATTACCACAAAACCCACTTCCATATTTTATCTTCATTCCGAGGGAATCTAAACAGCTTTTCTCTTTGGTGCTCGAACTTGAGGAACCGACAGCTGCACAACCAACCACGAACGCGTGAAAAATTAGCTTGCAACCCAATTGCAAGAAAAGAAGTGTCTACAGCTCCAAAAACGCGGCCAGCGAAACAGGGTGCCACAAATATCTTGAACAGGAAGCCGGTGCAGAGGGCGCCTCCCATGAGCCTTTGCAGGTTTAAACCTCACTTATTCAGATGCTCTCTTCGGCATGAATGAATTGAAGAAAAGCTGCGTGTGGCAACTTGGCACTTTGGGTTTGATGTTACCATCTATTCACATTCAGGTGTAGCAAGTAGTGTGACACCTCGACTTGCACATTTTTTTATGTTTACGCTCCTTTTTCTTAAGAACTTCTTGGTCATCGACCTCCATTATTCTTTGACACAATTACTAGCAACTATCCTAGCGTGTCATGCTATTGTACATCTTGTAGAACTGTCAGAATGGGTGCAGACTTGCAGTTATGCTTTCACTAAAATGCATATCGCCCCGCCGCGGTGGTCTAGTGGCTAAGGTACTCGGCTGCTGACCCACAGGTCGCGGGTTCAAATCCCGGCTGCGGCGGCTGCATTTCCGATGGAGGCGGAAATGTCGTAGGCCCGTGTGCTCAGATTTGGGTGCATGGTAAAGAACCCCAGCTGGTCGAAATTCCCGGAGCCCTCCACTACGGCGTCTCTCATAATCATATGGTGGTTTTGGGACGTTAAACCCCACAAATCAATCAATTAAAATGCATATCGTAACCAAAAGGTGCATGCCAGTAAAGTGGATAAAGAGCACCATTCCTTTTCTGGAAACCAGCAGCAGATCAGAACAATCTATGCAGTAATAAAGAAAGAAGGGTATTTTAAGAACTTGTTTTTTTGTTAGATACAATATTATTGAGCACAGGAAGTAATGGCAAGGAAAGTGTAGATGTTATCTGTAGCAATTATAGGTCGCAGCAAGTTGTCTTTCTACCCACTTCACACTTGTATAATAATTCCAACAAATAATATGCCCTTGGATGTTATTTGGAATTAGCGTCTGTTCTGATTAATTCGAGCAGTATTGTATTGTTAAATCAACCTAGGTTATACCCACTATGGCAACATTAAACCACTTCCGAAGACGGCAAAAACATTTTCTTGCAATGATATTGAAAGAGGTCGAATGATTGCCCACAATCGATTGAATGATTGCCCACTAAAATGATTGCCCACAATTTTGGGGACAATGAAACTGATTGGTTTCCGCATATTGTCATTGTAAATAAACAAGCATGCCACCGTATTTTTCACCTGTTTAGTTGCGCATGCGTGCGCGCTAATTTATGAACCTGCAAGATAAAGAAAATTCAATGTGCGTCTGTTATTTGAACCACCGCGTTCATGTCTGCTCGAGATGCTGCATCTGCTGTCCGTGAAGTTTCAACAGTACATCTGTGCTAAGAGTGGCGAAAACAGAAGCTCGATTGCTAATGGGTTATTGTACTGGCATCAGCCAGTACAGTAACGACAGCAGTCGAAGGGAGGCCACAGTGGCGAAAGTCTTATGGCTTCGTGTGGTGCAGAAAACTAGGCAGTTCATGCATGCAACTTCATTTTAAGACAGCAAAGAGACTTAAGAAGCTGGCCAACACGGGCGCTGTCTTTCATGTTTTTAGTCTTTGCGCTATTCCAAAATGAACCCAATCCAACTACCCAACTCTCGCTTTAGCTGCAGTTTATGCAACCACAGGCCACTCTTCTTTCTGTGCCAAAAATGAAAACAAAAAAGCAAAGGCAATGGGTGATCCCGCACACGAACGCATGCGATATCGTTTTAAAAATGCAGTCAGAAATTTGCGGTAGTTTGCAGGAACCGATCGAGATGTGGGGACATGCGTTGAAGAACAAAAAAGGTACGTCGTCTTGCTCTCTAAAGTCCGCGTTTGTGCAGCTCACATTCTTCAGCATTGAAGACGCAGGCCTTGGTTGCTAATGCAACGTGAAGGCAGCGAAGCATCATTCATAAAACTCAAGGACTGGGGTAGCCGTGAAAGCAATAGATATTCGCCGTAACACGTTGACCGCGCAAGTTCGTGCATGATGCAGTGGCGTTTTGCTCACCTTCAGATGACCAGCAGGCGAAGTGTCGCACATTAAATATTGACGCTCGATGTTCCGGATGGTGCTAAATGAAATCGCCATGTGTTTATCCACATAGATCTCACAGTGTCACGTAGAACAGCGCTGAATCTTGGTCTTTGAACGCACACCTTGCTATAGAGTCTTGCAGCTAAAAAGGTAAACAAGAAGTCGCCTTCACACTGTTGTGTCGGCGGACGGCGTCCGAACGACGGCAAGAGGACTAACAACTGGACGCGGAACTCGGCGTGCGCCAGCAATCGGCCCACCGAAACGAGCGAGTCAAACGTACTCCGCGGAAGCCCACACCGACTCGGCTGACCACCAGCCGTTCATTAAAACCACACCACGAAGCGACGCATACACACGTAATTGGCTGCTGAAAATGACGTGACACAACAACACGACAAACAGTGCGCATCTTTCTCAACGATGGCGCCACTACACCCACAGCCTCCCCCCCGTCGAGGAAAACAGTCATTACAGTCCCGTGAGCGTCCACACATCCAACTAAATTCACACCAACGGCGAGATGAATGATCTGTCGCACATCCATGAGTGGCAACACAATACACAAGATCATTCCCCGATCATGCAAGACAACACATACTACAACGCCACAGTCAATCTCCATGATGTCCGCACTTAAGTCACGAAGTCTTTAAACCACTCTGGGCGCTTTGTCTCACGGCGTGGACGCGAAGAGGCTGCAGGAAAACTTAGTGAATTGCGACGATTTTTGGTCGACTTTGAAAACCCAGTCGCCCCTTATTTTTTCCCCTCCCCGGGATTTATATGATTTTGAACAGCTATCGAGGGTTGCCCAACAGGGTCCTCTTGACATCCCAACGTTCCCTGAGGAACCACTGATTCAGACCTTTCATTAACCGAAAGCTCTGACAATTGGGAGTCTGTCTGAAGATTTGGGGGGGGGGGGGCGGAGCCAACTAGAGCAGGTTAACTAGGGGGCTATTACAACTGTCTATGTTAGAATAAAAAAATATTAATTCTTCAGGTGGCGTAGGACGAGCCACCTTCTCGAAGGAACCCTCAGGAATTACTGTCAGTTTGGAAGCCCTCCACTTTTTCCATCACTTAGCACAAAATTGAAAGGCGCAACCTGAGCCTGCACCCTATGAGGCTTGCTATACTTACAATTTCCTTTCCTATGGAGCCTTATTTTAACCAAGTCTCCCACCTTTATGCGGCTTTTCTGCGCACCTTTCCTTTTATCAAAATATTCTTTACTCTTTCGCTGTTTTGCAGAGATTCTATTACGGACCTGATGCAAATCAGCTTGTAACCCTGTTGCCTGAGGACAGATCCTAAAGTTGCTAATGTCTATTTTAGAGCGAGGTTGACGGCCATGCAGCAAAAAAGCTGGTGAAAGACTTGTCACCGCATGTGGAGTGACTCTGTATGAACTTAATAACTCTGTGATGCTTTTTGCTGGCTCTTTCCCTTCTAGTCTAGCTACCTGTGAATGTTTCTTCCGAACCCTATTCAGGCGCTCTATTTGACAGTTGGACTGGAGATAATTTGACGAGAACACGTCACGAATGCCTTTTTCCTTAAGATAGTTCTCAAACTGCTGTGACACAAACTGTGGACCATTGTCGGTAACTAATACCTCTGGTTGCCCTTCGCGTTTAAATGACCAGTCCAACAGCTTAATAACGTCCTCTACTGATATTGTATTCGTTCCAAGAACTTAGAGCCACTGAGTATAGTAATCCACCAATGTTACGAGATACCTTGAAAAAGACAATCTAATGGGCCGACAATATTCATACCCAATTTTTTCCATGACCCGTCTGGCCATTCGAATGGCTTCAGCGGCACCACACGAGGCTTGGCAGACTTATCTGCCAACTGACAGATATGACAATGTTTTACATATTCCTCTACAGAATGATACATTTGCGGCCACCAATATCTCTCACGGAGGAGTTGTTTAGTGCGTACTATTCCTTGATGATATACATGTGCCAACTGCATGAGGACATTCGGAATGACTACACGGTAACCACGCATAAGTAACCTGTCTATAAAGGAGAGAGAATTTTTAACATGAAAATATGCCATAAACTCCATCATTTGGTTTCTTTGATGGCCAACCCTTGGATACTTGCTCACACACTTTCTGTAATGTCTCATCCGTACTCGTTGCAGGCTGCACAGTTTCGTTATCGACTACTGATGTCACTAAGGATACTATTTCTTCCTCCTGACTAAGTGCTAGACTGCTCTGTAATGGTAGTCTAGACAAGGCATCGGCCACCACGTTTTCTGAGCCCTTATAATACTCTACATCAAAGCTGTAGTATAACAGTCTAGCTGACGACCTTGAAATTCTTAACGGTCGATTACCGGCATCTCCTGCTGCTAACAAAGCAACTACAGCTTGATAGTCAGTTCTAAGAGTGAAACGCCTACCCCAAATGTAAATGTGCCACTTTTCACATGCGAACAGGCACGCAAGTGCTTCGCGTTCGCCCATAGAATATTTCCTTTCAGTTTCTGATAGGGTTATCGACGCAAAGCTACGGTTGCAAGCTTCGGACCAAACCACTGCTGTAACACTGCTCCAATACGAACGTCAGATGCATCGGTTGTAACTACCACAGGTAGATCCGGATTAAACACCTTAATCACAGGCGAGCAAGTAAGACGGGTTGTTAACTGCATGAAACTGCGTTGAGCAACAAAATTTTCGGCCCTGTCTGAGCATAAGACGAAGTGGTTTGACTATATTTGCATAGTGGTTCGACTATATCTGAGTGGGCTTGGCAGCAACGCCTCGATGGCCATCGCTTACACGCCTCGCCTGTGTCTTGTGCATACGCTCAACATGGCCTCTCTCTTCGCCTGTTTTGCTGGTCAACCGTGTGCGGCTGGCGAGAGTGTGGTGCTGCCGTCTTTGGAAATGTCACGCAGCGTCGACACACCCGCCACGGACCAGGCCATTTCGCTGTTCCAAGATTCCGCACCCTTCACCAGTCGTCACGACAACGCGACGAGCGTAATCGAGCCGCCTTATCAACTTTTTGTGCACCGTCCGCCAGCTCGTGGCACCCAGCTGATCCTGACGTCACCGACCAGCGCTAAAACGTCTTGCACCGACCGCGCACGCACCAGTGGGCTTGGCAGCAACGCTTCGATGGCCAACGCTTACACGCCCCGCCTGTTTCTTGTGCAGATGTTCAACATGGCCTATCTCTTCGCCTGTTTTGCTGGTCAACCGAGTGCTGCTGGCGAAAGTGTGGTGCTGCCCTCTTTGGATATGCCACGCAGCGTCGACAGACCGGCCACGGACCAGGTCATTTCACAGTTCCCGGATTCCGCACCCTTCAACAGTCATCACGACAATGCGATGAGCGTAATCAAGCCACCTTATCAACTTTTTGCGCACCGTCCACCAGCTCGTGGCACCCAGCTGATCCTGACACTGTGTCCTGACGTCACCGACTAGCGCAAAAAGTCTTGCATCAACCGCACGCACCAGTGGGCTTGGCAGCAACGCTTCGATGGCCAACGCTTATACACCCCCGCCTGTTTCTTGTGCAGGTAAACAATCGCTATTCCTTGTATGCATCGCGTACTCGTTATATGGCATTGATTTTGCTGCCAAGTCCCACTTGTTGTGCGAGAATTGCCTATGAATATGCGTCTGTTGTCTTAGAACCGTAGCTTTTAGCTGGTGACATTGAGGAAAACCCTGGTCCTCCTACCCGTTCGTCTCCTTCGAAACAACCTCCGACATTTTACAAGCCTAGCGAGATCTCATAACAGGTAAAGCTGCGCTTTTCACCGAGATAAAGTCTCTCCGTACCAAACTGGCACAACATGACGAAACGCTCGATGCTATCGCTGAAAGACTTGGAAAAATTGAGATAGACTGCGCATCCCTCCTATCCCTAGAACGATATTAAGGAAGTACAGGCGATCGCGACGCAGAACTCGCGTGAAATTGCTAGTCTTACAGCTAGAGTAAATAATTCTGAAGATCGCGCCCGCACATCCAATCTTGTATTCTTTGGTCTGAAGGACAGTGCTAATGAAACATGACCTCAGTCAGAACAATGAGCAATTGACGTATGCAGTGAAAACCTTGGCGTTCCTGTTAGCACCAAAAGGCATTGAAAGGGCTCACAGAATAGGCCGTTTCAACCCTGCCAAGACCACACCCATAAACGTACGCCTTGCAAGTTGGAAAGACAAAGATCATGTACTAACATGCTTCAATAACCTCCGAGGGTATCCATACACTATCAGCAGAGACTTTTCACCGGGCACACGCCTCACACGAAGCAAATTGGCCGAGTTTGCCAAAGCAAAAAAAAAAACAAACCGATAAAACTTTGTTACAACAAGCTAGTCGTCGATGGCATCATGTACGTGTACGACGAAATCTCGGAAAGCGTCATCCCGCAACCATCGTAGCTCTTAACCGTCGCGTAACCATCGTAACCATCGCGACCATCCCGCAACCATCCCGCGACCTTCGAAGCGTCATCCCGCGACCATCGTAGTTCACGTCACGATCTGCAGTGTTCCGAGCACGTTTCGGAATCACGGGGCTCTTGCACTCCCTTACGTTCTGCTGCTAACACTTTTCCCGTTCAACTCATTTACACCAGTGTAAGAATTCTCATACCTAAACGAGACCAATTACTACAAATAATAGAAACTTCCGAAAGTGATTTCGTCGTACTAACTAAAACTTGGTTGAATGAGTCAACTTCTGATGCTGAGATGCATTTCCGTGGTTTTGATGTCTTTCTTTTCCTGGTTTTGATATCTTTCGTTGTGACCGCATCAGTAGGCGGGGAGGTGGTGTGCTCATTGCGGCTCACTGCAGGTTGTTATGTAATGTTATAGAAATTTCCAGTAACTTATAAGTACTGTTTGTATCCTGCAAAGCACTTTATCCCCCCGCCATTATCGGTGTGTGCTACCCCCAGGCGGAAATGTTGTAGGCCCGTGTACTCAGATTTGGGTGCACGTTAAAGAACCCCTGGTTGTCGAAATTTCCGGAGCCCTCCACTACGGCGTCTCTCATAATCATGTAGTGGTTTTGGGACGTCAAACCCCCACAAATCAATCAATCGGTGTGCGCTACCCCCCACCTGACGCAGACCGGTCGTTTGTTGCTGAATATCATGTTTTGAATTCACTTTGTGGCTCTTATCCCAATGTCCCAGTTACACTACTTGGAGACTTCAACTTTCCCGGAATAACCTGGTCTGATTTGTTGTTAACTTTGTCCAAATGTAGCGCGAAAATTGATTTTGTTAATTCCTGCCTAACTTTCGAACTTTCACAGCTCGTTTACATCCCTACGAGAGAAACTGCTCAGTCATCAAGTATCCTCAACCTTTTGCTAACATCGCACTCAGAAACTGTTTTATCCGTCTCGTACCTGGCTGGGCTGAATGACCATGCTATAATAAATGCTACACTACAGTTTAACTTCCCAAGATCGAAAAGCGTAAAGACAAAACTAACACTTTACTATAAAGGCAACTACGTGGCCATTAAAGAGGAACTCGCAGCATTCTATAGCTGGTTTTGTGAAGACTTTTCACAACGCAGAGTCAAAACAAACTGGTGTCTTTTCAAAAATAAATTGCACGATCTCATTCGTTCTTACATCCCCCCGTGATGGTAACAGAGCGACCACAGACACCATAGTTTAGTGTGGCACTAAAGCCCCTAAAAAATAAAAAGAAGCGGCATTACCGGTCTGCTAAAGTATCAAACACAGTGCAAGCGTGGGAAAAGTACTGCGTCACTGAAAAACTGTTCGATTCACTTCTCGCGAAATCCAAATGCAACTTCTTTGCTTCAACGTTACCAAACATGCTAAACACTAACCCCAAGCAGTTCTGGAAATTCATCAACCCAAGTGCATCTAAAATGTTATCTCTCTGTGACGAAAATGATCAACTACTTCCACTACATGATACCGCACGCGTGTTGAACAGCGTTTTTTGCTCGGTATTCACCGAAGAGCCTGATAGCGAATTGCCCTACTTGTCCCCGATTGAACATCAGGTAATGCAGGAAATCACCTTTGAGACTGCTGGTATCGCTGTCTTAATCGACAGCCTGAAGATGGCATCATCAGCTGGCATAGACGGCATCAACACCAAAATACTAAAAAGTACAAAGCAAATCACCAGTGTCATCCTCTTTTGCATATTTCGGCAATCGCTTTCACTAGTACCCTACCACATGACCGGAAGGTGGGAAAGGTCGTCCTAGTGCCCCAAAAAGGTAACCCAGCGTCACTGAGAAAATATCGTCCCATCTCACTAACGAGTGTACGCTCCAAACTAATGGAGCACATTCTTTATTCGCATACTGCGAAGTTTCTTAGCTCTGTTAATTTATTTCATCCCAGTCAGCCTGGCTTCCAGAAGGGCCTTTCCTGTGACACTCAACTGGCTCTCTTCATTAATGACATCAGTTCTAGCCTTGATACTAACACTCCCTTTTACACACTTATTCTGACTTTGAAAAAGCCTTTGATAAAGTACCCCATAACCACCTTCCTAAAGCTGTCTAGCCTAAACCTTCACCATTTTGTTTTTCACTGGATACGTGATTATCTGTGTAACCGTCAGCAATTTATCAACGTTAACAAACGTTCCTCTTCTCTCACACCTGTTACATCTGGGGTTCATCGGGAAATGGTCCTAGGACGACTGCTCTTTCTCATATACGTTAACGATCTTCCAACTAACATTTCTTCCGGGATACGATTGTTTGCAGGCGACTGCGTGCTATACCACCCTGTTAACAATAATAACGATGTTTTGTCCCTGCAATCTGACCTAAGTCTAATTGAAGATTGGTGCCGCAAGTGGCTTATGCCATTAAACGCATCAAAAACCTCCCTTCTCACTTTTCATCGAAAGAAGTCATATTCGGCTCACGAATATATAATAAGTGGTTCTTTATTATTCCCTGTTAACACCTACAAGTACTTAGGAATTAACCTCACTTCTGACCTATCATGGCACACCCACCTAACCAGCATAACAAATTCTACTAATCCCGTTCTTGGTTTCCTGTGGCGTAATATTCGATTAGCTCCCCCCTCAGTCAAACTTCTAACGTACTGCTGCTTAGTAAGGCCGAAGCTCGAACATGCATGACCCATACCACCATAATCACATTAACATGCTTGAACCAGTACAGAATTGTGCCGCAAGTTTCATTTTTCGGACTATTCCTACAACTCTAGCTCATCGAAACTCAAATCCCCAGCCAACCTTCCCAGCCTTGTAACACGCCGTCGAGTCACCCGCCTTTCTCTTTTTTATAAGTTCTTTCACAAGTCACCCCAAGCCGATCTCATTGCTCCCGCACACCGCCACTCAAGCCGGACCAACAACGAAAAGACCGTATACCCCCCTCAAGCCCACACTGTCTCCCATGCCTCCTCATTCTTCAACCAGACATCAAGGGACTGGAATGACCTTCCCACCAAGGTAGTGCTTCATTCCGACCAAGCCATCTTGAAACGCATCATAAAAGAGCTGTTTTTGTAGATATGCCCACCCCTCATGTAAAACTTCTTCCTTTAGGGGCCTTTGAGGTATCATAATTAAATAATGAATATAAATAGTGATCGATGAACTTGGCACAATAGCCTGTCAGCCCCAAAAATTAGCGCAACGACTTAATGTCTGTAGGAGTTGGAGCATTCACCATAGCCTTCACTTTACTGTCTAAAGGTGAAAGGCCTTCGGCTGAAATGTTGTGTCCCAAGAAACTGAGCTTGATGAAAAAAAAACATTTATTGTTTAACCTCAACTGTTTGCTATACAAGTCAAAACTGCAATGAGGCTCGCATCATGCTCCGACTGAGTTTTCCCCCACACATCATCAATATATAATCAAGATAGCAATCTACAGTTTTGCAATTCTTTAAGACCTGTGACATCATTTTTTGAAAAACTGCAGGCGCAGGCGCCAGACCAAAGTACGCACGCCTAAACCTGAACAAACCATCATGTGTTATGAACGTCGTAAAATGTCTACTGCTCTCTTCCAACAACAATTGATGATACGCAGACGCTAAGTCTGACTTGGAAAAATAAATATCGCCATGAAACATTTGTAGTAACTCTTCAACGTGCGGTAAAGGATACCCATCGATGACAATTGCCTTATTGGGTTCTCGGAGATCCACACACAGCCGGATGCTCCCATTCTTCTTGCGGATGACGACAAGCGGCGACACCCACTCCGACGATCTACACGTTCGATGACATCACAGTCCTCGAGTCGTCGTAGCTCGGTAGACACCTGGTCCGGAAGAGCTAGAGGCAACCGTCGAAACTTGGATGCAACCGGAGTCACATCTGGTCGCCGTTGAATTCGATGAGTGAAGCCTTGGACGACACCCAACTCGTTGCTGAAGAGATGCTCGAAGCCGGAAGGCACGTTGGAGGGACACTGCTCTGCACATGATGCTAGACACGTTAAGGTCGCGCTGTCGATCGGGATGCCCAGTCGCTGGATGGCATCAAGCCTCAAGAGCTTTGTGCCTTTGTCGGTGACGTAAAAAACAATGATGCAGGACCGCTGTAACACCGTCACTGGAACTTGAAAAGAGCCGATGACTCCGATGCTCTGTTTTGAGAAATTCTGCAGGTCTACGACAGCCTCGGACAGGACATGTTTGCTGAAATGACACTGGAAGTCTTCGACAGTCATCAAAAGTAGAGACGCTCCAGTATCCACTAACAGTTGCATATTGACACCACCTACCACCGCGTAGACTACTAACTCTCTTTTGGATGCAACGCCAACTGTAAACACTTCCGACGCAGGAAGATACGAAAATACCATTGCCGAACTTGACGCTTGTTTATTAGCCTGGCTTTCCGGTACGACGCTGACGACTTACCCGGCAGACACGTTCTGAATCTGGTCTGTCTTGCGACACATTTTCCTGAAATCCGACAACGCCGATTCTTTGCTGGACAATTTTGGAAAAACGAACAACATCTGCTTCCGCATCGGCCACGCGCTTGATGTGGTAAGTCACCACGAGACTTTTCATTCTGAACTGCAGTCCGGGACTCCGCCAATGACTGTGGTGGAAAGTAATCATTTCTCCTTTCCGGAACTTCTGTGACGTCACGTCCTTCCGGATACGTTCCGGTAACGTCACGTCTTCCCCAGTTGCTTGGGTCATTATTGCCATTCTTGTTTTTCGCGCCGCCATCTTGCGCGTCATGTCCGATCAGTTTCAGGTTGACCCGAACCACACGCTCGAATAGCCATGGACAACGCTTCTAAAGTCCGCTCGATTTCTTCGGCCTTCTCTAGTGACAACTCTTCCCCATGCGCAAGCAATTTCTCTCTAACCCACGGGTTAGAGGTACCGCGAATGATTTGGTCGCGGACGCGTTCCGTGTACGTCACGCCAAATTTAAATCGCTCGGCCTTTTTTTTTAGAACCGTCACATATTCCAAGAAATTTTCCCCGGGCAGTTGCCGCCGACTTGTGAATTCGTGACGTTCTACCAATGGCTTGAGAGACACGGCAAACAGCCGATCGAGTTATTCCACGGGCGTTTGTAATTTCAGTCCGGCGGTAAAACGATGAATCGCTTTTAGACGCTGACGCGGGTGCCTCGTCGCTTAGCGTAATCGACACCGCATTTGCCTGAGTGTTTTGGGCTTCCTCTTGTTATGCTGCCGCAAAATATCTTTCTGTCCCTCCCTTCCTAGTAGGCTAACCAATTCCGATGCGCGTCGCACCAGCCACTGCCACCGGTCGCTTCGAGATGGGCCTGAAACATTTTTTTTCTGATCGGGTCATGAAATCGGGGGTGGCCCCGGCAGTTCAAGGAATATAGGCAGGCGTTCGAAAAGAGCCATGCTGATAGGAGAGGCAAGGGAGTCGCAGAACGGAACGAGGGCAAAGGCCTAAATCGAAATGCCTGCACACAAAGAGTGTTCAAGGCTTAGCACTTCTCGTGGACGCTAGAGGTGTCAGTCCAAGCAGAACGCAAAACGGACAGTACGAAAACTCACTCACGGTTCTTGATGGTTGCGGAGAACAAATCCAGCTCTCGTCGCCATGTTGTTGTGTCGGCAGGTGGCGTCCGAACGACGGCAAGGGGCCCCGACGACTGGACGCGGAACTCGGCGCACGCCAGCAATCGGCCCACCGACACGAGTTAGTCAACCGAACTCCACGGAAGGCCAACGACGACTCCACTGACCAGCAGCCGTTTATTAAAACCACACCACGAAGCGACCCGTATACATGTAATTGGCTGCTGACAATGACGTGTGCCGGTCTGCGATGACATCTATATGCTGATGCTGATGACCTCAGATGAATGGCTCTCACCCACAGAGGTGGATGGGCAAAGAACCGGGTGGCAGGATACTTAAATGAAACTAAAACAAAATTAAAGTCAATTTGAAAAATTAGTTTAGAGATAATACTACCAATAAACAAAAATGTTTGCTGAGCAAGCGGTCAAACCACCTTTTGTTTTTGGCAGGCATCGCTATGAGTTATAAGCTAAAGATCTGGAAAGGTTAGGGTTCACTAGCACGGTAATCTTTTAGTTGAATTGATGTAATCAAACACAGTGGAGCATATATACCTGTGGCAGTAACCAAATGAAGGGCTGCCAAGTGATAAAAATACTGGTAGATTTACTTGCATTCCTAGCTTTTGTAATGGGGCTACTAAAAATCTTTTTCTCTGATAAGAGTAACGATGACAGAATAAAAATAGGTGTTCAATTGTTTCAATTTCATTGCAAAAAATGAACAGCGAGGACACCTTGAGTCGAGCTTTGCTAAGGTAATAATTTAGTTGCGGAACTCCAGAGCACAATCTGGTATAAGTGACCTCTATCTGGCGAGATACACACCACTGTTTATTCTAGCAATACCTCAAATGCTCGAAATCTTTAAATTTATCCAAATTACCTACTCCCCATTGCAGACAAGCGTTTCGGAACCTTAGCGCTGTCACGTAAGCCATATCTGGCAAAACTGGGATGGTGGGCCCACTCAGGGATACTGCTGCTAAAGAGTCCGCCATTTCGTTCAAATATAACCCGTGGTGGCCCGGTACCCATAGCAAATGCATTTTTTTAACGTTATTCGGTACTAATTGCCCAAACGTATTCAGCAGCCCTGCATTTGCTGCCGCAGTAAGAGCGTTACACACTGATAACAAATCTGTCATCACAACTGCTAATGATTCGCTTGAGGGCGATTTGCGTAGGGCAAGAACAATAGCCAATAATTCTGCAATGAATACAGGGGTATATTCTGGGAGCCGAATCATAAAGGATCACTCCAAAGAAGGAGAGAAGATGCCAATCCCAGTCTTTCTTTTGACACAGATGCATCAGTCGCAATGGTATTGCTTATCTTTGGGTGAGCTAGATAATTTGCTAACTGGCCATTTAAGAATCTATGGGCCCATTGTTTCGCGTTATGAGAAAATATATAATCAAATTGTATGCTAAGCATTGACTTCAGGTTGCGTATTGCACCAATATGTTTAACTTTTACATTCAGTTGCTGTAGTAGCACTTGTGCAAATATTATTTGTAGGGTGAGTAGTCGAGACCAATGTGTTTCGAAAAATAAAGCTGGTTCTTGAATGAAAACGTAAAATGAGAGTCTTTGGTGTGAACTGTATATCTTTCAGAATGCTTGCTCAGTAACAATTTTAAACCCATTTAGCAGAAAAGGTAGGCGAGCTTCCATATACAACACGTTATTTGCAACAAATTATGGTAGACCCAGACACAAACGCAACGCTTCTCTTTCAGCAGTATTAGATGTCTCATTTTATGAGCTTCACTGCCAGAAAATAATACACATCCGAAGTCCATGATATATATATATATATATATTGTGAGAATTCGTTGTACGTCATCTTCCTCATCTATCAATAACCATCATCAGTCTTCGGCCCGTTCCTCTTCATGATCGGTGCCATCTTGCTGTTGCTTCAATAAAGCGTAAGCTGCACCGTTGTATTTCAAGTGGTGGAAGGTGCTTCCCGATCTCTTCGACCTCTCTCCATCCAAAGCCAGCTTCTGGAGCTCCGTTCGGGACGTCGCTTGCGCCAGCAGAGCACCATGGCCCAAGAGCAAACCCAACCGAACCACCCGCCGGCGCAACCACCAGCCGCCAACCCTAGCCCGGTCAACAACCCCCCTCGGGAGCCTCCAATCTTCTCCGGTCTGCCTGGCGAAGATGTCGAAGACTGGCTCGACAACTATGACCGCGTAGGTGTCTACAACAACTGGAACGAGGCATCGAAATTGGGACGCGTCCAGTTTTACGTCTCTCAGGTTGCCAAGACGTGGTTCCTGAACCATGAGAGCGACTTCCGCGATTGGCGATTCCGCGAGCGACTTCAGCTGCCCCGTTGTATTTCAATATATATATATTGTACCAAAGCATAGTGGCGCCAGCTCTGTGCCAGCGTGAAAGAAGACGTTGACGTCCGTGTGTGGCTCGTGCTTGCCGGGTTCCTGCCTGTACCAGCTTGTTGCGGCTAACGTTTCTGGAATAATAACCTGTGTTTTTACGCAACCTTGCTCGTTGCATTTGGTGGAAACGTGCTGGGTAACGTCCTGGAGCTCCGCAGCCGTAAGCTACCATCTCAGTCCACGATGACCGAGCGCGTCGATCCCCCACAAGGCTCTTCCACGCTGCCACCCGTCATGTGTTCTGGTGTACTTCGTCTGCGTGACCCACCAGTATACAACGGCACTGAAGATCAAGATGTCGAGGACTGGCTGGCAGAGTACGAGCATGCCAGCGCGATTAACAAGTGGGATGACCCTGCGAAGCTGATTCACGTCATATTCTACTTGACGGATTTGGCCAACCTATGGTTCACCAACCACCAAGCCGACATCCCCACCTGGTCGGTTTTCAAAGAGGCCGTCACCTCGTTTTTCGGTCGTCCAGCCATGCGTAAGCTTCGCGCTGAACTGGGACTGCGGGGACGATTTCAGCGAAATGGTGAGAGCTTCACAAGCTACATTGAGGATGTGATCAGCCTCTGTAGGCGAGTTGATGACAGGATGACGGAGGCTGACAGAATAAAGAACATAATGAAAGGCATTGATGACGACGCTTTTCATATGCTTGTGGCCAAAGACCCACAGACCGTCACGGCCTTGATTCAGTTATGTCAAAGTTTCGATGAGCTGCGCAAGCAACGAGTTTCTACACGTCGCGCTAATACGCAGACAGCTGATATTTCGGCCTTGGAGTGCGAAAGCAGTAGCCCCGACTACAGCGTGTTAATGCCTCAAATTCAACAGTACATCCGGGAGGAAGTTGCTCGACAGCTCTCTCTTGTCGCCACCATCAACGAGACCCCCACAACACTGGACCACTCACTTCGCCGTGCTATTCAGACGCAAGTTGCCGAGGCTCTCCCTTCGCCCACATCCCCAATATCAGTGGCTGCACCGCTGACTTATGCAGAAGCCGTCCGCCGACCTTCTGCCCAACCGCCGCTCCCTTCATACAGTCCAGCCACCAACTACTACAGGTCACCAGTTTCAGTTTATCCGGTAAATCGGCCCATTCCACCACCTCGAGCACCTGCCAACTCTTGGCGTACTCCGGATAACCGGCCCATTAGCTACAACTGTGGTATTCCAGGACATGTCGCGCGCTACTGTCGTCACCGTGGATTCTATTTTAATGATATGCAGCATTCCGGCAACATACCTCGGCCATCAGAATCGCATGTGACACCTGATTCGCATGACCCCCGCTCACGTCGACCAGACTTCAGCCGACGTCGATCTCCTTCACCCCGTCTTCGGTCTCCTTCCCCCATGCTTCGCCGTTCCAACCACGCCCAGGAGGAAAACTGACAGTCGCAGTTCCTGAGGCAAGAGCTGCGCCACCGACGAAATTTCCAAGGCCTCATCTATCGCCCCCTAACGAGATTGCCGTGTTTGTGGACGGTTTCGCCACAACTGCTCTTGTCGACACAGGTGCCGCTATTTGTATAATCAGTGAAGTGTTATGCCGCAAACTGAACAAAGTGACGACTCCACTGGTTGAAATTTCTTTACGCACGGCGAGTTCGCAACACGTCCAACCTTCTGCCACATGCACTGCTCGTGTTGTGATTCAAGGAGTGCTTTACATCGTAGAATTTGTCGTCCTTCCGCATGCGTCTCATGAAATCATCCTGGGATGGAACTTTCTTTCCGCTAATCATGCGGTTGTCGACTGCGCTCGTGCTCAACTCGTTTTGTTTCCATTCAGCACGACATTCATAGATCTCCCTCGCTCACCCAAAAAGGTGATCGTCGCCGCTGACGTCGTCATTTCTGCTTTTTCGGTCACCGCGGTATCTCTTTTGTGCAACTCCGTTTCCGATTCAACTTCCCTATTTATGCCGTCACAAGAATGCGCTCGTCGCCGGAACCTTGTCGTCCCGTTTGCCGTCATAACACTTGCCGATGGCTCCAGTGCCGTGTACGTGTGCAATCCGTTCCCTTGTCCCGCTACCTTATTGCATGGCGAATGCATTGGGAGTCTTGACACTTATGATGACATCTTTCCTTTCGATGCCCGTTCTGATACGACACCGATGTCCGTGGATGCTGTCACAGCTGGCACCGCGCCCTCACTACCTGACGAAGACGTTCTGTTGCGCAGCGTAGACACCGGCCTTAAGCAAGACCAGCGCAATCAGCTCATTCAACTACTTAACCGTTTCCGCGCCTCCTTCGATCACGGACAACCTCCCTTGGGACGCACGTCAGTTGTCGCTCACCATATCGACACCGGTCATCATACTCCACTTCGTCAGCGCCCCTACCGCGTCTCGCAGGCCGAGCGTGACGTCATCACTCAACACGTCGACGAGATGCTGCAACGTGGTGTTATTCAGCACTCACACAGTCCTTGGGCTTCGCCAGTGGTCCTCGTGCGAAAAAAGGATGGCTCCAACAGGTTTTGCGTGGATTATCGTCGACTAAACAACATCACACGCAAGGATGTTTATCCCCTGCCACGCATTGATGACGCCTTGGATTGCCTTCAACGTGCGGAGTTTTTCTCTTCACTGGATCTGCGCTCTGGATATTGGCAAGTACCAATGGCTGAACCAGACCGTCCAAAAACGGCGTTTGTGACCCCTGACGGCTTATATGAATTTAATGTAATGCCCTTCGGTCTTTGCAATGCGCCTGCGACTTTTGAAAGAATGATGGACAGTGTCCTCAGGGGACTTAAATGGCACATCTGTCTTTGCTATTTAGACGACATAGTTGTATTCTCGGCGAATTTCGAAACTCATCTTTCCCGTCTGGAACAAGTTCTCCAGTGCCTTACGGCAGCCGGGTTGCAACTTAACTTCAAGAAATGTCGCTTTGGCGCCCGCAAACTCACAATTCTCGGCCACGTCGTTTCAAAAGAAGGAATATCGCCAGATCCTACCAAACTGCGTGCCGTTGCCGAGTACCCCAAGCCTACTACCCTAAAGGAGCTTCGTAGTTTCATAGGCTTGTGTTCCTATTTTCGGCGTTTCATTCGCAATTTTGCCTCTATAATTGCCCCTCTGACTCAGCTTCTCTCCCGTAGCACGGACCTCTCTGGCTGGAATTCCCACTGCGATGAGGCATTCACGGCGCTACGCCGGCTACTCATCTCTCCGCCAGTTCTCCGCCACTTCGATCCCAATGCACCCACTGAAATTCACACGGATGCAAGCGGTGTCGGCCTCGGTGCCATTCTCGCTCAACGCAAGGATGGCTGCGACGAGTACGTTGTCGCCTATGCCAGCCGTACACTAACGAAGGCAGAGTCCAACTATTCCGTCACGGAAAAGGAGTGCTTGGCTATCATTTGGGCTATAAGAAAATTTCGCACCTACCTTTACGGACGCCAGTTTGATGTTGTCACGGATCACCATGCCTTATGCTGGTTAGCGTCCATGAAAGATCCTACTGGCCGCCTCGCTCGTTGGGCTTTACGCCTTCAGGAATACAATATCCGTGTTGTTTATCGCTCAGGACGCAGACATTCAGACGCCGATGCACTATCCCGTTCTCCACTGCCTCCTGACCTTGCCTGCTTATCAACTGCCATTTGCGATTCGTCATCGTTGAGCATCACTGACATGCCATCCGAACAGCGCAAGGATCCCTGGATCAATTCTTTGCTCGACGTCCTCTCTCACAGTTCGTCAGAAACGACTTCACGCTCCCTCTCTCGTCAAGCAAGACACTTTGCTGTCCGTGAAGGCTTGTTGTATCGCCGCAATTACGTGACGGATGGCCGTAGGTGGCTCCTTGTCATCCCTCGTCATTTGCGTTCGGACATCTGCGCTGCCTTTCACGATGACCCCCAGTGTGGCCACGCTGGAGTATTTAAGACTTACTCTCGCCTTCGTCTAAGATACTACTGGCGCGGCATGTATCGGCACGTTCGCCAGTACGTTTGGTCATGCACCACGTGTCAACGACGCAAGACGCCTTCTCACAGCACTGCTGGCCCTTTGCAACCCTTAACCTGCCCAGCGAGACCATTCGACCGCGTCGGAATTGATATTTATGGTCCTCTACCCAACTCTCTTCGAGGCAACCGGTGGATTATCGTCGCCGTGGATCATTTAACACGCTACGCTGAAACATCTGCGCTGCCTGCTACCACTGTGAAAGACGTTGCGTCCTTTCTTCTTCACCATCTCATTTTGCGACACGGTGCACCTCGTGAATTACTCAGTGACCGTGGACGCGTGTTTCTTTCGAACGCCGTCGACGAGCTACTCAAGGAATGTCGCACTGTCCATAGGAAATCCTCGGCATACCATCCCCAAACCAATGGCATGACAGAACGCTTTAACTGTACCCTTGGAGATATGCTTGCCATGTACGCCTCTGACGACCACACTAATTGGGACCAAGTGCTCCCTTTTGTCATGTACGCGTACAACTCTGCGCCACAAACAACCACTGGCTTTTCTCCTTTCTTCCTTCTGTACGGACGTGAGCCATCATGCTCCATGGACACCATTCTCCCTTACAGGCCTGATGTTTCCGAAGCGACGCCTGTTTCCGAAGCAGCTGCTTATGCCGAAGAGTGTCGTCAACTCGCTCGCTCATTTACCGCACAAGACCAATGGCGCCAGAAAACTGACCACGATTCCTCTGCGTCTACTGTACACTATAACCCAGGAATGCTGGTTTGGCTCTGGGTCCCGTCTACCCCTCCCGGTCTTTCCCCGAAGCTTTCGTCGAAATACCATGGCGCCTACCGTGTGGTGCGGCAAACATCTCCTGTAAACTATGAAGTTGAGCCCATTGATCCACCCTCGGACCAACGCTGCCGTGGGCGTGAAACAGTACACGTATCACGCCTCAAACCGTGCTATGACCCCCTTGTCGTGTCCTTTCCCTAGGTCGCCAGGTTGGCTCCTTTCTGCGCGGGGAGTAATAGTACCGAAGCATAGTGGCGCCAGCTCTGTGCCAGCCTGAAAGAAGACGTTGACGTCCGTGTGTGGCTCGTGCTTGCCGGGTTCCTGCCTGTACCAGCTTGTTGCGGCTAACGTTTCTGGAATAATAACCTGTGTTTTTACGCAATCTTGCTCGTTGCAATATATATATATATATATATATATATATATGTTGTGGCGAACAGTGGGTCGTCCTCTTGAGCGCCTTCTAGTGGGTTGCCCTTTTTTAGCAAAAAGGAAGAGCAGCTCGTGCAGAGAGTCGGTACCCGCATTGAGTGTCGCTGTCAAGCATCGTCAAGTGTCCGCCAATAAACGTCTCAACAATTTGGTGGAGAGTGCTGTGCCCTTCTAACCTCTTCGGTTAGCATTCGATGCCCCTGGAGCTTTGATCCCGCACCGTGCCTTCTACCATGCACCAAGACGCCGCCCAGCAAACGCTTCCTCCTGCGCCGACGCCATGTTCCGGTGTCCTCCGCATCCGCGACCCTCCTATCTTCACCGGCGCGGATGGCACCAACGTCGAGGACTGGCTCGCTATGTACGAACGTGTCAGCGTCCCCAATCATTGGGACGAGGCAGGTAAACCCGGCAACCTGGTTTTCTACCTTGCGGGTGTGGCCGGCATGTGGTATAACAACCACGCATCCGATTTCCCCACTTGGTCCGCTTTCAAAACCGCCGTCGTCGACGTGTTTGGCCGTCCTGTCGTTCGTAAGCTGCAAGCCGAACAGCGGTTACGTGAACGAGCACAGCAGACCGGTGAGTCCTTCACAAGTTACATAGAGTACATCCTTGACTTGTGCAAGAAAGCGGACGCGAGCATGTCAGAGGCCGACAGAATTACCCATGTTCTAAAAGGCATCGCCGACGATGCCTTCACCATGCTCCTGGCCAAGAACCCTCGCACTGTGGCAGAGATCCTTACACTATGCCAAAGTTACGAGGAGCTGCGACGGCAGCGCTCGATGACCCGTCGACCACCCTCACGTGACGCTGATCTCTCGGCCTTGTCAACACTTCCTGAGCACACCGCCTTGCTCGCTGAAATCAAGTCATTCGTGCGTGAGGAAGTTGCCCGCCAGGTCTCTTTACTGGCCTTTGCTTCCCCGCAACGTGCTGAACAGTCGTCAAGCACACTTCTGCCTCCCCTACACTGAGCCATTCAGCAGGAAATTGCGGAGGTCGTTCCAGAATACCACCAGCCGCCTCCAGTATCTACACCACTCAGTTACGCCCAAGTTGTCGCCAGGCCACCCTCCCCCTCCGGTTCCTGTGACTGGCACCCCTGGTTACACCGAAACCATCGCCAGACCCCAGGCCTTCGGAGAAACTGTGCCACCTACATATACCGACGTCATCCACGTGCCCTGTGTTCCGCCCACTATGAAGTTATATCAGCAGCCGGCTCGCCAATCGCGTTCTTCGACATGGATGGAACCTGTGAACCGATGGCGCACTGCGGACAATCGCCCCATCTGCTTTGCTTGTGGTTGCATCGGTCACGTAGCACGCTACTGCAATCGTGTGCAGCGACCGCAGGTCGCCTCCAATTATCCCAGCCAATCGAGCCGCTTTTATGACCAACCGCCGCCTACGTCACCGTCGTCCCACCCCGCTCCATCTACCCGCCGTTCACATTCTCCGCGACGTCGCTCACTGTCGCCGATGCGGCCACGTTCACTAGAGGGTGACCAGGAAAACTAGTCGTCGCAGTCCACGAGGCAAGGGCTGTGACACTGTCGAACTGCGGAAGCCCTCAGGAAAGCCCATCGAACGTGATAGACGTGCTTGTGGATGGTGTTCGTGCATCTTCCCTTGTAGATACTGGAGCCGCCGTATCCGTCATGGACGCAAAGCTTAGCCGATTACTGCGCAAAGTGACCACGCCACTTTGCGGGCTCTCCCTCCGTACAGCCAGCGCCCAAAGCATTCACCCTACAGCGATGTGTACAGCCCGCCTCATGATTCAGGACGTGATGTATGCCGTCGAATTCATCATAATTCCTTCATGCTCTCACGACGTCACCCTAGCATGGGATTTTCTCTCCCGCCACGACGCCGTCATTCATTGCGCACCAGCAGAAATAGAGCTGACACCATTCTCTTCTTTGACGCCGGCCGACAGTTCATCTGCTGCAAGCAAGTTACTTGTCAGGGACGACACGCAAGTGCCTGCAAACTCGTCCGCGGCGGTGTCGGTCTACTGCGCAAGTCTTTCCGACACCGCTGCACTCCTCTCACCATCTCATCGTGTTTTCACCAGAAAAGGTTTGCTGGTTCCTTTCGCGACCGTGCAAGTCACTCGCGGCAGCACCACTATTTTTGTTCTGAACTCATCCCCGTACAGTGTTACGTTGGTGCGAGGGGAATGTCTCGGCAGCGTGGAACCCATCGAAGACGCACAAGTCATGGATCAACCTGATGACACGCACTGCCGAAGTTCCAATACGGTTAGTGCTGTTTCGACATCTGTTTCATCATCCGCTGATGTATTTTGTCCTTCCATTGCCGACAACCTTACGCCAGTCCAGCGCTCCCAGCTTCTGGCCCTGCTGGAAGAATTCCGCTCTTCTTTCGATGTCGCTCAAGCTTCTCTCGGCCGCACATCCACTGTAACGCATCGCATTGACACAGGCGCACAACCACCACTACGGCAACGTCCATATCGCGTATCTCCCACAGAACGCCGTGTAATCAACCAGCAAGTGGACGACATGCTACGCCGCGATGTTCTTCGACCCTCTAACAGCCCCTGGGCGTCTCCTGTCCTTCTCGTCGCGAAGAAGGACGGTTCTGTGCGGTTCTGTGTGGACTACCGACGCCTCAAGATTACTCGTAAGGACGTGTACCCACTACCACGTGTGGATGACGCGATTCACAGCCTGCAAGGAGCCGAATTCTTTTCATCTCTAGATTTGCGCTCAGGGTACTGGCAAGTACCTATGGCTGAGGACGCTCGACCGAAGACCGCTTTCGTCACTTCCGACGGCTTGTACGAATTCAACGTCATGCCGTTTGGGCTGTGCAATGCGCCCGCCACCTTTGAGCGCATGATGGGTACCGTTCTGCATGACCTGAAATGGCACGCGTGCCTGTGCTACCTCGATGACGTCGTCGTTTTCGCTCCGGACTTCTCCACGCATCTTCAACGCCCGCGGCATGTTTTAACGCGTCTGAGTGACGCCAGTCTGCAACTGAACCTAAAGAAGTGCCGATTTGCAGCTCGGCAGTTGACAATACTCGGCTACGTCGTGTCGAAGGACGGCATTCTCCCCGATCCCGCCAAGCTTCGGGCAGTGACCGAGTTCGCCAAGCCGACATCCGTCAAGGAACTGCGCAGTTTCATAGGACTGTGTTCCTACTTTCGGCGCTTCCTCCGAAACTTCGCGTCCATCGTATCGCCGCTGACAAATCTCCTCGGTAGTAACGGGCCTCTTCATTCGTGGTCATCACAGTGTGACGACGCATTCACAACGCTCCGTCGTTTGTTGACGTCGCCTCCCATACTCCGCCACTACGACCCTACTGCCCCTACAGAGGTACACACGGACGCCAGTGGTGTCGGTCTCGGCGCTGTCCTTGCGCAGCGCAAACCAGGGTTCCCGGAATATGTCGTGGCGTATGCAAGCCGTACGTTTACAGAAGCCGAGACTAATTACACCGTCACTGAGAAAGAATGTCTGGCAATCGTCTGGGTCCTTACCAAGTTCCGACCTTATTTTTATGGTCGCCCATTTGATGTAGTCACCGACCATCACGCACTATGTTGGTTGTCATCATTGAAAGATCCCTCAGGCCGTCTCGCCCGGTGGGCACTTCGCCTGCAAGACTACGACATCCGCGTGCTGTACCACAACGGAAGGCAACATGCTGACACCGACGCCCTGTCACGCTCTCCCTTGCCTAACGACAGTGCACATGACTCAGCGTCTCACCTTGCCATTTCTTCCATTAGCATTCATGCCGTTGCTACTGAACAGCGCAAGGATCAATGGATTGCCTCACTGATAGACTTGCTGACTGATCCATCCACTCCATCCACTCGTGCGTTGCGTCGTCAAGCCCACCATTTCGCCGTTCGCGACGACCTTCTCCACCGACGCAATTACAACGGTGACGGCCGCCAGTGGCTACTAGTCATACCCCGCAGTCTGCGCTCTGACATATGCGAATTCTTTCATTCTGATCTGCAATGTGCGCACTCCGGGGTATCGAAGACTTACCAGTGCATTCGCCAACGGTACTTTTGGCGCGGCATGTACCGCTATGTGCAGAAATTCGTTGGCTCCTGCATAGAATGTCAGCGCCGCAAAACTTCAACGCACCCGTCGCCGGTAGGTCTGCAACCTCTACCTTGCCCTGCCAGGCCGTTTGGGCGCGTTGGCATCAATTTGTATGGGCCACTTAAACTAACGTCGGCTGGTAACCGCTGGGTCATTGCTGTGGACCACCTCACGCGATATGCCGAAACTGCCGCTCTCCCCGCGGCTACACCGAGCGATGTGGCCTCCTTCCTGCTCCAACGATTCATGCTGCGACACGGTCCACCTCAGGAACTGCTCAGTGATCGAGGCCGCGTCTTCCTGTCTGAAGTCGTCGAAGCCATTCTCAAAGAGTGCAACGTTGTTCACCGCAAAACTGCTGCTTACCACCCGCAGACGAATGGCCTCACTGAACGCTTCAACCGTACGCTCGGCGACATGCTCTCCAAGTACGTCGCCGCGGATCACAGAAATTGGGATTCCGTTCTACCCTTCGTCACCTACGCATATAACACCGCGCCTCAGAGCACTACTGGCTTTTCACCTTTCCCTTTAATATATGGAAGGCACCCGTCGCACACCATCGACACTATACTTCCGTACAAGCCAGATCCGTCAGAGTGGGCGCCTATTTCTGCTACAGCCAAGCTTGCTGAAGAGTGTCGAGAGCTCGCAAGGACCTTTACAGCGCATGATCAAGAGCGGCAAAAAGGCATTCGCGCTGACACCAGCACTACTGCGCCCACGTTCCTCCCTGGAGCGCTCGTCTGGGTCTCGATCCCTTCCACTTCAACTGGCCTATCTTCAAAACTATTGCCCAAATACGAAGGCCCCTACCATGTCGTCGAACGCACTTTTTCTGTAAATTACTTGATCGAACCCATCGAACCATCTTCGGACATGCGCCGTCGAGGGCGCGACGAACGTGGAGCGCCTCAAAGCCTACCACGACCCGCTCATAGTAACCAGCTGTTAGGTCACCAGGCGGCTCCCTCTTCGTACCCGGGGTAGTTGTGGCGAAGCCTTCAAACAGTTGGGTCGTCCTCTTGAGCGCCTTCTAGTGGGTTGCCCTTTTTTAGCAAAAAGGAAGAGCAGCTCGTGCAGAGAGTCGGTACCCGCATTGACTGTCGCTGTCAAGCATCGTCAAGTGTCCGCCAATAAACGTCTCAACAATATATATATATATATATATACATATATATATATATATATATATATATATATAAGGAAGCGAAGATGCCCGAGCCTACGGGGCGCGGAAGAAGAAGAAGAGTAGTGGAGTGGCGCTTGGACTGTGTGCTGTGTGGTTGGGTGAAGCGTTATAGGCCTGTCTCAGAAGTACGCTGCTCTTTCACAACGCCATTTCACCTCATCTTTAAATAAACACAGTCACTCATAACAGTTTGTTGGAGGTGCCAGGTACACCGATCTGGACGACCCAGCATTACCGATTTTGCTACGGAGCAGACGCTTGGCAGGCTTGCCACCGCAGCTACCAAACATGGAGGACGCGGGAGCAAGCCATACAACCTCGTTGCTGATGAGCAACACGCTCACCCGCCAGGACAAGCTCACTGCGGCATGCCGCAACGTCAGCCGAGGACCTTTTCGGGGCAACGGGATGACGATGTTGACAACTGGCTCAAGCACTACCAAAGAGTGAGTCACAGCAACCGCTGGAGCACTGCTAAGCAGCTCGAGAACGTGATGTTTTTTCTCGTCGGCACCACGTCTCTTTGGTTCGACAACCATGAGAGTGCACTGACCACATGGGACATTTTCGTGGACGAGCTGAAGAGGTGTTTTGGTGACTCAAAAGCTAAGGTCAAGCAGGCGGAGCAAACGCTTTCACGCAGAGCTCAGTTACCTGGCAAAACATGCACCACCTACATCGAGGCCGTCTTGAAGCTTTGCGGAGTCGTGAGTACGACCATGTGTGACGAAGATAAGGTAAGTCATCTGCTCAAGGGAATCGCGGAAGACGTGTACAATTTTGTTATCACTAAGGAAGACTTACAAACACCTTCCGACCTAAGAAGACACTGCCGAGCATTTGAAGCGCTAAAGAGGAGGAGAGTCCTACCGAAATTTGGACGTCTTGAGAATGTGCCCAGGATAGCAAGTGTCAACCTTCCATCGCAGGACGACATCTCTTCTCTTATAAGACGAGTGTTTAGGGAAGAACTTGCTCAACTGCAAGCTGTGGAGACCGCTGGTGTCTGCCATCAGTGTGCATTCGACCAACGGCCCCGTGAACCACTGGTACCTCGGATGCGACAGAGCTACTTTGAGCCTCGCCCGAATTACACCAATCGGTTCGAACGAAGAAGTGAACGACCACTTGAAAACCCGGAACGCAGGCAAGCTGCATCACAGCGATTTACTCTTCGGCCACCATCGCCCGGCTTTTATCAACCGATGAGGTCTACTTCGCCGGGGACGACTAGACGCGACACCAGTACTTGCTACAACTGTGGGCTACCTGGACACATCGCTAGGTACTGCTACCGTCACTAGCAGCGAGCTCCACGATTCAACGTGTACACGCCCTATGTACCTGCTGGCGAGTCTCGACCATTTCAGGGTTCCTTCCAACGGCAACACGCAGCACGTGCTGACTCGCCTTGCTCCGACCGCAGCGTTACCCCACCACCCGCCCGCCAACAGCGATCCCCGTCTCCGCGTCGCCGCTCGGTGACGCCACGACCACTGGAAAGCTAACTGGTGCGACCAATGGGGGCGAGGCCACAAAATCATCTTCCGCAAGACCCCCTTGTGTTGTAATGGTTGACAACAAAGTCAGTGTTTTTGTAGACAATGTGAGTACCGTTGCACTAGTTGATACCGGTGCTGCCGTTTCCATAATGAGCATGTCTTTTAAAAATCGCCTTGGGACGAAAGCAATGTTTGCTTGGAATTGGAGTGCTACGTTCCGCGGCGTAGGGGGGAGAAACGTTAAGCCTGGTTGGAGTTTGTTCGGTTTTACTTTGTGTAGGAAATCAAACGTTCCGAGCTGAATGAACGGTGCTTGCACGAGCGACCCACGACGTCATTCTAGGTATATATTTTTTGCGGGAATGTGGTGCAACTCTAGATTGTGGTAGTGGTGGGATTATTTTTCGTCCCGTGTTGCCGTCTCCATTGACGAAAGATACCGTTGATGACTGCTTGGAAGTGTTTTCCGTGTCTGAAGACGTCTGCTTGGCCCCGCATACCGCAATGTTTGTGCGTGTAAACTCTTCGCGTTCTTGTGCGGGTTCTTACTACGGTTTAGCCGAGCCGAACTTCAGTAACGCACTTAAGAAAAACGTTATTGTGCCTCGTTGCCTCGCGCTCACCGTCGATGGTTGTGCCGATTTGTGGACTGTGAAGGTTTCCGCGCAGCCCATATATCTGCCTGCAGGACTTAAATTGGCAAGCTTTCAAGAGCAAAGTACTCTTACCATACGGTCGCTCCAACTCTCGGTGGATGTAAAGAAACCCCACGCTAACTCGTACCCCGACTATTCTGCCACCATTGACCGTATGATTAACAAGTCACTTCCATCAACTGAACGGTCGCTGTGGCAGGAGGTGATCGCACGCTACACCTCAGTCTTTGACTTTGCGCAAGACAAGACGTCTACCGTTACGCCACCGTCTTCACGTACGCAACACCGCATTTATACAGGCCAAGCACCACCAATACGCCAGAAGTCCTATCGTATATCGCCTTCCGAAAGGAAAGTCATCGCTCAGCAAGTTGAAGACATGCTAAAGAAGGGCGTCATACAAGAATCGTGTAGTCCATGGGAAGCTCCTGTCGTTCTAGTCAGGATAAAGCATAATTCATGGAGATTCTGCGTAGACTATTGTCGCCTGAATGCCATCACAAAAAAAGACGTCTACGCTTTGCCACGTATAGATGACGCTGCGGACAGCCTGCATTCTGCCTCCTATTTTTCTTCTGTTGACTTGCGTTCTGGGTATTGGCAAATTTCTATGCATCCCTTAGATAAAGAGAAGACGGCCTTCGTAACACCAGACGGTCTCTTTGAGTTAAACGTTATGCCCTTTGGTTTTTGCAATGCTCCAGCGACATTCGAGAGATTTAAGGATACAGTACTTCCCGGACTAAAATGGGAAATTTGCATGTGCTATTGAGATGACGTGATTATCTACGGCAAGACTTTTTAAGAGCATAAGCACCGCTTGTCGCGTGTGTTTGAATGCTTAGGCGAAACTGGCCTTGTTTTAAACTCAAAGAAGTGTCATTTTGGAGAACGTCAAGCCCTCGTATTAGGCTTTCTCATGGATAAAGAAGGTATGCGACTTGACCCACAGAAGACTGCAGTGGTTCGCAACTTTGAACCACCATGAACAGTGAAGGACCTGCGAAGTTTTCTGAGTCTGTGCTCATATTTCCGCCGATTTATTAACTTCGCACAACTTGCCTCCCCACTGACGTCCCTTCTTCATAAAGACACACCGTACTTGTGGGATGATAAATGTGAGGCTGCATTTCAACAGCTTAAGTTTATATTGACTTCAGGACCCATCCTAAAGCATTTTGATCCTGATGCTTTGACTGAAATTCATACTGATGCTAGCGGGCTAGGTGTTGGTGCTGCGCTGGTCCAACTTTGACACAGCCGTCAGCACGTCGTAGCATATGCCAGTCGGACACTGACCCGAGCAGAGAAGAACTACACCGTCACCGAGCTCGAGTGCTTAGCAGTCGTCTTCGCCATTTAGAAGTTCCGACCGTATATACATGGCCGCGAGTTCATAATAGTGACCGATCACCACTCACTAAGCTGGCTTGTGGGACTTCGTGACCCGTCTGGCCGGCTGGCTCGTTGGGCGTTGCGCCTCTAAGAGTACAGCTTTTCTGTTACCTATAAGAGCGGACGATGTCACACAGATACCGACTTCTTATCCCGCCTTCCTTCAGTACACACCAACGCTGACGTCGATGACACTGATGATTATTTAGTTTCTGTCTCGTCCGACTTCCCAGATACAAGCAGCTTTAAACGTGAGCAGCAGCGTGACCCTACTCTGAAACCCTTGCTCGAAGCTGCACATAACTCCGTCGACAAGCACTTTAAAATTTCAAATGGTTTGCTGTATAAAAGAAACTATTCAGCCGATGGCCTCCCATTGTTTCTAGTGGTGCCGAAAAGCCTGCGCCAGGTCATCATTCGTTCTGCGCACGATGACATAACATCTGGTCATCTCGGTTTCACACGTACGCTACACCGACTACGTGAGAGATTCTACTAGCCAAAAATGTGGAAGACCACAAAACAGTATACGTCGACAGCTGCGCTATATGTCAGCGCCACAAGCGATCCACCACTGCCCCGGCAGGTTATTTGCAGCCCATCCGTCCACCGACATCCCCTTTTGAAAAAGTCGGCATCTACTTGCTCAGACCCCTTCCTAAGACCCCATCAGGCTACCGATATGTTATAGTGTGCGTGGATTATTTACCGTGTTATACGGAAACGGACGCACTGACATTGGCCACAGCATCCGCTGTTTCTTCTTTTCTGTTACAACGGGTCATACTGCGTCACGGTGCTCCACGGATTGTCATCAGTGACCGTGGACGACAATTTATCGCCGATGTGGTTGAAGAAATTTTGCGCCTCTGTGGCTCCTCTTATCGCCACTCCACTCCTTACCATCCGCAAACTAACGGTCTCACTGAGAGAACAAATCGAACTCTCACGAATATGCTATCGATGTACGTTGATGCTGACCACAGGAACTGGGACGCTGTTTTACCGTTTGTTACTTACGCGTATAACGCCACCAAGCATGACGTTACGAACGTTTGCTCTTTTTTTGCTTTACACACGAAATCCACAGAGTTTTCTGGAAACTCTATTACCTTTCTCGCATCGGTAAGATCTCTCCATCGGTCAGACGGTGTGTCGCGCTGAAGAAGCACGTTAACTAGCGCACCTTCGAACATTGTCTTCGCCAGAACACAGGAAGAGTCGCTACGATGCCAAGCATATCCCCGCAGAGTTTTCTCCTGGTGACTACGTGTAGCTGCGGACTCCTGTTAGTAGAAAAGGATTGTACCGGAAGCTTCTAGCAAACTATTCCGGCCCATTCGTAATAGTCACTCGTCTCAGTGACGTGAATTACGTTGTCGCCCGAGTCATAGCCAATAACCGGCGTTCGCGCACTACGCAAATTGTTCATGTAGCCCGCCTGAAACAGTACCATCATAGGCCTATTTAACTCGCTCGGCGAGCTTCGTCTGCCGCCGGGGGAAATGAAACGAAGGTGCG
The DNA here is from genome assembly GCF_043290135.1 of Rhipicephalus microplus. NCBI lineage: Eukaryota > Metazoa > Arthropoda > Arachnida > Ixodida > Ixodidae > Rhipicephalus > Rhipicephalus microplus. Next base: position 27,897,655 of record NC_134700.1, read on the forward strand.
CGAGCCTACGGGGCGCGAAAGAAGAAGAGTAGTGGAGCAGCGCGTGGACTGTGTGGTTGGGTGAAGCGTTCTAGGCCTGTCTCAGAAGTACGCTGCTCTTTCACAACGCCATTTCACCTCATCTTTAAATAAACACAGTCACTCGTAACAATATATATATATATATATATATATATATATATATATATATATATATATATATATATATATATATATATATATATATAGAGAGAGAGAGAGAGAGAGAGAGAGAGAGAGAGAGAAAGTGAGAGAACAACTTTTTTAAAAATAAAAGAACGCCAGTCCTGGTCTACTAAAAAAACTATCCATCAGACAGGCCTAGAAGTTGCAAATGCTGGAGCAGTGTCTTTATGATGTCCGGGGAGGAGTCCGCCAGCCACTCCTCCAGGGTCGCAGGACTTAAGTTTATAGGTATGTGCTTGAGGCTCTCGCCCAAGGCTGCGCAACCACCCGGACAATCCCACAGAACGTGAGCATTATCCGGAAGCCACCACATACCATGCAAGCAGGAGACCCGTCTTTTCCTTGTATGTAGGGTTAAATGTGTGGTGTCATTAAAGAGTAAGTTCTGGCATGCCTTATCAGGGATGCCTCGCGTCTCGTCATGAAATGAGGAGGATTGGGATAAACCCTGCGATTGTTGCGCATCTCATCTAATCGTTCGTGCCTCTCTAAATGTGCCATAGCAAGTAATTTGGTGCGTTTCAGTGAATCCAGCCTCCAGAGAGAAGGGCCTGGGAGATTTACGCAGGACATGGCGTGTGCCACTTCATTCCCTCTGATCCCCGAGTGACCGGGTATCCACTGTATGCGAACACGAAACGAAGGATGGTCACCTAAGTGTTTCGTAAGTTTGTTGTAATGCGCATCTGAAATGTCACCTGTCGCGAGGGCTCAACAGGCAGCTTGGCTATCTGTGCGTATCGGTAAATGACGGGCATTTGGATTGGGCATGGTGTCTGCTTCTACTATGGCCGTGATATCGGCAATGCATTGCGTACTAATGTTGTAATGGAAGCCCCATGACAGTGGTAGTCCATCGGAAGCTATTCCCGTTCGAAAGCCCTCGCCGGTATGAGACGGAGATGCATCCGTGTACAAGATTCACTTTCCAGTGGTTTCTTGGAGACGTTGTACTCGTTATTTATGTCGTCCTGTTTGTTTATCTCGATCCATGTGCTGCGGAACTGGTTCGACGGTGATCTGGTCGAGCGTCGCCCAAGTGGGTCGGGTTGCTTTAAATGCGACAGGTGCAGATATGTCGTAGCCTAGTTCACGAAGCAGGGAGTATCCTTGTGCGGACTGTTTGAGGCGCGTGAATCGTGCTTCACGGTGAATTTGGGTCAACTCGTCGAGGTTTGGTAGGATCGCAGTTCCTTGAATCCTATCAGACTTTGCATAAGGAGGGGTACCCAGTATCGTGCGAGAAATCTGATGAAGCAGGGTCTTGAGCTTCGATTTTTGGGTCTTGGTGATGTCAATATAGGGATATTGATACATGACGCGGGGAATGGCGAAAGCTAGGGTCATGCGCCTGAGTCGGTGTTCTTTGATGCCTCTCAACTTTCGCGTTGTGTGTTTCAAAAGGCGGTGTACTTGTTGCAACTGTTGTATTGTATGTCGGAGCCACTCCTTTGACTTGCCATCATCTTGCAACCAGAACCCTAGCACTTTGATGCAGGGCTTTCTGGGAATAGGGTCATTCTGTACGGAGAATGTAACGAGTTGCCGGTCTTCCTGAGTGTTTGGAAGCTTCCCATTTGTTACGACGATAAACTCAGATTTGGCACAGGAAAGGGTGAGCCCTCTTTCTTCAAGGTATCGAGAAGTCGTGTCAATGGCCGATTGTAGCGTGTGTTGTATTTCTTATGGGGAACCCCTTCTGACCCAAAGGGTCATGTCATCCGCATATATCGTAAACTTAAGGTCTTGTATAGATGTGAGTTCCCGCGTCAGACCATTGAGAGCGAGCGAAAAGAGTGCCGGTGACAGAATTGATCCTTGCGGAACGCCTCGTTGGAGGTACCGCGTGGGCGCTTTTGCTTTGTTTACCTGCACGGCGACTGTGCGGTCGGTAAGAAAATTTTTAACATAGTTGTATAGCTTCTGTCCCGGTCGGATCGCCCTAAGGCCTCAAGAACCGCTGCGTGGGTTACGTGGTCAAACGCCCCCTTAATATCAAGGCCAACTACAGCACACAGTTGAGAGGTGCTGTGCACGGTGTACACATCCTGCAGAGCAGGCATCGCATATTGCGTAGACTTGTGTTTTCGGAAACCAATGACACGCGGGTCAACCGGACAGGCTTTGTCCTGCTGCCAGAGTAGTCGCGTTAGTGCCATGCGCTCCATAAGTTTCCTTTGGCACGATGCCAGTGAAATCGGGCGAAAATTCCCAATTTCGTTTGGTGCCTTATTGGGCTTAGGGATAGAAATTACAGTGGCCATTTTCCACTCTGCGGGTATAATGCCTGTTTCCCAAGCTTGGTTAATGGTGTTGAGAAGAAACTTCAGTTGTGTTTCGGGCAAATTTCTTAACATCCTATTACTTATGCCATCCGGGCCTGGTGCTGTCTGCCTTTTACAGGCGTCGATAGCCATTCGCAGCTCTTCCAATGAGAAGGTCGGTCGAGATCTGAAGATGTGTCGTCTGCTAATACCGGAAGAGGATGAGCGCAAGGGATCGTCGTAGCTCTTGGAAAGAAGTGGTCGGCGATTTCTTTTGCCAAAGTTTGCGAGTCAATCCCAATCTTGAGCTGTATTACCTCTAGGTGGTTCTTTCGTTTGGGTTACCCAAGCAAGGTGCGAAAAAGAGACCATTCTCTGCTCGTGTGCAAGCTGTTGTCTGCGTGCTCACAAATATACAGCCAATTGTCGGGGCCTAACTTGTCCGCATACTCTTCCGCTTCTCGCGTGATCTCTTCTATGTGGGACTTAAGACGTTTATTTAGTTTGTTCCATTTCCATCTCCTAATTAGCCCATGTCTTTTGTCCCAGAGGGTCAGAAGGTGTCTATCAATCCATGGGTTGTCGTCATTGCGCTGAACTGTTTTGGTGGTTTGTCTATGTGCTGTAAGGAGAGAACGGTTCCAATCGTCAAGTGTCGACGTTTTTACTTTAGTAGTGACCTTGCGAAAGGCGTCCCAATTTGTAAGCTCCAACGGTATTGAGTAGTACCCCCGCCTGGGACCTCTTTTTCGATTAGGTAAGGGAATTGTAATTTTGAGGATGCAGTGATCACTGCCGAATGTTCCACCTAAATTGCGCCAGTACGGTGTCTTCTTTGTCCTGCCCCATGCCAAATGGGGATTCGTGTCACGTTGCACAGACTTACCGGTTCTAGTGGGCTTGTTGACATAATTGAGAAGAGAAAAGCGGTGTGTGTAGGCCAAATTGAGAAGGCACCTTCCAGCCTCCGAAGATGCATGGTAACCCCAGTAGGTAGGACAGCTATTGAAGTTACCTGCCCATAGCAAATTCGAGTTTTCATGTTGCTTAAAAAGGTTGTGTCATGGGCTACGGCACATTTTCGAATTAGGTAGGCGATACGTATTGATGATGATTATGTCGTACTGTCGGAAAAATGTACATTTTAAGAAAGCGCTTTCTTCTTTCTCATAATTCAGATAGTCGACAGGTTCCTACCCAACAGTGTGCTGATCCGATACCAGCGTTAAGGTCATGATTCGGTACGTAACTTGTGCAGTTCCATACCTATGTTTTTGTGGGATGCAAGGAGCACTATAGGTTGTATAGCCTGGTAAGGAGATTACTGCTAATGGTTCCTGGAGAAGTATGACATCCGGTTTGCGTGGAGATTGAGTAATGAAATGTAAGAGGGAGCTACGTTTCCGGCGAATACCTCGACAGTTCCACTGCCACACGATAATCCCCGTAGTGGGCTGTGACGAAACGGGCTGCGAATCACTCAACGTCTCCATTATTATGATTTATGAATTAATACGGGTGTGCATCGTCACGTGCCGTACCTCGCCTGCGTTTTAACACTGCATTTCTGTGTAGTTCAAGTGACTGCGCGAGGGCTGCTAGTTGCTTGACGATCTCTACTTGTGTCTGTATCTCATCTTGCTGCTTCTGCAGAAGATTAAGTTGTCTTTCTATCGTTTCTAACCGCATATCAATCTCGGTCTTATACAAAAGAAAATAATTCATTTCATTTCATTTCATTTATTTTCTCTCAATGCACAAGGCGTTACAGAGAGGAGTGGTGGAAAAACAAGTAACAATCTGCACAAACAAACGGAGCATGTTTAAAAAGGGTATGCGTTTATGGTACTCTTGAAGTTGGCCGGGTCAGTGATGGATGCGATGGAAGCGGGAAGGTGACTCCTGTCCGTGCTTGTTTTGGGCACGAATGAATTAAAATGGAGGTTTGTACGGCTGCTTGTAATTCCAACTTTGAATTGGTGATCGCTGCGGGATGAAATGTAGGATGGCGGCAAAAAAAGCGAGTTACTCAGTGAGTGCATGGTATGGTACAACTTGTGGAAGAGGCACAAGCGCGAGATTTTGCGGCGAAATGATAGGCTAGGTAGATTTAAAGTTGACTTCATATGGGTTACGCTTGCTGTACGGGAATAGTTCGACAAAATGAAACGAGCGGCGCGATTTTGAATTGCTTCGATGCTACTGATATGGATGTTTACGTGGGGATCCCATACAGATGATGAATATTCTAGCTTTGGTCGGACTGTTTTATAGAGCAGAAGTTTCAGTTGCATCGGGGCAAGGGAGAAGTTACGGCGTAAATAACCAAGTGTGCGGTTAGCATTGTTTTTAATAAGGTCAATGTGAGACTGCCAGGAAAGGTTGTCAGAAATTGTAACGCCAAGGTACTTGTAAGAGCTAACTTTAGTAAGGGGAGAATTATTAAGTACGTAGTTAGTAGAAATATTACATGTTCGACGTGAAACTCTCATTACCTTGCATTTAGTAACATTAAGGTTCATTAGCCAAGTATCGCACCAAGATGAAACATTGTCTAAGTCACACTGAAGGGCAAGGTGGTCAGAAGGGGTTTTAATTTCGCGGTAAATAACACAATCATCGGCGAAAAGTTTAATAGAAGAAGATATGTTATGTGGCAAATCGTTAGTGTAAATCACGAAGAGCAGTGGGCCAAGAACAGATCCTTGGGTAACGCCAGAGGTTACGGGTGAGAGGGGGGAGTTGGATTCATGCGCAGTTACAAATTGGGAGCGGTCTATTAGAAAGCATTCAATCCATTTTAATACGTTAGCATCAAGATTAAGTTTGCTCAGTTCTAGCAGTAGCAGTTTATGGCATACAGTGTCAAAAGCTTTAGCAAAGTCGAGAAAATTACAGTCAACAAGAAAAGAAGCGTCAATGGCAAGAAAAAGGTCATTAGTAAAGCAGAAAAGTTGGGTCTCACACGAGTACTGTTTCCAGAATCCATGCTGGTGATCATTAAGGAACGCGTTGTTTTCTAAAAACGTGATTATGTGGGAGTAGATGGCGTGTTCCATGAGCTTACACGGTATACTTGTTAACGATATGGGCCTGTAATTGGGGTGGGGGGGGGGGGGGGTTATGAACGTCACCTGGTTTGTGAAGAGGAACCACCTTTCCCGCTTTCAAGTCGCCCGGGAGGCAATGACATTCCAAAGACTGTGTGAAAAGCTTACATAAAATGACAGATGAGTAAACAGAGGTATTATGCAAAAACTTTGCACAGATACCGTCTTCACCTGGAGCACTGGCTAATTTCATGTTTTCTATCAGTTTTTGTATGCCGACACAGTCAAATAAAAGGGGTTTCATGGGAACAAAGTTGTGGGTGGGGGTATCAGGAAAGGAAAGTGCTTTAGGTTTAACAAAGCATGATGAAAACACAGAGCTTTGAATGACACAACACTCTTCTTTTGATACACGGCTGTTATCATCATGGATTAATTCTATCGCCTTTTTTTCATTTCCCGTAATCATCTTCCAAAATTTCTGTGGGTTAGTTGCAAGCACGAAGGGAAGCGTTTGTTGATAATAATTTTCTTTTGCAACGGATAATGCGCGAGTGTACTCGCCAGCTGCGTGATGGTAAGCAGACCACCTTTCCGCGTTGTTAGTTAGCTTTGCCCTTCGAAAAATTTGTTTCTTTTTATTCAGTAGTCGTTTTAGTGTAAGCGTCAACCAAGGGGACTTTGCGTTTTGCCTAACTCTGCGGAGTGGAATAAAACGATTGGTAAGTTCTGCTCACTTCTGCTTAAACAAATTCTAGTTTTGTTGCACGGACCTTTCCAGAAATTTCGAAAGGTAATCGTTTAGGAAAAGCTGAAGCTCATAATTAATTGAAACATAGTCGGCTCTTTTGTAGTCCCTAAAAACTTTTGAGCTATCATTTCTTTTAGTTGTTTTAGTCATGTTAAAATGAATAGCTAGATGGTCGCTTACGCCCGAAATATTTGATAGGGATTTAATTAGGTCGGGATGCGTGGTCAGCACCAAGTCTAGAACTGAGGAGGTGGACAAGGTAATGCGGGTTGGAGCGTTAACCAGCTGGGTAAGGTTAAAGTCTGAACACACATCAAGAAAGGCAGCACTGTCAGCAGAAGTTGATGAAATTATTGGGAAAGGGGAAGACCACGAAACATTAGGGAAGTTAAAGTCACCTAGGAGAAACATAGGCGCAGCCGGAAACCTTACTCGCAACTTATTTAGTACATCGTGTAATTCATTTGCGAAACCGGTAGTAAGGTTAGGAGGCCGGTAGCAGCCACAAACAACGATATCTTTGTGGTTAATGCGAACACACGCGACAACAATTTCAAGCGGTGAAACAACAGGCACGCTGAACGAGCTACTCTCGTCGCTAATGGCAATCAATACGCCGCCCCCGCACCTCGTACCCCGGTCACAGCGGTAGAATTTAAACTTTTTTGAACAGTTAAATATTTCGTTATTTTGAATTTCCGTGAACAGCCTAGTTTCAGTTACTACAACGACATCAGCTAGACATGTATCTATTAGCGCAGATAGGGCATCACGCTTGTTAGTAACACTTTGAGAATTACATAGCAAAAAAGAAAATTCGTGAGCTCGGAAATGCTTATCTAGCTATCGATGTGAAGGAGGAGCACTGGCCCCTGCGCATTCTGCATTGCTTACTTCGGGAGCAACGTGGACGGGGTTATCATAAATAGGTCCTGCTTCAGTGACACGATTGGTGACCGGACAATAAACGTAGGCTTTCTTGTTGATTAGTATCTTGTTATACTTCAAGTAATATGGCTGCCCAGTGCTTTTCGCGAAATTTAAAAGCTTTTTCTGGATGTGGTGTGTGGCCTTGCAGAAATCTTCGCTAACTGACACGGGGGTGCTGCGAAGCATCGATTTCTTAGTAAAGACACTTTCTCTTGTTTTGAACGAACTGAAGCGAACAATAACAGGTCGACATTTCTTCTGTGCATATGTTCCAAGCCTGTGTGCACGGGAGATGGCTTCATTAGAAAGTTCCAGTTTAAGGGACGCAGACAGGATTTCACGAATTTTTAGCTCCGACTGAGCCCAGGTTTCTGAAGCAGAATCCAATATCCCATAAAAAATCAGGTTCTCCCTACGAGAGCAATCCTCGAAGTCATCAAGCCGTGAACTGAGAGTGACACTTTCGTGTCGCACGGCAGCCGTTACAAGACTTTGCATCTGTGCATTGTCTGGAACGCTCTCGAGGGAAATAACCTTCTGTTCAAGTACAGTTAGTCGGGTGGTTAAATCTGTTACTTTGGAATCAAGTAGCAACTGGTTTTCTTTAACTTCGTTAATAGTCTTCTGCAAGTTGTCATGACGCTCATCCAAGTGTGCGGTTAGTTTGCTGATGGCGGCTAATACTTCGCTATTCGGACCAGGATTCTGTTCAATATCCCCGCAAAGAAGATGTTCCTTTATAACGACAAAACACTCTGCGACTATATCAAGCAACACATGTGGGCATGGAAGGAGCAGCAGACAATAGTTGCTAGATCGCTTAGCGCTATAATCTTGGGAGGGACCAACCTGTACGAAAAGCAAAAAGTGGTTGGATGAGACCATGGTGGCGGCCGCTCCGTTCCACTGCCCACTGAGGCGCGCCGTGCAAGGCTGACTGTATTTGTAGTTTTCTGGGTGGCTTGACGATGTTGATGCGGTTGGCTTGGTGGCAGCGTAAGGGGTTACCGGAACGGGAGGTTGAAGTGGCACCGGGCAACAACGGCTCGGTTCGGGCTGGGGAGGGTACGTGCCGTATGGCGTGCCAGGCGCATGTGGTTCCACGATGTCCGGCGAGCTCGTGCTGATGACTGCGAACAACTGTATGAAAAGCAAAAAGTGGTTGGATGAGACCATGGTGGCGGCTGCTCCGTTCCACTGCCCACTGAGGCGCGTGGTGCAAGGCTGGCTGTATTTGTAGTTTTCTGGGTGGCTTGACGATGTCGATGCGGTTGTCTTGGTGGCAGCGTAAGGGGTTACCGAAACGGGAGGTTGAAGTGGCACCGGGCAACAACGGCTCGGTTCGGGCTGGGGAGGGCACGTGCCGTATGGCGTGCCAGGCGCGTGTGGTTCCACGCAGTCCGGCGAGCTCGTGCTGATGACTGCGAACAACTGTACGAAAAGCAAAAAGTGGTTGGATGAGACCATGGTGGCGGCCGCTCCGTTCCATTGCCCACTGATGTGTGATGCTGATACCTGCGGAGCAGTAGAACATGAAGTAGGGGTAGATGAATGTGTAAAGGTGTCATGTTGTTTCGTGGCACTGCGACCCAGTGGAGTGAAAGACGAACTCACCTTGTTCGACGGAGACTGCCTTGGCTGCTTGCGTGGTGGTCCTTCGGAAGGCGTAGGCGGCTTCTGGGATAGGAGGGCCTGTAGATATCTAGGTGTTTCCGATTTGGGTGGTGGTGGTGGTGGTGTCGGTCGTTTCGTTGTGTAGCCTGGCAGACTGCCCGACCTGGGTCGAGGTTCAGGTTGTGGGTCCGGTGTGGAATCTTGCAAAGATGAAAACTGGTTCTGGAGCAGCAGTAAAGAGTAGTTCTGGTCGTACTTCTTGGCAGGTTTGGTTAGTCGACTCGGCCTTGCCTGGCTCTTCTGAGGCTCAGCAGAGTCCGTAGGTGTGGCCTCGCCGCGGTGGTCTAGTGGCTAAGGTACTCGGCTGCCGACCCGCCGGTCGCGGGTTCAAATCCCGGCTGCGGCGGATGCATTTCCGATGGAGGCGGAAATGTTGTAGGCCCGTGTGCTCAGATTTGGGTGCACGCTAAAGAACCCCAGGTGGTCGAAATTCCTGGAGCCCTCCACTACGGCATCTCTCATAATCATATGGTGGTTTTGGGACGTTAGGCTCTGCACATGAGTCCGTAGGTGTGGTCTTGAGTCGTCTCTTTTCCGCGGCGATGCGGGCGAGGTTGTCGGCCTGCTGTTTCTTGGGACACCGTGGGTCGTGTGCCCCATGCGGTCCCTCGCAGATGAAACACTTAAATCCTCATTCATGCGCTGTACGCCCGGGTTGTTGGCCGGCAAGGAACTGTTGACCACATGTTTCGCAACGAGTGAATGCATGTTCCGTGGGGCATACATCGACGCGGTGGCCTATGGTTAAACAAATGGTGCACTGTACCACGCGAGGGTGAAAAGATTGAGTTTTTGTGAGCCACAGGCCCATCTTGACTTCCTTGGTTACCGTGGCACCCTTCACTGTCAGAAGTATTGTCTTAGAATTGCCTATGCGACGTGCTGCCAGAATCTTCCGGTCGTCAATGGTACTGATGCTGAGAAGCTGGTCGTCAGGAATATCCTTTGGAAGACCATGAACAACGCAGCGTGCGTGTTCAGCTTCGGTTGCCACATAGGCAGTCACATCATGGCGATCCCCGTTAAACGTCAGTGAGTGCAAGCCAGCGAGTTTCTGCGTCGCCGATTCTCGTCCACTCGTCGCCGCGACAAGGTTCTGTAGTTTTCTTACTTGTATGGTGACGTCGCGCACCTCAGACGCTGTGGGTCCTGCAGCGACGCCGATTGCGTTGGTGACTTGGTAGGTCGGATACTTTGCAAGGTGGAGTTTTGTGCCCAGTCTAAGGATGATGGTCTGTGGGCTTACGTGGCATCTCACAACATGCACGGGATCGGTTGGGTGATCTTTTCCTTGGTATTGTGAATGTTGCACGGTTGTTTCGTCCTCCATCACTCCGGAAGGCAGGGCTGCGTTTCTGCTTGCAGCCGGGGAGGTTCCAGCGGTTAGGTTTAACGAGGCTGCCGCGTCTCATAAACGGAAATCAGCATCCAAAACTGATTGCGCTGCTCCGACGTACTCTATTTGATGTCCATGGCGCCAGAACACTGGTCGAATCCTTGAAAAAGAAGCAGAGAGTCGTAAATCCAGTGACTCGAGTATTTCTGTCGAAAATTGCGAAGCCGTGGTGAGATGCGACTTGTCACCTCAAACGCGCGTCTCTTCCCTCAAGTTTATATATCATTACTAGCACATCTCTTCTTAAACCCACTTTACAGTTTGCGAGCTTCCGTAGCCACCCGTGTAGTCATCATCAATGTAGCTTCTCCAATTTAATGTGTCATTACATAGGATGCCCAAATATTTAAGAAAATTTGCCTGCGGAATGAGCTCATTACTGTATATTACCGAGATGTTGATAGGCTGCAGAAAAAAGAATGTAAGAAGCGCACTTTACATTCAGGTTCATATGAATATGTTTGAGCCATCTTTCTATCATATTGAGATAATTTTGTAGACTCTGGTGTAGGGATTGAAGGTCGGTAATACTTGCAAAGAAAGCACTATCGTCTGCGTATACATATAACTGAATATCTTTGTTGATGAAATGGAGCTTAAGGAGATGTTAAATAAAACTGGCTACACGACAGTCCCCTGTGGTATGCCACGTGTCTGCTTATATCTATTCGACGAGTACCCAGCTTTAAAGCAGTGATATTCTCTCCCTCTTAAAAATACCGACACCCACGCAGTGATGTAGTTGGAAAAGTGGTGATATCTCATCTGTTTTAATAAAATTGAATGCTCAACACTATCGTAAGCTTTAGCCATATCTAGAGTAACTAATGCACAGTATTGGCGCCGACGCCGAGCCAGTTGTATTCGGCTCTCTAAATCAACATGAGCAACCAGATCTAAAAGCAATTTCACTGAATTTATTATTGCGTTATTATCAATACATTTCATGACCCGGGTATTCAAAACTCTTTCAATTAGCTTAACCAGATTTGACGTGAGTAATATCGGCCTTACATTGTCTAAAGCAAATCCCCTTTCCTGCCACTTAAGAAATGGAATCACTTTAGACAGCTTCCATTCCGCAGGTATCCAAGCTTTTGTCAAAGAAAAATTCACCAGATTAAGTACTTCAGTTAGAGGAATAGCGAATATTACGTTTATCGTTGCATTTGTTACCCCGTCTGGCACAGGTGCTGAAGGAGATAAGTGCCTGATTATCTCTGCCATCTCATCTGGAGAAACTTCCTTGAAATCCTCGCTCGCCCGCCATTGGGTTCGCAATTTGCTGTGGTATAGTTGACAAAAATCTATCTTGGAGCCATTTCGCAATATTTTCTACTAAGTCAGAGAGTTCACGGCGAAAAGAATGAAAGAATCAATATTTTCAGCGGGTGGTAACATCTTTTGCGATCTTGAAAATTTGAAGGGTGCTTTTTCGTTTTTAGCCCTAGAAAGATAATCATATCGTTTCATACTATAGCCATCTTTTGCTGTACTTACAGTGCGTTTGAAGTCTGCTGCTACAAATTTATAATTACACCAATTTTTCGGGCATTGGTGGACCGGCAGTTGTTTCCATGCAGCTTTCTCTTTTCTATGGCTCCTCATGCACTCTTCTGTCCACCATAGACTAAAAAAACCTCTTGTGGCCGAGTTTAATTTAAAAGTTGCGTCTTTTACTGATCTTTTTAACACTGCACACAGACTCATAGCCCCAATGTCATCTTGAATGTCCGTGCTGTCATTAAAAGTAGCCCTCGAGTCTTTTTCTAATTTTCTAAGTTGAGGAATGAGCCGGCCTTTCCGGCGACAAGTATTCTCGGAAAGTTGAGTACAAAACTAATAGACAAGTGGTCACTGTAAGTATCACAATTTAAAGTTTGCCCCGAACATATATTTGGAGATGAGCTTTAAAATGTCAAGTCAATTACATATTTAGAGAGACCTCGGACAAAAGTAGCAGACTGCGAATTTAAACAAGATAAATTCTTGTCAATAGCCCATTCTCACTAGCGTTTCGCGCTTAAATCTGTTTTGAAACCCAAGCCACATGATGTGAACTGAAGTCTCCAGTGACTAATATATCCTACTGCAGGCAGAGAACATATCGTCTAGACTTCTTGTGTCTTGCACCCCGGCTGAGAAATATGCATTTAAAAACAAGAAGGGAGAACTGTCGGGTAATATTATGTCTACTATCGAAATTTCACAATCTGGAGTCACACTCCGATAAGAGATCTTAGCTTTGTGACTAAACTTAGTTGATATCAAGACAGCAAGTCCACCCCCTTTTCTAGGTCAGTCCAATCGAAATAACCGAAAATTTTTAGGTAAAACTTCTGTCCGGTTGAAAGCCAGGTTTCTTGCAGTGATATAATATCCGGTAAAAGTTGTGAAGAAAGGTATGATAGGTTTGTGGCTACGAAAAATATACATCTTCAATTCCACTGTCATATGGTTAGTGAATCTATTTTGATGACAGAATCGTAGCAGAAACTGCTTGGTCTAAAATGTCCTTTCGCAAAAAGTGTTTCTTAGACATGTTCCCAAAGAATTCTTTTTTGAATAGATACTTGTTAGATTTCGAATTATGCGTAGAACTTTTTGATTGAGAAGATCGGGCTCGCTTCAGAGCCTTATGAGAGTTCATGTCTATATCTGCACATGCTTCTTAATGATCCGTTAGATCACCCTCTTCCGTAGTTTTAGAAGTCCCTGCCTCTGGAGAAACCGATCGCTGACGTGTCGTCGCACTGTCTATCTCCGTACTCCACGATACCGCTGATGCCTGAGGATCCCACTTGTTCTATATGCTACACCTAGAATTTGAGATAGTTTATTCGAAACCAACTGTGCCACACTTTCAAAAAGATTGTTTGCGAGGCGTTCCATTGCCTTTTTGGTAGCCTTCTCTATGACCTCTGCAATAGATGTTGCGAGAGATGCATCCATGACGGTGGTATTACGTGCTGCAACAGCTGCATATCCTTTGGATCTCTCCTGCATTTCTGCAACGGCTTCTCCCCGAGAGCACCGCTTGCATTCTAAAGTATCCAATATGGCAAGCTCCCTTTCTTTTGCTGCACAGTCTGCGGAGTCTGCAGAGTGCGCCCCATTACATAAGCAGCAGCGCTCTTTCTCAGAGCTGCACTTGCGGCTGTCATGATTTTCACCCCACCAACGGCATCTAAGAACTGATCAGCACCCTTTGACGCTATGTCCATATCGCCAACATATCAAACACTGCAGGGGTTTAGCGGAAAGTGGCTCTACCTTATAGATCAGTGGCCAGGCCTTAATTTCGGAAGGTCGGACTCTTCCTAAAAAGTTCGCAATCACCGATTCCGTTGGGGATTTTATGTTGTCGATTGTACGGGTGCACCTGTACACTGAAATTACATCCGCCACCGAAAACAAATCGAGCACTTCTTCAGGTGTCAGGCTTGTGTCTACACCGCAGACTAATCCTTTCGAGCATGCGAAGTGTGCCGGAATAAATGGGCTTACCGGATGCGGTGCGGATTCGGAACAATGCAGGAGCTCACGAATGCATTCCTGATCTGCGGAACAGCACAGGATGCCTCCGCGACCAAACTGGCGGACCTCAGTGATCGCCTGAAAATGCGAAGTGGCTTTTCAAAGTTTCACTTGAATCGCCTTTGGGTTCTTCATCGGAATACTGCCCCATCTGTAGGTACCAGAGCCACAGGAACACAGCTCGCCCTACTGCGTAACAAACTATCGGCCAATCCTTGGCGGGAGTGGAAGCTAAAGTGGAGTGCCCTTGGCTGGGAGAAGAAAATGAAATTAAAATCGAATGACTCGCTTCAGCCGAGAAAGACCGATACAGTTACCGGAAAATAACGAACTCTCAAAGAGCAATAAGGATACTGCCGCCCGATCCTGAACCCGGGCAGCTTCTTCACAGTCGAGCTACACAGTACAGGTACAGAAGGTGCGCAACGACAACGACGGCGATACTGGCTAACGAGAAACCAGGCTAACAAGAAACGAGATGCCGAGTCAGATGAAAGCGCTTTACAGGAGCCCGTCATCGTCGTTGGTGACGATGATGATGATGACGACGACACGATGATAAAGCACACAACACGACAAACAGTGCGCGCCCTTCTCAAAAATGGCGCCGCAGCACCAGAACCCCTCAACACCACATAACCGACAGATGATTTTAAAAGAAAATGGGATATCTTTCTAAGCTGTAGAAGAGCAGCATTCCTTCTGATCAGTGAAAAGGTTAGAAGAAAAGGGGCTGAGTGGCTGCCAGAAGTACATACAAAGGATATAAAGGCAGCTGCGAAATTTCGGAACCATCTAATTTCCCTGAAAAATGAGACAAGCCTGGGACAGAGGTTTATTACTAACGCTCAAGGTGCTAGGCTAAAAGGGGGCAAAGCTATTGAATATTTAAGAACAAGGGTGACAGAAAATTTTCAATAAAGAAGTGCCTTATGCACCACAATAGACAAGGAAGGATCAAGTGGCGAAATGGCTCCAGTTTCACAACGTGAGTGGGAAAAGGCTGAGAAGAGGGTTTCAGTACTACATAAACAGGCCCAGACGGCATTTCATTTATGCTGATAAAGACATTTGGTCCGAAGTCTAAACAGACTTTGAGAGAGGCAGTGAGCAAAACAATAATCGATGGTGAAGTCTTCGATAGATGGAAACTTAGCAGGATGAGCATGATCTATAAAGGAGGAAAGGGGGACAAAGCTGACAAACAACTATAGCGCTAAAAATTTTTACACCCATAAGAGTATATTTGTTTTGTCTCATGGGCAACACCCTTTTGGTGTGTCGAGGAACACCCTAAACAATAAGGTGTTTAGAAACACCCTGAAACCGTATGGTGTAAAGAAACGTTAAACCCTACTTTAATAGGTGTTTTTGAACACCCCTAAACTATAGGTGTTGATGAAGCTACACCCATGCTAGTGGGGTGTAACACTAAAGATCCCCTTGAAACGATGACAAATATATGGATAATCATACTTGATTATATAAAGCGCGATTAACGGGACAAGAAAAGCAGAGACACAGGAGGTGACGCTTAGTTTTGTGTGTTGAGGAGAGTGGTTCATAGCACTTCATTCCATCAAATATGCATCACCAACTGGCCCAAGCCTCAACTGTTTTCAGGTCTTGAATGAGCTGCATAAGACCAGTGTATATGTGTGTAGGTAGACGGGGCCAAAAACGACAAAGTAGGACGTGGCAGGCACTTACGCACGCACACACACACACACACACACACACACACACACACACACACACACACACACACACACACACACACACACACACACACACACAAGTGATGCAAGCAGTAACCTGTAGCGTAAGGTTCAACCGATCATTACGCCGAAGCAAAAAACAATCAAGCCCATATGTTCACATCTGCCTTTACTATAGAAAAACTGCGAGTCTGACAAACAGGACTCCGATGGCATTCTGCAAAACTTTAAGATATTGTCACGGGGTCGTGACGTGGCCAAAGACAGAAAACTTCGTGTTGGGATTTAACTGTTTATTTTGGGCGAACCTGTGCCCGGTAAAGGGAAAGTCTAATTGCAGCAGCAGTCTTGCACAGATAGCAGTCTCGGACTGATAGCGGCGAACGCAGCGTCGGCCTTCGATCAACAACTAACTGACAAGCGGCGAAGCGCGTCGAAATTTATACTCTTGCCATCGAATGTTCTAGTGTTATCGCTGGCGGTGGCGTAGGTTCCAGAACAACCTGTACCGTTCGCACAGTGGGCGTGATCTTATCGAAATGATCTACTACAGTCCGGAACCTTCTGGAAAACTGCAGGCGTGGTTTGCGCTGAGAATCGTGTGGTGTTTTGGAACGATAACGAAAACTTTAGAAATGGAACGTGGCATTGCCCCCCTCTGAAAAAAAAGGCATCGTCCCGATGCTTTAACTAAAGATGAAGGTACAACAATAATAATGTAAGAAAGTACAATGAATAAATTACAATACAACAATAATACAAAAAAACACTGTTTCAGTTTGTTAACGTGCATGAAACGGCTTGAGGCGCGCGACATGGACGACTTCAGGTCGCGATCGGCGTCGTTGAGAGTTTGTGATGCCGTCGGGGACAACCTTGTAATCAAGTGGGCCGAGACGTCGAACCACCCTGTACGGTCCGAAGTAGCGCCGCAGAAGCTTCTCACTTAGTCCACGTCGGTGCATCGGCGTCCACACCCAAACACGTTCACCGGGCTGGTATTCCACGAAGCGTCGTCGAAGGTTGTAACGGTGGCTGTCAGTCGTCGGTTGATTCTTGATACGGAGACGCGCAAGTTGTCGGGCTTCTTCGGCGCGTTGAAGGTACTCGCTCACATCGAGGCTTTCTTCGTCGGTGACGTTGGGTAACATGGCATCGAACGTCGTTGCCGGGCTCCTTCCGTAGACCAATTGGTATGGAGATATCTGCGTCGTCTCCTGTACCGCCGTGTTGTATGCGAAGGTCACATATGGAAGAATGGCGTCCCACGTCTTGTGTTCGACATCGACGTACATTGACAGCATGTCGGCGATCGTCTTGTTAAGCCGCTCGGTGAGGCCGTTGGTCTGTGGGTGGTACGCTGCCGTCCGGCGGTGGTTTGTTTGGCTGTATGCCAAGATCGCTTGAGTTAAGTCGGCAGTGAATGCCGTTCCTCTGTCGGTGATAAGGACCTCCGGGGCGCCGTGACGCAGGACGATATTTTCGACGAAGAACTTAGCTACCTCGGATGCACTGCCTTTTGGCAGGGCTTTTGTCTCGGCGTAGCGGGTGAGGTAGTCGGTAGCTACCACGATCCACTTGTTTCCGAAAGCCGACGTCGGGAACGGCCCTAGTAGGTCCATACCAATCAGCTGGAAAGGGCGGCAAGGTGGATAAATTGGCTGCAGAAGTCCCGCTGGCCTTGTCGGCGGTGTCTTGCGTCGCTGACAGTCCCGGCATGTCCTCACATAACGAGTGACGTCGGTGGAAAGACGTGGCCAGTAGTACCTTTCTTGTATCCTCGCGAGCGTGCGAAAAACACCGAGGTGCCCTGCCGTCGGATCTTCGTGCAGGGCCTGCAGGAGTTCTGGTCGCAGAGCTGAAGGCACCACAAGGAGGTACTTAGCTCGAAGCGGTGAAAACTTTTTCTTTTGTAGAAGACCGTTTCGTAGGAAGAACGACGCAAGTGCGCGCTTGAATACCTTCGGGACTTCGGCAGTCCTGCCTTCGAGGTATTCTATTAGGGCCTTAAGTTCCGGGTCGGCCCGCTGTCGTTCAGCGAAGTCGTCTGCAGTTATCGTTCCCAAGAAGTAGTCGTCATCCGGGTCGTCGGGTAGCGGTTGGTCGACAGGCGCACGAGAGAGACAGTTGGCGTCGGAGTGTTTTTTGCCGGACTTGTAAATGACAGTAATGTCATATTCTTGAAGTCTCAGGCTCCATCGTGCGAGGCGACCTGAAGGGTCCTTCAAGGTGGCTAGCCAACACAAGGCGTGGTGGTCGCTCACAACTTTGAAGGGCCTGCCGTAGAGGTAGGGGCGAAATTTCGACGTAGCCCAGATGATGGCGAGACACTCCTTTTCTGTTGTGGAATAATTTGCTTCTGCTTTAGATAGCGATCGGCTGGCGTAACTAATAACCCTTTCAAGTCCGTCAGCCCTCTGCACAAGAACGGCGCCATGACCTACGCTTCTTGCGTCAGTATGTATTTCTGTCTCGGCGAATTCGTCAAAATGGGCAAGTAACGGAGGCGTCTGGAGGCGATGTTTAAGCTCCTGGAAAGCGTGTTCCTGTGGAGTTTCCCACTTGAACTCCGAGTCGGCCTTGGTAAGGTTAGTGAGAGGATCGGCGATGCGGGCGAAGTTTTTCACGAACCGCCTATAATAGGCGCACAGGCCCAGAAATCGGCGCACGGCCTTCTTGTCAGTGGGGGGCGGGAAATCGGCGATGGCGGCTGTTTTCCGTGGATCGGGACGAACTCCAGACTTGCTGATAACGTGCCCAAGAAACAAGAGCTCCTCATACGCAAATCTGCACTTTTCTGGCTTCAGTGTGAGTCCGGACGTCTTGATGGCTTGAAGTACAGCTTCAAGGCGCCGAAGATGCTCGTCGAAACTCGAGGAAAACACGACGACGTCGTCCGAGTACACAAGGCAAGTCTGCCACTTCAATCCTGCCAGTACTGTATCCATAACGCGTTGAAAAGTTGCAGGCGCTGAGCAAAGGCCGAAGGGCATCACCTTAAACTCGAAGAGGCCATCCGGTGTTATAAACGCCGTCTTCTCTCGGTCTCTTTCGTCGACTTCGATTTGCCAATAGCCAGTCTTGAGGTCCATTGACGAGAAGTACTTGGGGTTATGGAGCCGATCAAGGGCGTCGTCTATTCGTGGGAGAGGATACACGTCCTTTCTTGTGATTTTGTTCAGGCGGCGATAATCGACGCAGAAACGTAGGGTCCCATCCTTTTTCTTCACTAACACCACGGGGGATGCCCACGGACTCTTGGACGGCTGGATAATGTCATCTCGCAGCATTTCATCAACTTGTCTCTTCATTGCCTCACGTTCTCGCGTCGAAACCCTGTACGGACTCTGACGGAGTGGTCTGGCATTTTCTTTGGTTATGATTCGATGTTTCGTGATTGGGGTCGGCCGAATTTTCGATGACGACGAAAAGCAATCTTCGTATTGCAGGAGCAGGGCCTTGAGCTGTTCTTGCTTATCGTTCGGAAGTCTGGGATTGACGTCGAAAGCTATGGAAGGGGCTTGGTTCCTCTGAGCAGGTTCCGCAGAATCGGCGAGGGCGAAAGCACTGGTGGCTTCGACAATTTCTTCGATGTATGGGACCGTTGTTCCTTTGTTCACATGTTTGTACTCATTGCTGAAATTCGTGAGCATAACCGTTGCTTTGCCTTCCCGCAGCTCTGCTATTCCTCTTGCGACGCAAATGTTTCAGGTGACCAACGGATGCTGACTGCCTTCAACGACGCCTTCCAAGTCAGTTGATTTAGGAGCGCCGACTGAAATAATGACGCTTGAGCGAGGCGGAATGGTGACTTGTTCTTCCAGCACATTCAAGGCATGGTGTCCTGACGGCGTGCGCGGCGGTAGTGCTTCTTCTGTGGATAACGTTATCGACCTTGTTTTTAGGTTGATTACAGCACCATGGAGGCATAAGAAGTCCATGCCAAGGATGACATCTCTCGAGCAACGCTGTAGGACTACGAAGTCTGTAGGATAAATACGGCCGTTAATGGTGACTCTCTCTGTGCAGATTCCTGCAGGCGTTACGAGATGACCTCCGGCTGTGCGAATCTCAGGGCCTTTCCAAACTGTCCTAACTTTCTTTAACTTCGCGGCGAACGACCCACTGATGACAGAATATTCGGCTCCAGTATCGACGAGAGCAGTCACACTGTGGCCGTCGATAAGAACGTCGAGGTCGCTAGTTCGCCGTCTCGCATTACAGTTAGGGCGTGGCGTCGGGTCACGGCTGCGTCGGCTTGTTCTGCTGCTTCCATGTTGCATCGTCCGGCCACCTTCGGTAAGTGAGCTTTTGCCTTCAGGGCTTTTCCTGGTTGGGGTTGTGTTCAAAAAGCTCCCTCACGTCGGCGTCGTCGTCGGAGGATCTTCGGTAGTTCGTCGCACATTTCGGTAGTTCGTCGCACAGGAGGATCTTCGGTAGTTCGTCGCTCTTGTTTGACCCCTCGCATGAGGAAACGAACTTTCTTTTCCTCAGGCATGTCTGGGTCAGCGTGACGGAATAGGCGGGTCATCTCCGCTGTCGAAATTCCAACCTTTTCATTTGGTAGCTGAACCCGGGTCTCGAGTAGAGCAGCGGCCCTCTCTTTGCGAGCGACGCTTGCGAACGTTTGAAGAAATGCGCCGCAGAAGACATCCCACGTTCGGGGCGTGGACTCCCGATTCTCTAGCCAGGTCCTTGCGGTGTCTTCCAGGTAGAAGTACACACGACGGAGCTTTTCTTCGTTGTCCCAGTGGTTGAGGGCGGCCACACGGTCGTATGTTTCTAGCCAGGTTTCCGGGTCTTCAAACGATGAGCCATGGAACGTTGGTGGTTCCCTGGGTTGATGAATGACGACCGCGGGCTGGGACGCTCCGGTCGTCATTGTTGCTGCAGTCGAGGTCATGGTCTTGGTCTTCCGCGCCTTGTCTTGTAGCAGGCCGAACTCCGGTGGGAGACCTTGCTGTCGGCGGCTCGTTCGCTGCTCTTGGTTGGCGTCGGTGTCTTCTCCGCGAAGGGGGCTGGGTTCACGGCTTGACGGGGGCGTCCGGTACATGAACGAAGCAGCACCTCCACCAGATGTCACGGGGTCGTGACGTGGCCAAAGACAGAAAACTTCGTGTTGGGATTTAACTGTTTATTTGGGCGAACCTGTGCCCCGTAAAGGGAAAGTCTAATTACAGCTGCAGTCTTGCACAGATAGCAGTCTCGGACTGATAGCGGCGAACGCAGCGTCAGCTTTCGATCAACAACTAACTGACAAGCGGCGAAGCGCGTCGGAATTTATACTCTTGCCATCGAATGTTCTAGTGTTATCGCTGGCGGTGGCGTAGGTTCCAGAACAATCTGTACCGTTCGCACAGTGGGCGTGATCTTATCGAAATGATCTACTACAGTCCGGAACCTTCTGGAAAACTGCAGGCGCGGTTTGCGCTGAGAATCGTGTGGTGTTTTGGAACGATAACGAAAACTTTAGAAATGAAACGTGGCAATATATTACTTGACCAAGATTTTTTTCTCTCTAGACTAGAAGTAAACTGTTTTCAATATGATAAATCCCCACAACTTTCAAAAACATTTGCGCTAGTCGGGCAAACGACTGAGAGGTATGCCGTTAAATGACACCTATACAATAGAAAAAACACGTAGAAAGAGCAAGCGGGTTTTCGGAGTCACATTTACAACCTATTATATGTTGCAGTGTAAATTTCGACAATTAAAATAGGAGCATTCGACAAGCTGGTGTAATTGGGGTTGGATTATTGTAATGTCAGTGTTTGTATACTTGGTAACTGCAAAACCACAGCTCGTCACTGCTGCTTGCACAATCATCTTCAGCTGCTGAGATGACTGGTGCCTTCGAGAAAAGTGGGGCGAAGCTGTTTTTTCTGTGCAGGAAATTCAATCCGGGGAACCTAAAATAAATACAAAGGATCAATGACCCAAATTTCACAGAGTGCAACATACAGTATGCATCCTGCATAAGTAACTGCTTTCTTATGTGTAAGTATAAATTGAGTGCATAGCAAGCATATTCAGTGGCATCGGGCTCCACAGCAGTGATAAATGCTAGAAAAGGTATGCTGAGCAATAAACGCCATAAAAAGTGTGCTGTGGCAGAATCATTATACCTTTCGTGCCGTAGATATGAACCCTACTTTACCCTATTAACTTGCTCATGCATTTGAAAGAAATTTATGTAGCGCGAGGCGAAAAAACCAACACAGGAAAGAATAGACTGAGAGGACAGAGCGCTCTGTCCTCTCAGTCTATTCTTTCCTGTGTTCGTTTTTTTCGAATCGCGCTACATAAATTTCTCTCAAATGTTTCACCAACAAGCCCACAACGCCACTCTTGCTCATGCAGGCAAATAAAAAGGTGCTGCTCCAAGTTGATAATGTTCCATTAGCTGCATGCATCAACCAATCTAAGTGAATGTCAAGTTCCATGCTTAAGTATGCATCAACACAGCTGCATGTGCATTTCTGCAGATCTACCATGGTACCATTTAATTAGTTTAATAAAAGGAATACAGTACGACGCGCAACAACATATACATATTTTATCTGTATTGCACAAAAGCACAATGCCACTGAGCATACATGATGGTATGCGCATTGCGAAGGTATGCAGTGGCAGGTAGCTTGTAAAATTAAGTACTGTACAGTTACGTATTATAATGTGAATGATACTAGTGTTCTTGAACTGGCTCAAATTGACACAATAATATAATGGAAGAATTGGCTAATGGCTGGGACGTCAGACGTCCCAGCCATTTTGGCGACCATCTCAAATGTATTGGAAAAAAACTTGCGCTGATTTTACTGCGTTAAAAAAGGTAACTGCTTGAATATTTCGCAGAAAAATATTTTTTTTTGGTCTCGTGGCTGCCTCTTGAGCTTCCCGGAATCTCGTCTGGGTGTTTCTGATAAAAATCATTTTAAGTACTTCTTCTTCTTCCGTGCCAAATTTGGTCTACAAGTTAAGTGAAGGGCTTGCATAAAGTATTTGAAGCTCAGTAATAGGGCCATTTTTCGACCACACACGCCCCAAATAATTTAGCCGAAATCTGTTATATCTGCATTTTCTTATATCTGGATTTTTCCATATCAATACTGCACCTTGAATGAATATCTGAGGAGAGAATACTTAATTAACATAAGGCATATTTGGAGGAAAAATATTTTAGACCTCTCAAGCTGTCAAACTTTACGAGAAAAAATTGCAAATTTCACAAAATTGATGTTTTGCTTATAATGAGACGCAACTTGCACCATGTGGAGGTTGAATTAAAATAGACTTTGTACCTAAATCGTAAGCAAATAAACAGTTGTTTTTGTGCCAAATTTTGTCATAGAAATTTATGTTTTGAGAAAATGATCACAGCATATTCGTGGAGTGAATGATCATGAGTGGGGCGTAGCGTTCGTCTGTCCGGACGCACAAACGGATAGACAGACAGTTTGACGCAAGTATGGACGGACAGAGAGACGGATGGACTCACGGACAGACCGACACACGGAAGCCCGGACGGATGGAAGCACAGACAAACGGACGAAAGCACAAATGTATGAACGAACGATTCGCCCCACGAATCATCATTTTGTCCGTGTATATGCTGTGAAAAGCACTAACGCTATCTATTGTGCAACTCATCAAGTGGCTACATAATACTAGTACGACTACAGAGGAGGGAACGACCCACGGCTTCAAGAGCGTTGCCTCTAAATGATTTTTGAAGTTCCAAGTTCCCCATTCGCCATTTGGTCATACGGCAGCTGAAGCCTCGAAGTTCCCCGTTGCCGTTGATGCAAAAATTCAAAAAGTATTTTCTTTATTGAAATAGAAATTGTAATAATAAAACTTGTCACAAACAAATAACTGTTTATTTGCTTTCAATTTAAGTAAACTGTGATTTTTAATTGGGCGACCACTTGGTGCAAATTGGATTTCAGTATAGATAAAAATGGCAATTCTGTGGAATGAGTGATCTTTTCTTGTAGAGGTTAACAGCTTAAAATGTCAAAAAATATTTTTGATCAAAATATCTTTTCTGTGAAGTAAGTAGTCACAGCGCAGATATTCATACAAAGTGAAGTATTGCAATGAGAAAATGCAAACATAACACATTTTGGCTGAATTTTTGCAGACGTATGTGGCCGAAAAATTATATTAATATTACTGAGTTTCAAACACCTTACATAAGCCCTTTTACTTAACATGTGCCAAACTTGGTATAAAAAAAGGAGCGATATTTGTAAATTATTTTTTTTACAAACAACACTCCAACAACATTCTGGGACGTTTAAAAGGCAACCACGAGACCAAAATTTTTTTTTCTCCGATATATTCTAGCAGTTCACTGTTTTCAGTGCATTGAATCAGCAAGACTTTTTTTTTTTCAGACACATTTGCCATAGCAACTAAATTGGCTCGAAAATTTGAAATAAAGTGACCCTGTTACTTTCATTTCATGACCATTGCATAGTGCTAAATTAGGACCATTGGTTTCAATCATGCTGGCAGGCTGAGAAAGCATAACTCCTTCCCGATGCAACGTAGGCTGTTCAGTGGCTGTGCGTGTTGTGTTCCCAGGTATATATGCTGCCCAGTCTTACATTTGGGCTGCAACACATGCTTAGATACTGCGCAGTATGTATAACAATACAGTGTTTTTGTGGAACAAAAAACTAATAATACGCTTCATATAGCGAAAATACCTTTATCATCTGAAGTACTTAGCGAAGTTAAACGCAAAAGCGAGGCGATGGCAATAAAACTCTGAATAACAAGAATACTTTGAAAGTTACACATGATGGAAACATTCTGAATAAAATGCGCTTGAATGTTAGCAGTTATGTTCAAACAAGCGTTTGCACTGTTAAAGTAGGCAATTCGCCCACACACACAGACGAAAGGTCTGTTCAAACAAAAGTCCAGCTTCCGTGCTCGATACGCTACAGAGGCACAGCTGTCGGCAGTGTCACGCTACGTTGCGGGTGAACGAAAATATCGATGCAGACGAATTTAACGAAATTGAATGTATTAGCAAGTAGGCAAACTTAGCGAGGTGCACCTAACGTGAAGCAATATGCGGTGTTGTCACCCGATGCATCCACCCGAGTTATCACGACAGTTTTGCCGCACAAAACGAAAAAGGACCGAAAAGAATGACATGCTCACCACGCCCTTGTTTTTTGTTCTCGGTCTTTTTGTGCAATAAGAAAAAAAGAGAGTAAATGAACTACCAACATGCCCAAGCATTTGCGTCTTAGATACGGTTGATGCTTAGAGCTAACAGGCGCCATCCCCACACATGTATTCATTAGTAAACTAAAATTGATGTGCATCCCGAGCGGGCCCCATTAAAGACGGCTACCAACAAAGGACACCGCAAAAATCTGTTCAATTTCTTCGCTGAACCTCAGCGGTGCACGCTCACTCTGTACTCCAAGCAATCTAAAAAAACAATAAAAAAACTTGCCCACAATCACATTTCGCCATTATCCCTCTGAAACAGTTCGGACAAATATTCTCGCTAAGTAAAGAAATCCTGATTTGTCATCAACTCGTTGAAAACAAAACTGTTTGAGGGCATTATTCTTGTGCTCACGCAGTTAACAAAGTGCTGAACGGAACAAAGTGAGAGCGGTACTCACTATTTCATTTCGAGTGCTCCACAATATGGATCCACAGGTCCAGTCTTCAGGATGGTGCACCTTCACAATAATCAGCACTGACAGAAAACACAGGTCGAGCACACAGCGCAGGCACATTTCAAACTAAACACCGACTAATAAACTCTACCGATCAAGAAGGCTCACGCACCAAACACACACACATGAGAGGGTGTTTCACCAGCGCACGCAGTAACACGTGAGACCACGCCGGTCCCTTTCCCGCGCTCTGCGCCCGCCGCGCAGCGATCCCGGGCAGCCAAGGTTGTCTAGGCGACGAGACTTCATGGCGTCGGTGCACTTTCAGACCGGCTAGATGTGGTTTAACGCTAGCTCCGACAATTTACTGATAGCGCGAGCGCTGCTTTTTTGTAGGGTTAGCAACACTGGCCTCGCTGAGCCGATTTCGCGTGGCACTGGTCTGCGCATGCGCAATGATACTCCGCTGCCGCCGCGCGTGGCTCGCCGCCGGTGTGCGCGCAATTCGATGCGCTCCGCAGACGATCAGTGGCGTCACGCACCGGAGCCGGCACCTCCTTCGCACTCGGCCGCCGCCGGTGTGCGCTTTCCAGAGGAGTGCCGTCATAGCCTTGGTAAACATACGGACGCCCACGCGCGCCTTTCCACTTACCTCCAATTCCGGAAAGCTGCTCGAACACATTATTCATAAACACATAACTGAGTTTCTTGAAACGAATAATCTTCTGTCCTGCACACAACATGGATTTCGTCGCGGCTTCAGCACATTAACGCAACTGGTGGAATTTTCGCATGATATTATTAGTAATTTAGACATTGTAATTAAATTGATGCTATATTTATAGATTTCTCGAAGGCTTTCGACACCGTCATACACAGCAAGCTTCTAGGTAAACTACTGGTAATTTTAAATAATCCTCAAATGATTGACTGGTTAGCAAGCTTTCTAAACTCGCGCTCTCACTTCGTCTCATTCAATTCCAAGTCGTCCTCAGCCGTAAAAGTCACATCTGGTGTTCCCCAGGGCTCCTTTCTCGGTCCACTTTTATTTCTGATTTTTGTAAAGGACCTTCTTAGCAATATTAGGTTCCAAGTTCGCCTGTAAGCCGACGACTGTGTATTTTACCAGGTAATTAGTTCTAATGATCATGCCATACTTCAGGATTCTTTCTCGCAGTTTTGTTCTTGGTGCTCGGACTGGCAGATGCGCATAAATTTCCAAAAAACAGTAGTTTTGTCCTTTACTAACAGCCATTCACCATCGCGATATGCATACTCCTTCAACAACATTGCAGTTCCCCGAGCACAGACGTACAAATACCCTGGCGTTATGCTCACACACAACATGCAATGGTCGCATCACATAGACTATATTACGTCTAAAGCATTAAAAAAGTTAGGTTAATTAAGACGTACATCATCTAAATCGCCAAAATCGACCAAATTACTAAGGTACAAAACACTCATCCGCCCTATATTAGAGTACGCTTCGTGTGTGTGGAATCCATACAAAGCGGGTGACGTGAATAAAATGGAATCTGTTCAAAGGAAGTCTGTTCGCTTCATTTTTCATCGCTATGACCATAATTTTTCGCCCTCATCTGCAATGAAATCTTTGAAGTTATCTCCTTTGTGCGCTAGGCGTGATATTGATTCTTTGATACTTTTGCACTCTTATGTTCACTCATCATGCCGGCTTTGTAATGATAATTACATCGTGTATGCACATGCTCTGCCAACTAGACGTGGTCACAATCTTAACATAAGGCCATTCTTCGCGCGCACTAATATGTTCAAACACAGTTTCTTTTCGAAAATTATTGCCTACTGGAACGAACTACCAGGTTCGGTTCGTGAAATAAATATGTCAGATTTTTTGAAGGCACTGGAATGACATTGTTGTCTTCATTTTTTTTCTCATTTATGTACCCGATTGTGCTTAGAATGTGGCCACAATTGTTGTGAATTGTTCTGATGAAGAACTTGTTTCGATGTTACTCATATTCTTTCCTACTGTATGTACCCCACTCCTGCAATAGCCCTGCATTGAGTGGTAGTATTTGAAAATAAATAAATAATAAAAAAGTAACAAGGTAATTATAGAGTGGGAAAAACAGGTATCGAAGCGCACAGAGGTAAAACGGGGGCTTAGGCAAGGATGTCCTCTGTCACCCTTGTTATTTATGATGTGCCTACAAGGATTAGAGGCCAAATTAGAGGGAAGTGGACTTCGCTTCAACCTCTCTTTCATCAAACAAGGAAAACCCATCAAACAGGCACTACCAGCATTGATGCACGCAGGTGATATAGTGCTAATGGCCGACAACAAGGAAGATTTGCAAAGATTGATGGACATCGGCGGTCATGAGGGAGATAGGTTAGATTTCAGATTCAGTAAGGAAAAATCAGCAGCCAATATTTTTATAGATAACGAAGGTAGTGAGGTTAGGATAAGGGAGGTAACGCTAAAAATAACAGATTAATACAAATATCTGGGCGTATGAATAAGCAATGGGACCGAGTACCTAAAGGAACACGAAACATAAGTAACAAGTAAAGGTAACAGCAATGCAGCAGTCATGAAAAACAGGGCACTGTGGAATTACAATAGGTATGATGTTGTGATTGGAATATGGAGAGGGGTCATGGCTTCTGGTCTGACGTTCGGCGATGTAGTCTTCTGCATAGGATCAGAAGGTCAAGCAAGATTAGAATTTAGGCAACGTGGAATAGGTAGGCTTGCTTTAGGAGCTCACAGGAATACACCAAATCAGGGATTACAAGGTGATATGGGATGGACATCATTTCAGGGCAGGGAAGCTAGCAGCAAGATAAAACTTGAGAAGCGATCGAGAGAAATGGGGAAGGAGCGTTGGGCTAGGAAGTTTTTCAGCTACTTGTACTGTCGATACAAAATGGAGGAAGCTAACCAGAAAATTGACGGGTAAATACTTAGAAAACAGCAGTGGCCAAACCAAAAACAACTATCGGTTAAGAAGAAAGTGAAAAAAACGGTGACTGACATGTCGAGAATTGGCATAATTATGAAGTCCGCACTAGAGATGTATCTAACTTTTAAGCAGGATATGGCCAAGCAAAGGATCTATGATAATACTCGGGGTAATCCTCTACTGTTTGAGGCCAGGACAGAAGTATAGCAAACCAAGACGTATTGGGCCAAATATGAAGGGGTAGACACGGCATGCAGTGTATGCGGAGAGGAAGAGAAAACTGCTGAACACTTGATAATGTTCTGTAAAGGGCTTCACCCTAAAGTTCAGGATGATGGCGCAGAGTTTGTCAAAGCACTGGGGTTTAGAGACAAAGAGGCCAAAATAGACTTTAAGTGGATAGAATTAACTAGAAGGAGGTTACCTGATTGGGGGCTAAAGTCAAGGCACGAGTGAGAAATAAACTATTCACTGCAAGGTACCAGTCCTATACTTCACTATTTAAAGGAAAAAAGATAAATCTAGTTGTTGGTAAATTAAGTACTGCGGCTAGGTGGCGTCAGCCGCCGCTCGATCTAAACGGTACAGCCACATTAATCCATCCACCCTTAAGGGCTGGATGAGTGGGTGGGCTGAGAACAACAACGCGCTCACAGACTTGCACAACGGTTTCAGAGCTGACCGACGCCTGGAAGACAACCTCTTCGTGCTGATGCAAACCAGTGCGATGACTCGCAAGGAGTCCAGAAACCTGTTTGGTTGCTTTCTTGACGTAGCTAAGGCATATGACAAACCAGTGCGATGGCTCGCAAGGAGTCCAGAAACCTGTTTGGTTGCTTTCTTGCCGTAGCTATGGGATATGACAGTGTCCCACATGAATCCTTATTCCAGCGGATGTCGGTATGTCAGAGGCGTGGGTCGGCCTAATGCTTCATTTGTACAAATATAACCCAGAAATAGCGTGCTTTGACGGAGCCCAGTCCCGACCAGTAATGGTAACACGGGGACTTATGCAGAGCTGCCACCTCTCACCCCTCTGCTGTGCAAGATATATGTTTCTGGACTGGAACATATGCTCTTAGCATCCCGTATTGGCTTCACACTCAGCCACCTGTACGATGGAATGCGCGTGACTTGGCAGCTGCCGAGCTTAGTCTATGCTGACGACCTGGTCGTGCTAGCCAAAAGCCCAACCAACCTGCAACAACTCCATTAGACTCCCACCCTAATGCCGGCATATACCTGCCAGGAGGAGATCAGATATACAGTGGGTCACTGAATATTGGTACCTCAGGGTGGTATTGAGCACCTGCGGTGACTTGTGGAGGGCGCATGAAATACATCTGCGCAAGGCTTCGCAGAGGGCAGCAAACGTGCTGCACAGAAAAAGCCTATGGAAATGCAACTGTTTTCTCCTCATCCGAGACTTGTGGAATGCTATTCATGTCCCAGGCTTCACATTTGCTAATGTCATACTGTGCCTCAATGTGACAACCAGGCAATGGCTGGAGCTTGGCCAGCGAGAGGTGGGCCGTATGGCCCTTGGATGCCACGGGCGTGTTCCCATAGAGGCCATTCAGGGTGACCTGGGATGGCCCCTATTTGAGGCGCGCAAGGCGAGAAGTAAGGCTAATTACGAAGTACGCCTGTGACTCATGGACGACGAATGATGGCCCAGGTGACTGTTCAGATATGCGAGTTTAACCGGCACAGAAACGCAGTGGGGCAGGCGCCTGGGCATCCTGAGAACAAAGTTTGGCTTCTATACAAACCCTGTGATTGAGGACAAGGTGTACAAGTGGGCCCATGCAGTGAATACGCAGGTGTGTGAGGAGGAGACAGAGCAGTGGTGGCGTGCCGTGGAAGATAAATCCACACCACTCACATACCGCACTCACAAGGCCGAGATTGCCATGGAGCCCCTTTATGATAACAGCGGTGGCAGCGCACTTCTTTTTGGGGCACGTGCAGGAGGGCTGCGTACGCTGGCATACCGTCGCAGGTTCGACACATCGACTGACATGGCCCGGCTCATATGCCAAATATGCGGCACTGAAGAGAAGACCACAGAACATATCGTCCTCCACTGCGCTGACTTGGGCCCGAGTCAGCTAGAGGGCACCACCTTCACGCTGGCACTGGGATTCCGAGGAGATATGAAGAAGAGCACAGCGGTGGCCAGAGCGGTCCCCATCACAAAACAGATTGGTGCAGTGGTGGCGCAGAGCGCGCAGACAGTGCCGACTCGCAGACAATGTTGACGTTTAGACAATGTAGCTGGTCTGCAAGGAGACACTGGCTGGCTGTTGCAAACGAGATAACTCGTTTTGTGTGTGTGTGCATGTATGTGTGTGTGTCACATTTTGTTTTTCTCTGTATCTCTTCTCTCTACGTCTTCTTCTTTTCTTTATTCCCTCTTTTTTTCTGGATAAGGCAGGTGAGAGCTGCCTACCCGTTCCAAAGTGCAAGACCACAATCCATCATCATTACGAAGGAGGTTGGAAGACAATCTGTTTGAACTGACGCAGTGCATGGAAATAGCAGAACAGGAACACAGGCCCCTGTGGCTAGCATTTTTAATATCAATGGAGCGTAAATTATTGTGGTTCAAGAGGACTTGTGGAGAATACTGGACACACAAGGTGTGAAAGATGGAGTCACTAATCTTATAAAAGATATCTATAAAAGTGAAAAGGTGGTTATAAAGAGAGAAAAGCAGTATCCAAGCCCACAGAGGTAAAATGGGACCATAGGCAGGGATGTCATCTGTCACCTTTTTATTCATGATGTACCTACAAGAACTACAGGCCATATTAGAGGGAAGTAGACTTGACTTCAACCTATCTTTCATCAAACAAGAATAACTCATTGAACACGCACTACCAGCATTGATGTACGCAGATGATATAGTGCTAATGGCTGGCAACAAGGAAGATTTGCAGAGATTGATGGACGTCTGCGGTAATGAGGGAGATAGGTTAGATTTTAGATTCAGTAAGGAAAAATCAGCAGTCATGCTTTTATAGATAACGAAGGTAGTGAGCTTAGAATACGGGAAGTCACGCTAGAGATAACAGATAAATGCAAATATCTGGGCGTATGGAGAAGCAATGGGACCGAGTACCTAAGGGAACACGAAATATACGTGACGACTAAAGGTAACAGGAATGCAACAGTGATGAAGAAGTGGGCACGGTGTAATTACAATAGGTATGATGTTGTGAGAGAAATATGGAAAGGGGTCTTGGTTCCCGGTCTGACGTTCGGCAATGCAGTCTTGTGCATGAGATCTGAAGTTCAAGCAAGATTAGAAATTAAGCAACGTGGAATAGGTAGGCTTGCTTTAGGAGCTCACGGGAATACACCAAATCAGGGCGTACAAAATGATATAAGATGAACACCATTTGAGGGCAGGGAACCTAGCAGCAAGATAAAATTTGAGAAGCGATTGATAGAAAAGGGGAAGGAGCGTTGGGCTAGGAAGGTTTTCAGCTATTTGCACATGGAGGAAGGAAACCAGAAAATTGACGGGTAAATACTGAGAAAGCAGCATAAGGCCAAACCAAAAAGAACTATTGGTTAAGAAGAAGGTGAAGGAAATGGAGACTGACATGTGCAGAATTGGCACGATTAAGAAGTCAGCACTAGAGATCTATCTATATTTTAAGCAGGAAATTACTAAGAAAAGTATCAATGATAATACTGAGGGTAGTCCTGAACTGTTTGAGGCCAGGACAGAAGTATCGCAAACCAAGACATATCGGGCAAAATAGGAAGCAGTAGACAAGGCATGCAATGCATGCGGAGAGGAGAAGGAAACTGTCGAACACTTGAAAATATTCTGTAAAGGGCGTCACCCTATAGTTCAGTATAATGGCGCACAGTTTTTCAAAGCACTGGTGTTTAAAAATAGAGTGAGCAAAATAGACTTTAAGCGGCTAGAATTAACTCAAAGGAGGCTATCTGATTGGAGGCTAAAGTCAAAGCACCAGTGAAAATTAAACGATTCACGGCAAAGTAGCAGTCCTATATTTCACTATTTAAATGGAAAAAAGATGAATTTATTTGGTCGCTCGCCAAGTATTACGGCTAGTTGGCGTTAGCCGCCGCCTGATCTAAAGTGTACAGCCACATCAATCTATCCATCCACCCATCTATGATGTTTGCACGTTTCTGGCAGTTTCGTCGGGCGCGTACGTCATCGTCTTTTTTTCAATTACGGTGGCACTCTGACACTAATGCTTCTGTATGCACTCTCAAGGCACGAAAACAAAGTCATTGTTTCGTCCCGGGGCTCACTACAGGCTACAAGTCATTTAAAAAAAGAAGCATGCGTTGTTTGGCGTTCCAAAGGACGAAGCTCTGTTAGCGCAGTGGCGGAGAGTTCTCCCACGCGCAAACAAGCTACATCAAGAAAACTCGGTTCTGCGCGAGAAGATATTCGGCGAGAGGTAAAGGGTGAAGCCCTTTACAGAAATACTCAAAATCAAGGGGAACGTTGGATGGATGGATGGGTTCGTGTAGCTGTACCCTTTAGATCGGGCGGCGGCTAACGCCACCTAGCCGTAATACTTAGTGAACCACCAACTATATTTATCTTTTTTCCCCTTTAAATAGTGAAGTATAGGACTGGTACTTTGCAAGAGTAGCTTATTTTCACTCGTGCCTTCAGTTTAGCCACCAATCACATAATCTCCTTGTAGTTAATTCTACCCGCGTGTAGTCTATTTTGCCCTCCCTGTCTCTAAACCCCACTGCCTTGAAAAACTGCGCCATCATCCTGAACTATAAGGTGAAGCCCTCTACAGAACATTATCAAGTGTTCTGCAGTTTCCTCCTCCTCTCCGCACACACTGCATACCGTGTCTGCTAACCCTTCGTATTTTGCCTGATATATCTTGGTTCACAATACTCCTGTCCTGGCCTCAAACGGTAGAGAACTACTCGGAGTATTATCATAGATCTTTTCCTTGGCTCTTTCCTGCTTAAAAGTTCGTAGATCTCTAGTTCGGACTTCTTAATAATATCGACTCTCCACATGTCAGTCTGCCTTTCCTTCACCTGCTTCTTAATCAATAATTCTTTTTGGTTTGGGCCCCTACTGTTTTTTAAGTATTTACCAGTCAGTTTTCTGATTCGCTTCCTCCATTATGTATCGACATTCGTCATGTACAAGTAACGGAAAACCTTCCTAGCTCAGTGCTCCTCCCCCATTTCTCTCAATCGCTTCTCAAATTCTATATTGCTGCTACCTTCCCTGCCCTCAAGTGATGTCCGTGCCATATCATCTTGTACTCTCTGATTTGGTATATTCCCCTTAGCTCCTAAAACAAGCCTACCTATTCCACGTTGCTTAATTTCTAATCTTGCTTGAACTTCTGATCTTATGCACAAGACCGCATTGCCGAACGTCAGACCCGGAACCATGACCCCTTTCCATATTCTTCTCACAACACCATCCCTCATGTGATTCCACAGGGCCCTAGTTTTCATCACTGCTGCATCGAGTAACTTTTAGTGGTTACGTATATTTCGTGTTCCCTTGGGTACTCAGTTCTCATGCGTATCCATGCGCCCAGATATTTGTATTTATCCGTTATCTTTAGCGTGAGCCCCTGTATCCTAAGCTCACTACCTTCATTATGAATAAAAATCATGACTTCTGATTTTTTCTTACTGAATCAGAAATCTAACCTGTCTCTCTCATTACCGCAGATGTCCATCAATCTCTTCAAATCTTCCTTGTTGTCAGCTACTAGCTTTATATTATCTGCGTACATCAATTCTGGTAGTGACTGTTCAATGAGTTTTTCTTGTTTTATAAAAAAGAGGTTGAAGTCAAGTCCCCTTCCCTCTAATTTGGCCTCTAAGCCTGGTAGGTACATCATGAATAATAGGGGGACAGAAGACACCCCTGCCTAAGCCCCCGTTTTAGCCCTGTGGGCTTGGATACCTGTTTTTCCCGCTTTATAACTACCTTGTTACTTTTATAGATATCATTTAAAAGAATAGAGACTCCATCTTCCACACCTTGTGTGTCCAGTATTCCCCACAACTCCTCTTGAACCACGTTATCGTACGCTCCCTTGATATCCCAAAATGCTAGCCACAGTAGCCTGTGTCCGTTTTCTGCTATTTCGATGCACTGCGTCAGTGAGAACAGATTGTCTTCCAACCTCCTGTGTTTTCGATATCGATTCTGCAGTTCCCCTAGCACCCCCTTATCCTCTATACATGCCTGCTTTCTTTCTATTATATTGTAACGAACAAGTGCCGGAAGCTAAAACAGCTATTTATTAATGGCGAACTTGTGCCCGTCAACTAAATACCCAAAAATTGTGAGCTCACTGGTCAAAAACTCGTCAACTTCTCTAGCGTTTCACCTCGAGCTGCTCCTCGAAAAACCGCCAGCATTCCTTGTCCAGCGCGTGATGTGGTGACACGTGCAGCCAGCGTTGCATGGCGCGTTTAGCTTGGCGTGTTTGGCTTGTCAGTTGGTGCGGCAGAATTCATAAGAGCAGGAAGCGGGGCAAGACTTCGGTAGGTGCCTAACAACATGCGGCATTAGTCCCCCTCCTGAAACGCATCGTCCCGATGCGTACGCTGACGTCGAACAGTTTTGTAGAGGAGTATTTATCTGATGTTTGAGCACATTTATCAGTTGTCTTGTTTAGTGCCTTTCGTAGTACGGTTTCATTCGTACTACATGTACGACTTCTGGGCGATTCCTGCGTCGGGTTGAGCACACTTGCTCTTCAGGAATTACTGCGTAGTTTAGCGTGCCTAACTGGCGAGGTACTTTGTAAGGGCCGAAATAGTGCCGCATCAGTTTTTCCGATAGGCCAGGTGCGCGTATAGGCGTCCACACCCACACTTTGTCTCCGGGGTTGTACTGCACGTCTCTCCGCTTCAGATTATAGCGACTTGCATCGGAGCCTTGTTGCAAAATAATACGATGTCTTGCCAATTGCCGTGCCTCTTCTGCCCTTTCTATGTAGTCGCTGATGTGTGGGTCACTCTCATTCGAATCGTTGACAGGTAACATCGCGTCTAAGGTCGTTGTGACAGTCCGACCATAAACAAGTTGAAATGGCGTGAAGTGTGTCGTTTCTTGCACTGCGGTATTACACGCAAATGTTGCATAAGGCAAAATACTGTCCCATGTCTGGTGCTCAACGTCCACATACATCAAGATCATGTCGGCGAGAGTTCTATTGAGCCTTTCGGTTAATCCGTTTGTTTGCGGGTGGTATGCTGTAGTCCTTCTATAATCGGTGTGGGTGAGCTTCATAACAGACTGCATCAAACGGGCAGTAAATGCTGTTCCTTTGTCTGTAATGACAACCTGTGGTGCGCCATGTCGTAGTACAATCTGAGTGACGAAAAACTGGGCTACTTTCTTCACCGTTCCTTTCGCGAGAGGTGATGTCTCAGCATATTGAGTCATGTAGTCTGTTGCTACAACAATCCAGCGCTTTCCCGATGAAGAGAGAGGAAATGGACCAAGCAAATCCATTCCCACTTGCTGAAATGGCCCTTTTGGTGGCTCGATTGGTTGCAACAGACCCGCTGGTTTCGATGGTGGTATTTTACGTCTCTGGCAATCGCGGCATGACTTAACATAATGGTGCACCGAATCCCTTCATTTCGGCCAATAATACTTCCGGCGAATTCTGGCCAAAGTGCGGCTACTACCCATATGGCCAGCCGATGGGTCGTCATGACACGCTTCCAAGATTTCTGCTCGCAGTGATGATGGTACAAGAAGCAGAAACGTCTCACCGCTGTTTACGAAGTTGCACTTGTATAGGACGTCGTTCCGGAGAACATAGGATGTCAAACCACGGACGAAAACTCGTGGTACCTCAGTTTGGTGACCCTCCAAGTATTGGATAAGCGGGCGTAGTTCCGGGTCCTCTCGCTGAAGACGAGCCATCTCCGACACATTCAGAACTACAAGAAATGGGATGACTTGTTCTTGGTCAGATGATGGAGACTCAACAGGTGCGCGAGACAGGCAATCCGCGTCATTGTGCTTCAGACCGGACTTGTAGACCACAGTGATGTCGTGTTCCTGCAGACGCAGGCTCCATCTAGCAAATCTTCCTGACGGGTCATTGTTGTTTGCCAGCCAACACAATGAATGATGATTACTGATTGCTCGAAACGGTCTGCCGTAGAGGTATGGGCGAAACTTGCTGATGGCCCATATAACTGCGAGACACTCTTTCTCTGTCGCTGAGTAATTAGACTCAGCATTCGATAGAGTGCGGCTCGCGTAAGCAATGACCTTTTCTTCTCCATTTTGCCACTGAACGAGGATGGCACCGAGGCCAACGTTACTCGCGTCGGTATGTATGTCTGTATCGGCCTCTTCGTCAAAATGGGCAAGTATTGGAGGAGACTGCAAACGGCGTCGCAACTCTGAGAAAGCCGCTTCTTGTTCCTCCCGCCAAGAGAATAGTACACTTTCTTTCGTTAGCCGTGTCAAAGGTTCAGTGATCTTAGCAAAGTTTTCAACAAAGCGTCTGTAGTAGGCACATAGTCCCAGGAATCGTCTGACGGCCTTCTTGTCTTGCGGTTTCGGAAAATTTTCAACTGCTGCAATCTTTTCCGGGTCTGGGCGGACGCCTTCCGCACTAACTATGTGCCCAAGGAACCGAAGCTGACGAAATCCAAAGTGACACTTTTGCGGTTTGATGGTCAGTGCTGCCACGCGAATGGCATCCAGTACCATTCTCAGTCGGTGGATGTGCTGCTCGAAGGTAGAAGAAAAAACCACTACATCGTCGAGGTAGACGAGACACTATTGCCACTTGAGTCCGGAGAGCACAGTGTCCATCATGCTCTGGAAGGTAGCGGGAGCAGAGCACAAACCGAAAGGGAGCACTTTGAACTCGTATAGTTCGTCTGGGGTCACAAACGCCGCCTTCTCGCGATCTCGTTCGTCCAGCTCGATCTGCCAATATCCACTTTTTAAGTCCAATGATGAAAAGAAGTGAACATTGCGTAACTTATCCAAGGCATCATCGATCCGTGGAAGTGGGTAAACATCACGCTTTGTGACTTGGTTCAGCTTTCTGTAGTCAACGCAAAACCGTAGAGTGTTGTCCTTCTTTTTGACTAGCACTACCGCTGATGCCCACGGACTGTTGGATGGCTCGATTACATCATCTTTGAGCATTTCCTGCACTTGGTTCTTGATGGCTTCCCTTTCTTTTGGCGCTACTCGGTATGGGCGCTGATGCACAGGTCTCACGTGTTCATCGACCACGATACGGTGCTTTGCGACGGGAGTACGTCCGACTTTCGACGAGGTGGAGAAGCACTCGGCGAACTCTCTGATGAGGTCAGCAATCTGTTGCTTCTGAGAGATGACGAGAGCTCTCTGTCAATGTCTACTGACTAGAGTACGTTATCTACTGTCTCCGAAGCTTTATCAAGAGTGCAAACATCTGATACTTGCACGTACTCATGTAGCGATGCTACGGATGTTCCCTTCGCAACATGCTGCAGCTCATTTCGAAAGTTATTTAATAGGACATGCGCACATCCATCACGAAGGCTCACCAGGCCTCTTGCCACGCATAGTCCTTTTTCTAGTAGCAGTCCGATGTTTCCGTCAGCTAATCCGTCACAGTCACGAAGAACTTCACTCCTCACAAGAACGGTCACGCTGGAACGTGGTGGCACGGTTACATCTTCGTCCACAATGCGGAGAGGTAGAACGATCAGTTTCTCCGCACGACAGAAGGCGATGGCATTCTCCGTAGAAAACGAAACCTGGGACTCTTGCAAGTCAATGACTGCATTGTTTGTTTGCAAAAAGTCCAGGCAACATCATCGTTGAGCATTTTCTGCACTTGGTTCTTGATGGCTTCCCTTTCTTTTAGCGCTACTCGGTATGGGCGCTGATGCACAGGTCTCACGTGTTCTTCGACCACGATACGGTGCTTTGCGACGGGAGTACGTCCGACTTTCGACGAGGTGGAGAAGCACTCGGCGAACTCTCTGATGAGGTCAGCAATCTGTTGCTTCTGAGATGACGAGAGCTCTCTGTCAATGTCTACTGACTGGAGTACGTTATCTACTGTCTCCGAAGCTTTATCAAGAGTGCATACATCTGAGACTTGCACGTACTCATGTAGCGATGCTACGGATGTTCCCTTCGCAACATGCTGCAGCTCATTTCGAAAGTTAGTTAATAGGACATACGCACATTGATCACGAAGGCTTACCAGGCCTCTTGTCACGCATAGTCCTTTTTCTAGTAGCAGTTCGATGTTTCCATCAGCTAATCCGTCACGGTCACGAAGAACTTCACTCCTCACAAGAACGGTCACACTGGAACGTGGCGGCACGGTTACATCTTCGTCCACAATGCGGAGAAGTAGAACGATTGGTTTCTCCGCACGACAGAAGGTGATGGCATTCTCCGTAGAAAACAAAACCTGGGACTCTTGCAAGTCAATGACTGCATTGTTTGTTTGCAAAAAGTCTAGGCCTACAATCAGTTCCCGGGAGCACTCAGGAAGCACAATAAAGCTGCCGACATACACAATCCTCTTATTCCTATGCTTGCGGTGCATAACCCCACGGGACTAAGTGCCCTCCAGTGGTACGTATCTGAGGTCCGGTCTACTCAGTCATCACCTTCTTAAGCTTCTTTGCGAGAGCATTACTGACAACGGAATAGTCTGCACCAGTGTCTATTAGTGCAACCGCCTCGACGTCGTCGATCGTGACTAATATCTCGGAGGTAACGTCGCTACTACTGCACTTGACCGTCGTTGCGTAACTGCCACCGTCCTGTCGGGCTAACAATGGAGGGTCTTCAGTTGTCAGTATATCAGCGGCCTCACCTCCAGAGGTCGCTGGCTCTAGTTTTCCCGCCGCGGGCTAGGTGAACGTGATCTTCGGAGATTAGATGACGGACGAGGACTCGGCGACCGATAGCGCATCGGTGCTGTCGAACGCGACTCCGGTTGTTGCGTGTCTTGAGGTGAATAGCGTGAAGACAACTATTCTTCGATTTTGTAGGGCCGTTCACCATTCCGTGGGCATGGTGCATTGACTGGAAATCCACGCAGTCCCGCTCGACGATACTGGCACGCCCGGTAAAGGTGACCTGCTTCTCCGCAGTGGTAGCAAAGGGGCCGCCGGTCTACAGTGCGCCATACATCGCTCTTACGTGGTCTTGCTTCCGGCATTGGTAGCAGCGTGCTCGGAATAAACGTCGGAGGCATCACAGCAGTCGCAGCCGTTCGATTCATGCGTCCGAAGTCCTGTCGTACAGCTTGCGCGTACGACAACTGAGGCGGAGGCTCCGGTTGTGCGCGCTGTAGTACCTGAGGTTGTGGTTGTAGAACCGCTTGCTGCACTTCTTCGCGCACAACGTCGGCAAGTGAGGACATCGCTGGATAAGCTCGAGTCATGTGTATTTTCTGGAGTTCTTGCCTAACGACAGCCCTCACCATTTCACGCAAGAGATCAATGTTACTCGTGAGGGTTGTCGACGCCGCGCTAACAGATGAGACGCTTACGTCCCTGTTGTATTGGCGCGCGCGCTGCTGCAGGGTCTTTTCTATCATGGTCGCCTCTGATCTGAACTCAGCAAGAGAGCGCGGCGGATTACGCACCAGGCCTGCAAAAAGCTCCTCCTTTAATCCACGCATCAGGTGCCGCAACTTCTTTTCCTCAGCCATGTTCTGGTCGGCCTGGCGGAACAGTCGAGACATGTCTTCAATGTATATGGCGACGCTCTCGTTGTTCCGTTGGTATCGCGTCTGAACAGTGGCCTCTGCCTTTTCTTTGCGGTCCGTGTTTGGGTACGTAGCAAGAAACTCTCTTCGAAAGTCGTCCCACGATAACAAGGACGCTTCGTGGTTTTCGAACCACGTACGTGCAGAATCTTGCAGTGCCACGTAGACGTAGCAAAGTTTCCGGTCTTCGTTCCAACCGTTCAGTCTGGCAACACGTTCGAAACCGTCGAGCCAGTCCTCGGAATCCTCGAAAATATCACCGTGAAATACCTCTGGTATGCGGGGCCGGTCCATGACAATATGCGAGGGAAACGAAGTCGCTTAGTCGCTTAGGTGGCCATTGCAGCGGCTACGGAACTTACGTCCTCCGCTGGTCTCGAAGAATCGAAGAGGGCGCCAAACTCAGGCTGCTCACCTCGTAAGCGACGACTCGTTCGTTGGTGTACGGGAGTCAACAGCGCTGGCTCCAACCTTCTGGGTTCTGGGCTATGTTCCCTATGCTGAGATGGGCTTGGAATCATAC
Source organism: Rhipicephalus microplus (assembly GCF_043290135.1). Lineage (NCBI taxonomy): Eukaryota > Metazoa > Arthropoda > Arachnida > Ixodida > Ixodidae > Rhipicephalus > Rhipicephalus microplus. Next base: position 27,938,068 of record NC_134700.1, read on the forward strand.
CCCGCACCTCGACCAGTTTGTAACGAACAAATACAGAGCCGGAAGCTAAAACAGCTATTTATTAATGGCGAACTTGTTCCCAACTAAATACACAAAAATTGTGAGCTCACTGGTCAAAACATCGTCAACTTCTCTAGCGTCTCGCCTCGACCTGCTCCTCGAAAAACCGCCAGCGTTCCTTGTCCAGCACGTGATCTGGTGACACGTGTAGCCAGCGTTGCATGGCGCGTTTAGCTTGGCGCGTTTGGCTTGTCAGTTGGTGTGGCAGAATTCATAAGAGCAGGAAGCGGGGCAAAACTTCGGTAGGTGCCTAACAACATGCGGCAATATTTTGCATTGCCAGCCAGTAGACCACTGATGTAACTGCTATAGGATGGTAGTTGTTTATGGCAGCTTTGTCCATCTTTCCTTTATAGATCATACTCATCCTGCTAAGTTTCCATCCATCGGGGACTTCACCATCGATTATTGTTTTGATCACTGCCTCTCTCAAGGTCTGTTGAGACTTCGGACCCAATGTCTTTATCAGCATAATTGGAATGCCATCTGGGCGTGTTTATGTAGTACTACAAACCCCGTGCTCAACCATTTCCAACTACCGTTGTAAAGAAAGGACACAAAAGTCCTGTGTTTAGGTACGATTTGTGGCTAAAAGGACTTAAAAGCGCCGAGAATCGTCAAACCGAAACTGAAGAAGACGAGCGGAGGGCAGGTGGCACGAAGGCGATAACAAGAAAATGAAAAAGAAGAGGAGAAGAAGAAGGAACGTGCGAAAGCGAGCTCGAGCGTGGAGGCCACGAAGGCAGACGAAGCAGTGCGCCGCTCGAGAGGACGAGTTCCTGTGAGCGTTCCTGAGCCGGACGTGGGACCCGTACGTGTCGGCCAGGTCGAGCTCCGGCGTGTTCGCTCGGGGTCGAGTCCACCGGCCGGTACAAGGTGCAAGGACGGGGCCTGCTGAACGGCTCCTGTCTGGGTGCAGTGGCCGGGAGCAGGTTCGTGGGCGAGGCCTACCGGGCGTGGTCCTCGTGAGCCGGGGCCTGACCCTGAACGTCAGGAGTTGCGACCCTGACTGCTGGCCGCGACGTCTGACTAAACGGCGCTGCACACGGTAGCGCATCCGTGTGCCGTCAGCCGTTCCAGCCGCTCCAGCCGTGCCACCTTTGCCCTCGCGCACGTCGACGATCGCATCATGTCGGGACGACGGGCACCCAAACTGTGAGGCAGCGTTTTCCTCTTGCGAACTGAGAACTCTACGCGCTGGACTCAGAGTAATCGTAGCCGCGAGCTCTCCGCATGCTAGAGGTCTGACTCTCGTACATGTTGCGTGACGCGTGGCGTGTAGGGTTGGACATATAGTTTTATTTTCACCTGCCACTTCGTTCTCTAGTGTATAATATAACGCTTCTTTTGTTCGCATCCATTGTTGATGTTAATCCTTTTTCGTCCGCTATCAACAAACACAGTGACAAACGTCCTTAACCATCACAATTTCTGGCGTTCGCGACAGGACCAAGCTCTCGCCTCACATCTGAGAGCCTCACGTTGTTTGTGTGTGGCGGACGAAGATGGACGACAAGAGAAAGCTAGTTGAGCTAGGAAAGGAGATGGGGCTGAGTGGTGAGGTTTTGCTGGCATGGGTGAGCGCTGAGGAAAAAGAAATGAGAGACCAGAGAGCGAAAGATCGGGAGGAGGCACGGCTAGCAGCACAGGTGGAGCATGAGCGTGAAATAGCTCGCATGGAGGCTGAAAGGCTCCTGCTCGAGGAGCGACGTCGTGTCGCAGAAGCGCAGCGGCCGAGCACGAGTTCTGCGGACGATAGTATGGGTGGTGGTCAGAGTTTTCGCAGCCCACACAAAATGATTCCGCCCTACAATGAAAGTAGGGACGAACTGGATGCGTACATCCAGAGATTTGAGAGGGTTGCCATGAGCCAAGGCTGGCCAACCGACAAGTGGGCCCTGTCACTGAGCTTGTGTCTAACGGGAGAAGCCTTGACTGTGGTAGGATGGATGTCTGCAGAAGACTCTACGGACTACGCAAAGCTCAAGCAGACGCTCCTCCAGCGGTTCCGTTATACAGAGGAGGGATACCGCACGAAGTTTAGGGATGCCCGGCCCGAGAATACTGAGACAGGTCGACAGTTCGCGGGACGTCTCTGTGGATACTTCGACCATTGGCAGGAGCTGGCGAAGACTCCCAAAACATATGATGCACTGCGAGACAAGATGGTGTCCGAGCAATTCCTCAGGCGGTGCGACGAGAAGTTGGCTGTCTTCTTGAAGGAGCGAGGATGTCATAACCTGGACACGTTGGCAACGACGGCTGATCAATATTTGGAAGCTCAGGGAATTGTGAATCTCGCTAGAGGAAAAGACGAAAAAGGGAAACCGATGGCTACAGCTAAAGTTGACACTGTCAGCGAAAGCAAAGGAAAACCGCTTTGTTTTCTGTGCAACAAGCCGGGTCATCGAGCTTCCGATTTCTGGACAAAGTCTCGAGCGCACAAGTCGACGTCGTGCTGGATCTGTAAGAAGTCAGGGCACAGATCCGATAGTTGTCCCTCAAACTCGGGAAAACGTAGAGAGGCATCATGTTCCGTCTTGGGATACCAGAAAGCGCAGCATGAGAAATCAATGGAAGATGCGCCTGACAATCAGGATGAGAAACATTGTCATGACATGTGTGATGGGACCCAAAGCAACGCAACTTGCGACAACGGATCAAAACAAATGCCAACTGTAAAGGGCTATCTCGAAGGGAAGCGGGTTACCGTATTGCGGGATACCGGTTGCAATACAGTAGTGGTGAAACGATCGCTAGTTCCTGACTGCAACTTGACTGGAAACACCCGTACCGTTCGCTTATTGGACCGATCTGCAAAAGTCTTACCAGAAGCAGAGGTGTACATAAATTCTCCGTTTTTCAGAGGTCAGGTGCTTGCTGTTTGTATGGAGAATCCATTGTATGAAGTCGTGCTTGGCAACGTTGCGGGCGTACTGTCAGCTGCCCGACCAGCCCCGAAGCAGCCAGCAGGACGTCCAAAACTAGCACAGATTCACCGTGATCCAGTATGCACTGAAGAAGAACCTGAAGATGCAACCTCATCAGATAGAAGACGACAAGATGACATGTCGGTTGCTACAGGAAAAGAAAGGAAAAAGCCCAGTGAACTGATTGTTCCTCGGATCCAACCCCTGGATATCAACCGGGAAGCGCTAAAGAATTTACAGCACGCAGATCCCACGCTGGAAACCTGCTTCACCGCATTGGGAGAGATCATATCTAAGAAGCCAGCAGTCACTGAGTTTGTGCTGGTACGCGACATTCTTTTCCGGCGCCACCGCACGGCAGAAAGGTGCGACTTGGAGCAACTTGTGGTACCCAAGGATCTTCGGAACACCGTAATAAAGATGGCTCATGAAGGCCTTCTGTCTGGTCACCAAGGGCAAAGAAGGACAACCGACCGTGTCCTTACAGAGTTTTATTGCCCGGGTGTACGGGCTGATGTGATACGGTTCGTGAAGTCGTGCGACGTATGTCAGAAGACCGTGCCTAAACACCTCGTCGGACGAGTTCCATTGGGAAATATGCCTATCATAGACACACCTTTTCAGCGGGTCGCCATCGATATTATTGGCCCGCTGTCACCAACGTCATCCAAGGGCAACAAGTATGTCATAACGATGGTAGACTTCGCTACGCGTTACCCGGATGCGGTGGCACTACCGAGCATCGAGACAGAGCGCATAGCGGAAGCACTAGTAGAGATGTTCTCCCGCGTTGGAGTGCCCCGTGAGATAGTGAGCGACCGTGGAAAGTCGTTCACCTCGAGTCTCATGCAAGAACTCGGTCGGCTACTTTCATTTCGTCAGCTACCCACAACGCCTTATCACCCCATGGCCAACGGACTTGTGGAGAAATTTAATGGCACTCTCAAACAAATGGTTCGCCGCATGTGTCAAGAACGGCCGCAACATTGGGACAGATACTTGGCTCCCCTGCTCTTTGCATACCGTGAAGTTCCCCAGACGAGCCTTGGATTCGCGCCGTTCGATCTCCTCTACGGCAGATTTGTACGTGGCCCAATGTCGATTCTTAAGGAACTGTGGACAGGGGCCAACATCGATCCTGAAACGAAAACAACATACGAGTATGTTATAGATCTCCAGGAGCGACTGCAAGACACCTGCAAGGTAGCACACGAAGAACTCCTGAAGGCGAAAATGACACAGAAGAAATATTACGATAGGAAAGCAAGAGTTCGACAACTATCACCCGGAGACAAAGTATTGCTGTTGCTACCATCAGATAAGAATAAATTGATCTTGACATTGAAGGGACCCTTCACAGTGCTTGAAAAACGCAGTGATTATGACTACGAGATAGATCTCGGAACTCGGAGAAGTCTTTTTCACATTAACCTTCTCAAGAATAACCACGAAAGGGAGCCTATTGCTTACTGAGTATGACTTTGTGGTTGAGTAAATTAAGGGCTCCGACAACATAGGTGCCGACTACCTCAGTCGCATTTGACTTCTCCGCTGGTTAGCGTTTAGTGGTGGCACAATTTCTTTTCATGTTAATTCACCTTTTCCCTAACGGGATGAACTTCTGTAAATAATGTTTTTTTGCTATGTTTTCGCTTTTGGGTACTCCACCTCGCGCACTTGTGAAAAGTTGTTTTCCCTTAAACAACTTTCTTGAGCAGAGGGATATTTGTAAGGAAAGGACACAAAAGTCCTGTGTTTAGGTACGATTTGTGGCTAAAAGGACTTAAAAGCGCCGAGAATCGTCAAACCGAAACTGAAGAAGACGAGCGGAGGGCAAGTGGCACGAAGGCGATAACAAGAAAATGAAAAAGAAGAGGAGAAGAAGAAGGAACGTGCGAAAGCGAGCTCGAGCGTGGAGGCCACGAAGGCAGACGAAGCAGTGCGCCGCTCGAGAGGACGAGTTCCTGGGAGCGTTCCTGAGCCGGACGTGGGACCCGTACGTGTCGGCCAGGTCGAGCTCCGGCGTGTTCGCTCGGGGTCGAGTCCGCCGGCCGGTACAAGGTGCAAGGACGGGGCCTGCTGAACGGCTCTTGTCTGGGTGCAGTGGCCGGGAGCAGGTTCGTGGGCGAGGCCTACCGGGCGTGGTCCTCGTGAGCCGGTGGCTGACCCTGAACGTCAGGAGTTGCGACCCTGACTGCTGGCCGCGACGTCTGACTAAACGGCGCTGCACACGGTAGCGCATCCGTGTGCCGTCAGCCGTTCCAGCCGCTCCAGCCGTGCCACCTTTGCCCTCGCGCACGTCGACGATCGCATCATGTCGGGACGACGGGGACCCAAACTGTGAGGCAGCGTTTTCCTCTTGCGAACTGAGAACTCTACGCGCTGGACTCAGAGTAAGCGTAGCCGCGAGCTCTCCGCATGCTAGAGGTCTGACTCTCGTACATGTTGCGTGACGCGTGGCGTGTAGGGTTGGACATATAGTTTTATTTTCACCTGCCACTTCGTTCTCTAGTGTATAATATAACGCTTCTTTTGTTCGCATCCATTGTTGATGTTAATCCTTTTTCGTCCGCTATCAACAAACACAGTGACGAACGTCCTTAACCATCACAACCGTTGTGAAAATGGAGCCATTGTGCCACTTGATCCACCTTTGTCTACTGTGGTGCATAAGGCACTTCTTTGTTGAAATTTTTTTATCATCCAAGTTCTTATATATTCACCAGCTTCGCCCCCTTCTAGCCTAGCACCTTGAGCTATAGATATAAACCTCGGTTCTAGGCTCGTCTCATTTCTTAGGTAGTTTAGATGGTTCCGAAATTTCGCAGCTGTCTTTCATTCGTTTTTATGTTCTTCTGACAGCCACTGGGCACCCTTTTTTCTAATATTTTTCCTAATCAGAAGGCATGCTTCCCTTTTACAGCTTAGAAAGATGTCCCATTTCTTTCAATATCATTGGTCTGTTCACCCCGCTGCTTAGCATGTCTGTGTTCCCTAGAAGCTTCCTGACGTTTTGCTATGGCTCTCTTAACTTCCTCATCCCACCAACTTTCGGATTTGTGTTTTATTTTTCGGGGTGACTTGTCACGTGCCTTAGCAAGCTCTATCTCAAAAAGTCTAATTATATTCGTGTATGTCCACACAGATTTATTATCCTCAGTGATTATTTTCTCAATTTGTTTAGTAGCCATCTCTATTTGCTTTTCTGAGTAAAACTTTTCCTGTAGTTGCTCATCTTGCCTCCTTCCCACTTTCACTGCTCTTCCAGTACTTAGCTTGATACGTTTATGATTACTACGCAGACTTCTGGCGCCACAATCATCAATGTGCATTCCCCTGAGCCTATCATACATCCTAAGTGACATCAGTGCATAATGTATCGTCGACTGCAGCCTTCCTACCTTCCATGTTATTTGCCCTTGACACTTCTCAGTACTGTTTCAAATGATCAAATCATGCTTTTCCCACATAGCCATGATCAGTTTGCCTGTTGCGTCAGTATGCCCATCAATATCTTCTATGTGCGCATTTGCCCTTGACACTTCTCAGTACTGTTGCAAATGATCAAATCATGCTTTTCACACATAGCCATGATCAGTTTGCCTGTTGCGTCAGTATGCCCATCAATATCTTCTATGTGCGCATTCATATCTCCTGGTATGATTATCTCACACTCTCCTCCTATTTCCTCATTGTCCTTTGATATACATTCCGCCATAGCTTGGTTTCGCTCCCTGGCCTTTGCTCCCGTACTCAAGTACATTAAACCAAGAAGTGTCATTTGCCCTGCCACTTTCCCTTTTAGCCATAAATATTCTTTGCACTCCTGCTTGACCTTTTGACAGTCTGTACTTTTATGAATGAATGCAACGATGCCTCCCCTCTTTTTTAAGCCTTCTGGTCGATTGCAATACTCCCATACATAGTCTGCATTGCAAGGTGGTTGCTTCATGTCCCGAAGATATGTCTCCCCAACCCCATATACCACCAGCTCCTCCTGCCTCCACTTCTCCTATATATCTTTCCACTTTAACCTATTCTTGCCGCCCTGCATGTTAAAATTATGTTATTAATAAATAACTATGTATGATTTTTTTTCTGCCATACTGCTGTGTTATATGATTATGTGTTCTTCATTATTCTGATTTTTCTTGTTTCAAACATCAAAAGTTGTGGCAGTGATGCTCACCCCTGTAATCATCGCCATGCGGGATTGACATTATTCTGTAAATAAAAAAAAATATTGCCTACGTCTTACGTAGCTTGGCCGTTGTGCTTACGTCGATTTCTTCCCCCAAGGCCTCCGGTTGGCTTCAATATTTGTGCCTCTTTAGAACCGTCTTTGGCTACACTGTTGGCCTCAGGGCTCTGGGTCCCCTTAAAAAGCTGTGGCTTGACGACCCCTTGCTATACCAACCCTCCTGCCCGTCGCACCACTGTAGTAAATGCCATCTTGTGCAAAGGGGCCAGCTACGGGCTCGTACACGTCTTGGTTCACTTTATTGACGCTGTATCCGAGTTCTCGGCTCATACCCTTGATTACACAGTCGGCCTCCACTTCTCTCCTTTCAATCTCTTGAGACTGCCCTAAGACCTCTGGGACTGTGAATATGGTCATATGCACACTCCCAGAGGCGTCTAGGAGCTTACTCATCTCAACCTCTAACGGGCCCTGAAGGTTCTGCTCCTTGCCCTTCAACACATAATTGAGCCCAGCTTAAATAATGACGTGATTTTGGCCCTCTAAGCTGTCCTCTACAAGTTTTGAGCTTTGGCCAGTGCATCCACCGTGCTCTATCCTGACTGCGCCTCCACCTTCACTTTCCCATATTCCTTCACTGTCGTGAAGACGCCATCCCTAACCCTGGCCACGTTAGAGTCCTCCACCACGAGAAGCCTTCTACGCTCCAATCACTGGCTTCTTGTTTGTGATGGCACCCTTTTGCTTTACCATTTCGCTCTCTGCCGTCAGTTCTGTGTTTCTGCCCTGCTCGAAGACTACCACGCCACCGAGCTGTATGTTCTCGGAGCTTCCGTGCTGTGGCCAGACACTGCGGCCCCCTGAACTCCCTTCTTTTCTGTTTCTTCCCGCCTGTCGCCTTCTCCGCTACCAAGGGCTTCCGTCTGACACCACTCGGGGCATGGGTAAAGCGCCATGAGCTCCTTTACCGGCTGCTCGAGCTCAGTCTGCCCTTCCCGTTGTTTTCGAAGGTCGCCCTTCATTTGCTCTAATAGGCTGGTGGTAGCCTCCTCCCGCTCCCGCGACGCTCCGAGCTGTTTTTGAAAATCTATCCTCTGCTCCCGTTCCGCCATAAGCTCCCCCTGAAGCCCCTCCATGCTAGCCTCCATGCGCTGCATGGCCGCCTTCAGTGCCTTACACAGCCTGCATACGAAGGTCGCATTTGGCGCGTCAGCCAAACTCGAGAATTATCTTTCTTTTAAGTAGCACCAGCACTTGCATTCTTCGCACTGCACCAGCTCACTCTCCCCCGTGGTTTTTCTAGCCTCCTTAGCCATCGGCCGCCGGACCATCAGATCAAGCGCCCGACAGCCCTCACCACAACCCCAATCCCGGTATCCAGCCGCCTTCGCTAACTCTCCTACCTCAACAACTGTTAGAAGCTGCTGCATACACCGCACACACACGTGTTCAGTTTCGCTAGTAGAATCTTAGTAGGTCCCTTCGTGTTCAGACCGAGCCGTTTAACAACTAACCGAACGCCGCAAACTTCTTCAAAACAGCGGCCTACCCCGTTCACATGGTCAACGCCACTTCAACGTTGCCCGTGTCAAACACCAACAGTACTCTCAACGCAAGCTATTGATTAGGAGAGAAAAAATAATAAGATGTTCACAAACACAAAGAATTAAAGGAACCCTTATCTCTCGTTGCGCGCTGCGCCTGCACCAACCAACCTGTTCTACCTTGCACAACCTGCACTTGAAGTTAATGGATCTTATAAACGTAAGAACGTGGATGGATCGATGGATGGATGTAGCTGTACCCTTTAGATCGGGCGGCGGCTAACGCAACCTAGCCGTAATACTTTGTGAACTAACCACTAGATTTATCTTTTTTTCTCTTATATAGTGAGGTTGAGGACTGGTGGTTTGCATTGAAGGGTTTAATTTTCACTCGTGCCTTGACTTTAGCCACCAATCAGATAACCTTCTTCTTGTTAATTCTACACGCTTAAAGTCTATTTTGCCCTCCCTGTCCCTAAACACGAGTGCTTTGAAAAGCTCTGCGCCATCTTCGTGAACTATAGGGTGAAGCCCTTTACCATTATCAAAAGTTCGGTAGTTTCCTCCTCCTCTCTGCATGTACTGCATACCGTGTATACCCCTTTGTATTTGGCCCGATATGTCTTGGTTTGCAATACTCCTGTCCTGGCCTCGAACAGTACAGAACATCCCCGAGTATTATCATAGATTCTTTCCTTGGCGATTTTCTGCTTAAAAGTTCGATAGAGTTTTTGTGCGAACTTCTTAATCATGCCAGTTCTCCACATGTCAGTCAGCGTTTCCTGCACCTTCTTTTTAAGTTATAGTTCTTTTTGGTTTGTCCTCTTCCTTTTTTTTAAGTATTTATCCATAAATTTTCTGGTTCACTTCCTGCATTTTGTATCAACATTCTTCATGTACAAGGAGCTGAAAACCTTCTTAGCCCAACGCTCTTCCCCCATTTCTCTCAATCGCTTCTCAAATTTCATCTTGCAGGTAGCTTCTCTGCCCTGAAATAATGTCCATCCCATATCACCTTGTAATCCCTGATTTCGTGTATTCCTGTGAGCTTCTAAAGCAAGCCTACCTATTCCACGTAGCTTAATTTCTAATTTTGCTTGAACTTCTGATCTTATGCACAAGACCGTATTGACGAACGTGAGACCCGGAAGCACGACCCCTTTCCATTATCCTCTCACAACATCATACCTATTGTAATTGCACAGTGCCCTTTTTTTCATCACCGCTGCATTCATGTTACCTTTAGTCGTTAAGTATATTTCATGTTCCTTTGGGTACTCGGTCCCGTTGCTTACCCATACGCCCAGATATTTGTATTTATATGTTATCTCTAGCGTGGCCTCCTGTATCCTAAACTCACTACCTTCAATATCAACAAAAATGATGACTGCTGATTTTTTGTTGCTGAATCTGAAATCTAAACTATCTCCGTCATTACCGCAGATGTCCGTATATCTCTGCAAATCTTCCTTGTTGTCGGTCATGAGCACTATGTCATCTGCGTACACCAATGCTGGTAGTGCCTGTTCAATGAGTTTTTCTGGATTTACGAAAGAGAGGTTGAAGCCAAGTCCAGTTCCCTCTAACTTTACCTATAATCCTTGTAGGTACAGCATGAATAACAAGGGTGACAGAGGACACCCCTGCCTAAGCCTGCGTTTTACCTCTGTGGTCTTGAATACCTGTTTTTCGCACTTTATACCTACCTTGTTACTTTTATAGATATCATTTGAAAGATTTTTGACTCCATCTTTCACACCTAGTGTGTCCAGTATTCCCTACAACTCCTCTTGAACCATGTTATCGTACGCTTCCTTGATATCCCAAAATGCTAGCCACAGGGGCATGTGTTCCTTTTCTGCTATTTCGATGCGCTGCGTCAGTAAAACAGATTGTCTTCCAACCTCCTGTGTTTTCGAAATCCATTCTGCAGTTCCCCCAGCACCCCCTAATCCTCTATCCATGCCTGCATTCTTTCTTTTATAACCTGCATTGCCAGCCTGTAGACGACTGCTGCCACTATTATAGGACGGTAGTTGTTTATGGCAGCTTTGTCTCCTTTTCCTTTATAGATAATAATCATCCTGCTAAGTTTCCATCCACCGGAGACGTCACTACAAATTATTCTTTTGCTCACTGCTTCTCTCGAAGTCTGTTTAGACTTTGGACCCAATGTCTTTGTCAGCAAAATTGTAATTGCATCTGGGCCTATTGATGTACTACTAAAAAGCCTTTTCTCAGCCCTTTCCCACTCTCGTTGTTAAAATGACGCCATGGCGCCACTTTATCCATCCTTGTCTTTTGTGGTTCATAAGTCACTTCTTTGTTGAAATTTTTCTGCCACCCTTGTTCTTTTATACTAAGTAGCTCCGTCCCCTTCTAGCCCAGCAACTATAGCTGTAGATATAAACCTCGGTTCTAGGCTCGTCTCATTTCTTAGGTAGTTTAGACGGTTCCAAAAATTTGCAGCTGTCTTTCTATCTTTTTTAATGTTCTTCTGATAGCCACTGAACCCTTTTTTCAATCTTTTCCCTAACCAGAAGGGATGCTTCCCTTCTACAGATTAGAAAGATGTCCCATTTTCTTCAATATCATTTGTTGGTTCGCCCCGCTGCTTAACATGTCTGTGTTCCCAAGAGGCTCCCTGACGTTTTGCTATGGCTCTCTTAACTTCCTCATCCAACCAACTCTTTGGTTGGTGTTTTAAGTTTCGATGTGACTTGTCACGTGCCTTAGCAAGCTCTAGCTCAAACAGTCTAATTAAAGTCGTGTATGTCCGCACTGTTTCATTATCCTCAATGATTACTTTCTCAGTTTGTTTATTAGATATTTCTATTCCTTTCTGAATAAAATTTTTCCTGTACTTGCTCATATTGCCTCCTTCCTACTTTCTCTGCTCTTCCAAAACTTAGTTTTATACAATTGTGATCACTAGCCCGAAAATTTCGGAGCCACATTCATCTATATGCATTTTCCAGAGCCTATCATACAGCCTATGTGACATCAGTGCATAATCTATCGTCAACTGCAGCCTTCTTACCTTCCATGTTATTTGGTCTTCACAGTTCTCCGTACTGTTGCAAATGATCAAATCATGCCTTTCACACATAGCTATGATCAATTTGCCTCTTGAGTCAGTATACACATCTATATCTTCTATGTGCGCATTCATATCTCCTAGTATGATTATCTCACACTCTCCTCCTAATTCCTCAATGTCCTTTGATATACACTCCACCGTTGCCTGGTTTTCCTCCCTGGCCTTTGCTCCCGTCCACAAGTACACCGAACCAAGGAGTGTCATTTGCCCTGCCACTTTCTCTTTTATCTGTTAATGTTAATTTCACTCCTGCTTGACGTTTTGACCGTCTGTACTTTTATGAATGAATGCACCGATTCCTCCCCTCTTTTTTCAGCCTCATGGTCGATTGCAATATTCCAATACATAGTCTGGATTTCAAGGTGGTTGCTTCATGTCCTGAATATTTGTCTCCACAATCTCATATACCATCAGCTCCTCTTGCTTCCCCTTTTCTTCTTTCTCTTTCCACTTTAACCTATTCCTGGCACCCTGCATGTTAATATTTTTATTGATAATAAATACCTATGTATGATTGTTCTATGCCGTACTGCTGTGTTCAGTGATTATGTGTTCTTTTATTCTGATTTTTCTTGTTTCAAACGTCAAAAGTTGTGACAGTGATGCTCACGCCTGTAATAATCTCCTAGGGGGATTGACAGTATCCTGTAAATAAAAATTTAAAGCCTACGTCTGACTTAGCTCGGCCCTTGTGCTTACGTCAATTTTTTCTCCCACGGACTTCGTGTGAGGTAAATATTTGAGCCCCTTTAGAACCGTCTTTGGCTACACTGTTGGCCTCAGGGCTCTGGGTCCCCGTAAAAAAAGCTATGGCTTCACGACGCCTTCTATTACTGACCCTCCTGCCCGTCGCACCACTGTAGTAAATGCCCTCCTATGCAAAGTGGCCAGCGCTGGACTTCTACACTTCTTGGTTCATTTACTTTACGCTGTATCCAAGTTCTCGGCTCATAGTCCTAATAACACAGTCGGCCTTCACTACCCTCCTTTCAATCACACGAGACTGCGTTCAGACCTCTGGGACTGTTCATATTGTCACATGCACACTCCCAGAGGCTTCTCGGAGCTGACTCATCTCATCCTTTAACTAACCCTGAAAATTCTGATCTTTGCCCTTGAACACATCATTGAGCCCAGCTTAAATAATGACTGATTTTCGCCCTCCATACTGTCCTCTACAACCTTTTGAGCTCTGGCCAGTGCATCCACCATACTCTTCCCTGACTGCGCCTTCACCCTCACTCTCCCATAATTCTTCACTGTCGTGAAGACGCCGCCTCTAACCGTGGTCACGTTAGAATCACCACGACGAGGACCCTTCTACACTCCAATCGCTGGCTTCCTGTTTCTGATGGCACCCCTGGTTGCTTCACCATATCTCTCTCTGCTTTCAGTTTTGTGTTTCTGCTCTGCTCGAAGACTACCACGCCACCGAGGTGTAAGTTCTCGGGGCTTCCACGCTGTGGCCAGACACGGAGGCCCCTTTACCTCCCTTCTTTCATGTTCCTTCCCGCCTGTCGCCTTCTTCGCTACCGAGGCCTTCCGTCTTACACCACTCGGGGCCGGGTCAAAGCGCCGCAAGCTCCTTTACCCGCTGCTCGAGCTCGGTCTGCCTTTCCCGTTGTTTTCGAAGGTCGCCCTTCATTTGCTCTAATAGGCTGGCGGTAGCCTCCTCCCGCTCCCGCGACGCTCCGAGCTGTTTTTGGAAATCTATCCTGTGCTCCCGTTGCGCCCTAAACTCCCCCTGAAGCCCCTCGATGCTAGCCTCTATGCGCTGGACGGCCGCCTTCAGTGCCTTACACAGCCTGCACACGAAGCTCGCCTTCTGTGCATCGGCCTAACTCGAGAATCATGTCTCTTCCAAGTGGCACCAGCACTTGTATTCGTCGCACTGCACCAGCTCACTCTCGCCCGTGGTTTTCCTAGCCTTTTTAGCCATCGCCCGCCCGACCATCATACCAAGCACCCGACAGCCCCAACCTCAACCCCAATCCAGCTATCCAGCCACCTCCGCTAACTTTCCTACCTCAATAACTCTTATTAGCTGCCACCTACACCCTACACACACGTGTCCAATTTCGCTAGTAGACATTTAGTAGGTCCCCTTCATGTTCGGCCCTAGCCGCTTCACAACCAGGTGCCCCGAACTTCTTCAGAACAGCCGCCTACCCCGTTCTCCTGATCAAGGTCACTTCAACGTTGCCCTTGTCCCAAACCTACATTACTCGCAACGCAAGCTATTGATTGGGAGAGAAAAAATAATAATGGTGCTCACAAACACAAAGAAATAAAGAAAAACTTACCTCTCGTTGCGCGCTGCGCCTGCACCAACCGACCTGCTCTACCTTGTACAACCTGCACACGAAGTTATTGGATCGTATAAACGTAAAAACGTGGATCGTCCCCAAGATTCCGGCTGACGAGCAGAAGGCGCGCTTTCCCGCACGGTGGGGACCGGGTTCCGCGTCACTTTAAGGAACCGGAGAGCAAAACGATAAATGCTCTCCCTTTCTGAATTTCTCATTGCTTTCACGGTTTCAAGTAGCTACTGTATGAACCTTTTTTTTGCCGGACTTACAGTATCGTGGTTGCAATACTGTGAGTTCCCCAGCTTATTAAATGATAATGCACAGCGCCTATGGGCGCTCTCGGAAATATCGGCTGTTTTACAGCACTTGAATCGCTACCGTGGAGATGTGCTTGAATATATGTAATTGCTTTCAGGGATTTAGGTACTGGCATATGTCTAGTTTATGATGGTATAGAGCGTGTATGAATAGCGTGGTAAAAAAAGCACTCTGGACAGTTTTGTTCAGGGTGCGACGGCCGTCAAGCCCTCATAGCTCCATCTAGCGTTGAGATGGTGTAGTCTACGGTGCCATGTAAAAACTGAAATAGTGTGTGTGTGAAAAGAGGGGATTCCTGTCGAAGGCACTTTTATGACCCCGCGAAACAATATGTAGGGTTCGTTGAGGTAAATATCTGTAGTATAACACATCAATAGGGTATTGTTAATCGGGACAAAGTGCACGTTTCCGAACATCCATTGTATGTTCCACATCGACCCCTCAGTTTACAGCACATTCTCGAGTTTTGCAGGTTGCATCATAGTTATAGTTATCTACTAAGTTTTTAATTAGTGCAAACAACTAATGCATCCCAGGTTAGGCTTTGAAATTGCGAGTAATATTCACCGGGCACGATATTACGGATGGTGGTATAAACTCGCCTACCTCAGACGTTAAAGAACCCCAGGTGACCGAAATTTCCAGAGCTCTCCACTACGGCGTCTCTCATAATCATGTGGTGGTTTTGGGACGTTCAATCCCACAAATCAATCAAATCAATCAAGACCACAGGGATCCTTCCTCGCGCCTCTTTTCGGTTTATATTAATAATGCCACCCGCAATATCCAGCAAATCTAAAGCTTTTCGCAGATGCATGCGTGCTTTAAAGTAGTTAACGCTTCCAGCGACCAGGCTCTTTTAAATAACTTTTTATATGAGATTCAAGATTGGTGCACAAAATGACAGATGACCTTTAACGCGAGAAAAACTGTGGCGATAACCATAACCCGCAAAAAACATCCATTAAAATTCCAATACGACCTAGGCAATCAATTCTTGTCCTTCGTCTTGCAGTATACGCACCTTTTTTTGTCATCACATCTGATTGAAGATCGAACAAACACGTGTGTTATGCTGAGAAAAAGGCTTTAAAAATACAAGGCCACCTGAGACGGGCACTCGCTAAGGCATCCGGCAAGCCTGTATGACTGTATGTTAAACGTGTGTAATACCAATACTAGAATATTCATCTGCTGTCTGGGACCCGCACACGCAAGCGCTTCTGGAAAACGTTCCAGGGTTCCTAGTTTAGCGCTTCTGGAAAGCGCTAAACCAGGAACCCTGGAATGGAGACGTTATCGAGAAATAATGAAGCTGTTCCATCTCATATATCATATTAAGCTGGCAATACAAAAACATTATATCGCACCAATTTTGCGCCACGAAACTGCCTCCAATATTGCCTCCAATATTGAAAGAGTGACTGAGCCTTATATACAGGTACCTTTTTTTTTTCGCGCAAGCCGAGAGTGAAACAAAATCCCACCTGAGATTCTTTAAAGTGTCAATCTCAACTCGCTTCTTCGTGAGTTATCTGTTTCACATGTTTCATAACTACACCTTCATATATATACTACAGTGCGCATCATTCCAATACCCATCTTGATCAGACAGATTGCTTGAGGTTCAATGCCTCGTTTCTGCACGATTCTTCAATGCTTCGATTCTGCAATGTATCGCTTCTTAATATTGCCGACTTTATTTTCGCTACAGTGTGTATTTGAGTTACTTTTACTTGTTACCCAAACAACATAACCTAATCTACATTGTTTTTATAGTTTTTGTTTTGTTTAGTGTATTATAGTCATTCTTGGGGTTGTGGACCATATGTCATGTCGCTTCTCTTTGCGGTTCGAATCATTGCACTTTCGTTCAACTCTATCTATACTGCTGTACCTCCTACACAATGTTGCGTACACTGCGCCACACACCCCTGCCCAAAGTCTGGCACTAGACTGGCAGATTTTCTCTATAATAAATAACAAATCCATAAATAAATAAATCCACTTCGTCTTTTTCATTACGCAACTCTCCAATTTAGCGATAGAAATTAAAACTATTAGGGGAAGTAAGTTAAAAGAGAGAGATATAATGCTGAAAGGTGGGGAGGTTGAATTTTTTTAGGAACAAATTACCCTATTTCCACTTTGTTTTGTCCACGGTAGCCATAATTTCAAGCGTACGTAACAGGAAACGAAGTTTATTACTTTCAAGAAAAGCATTTGCACGCAGCATGGTCCAAATGGTCCAAGCGCTGGCTTTGAGTCCGCTGTGGGCCACAAAAGGGGTGATGAGCACAAAGGACAGGCAACCAGTGTGCGGGAGCCCTTTCCCCGACAGTCCATCAGTCCCCGGGCGCGTGGCGTCAAGTATCGGGGGGAGGGGGGAATCCCTACAGCTGGTTGGAAGCGGGAATGCCCGGTCTAAAGCCTCTCCATGCGTTTTCCAGTAGAACCCGCGATGGAGTGGCTTTAACTTCAACAAGCCAAAACTCCGGCTGATACCATTTTTTTTACGATAGCCACCGTCCATCCGGGCATTCTGCGAAACTGGCGGGTGACCACTGGTTGTACTTTGTGGAGTTACCGGAAACGCGAGGCGTTTTTCTTATTTGGTGTAACATTTCAAGGTGGTTCTGGCAGAATGGCTGAGATGTGTGTTCGCAGCTCATCAGAAAACGTGAGATTCTTCAATACCCTGCAGGTCTGGCCCGTTGTGAGTTGCTGCGTGCAATGCGTGTAATGCGCTGCTGTAATGACCCCGTAGAGTCTCTTGCAAGAGCACGATTTAGCTCTACCACGTAGCGTTTGGCCTGTTCGTTTGTGGCTGGGTGGTTCGGCGCAGATTTCACAACTGTGATGCAGTTTTCACTCGTAGAATTTCAGTATTTTGGCTGACACGAATGCGATTCCGTCGTTTAATACCGCTTTGTGGGGTAATCAGAAAGTTTCCAACAACAAGCGCAGGAAATGAATGGTAGCTGTCGATGTTGTTCTGCTCACATGACGACTTTCAACCCATTTACTGTAGGCACAAGAATAGGACAGCAGTGCGAAACTTGCGAATGAACCAGTGACTAGGAATGCCATTAGCTCCTGGGATAATCACTTGACTGGTGACTACACGTGGGCGATCATAGCCGAGTGTCTTCCTTTGAAAAAAAAATATTCCAGTTTCCTTACAAACGTACATTCTCATTTCACGTGGTGTCCGATTGTTCTCTCAAGTTCTTGAAAGCCTTTATAATAAATTTCTGTAACATAGTCTAGGCTTCTGCAAACACAAGTAATGTTCATAAAGATTTCATCATATTGTAGCTGCCTTGATCATTTAGTTCAAAATGGTTCATATTTATTTATTGGTTTCTTTTTTGTTTGTTGGCTGTGCCAGCAGCGTAGCCAGGAACTTCTTTCGAGTGGAGGCTTTACCGTTCCTTATGCATGCTGGTGCATCTCTTTGCATGTGTACGTGTACGCAAGCACCCGCCGCCCCCCCCCTCACCCCAGCACTGCCTACGCCACGGGTCTGTGCGATTTTTGCAGCTGAAGTGAGTTCTGACACCAATAAGACGCTCAAATTTAGCATTGCTGTGGTTTTATGCTTGAAAGAACTAAAGAATTTACTGCAGTGGTAATGTTTACGTCGGTGGTGGGCTCGATCTCATAAAGATAAAATTGTTGCTGAGGCTTTATAATTACAAGAAATGAAAGTACTTCTGATTACTTTCTTTTATATCTTTTGTTTAGATGTATACATAGTGCATTTATTACTGAATACTGTGCTTGAACATATATACCTACCTTTTGTTATGATCTTGGCATTTGCATCTGTTTATAGGTATAATTTGTCAATTTGTGCGTGCCATAATTTTTCATATTTTTATCGTGATATGTATAAATTTCACACATTTTGTGGCGGCTTTTGTGTTTGATTTTTTGCGCATTCATTTCAAATATGTGCACAATGAATGTCTAACAATCTTTGTATTTGTTAGGCACATTGTAGAAATAGATCACAACAGAGTTTTACAACATAAATTTTATAACAAACGAGCGGCGTTGCATTTTGCATGTGCATTTTTTACTACAGGCTAAAGCTCTATGGAGCCTATCACTCCACACAGGTAATTTACCTTATCAGTGGAAGGTAGGGGAGGTAGTTCAACTTCTCAAATCAGGTTAGAAAAGCTTAAAAACCAGCTATCCCCTCATTTCTCTTACCAGCACGTGCATCAAACTACTATATGATACTTCGTAAACAAAAGCATCCTCAATTTCCTTGAATATAACACCTTCTTTTCGCCTTCACAACACGGTTTTAGAAAATTATAATCATGCGAGACTCAACTCGTACCTTTCACTGATCTAATTCTTGATCGTTTATCATCCGCTGACTGAATTTGTTTTATATTTTGCAAAAGCATTCGATAAAGTGTGCCATAAACTTCTCATCCACAAGTTACGGAACTTAAATTTTGACATTAACATAATAAATAGGACGAATGCTTTCTTGCTCATCGCTTGCTGTACATTACCGCTAACGGCTACAATTCATAAATGTACCATGTTACCTCAGGAGTGCCCCAAGAGGTGGTCTTTGGTCCTTTGTTGTTTCTAATATATATTATTGATCTACCCTCTCAAGTAACTTCTAATATCCAGCTGTTTGCTGATGATTGCGATACTTTTACAGAAATTACTTCAGACGACTATTGTAATCACCTACACTCCGATTTAAGTGTAATATCTAACTGGTGCAGCTTGTGGTTAATCGAACTAAATATTAACATATGTAAATTTAAGCATATATTTATGTCACGTAACTCTTCTCGGGTATACCACTTAAATCATCTCCCTTGAGATCAAGTAGCCTGATACAAATTATACTTAGGAATTCATATCACGTCCAATCTTACTATATGCATGGGCTTATAATAGTACAATGGTGACTGCCCGGTGCCCTACTCATGCCAGGGTGTGGGAGGGGAATAGCCATATTAACAGACAGATGTTGTTTGTTATCTCGTTGAATGCGAGCGACGGTTCACCTCGAGGTAAGCGGACTGCGGAAACAGCAAGGTCCTCTGGCGTCGGCGTCCGCACAATGAAAATTCGGGGAACGCCTTCCTCAAACCACACGCCCACATACGACACACTGGGGGAAGGGGGTAGGATGGACGCCAACCATGGTCGGAGGCTCAGCCGAGCTCCCAACGAGAGAAAATTAACATTTTTCTGTCTGCAAACTCTACGCCCCCCCCCCCCCCCCCCTTTTTTCGCTCAGTAGTCAGCTTGACGGAAGGATAATCATTACTGCGGGAGCAGGTTTTTCTTGCTGAAGTGCCGGTGTAGGGACAAGTGTGGAGGAGTCAAAATCGTGCCCGAGTCGGATACGCGGCAGGATTCTGGCACTGCTTTCGGCAGAGATAACCACAGCATGCAGCCAGTGATCCAGTGCTTCCATTTTGGACTCGCTCACTTCATATCAGGCCTTATGTTGGCTACTCTACGTCTCACCATATTTTGGTTCTGGTTTTACTGCGCATTTGCGATTGAATATTCTTTTTTGCGTATTCTCTTTCTATGGTGTGCCTGGATGTTCTATTCACTCGTGTTCTTACTGATGAAAGAGGCACACGGGAGAGGTTTCCCTACATGATTGATTTCATTACAATAATGACGTGATATGAGCAATCCGTGCGTGCGGGCGTGTCTACCCTCTCTGTATGTAAACTTTATTGGATCTAGCGGTACCACTCAAGCCTCGTGATGTTTTTTCAGGCCGCGTGCAGTAGTTTATTTGTGTTTTAGGCCCGTAAGTTATTCCTGAAATATTTTGAATTTCTGCTTGAAGCTTATCGGCAATGTGATTGCCGGGCATGTGTTACAAATGACTAACGTTTAATTGAGAATCAACCTAACCTTTTTTTTGTGAATGCGAGAAACATAGGGGGAGGGGTGGCTTTACTGTTAGTACTCCTAATTTCACGTTTTCACTGGACCACCTCACTTTATCTTTGTTTTCTTCGGGCCTCTCATTAATCATTTTTTAATGTGTCTTTCTTTTACATCTCGAGATTTTTTTTTCGTGAATCATCACCGGCATTACTAAGAAGCGCGAGATTGTCCACATCATTGAAATAACAAAGATATTATACATTAATCCTTATTATTTTGTTTTCTTTCTACTTCAATATTATGAAATTGCCGCGAATCCGATTCAAGATATTCTAACTCTTAGTGGGCGTATTACCGACCATGATTTTGTTGAGGCATACGGTGGTTGTGGAATCGTTTAGAAGCTCGTAATAAACTATTACGTAGCCTAGGCTACTACGAATATGAGTCTTGCTGACGACACTTTCTTTTATGATATTGGTAGTTACACTGTTGCCGTACGCATCTGCTTATATTAAATTATTCGTGTTTTTGATAGGTTGTTTTTATTTGTCTGTGGCAGCACAATGTACGGAACTTTTTTCTAGAGGGGGAGGGGGAGCAGGTGTTTAACCATACTTTATTATGATCGTGCTTGTAGTTTGTATGTGTGCGCGTACAAAAACACATGCATCCACGCACTCCTTCCTTGGACAGGGGTCTGCACAATTTTCGCAGCTGTAGTTAGTTGTGATAGTAATGAGGTGTTCATAGCACTAGCATGGTTCTTTGCTGGAGAGAACTGAAAAGTGTAGCTTTATAAATCTGTGGTCCCGAAAAAGTGATAGGATCTTTATCACACCAAGAAAATTGTTGTTGAGGCTTGATAAGGACCAAAAACAAAAATGCTTGCTAAGTAACTTTTTCATTTGTTTCGTTCTTTGTTTTGAAAATCTTTACAGTGAATATATCTTTATATTGCGCCTTGTATTGTTATGATCTTGACATCTGCATTCGTTTGCAGGTAAAGTTTGCAGATTTGCACAGCATAGTCTTGTACATCTGAATCAGGACATGCACATACGAATCGCACATTCTGTTGAGTGCTTGTGTTATTTAAAAAACTGTTTCCTTATTGATTCCTTAAGAGCACGCAATAAGTATTGTAAGATGTTTATATTTTAAACACATTACAAAAAATATGATAATATTGATTTGCAGCGCATGTATGAGTACAAATGAGCTGCGTCAAATTTTGCAGGTATGCTTCTTGCTTAGGCCCCCGCTCTATCAATGACAGAAATATTTCACTTTTCTCGGAATATTTTACAGGCTCAATATTTTCGGAATATTTCACATGACTTAATTACTACTACAAATTGGGTTACTGTGATTCGGTTTGTGGTGGCAGCTATAAAACTCCGACGACAGAAAGACTCATGAAAATATACAAATGATGACATCACTATCTTACTAATTTTTATATTTGCTCGAGTACAAGTGTTTGCACAATATTATACACTGTGCCATGATTTAGAAGCATAGTCCAAGAGGGACGGGACTTGGACAATGTCGGTAAAAGAAGGATACAGAGTTTAGATAAATTGCATTTCCACGCTGAGTGATGACACCTTCACGCCTAGGATATTTTGTGTGCGCTAAGAGTTTTACTAAGCACAGAGTGCTCTAGTAAACGCATCAAGGTCTTCAACGTGCACTTTTGTGACGTTTAGGATGATAACTATATGTGAATGAGGGGTTTCTGACCCCCAGGAAATGTTTGTAAAGCTTTAACTTTTCGGGTGATACAAAAGTATCTCCACGTGTTCAAATCGATCATCGTTGCCAAATTAGCCGATTTACACAAACCTAGGTGAGATTGGATGAATTCGTTCAATTATTTCTTTGTAGTATCAATTTCCAAGACAAGCACGCTCCATGAATGACGATGGCACGAACGCAGATCAAAGCAGCAATTCAACTACACGTAGTTTAAATCTGCTACTTCAGGTGCTTATTAGCAAAGCAAGACACACACACACACACACACACACACACATATATATATATATATATATATATATATATATATATATATATATATATATATATATATATATATATATATATATATTATGAAGTCTTGGTTTGGATTACCTTTATTAGGCCCGAGGAACCGGCAGCCGACAGATACGATGAATAAGCCAAGATGATGATGCTACGCGACAAAGATGAGGATGCATGAGCCACACATGATAATGATGATAATGGACCGGTCAAGAGGATGCGTATACTAAATGCCCACACCGATTCCCCCCACGTGAAAGCGGCCAGCCTGGCCACGGCAAGTCAAGGAGACAAAGAACGTCGCATGAAGGGCTTCATACGGGAGACATGGACGACCTCTGTAGTTCGATAACGATGATCTGCTGGGGCTACAAGTGGCGTCACGCGATAATTGACTGGTGAAGTCTCTTCAAGAACTGTGTACGACCCGATAAACCGAGGCTGAAATTTGTCACACAGACCAGGTGTGCAAACAGGCGTCAAAAGGAGCACTTCGTCTCCAGGTTGGAAGGATACAGCACGATGCGATTCGTCATAAACTAGCTTTCTGTCTTGCTGTCGGGCTTCAGTGTTTATACGAGCACGTTGGCGGCACTGTGCGAGTCGTGAAACGTATTCCTCTGAAGAGGATAGAGATAAATTCGCTTGGCAGGTAAAGAAAGAGACGTCCAGGAAAGAAGTAGGGGAGCGTCCATAAACTAGGTAAAACGGCAAGTAGCCGGTTGTCCGCTGAATGGCCGTATTGTAGGTGAAAGTGACGAATGGTAAAACTACGTCCCAGTTTTTGTGGTCTGGTTTAATATAGGAGGCGATCATGTCAGCAAGAGTGCGGTGGAATCACTCAGGGAGGCCGTTAGTCTGGGGATGATAACTAGAGGCAGTCTTGTGAGTTGTGCCAGAGACGCAAAGAAGTTCGTTCACTAGTTGTGAAAGGAAGGCACTTCCATGGTCACTGAGCAACACACGTGGAGCATCATGACGCTGCATAATGGCTCGGAGGATGAAATCGGCCATTTCAGAAGCTGAACCAGTAGTAACGAATGCCGTCTCGGCGAAGCGCGTCAAATGGTCAACGGCTGTTACTATCCACCAGTTTTCAGCAGCACTGACTGGGAGGGGGCCATAAAGATCGACACCTACAACTTCGAATGGTGTGACTGGGCACGGAAGAGGCTTTAGTGTACCGGCGGGAGCCGATGTTGGTAGTTTTCTACATTGGCAGGTAGTGCAGGACCCAACGTACCGAGCTACACTAGTGGTAATGCCTGGCCAATAAAACCGACTTCGAAGGCGATCATAGGTTTTATGGTAACCAAGGTGACCAGCAGTCGGGTGGTCATAAAGCGCTCTGAGTACTTCGGACCGAAGTGATCGGGGTAGAACGGGAACCCAGCGCTGACCTTCAGGATGGTAAATTTTGCGGTACAGCACCGAGTTGTCCAGCTTAAATTGCGAGAGTTGGCGACAGAGCCTTGCATTAGGTGGACGGGGACTGCCAGTGAGGTAGCCTATAATACGTCGACAGTATGGGTCAGCCAACTGTCGAGAAGGAAAATCGGGGGGGTCGTCCGAAGGCAGCTGGTTCATAGAGGCGAGAGAGGAAACCGCCGTAGACGGGGACTCCGAGGGCGTGTTGTGCAAATTGATTGCGGAAACCCCGAGTGGAGTCACTGGTAGTGGGCAGCGAGAAAGAACGTCGGCGTCACTATGCTTCCTGCCACACTTGTATACGATCTCGAAATCATATTCTTGGAGGCGTAGAATTCAGCGTCCGAGGCGTCCCGACAAGTTCTTGAGTGTCGAAAACCAACATAAAGCGTGGTGGTCGGTGACAATTGTGAAATGGCGGCCATGCAGATATGGACGAAATTTCTGTACTGATCAAATGATGGCGAGGCACTCCTGCTCGGTGATCGTGTAGTTCCTCTCGGCTGCGGAGAGGACGCGGCTGGCGTATGCAACGACTCGCTCTCGCGAAGAGTTGTCGTGTTGCAGGAGCACGGCTCCTAAACCGCGGCTGCTAGCGTCTGTGTGCAGGAAGGTCAGTGCATCATCGTGAAAATGAGAAAGTACAGGGTGGTTAGTGAGGGCACTCTTCAACATGTCGAAAGCCGATTCACATTCCTGAGACCACTGAAAGGGCATACCGGAAGCAAGTAGCTTATGAAGTGGTGCGGCTATGGAGGCTAAGTTTTGTATTAATCGCCGAAAGTAAGAGGCGAGACCAAGGAAACTTCGCAAATCTTTCGGTTTGTCAGGGCGAGGGAAGCGAAGCACTGGAGCAATTTTATCAGGGTCTGGACGAGTTCCGTCCTTGCTCACAACACGACTGAGGACTTTGATAGATCTGCTGGCCAAATGGTACTTTTTGGTGTTAATTTGAAGGCCAGCGCCCGCAAGACAAGTCAGGACCTCGTCCAAGCATTGCAGATGATGAGGAAACGTCGATGAAAAGACAACAATGTCATCGAGGTAACATAGGCAAGTCTTCCATTTTAGGCCACGCAGCACGCTGTCAATCATGCGCTCAAAAGTTGCGGGCGCATTGCATAGACCGACCGGCATAACATTGAATTCGTATAGTTCGTATAGGCCGTCCGGGGTTGCAAACGCAGTTTTTTCTTTATCGTCTTCGTGCATGGGGATTTGCCAAAAGCCGGAACGCAAGTTGAGGCTCGAAAAGTATTCAGCACCCTGTAAGGAATCTTGGACGTCGTCGATGCGTGGCATGGGGTAAACGTCCTTCCTAGTGATCTTATTGAGTGCTCGGTAATCGACACAAAATCGTACGGAACCGTCCTTTTTACGCACCAGAACGATGGGCGACCACCAAGGACTGGTTGAGGGTCACATTATCTCCCGTTGGAGCATATCGTCTACGTTTTCTTCAATGATTTTTCGTTCGACTTGAGAGACGCCGTATGGACGGCGGCGCACAATGAATGTTTCGTCGGTCTGAATACGATGTGCTGTAGTGGTTGTCTAGCCCAGGTTGGATGAATGAACGTGAAAGGAGTTTGCATGCTTTTCCAACAAATCAAGCAGCTGCTGCTTCTGTGAGTCTGTCAAGTCTTTGTTGATGGCTGCTGTAAAGGCCAAGGAAGCAGCATGATCTGCAGGATTGTTTTAGAGGAGACAGGGGTAAGAGGCACAACGCCCACAGGCTGCAGATCGGCAACGCAGGCGACAGTAGTGCCTCGTGGCAGTAAAATTTTATCTTGTGTGGTGGTGGTAGCAGCGAGGACAGTTGATCCATTGTTGAAGCGAGCCACACCTGATGCGGGAGCTATGCCTTTATTAAGGCGACGCGGTGACGGAGTGACCAAAATGTCACCAGAGTCGACGTCGTTGGACAAAACTTTGACTAATTGATGTTCGTTTGGTGGTAACTTGATGTCTACAGCAGCGATGAGTCGAAGTGGCCTGTAGGTTTCGTCGTTGAGCAAGTGGTCCGTGTCAGTAAGCTGGACGACACGTTGTGCACAACAAATAGCCGCAGAAGCAGAGGAAAGAAATTCCCAGCCTTAAATGAGTTCATGGGAGCACGGGGATAGCACAGCAAATTTTATGCGATGAAGAATTTTGTCGATTAGTACACGGGCAGTACAGAGAGTGGAAGGGCGAATCATTGTTCCCAGAGCTGTAACCAGTGTCGGTCCATCATAAGGCGTCGTGACTTTTCGAAGACGGGCACACAAATCAGCACGAATACCAGAAAACGCAGCCCCAGTGTACACCAAAGAATTAACGTCCACTCCCTCAACTGTGACCGCAATCATATTGTAGGGGCGCGCTGGAGGAATTGGAGTCCTGTGTTGGAATGCAGTTTGTCCTCCAAAAACTGCATCGCTTAGTTTTCCGGACGCCGATCAGAAGTAAGGGAAGCAGGCTGAAGAGGAGAAGACGAGCGACGGTAGGGCGACGGTGAACGTCGTCGGGTTGATCGGTGACTACTGCACAGTTCACCCGATGCTGGCGGAGATGGAGACCGATGCGGCGGTGCCGAATAACGGCGGCCCTGGTACAAGGGTCTTGCGGTATAGTCCCGTTCGCGTATGTCATACCCTCGGCGCTCGTCTTGCTGGCGCTTGAGGCAAAAGCGTGAAATGTGACCACGATAGCCGCAATAATAGCACGTAGGCCGAGTCGATCGATAAGGAGGGTAGTAGCTTGCGCTAACTGCAACGGGAGAGAGAGCAGTCAGAGGGACAGATAACGGCTCAGGCGGTGGTGATGAAAAGCTCGTGGGAAAGCTTGTGGGATGTGCAGCAGCAACCGACGGGTACGTTCGTAGCGGCGACGTCGAAAAGACGGTGCCTGGTGGCGCGGAGGCGGTGTGCGGGGACGATGGGAGAGTACGAGAGACAGTGGGCTGCAGGTTGGCCATGTGGGTCATGGACGTCAGCTCTTCCCTGATGACATCCCACAATGACGTTGAAGAAGACTGAATGGGACACACTGAAGGTAGTGTGAATCCCATTGATTCCAATTCTTCGCGTATAATCGCCCTTATCGTGTCTCGCAGGTTTGGATCAGTCGTAATACGGGCCGTGTCACTGTCTGGTTGTAGCCGCATAGACTCAAGTTCTTCGACGCACTGTCAGGTTGTCGCAACGTCAGCAACGGTAGCCGGATTCTGGACTGCAAGGGCATTGAATGCAATGGGTGCAATTCCCTTGAGAAGCTGGCGCACCTTGTCTTATTCTGTCATTGATGTGTCAACCCGGCGCCAAAGTGAAAGAACATCCTCGATGTAGGATGTATACGAATCCCCGATGTGCTCTTTCCGAGTCGCGAGAGCTTTCTTTGCGAGAGCCGAACGAACAGCCGGTGTGCCAAAGACATGGCGAAGCTGATCTTTGAAGGCTGACCAGACGGGGATGTCGATGAAGTGGTTGAGGAACCACGTCTTCGCGGCACCCGTGAGGTATAATGACACGTGAGCGAGTTTGTAGGTGTTATCCCACCGGTTAGTAGCGCCTACACGTTCGAAATCGTCCAGCCATTCTTCCACATATTCCCCGCGCATACCAGCGAAGGGACGGGGCTCACGCTGGAGGCTGTTGATGACGTGAGAAGGCGTGGCACGCGGTGGTGGAGTGGGAACGGCTGCAGCACCGGCCTCATCTTGGTGCGACATATTTCCGGACACCTGGCCCAAGCGGCGACCTGAACGTAGCTCCAGGGGGTAGAGTGGTCGAGAGGATGGCGGGGGATCTAACAGCACGCTCCACCACGTATGAAGTCTTGGTTTGAATTACCTTTATTAGGCCCGAGGAACCGGCAGCCGACAGCTACGATGAATGAGCCAAGATGATGATGCTACGCGCCAAAGATGAGGATGCATGAGCCACACATAATGATGATAATGTACCGGTGAACAGGATGCGTGTACTAAATGCCCACAATATATATATATATATATATATATATATATATATATATATATATATATATATGTGAGATATAACAGACAGTAATGCCAAGGAATGTACAGGGGAAGTTATTAACATTAATGGAATGTAAATAAGAAGAAAGAAAAGTGGATGAAAAAATTACCAACTGTAAGCAGGAATCGAACCTACGACCTTCGAATTACGCGTTCGATGCTCCAACCACTGAGCTATTACAGCGGCACTCCCTCCATCCACTTTTTTGGGTTTATCTGTGAATTTAGAAGTAGGAGCGACAGTCAGCGCCATCTAAAAGCCAAACAACGAGTGTGAAAACACTCTTATGCGCATGTTTGGCGTCACGTAGCACGTGAACTTATTATGAGCGGGCAGCTGATTAATTGTCCCTCTTATACAACCTAAACACACCAAGTCTGCCAGTACGAGACCCTCGTTCAATGAAATAAGGGAAAGAAGTGTATACCTAAGGGCTCGTTTTTCCGTGTTTTTAACACAATAATAATGAGATATAACAGACAGTAATGCCAAGGAATGTACAGGGGAAGTTATTAACATTAATGGAATGTAAATAAGAAGAAAGAAAAGTGGATGAAAAAATTACCAACTGTAAGCAGGAATCGAACCTACGACCTTCGAATTACGCGTTCGATGCTCTAACCACTGAGCTATTACAGCGGCACTCCCTCCATCCACTTTTTTGGGTTTATCTGTGAATTTAGAAGTAGGAGCGACAGTCAGCGCCATCTATAAGCCAAACAACGAGTGTGAAAACACTCTTATGCGCATGTTTGGCGTCACGTAGCACGTGAACTTATTATGAGCGGGCAGCTGATTAATTGTCCCTCTTATACAACCTAAACACACCAAGTCTGCCAGTACGAGACCCTCGTTCAATGAAATAAGGGAAAGAAGTGTATACCTAAGGGCTCGTTTTTCCATGTTTTTAACACAATAATAATGAGATATAACAGACAGTAATGCCAAGGAATGTACAGGGGAAGTTATTAACATTAATGGAATGTAAATAAGAAGAAAGAAAAGTGGATGAAAAAATTACCAACTGTAAGCAGGAATCGAACCTACGACCTTCGAATTACGCGTTCGATGCTCTAACCACTGAGCTATTACAGCGGCACTCCCTCCATCCACTTTTTTGGGTTTATCTGTGAATTTAGAAGTAGGAGCGACAGTCAGCCCCATCTATAAGCCAAACAACGAGTGTGAAAACACTCTTATGCGCATGTTTGGCGTCACGTAGCACGTGAACTTATTATGAGCGGGCAGCTGATTAATTGTCCCTCTTATACAACCTAAACACACCAAGTCTGCCAGTACGAGACCCTCGTTCAATGAAATAAGGGAAAGAAGTGTATACCTAAGGGCTCGTTTTTCCGTGTTTTTAACACAATAATAATGAGATATAACAGACAGTAATGCCAAGGAATGTACAGGGGAAGTTATTAACATTAATGCAATGTAAATAAGAAGAAAGAAAAGTGGATGAAAAAATTACCAACTGTAAGCAGGAATCGAACCTACGACCTTCGAATTACGCGTTCGATGCTCTAACCACTGAGCTATTACAGCGGCACTCCCTCCATCCACTTTTTTGGGTTTATCTGTGAATTTAGAAGTAGGAGCGACAGTCAGCGCCATCTATAAGCCAAACAACGAGTGTGAAAACACTCTTATGCGCATGTTTGGCGTCACGTAGCACGTGAACTTATTATGAGCGGGCAGCTGATTAATTGTCCCTCTTATACAACCTAAACACACCAAGTCTGCCAGTACGAGACCCTCGTTCAATGAAATAAGGGAAAGAAGTGTATACCTAAGGGCTCGTTTTTTCCGTGTTTTTAACACAATAATAATGAGATATAACAGACAGTAATGCCAAGGAATGTACAGGGGAAGTTATTAACATTAATGGAATGTAAATAAGAAGAAAGAAAAGTGGATGAAAAAATTACCAACTGTAAGCAGGAATCGAACCTACGACCTTCGAATTACGCGTTCGATGCTCTAACCACTGAGCTATTACAGCGGCACTCCCTCCATCCACTTTTTTGGGTTTATCTGTGAATTTAGAAGTAGGAGCGACAGTCAGCGCCATCTATAAGCCAAACAACGAGTGTGAAAACACTCTTATGCGCATGTTTGGCGTCACGTAGCACGTGAACTTATTATGAGCGGGCAGCTGATTAATTGTCCCTCTTATACAACCTAAACACACCAAGTCTGCCAGTACGAGACCCTCGTTCAATGAAATAAGGGAAAGAAGTGTATACCTAAGGGCTCGTTTTTCCGTGTTTTTAACACAATAATAATGAGATATAACAGACAGTAATGCCAAGGAATGTACAGGGGAAGTTATTAACATTAATGGAATGTAAATAAGAAGAAAGAAAAGTGGATGAAAAAATTACCAACTGTAAGCAGGAATCGAACCTACGACCTTCGAATTACGCGTTCGATGCTCTAACCACTGAGCTATTACAGCGGCACTCCCTCCATCCACTTTTTTGGGTTTATCTGTGAATTTAGAAGTAGGAGCGACAGTCAGCGCCATCTATAAGCCAAACAACGAGTGTGAAAACACTCTTATGCGCATGTTTGGCGTCACGTAGCACGTGAACTTATTATGAGCGGGCAGCTGATTAATTGTCCCTCTTATACAACCTAAACACACCAAGTCTGCCAGTACGAGACCCTCGTTCAATGAAATAAGGGAAAGAAGTGTATACCTAAGGGCTCGTTTTTCCGTGTTTTTAACACAATAATAATGAGATATAACAGACAGTAATGCCAAGGAATGTACAGGGGAAGTTATTAACATTAATGGAATGTAAATAAGAAGAAAGAAAGAAAAGTGGATGAAAAAATTACCAACTGTAAGCAGGAATCGAACCTACGACCTTCGAATTACGCGTTCGATGCTCTAACCACTGAGCTATTACAGCGGCACTCCCTCCATCCACTTTTTTGGGTTTATCTGTGAATTTAGAAGTAGGAGCGACAGTCAGCCCCATCTATAAGCCAAACAACGAGTGTGAAAACACTCTTATGCGCATGTTTGGTGTCACGTAGCACGTGAACTTATTATGAGCGGGCAGCTGATTAATTGTCCCTCTTATACAACCTAAACACACCAAGTCTGCCAGTACGAGACCCTCGTTCAATGAAATAAGGGAAAGAAGTGTATACCTAAGGGCTCGTTTTTCCGTGTTTTTAACACAATAATAATGAGATATAACAGACAGTAATGCCAAGGAATGTACAGGGGAAGTTATTAACATTAATGCAATGTAAATAAGAAGAAAGAAAAGTGGATGAAAAAATTACCAACTGTAAGCAGGAATCGAACCTACGACCTTCGAATTACGCGTTCGATGCTCTAACCACTGAGCTATTACAGCGGCACTCCCTCCATCCACTTTTTTGGGTTTATCTGTGAATTTAGAAGTAGGAGCGACAGTCAGCGCCATCTATAAGCCAAACAACGAGTGTGAAAACACTCTTATGCGCATGTTTGGCGTCACGTAGCACGTGAACTTATTATGAGCGGGCAGCTGATTAATTGTCCCTCTTATACAACCTAAACACACCAAGCCTGCCAGTACGAGACCCTCGTTCAATGAAATAAGGGAAAGAAGTGTATACCTAAGGGCTCGTTTTTCCGTGTTTTTAACACAATAATAATGAGATATAACAGACAGTAATGCCAAGGAATGTACAGGGGAAGTTATTAACATTAATGGAATGTAAATAAGAAGAAAGAAAAGTGGATGAAAAAATTACCAACTGTAAGCAGGAATCGAACCTACGACCTTCGAATTACGCGTTCGATGCTCTAACCACTGAGCTATTACAGCGGCACTCCCTCCATCCACTTTTTTGGGTTTATCTGTGAATTTAGAAGTAGGAGCGACAGTCAGCGCCATCTATAAGCCAAACAACGAGTGTGAAAACACTCTTATGCGCATGTTTGGCGTCACGTAGCACGTGAACTTATTATGAGCGGGCAGCTGATTAATTGTCCCTCTTATACAACCTAAACACACCAAGTCTGCCAGTACGAGACCCTCGTTCAATGAAATAAGGGAAAGAAGTGTATACCTAAGGGCTCGTTTTTCCGTGTTTTTAACACAATAATAATGAGATATAACAGACAGTAATGCCAAGGAATGTACAGGGGAAGTTATTAACATTAATGGAATGTAAATAAGAAGAAAGAAAAGTGGATGAAAAAATTACCAACTGTAAGCAGGAATCGAACCTACGACCTTCGAATTACGCGTTCGATGCTCTAACCACTGAGCTATTACAGCGGCACTCCCTCCATCCACTTTTTTGGGTTTATCTGTGAATTTAGAAGTAGGAGCGACAGTCAGCGCCATCTATAAGCCAAACAACGAGTGTGAAAACACTCTTATGCGCATGTTTGGCGTCACGTAGCACGTGAACTTATTATGAGCGGGCAGCTGATTAATTGTCCCTCTTATACAACCTAAACACACCAAGTCTGCCAGTACGAGACCCTCGTTCAATGAAATAAGGGAAAGAAGTGTATACCTAAGGGCTCGTTTTTCCGTGTTTTTAACACAATAATAATGAGATATAACAGACAGTAATGCCAAGGAATGTACAGGGGAAGTTATTAACATTAATGGAATGTAAATAAGAAGAAAGAAAAGTGGATGAAAAAATTACCAACTGTAAGCAGGAATCGAACCTACGACCTTCGAATTACGCGTTCGATGCTCTAACCACTGAGCTATTACAGCGGCACTCCCTCCATCCACTTTTTTGGGTTTATCTGTGAATTTAGAAGTAGGAGCGACAGTCAGCGCCATCTATAAGCCAAACAACGAGTGTGAAAACACTCTTATGCGCATGTTTGGCGTCACGTAGCACGTGAACTTATTATGAGCGGGCAGCTGATTAATTGTCCCTCTTATACAACCTAAACACACCAAGTCTGCCAGTACGAGACCCTCGTTCAATGAAATAAGGGAAAGAAGTGTATACCTAAGGGCTCGTTTTTCCGTGTTTTTAACACAATAATAATGAGATATAACAGACAGTAATGCCAAGGAATGTACAGGGGAAGTTATTAACATTAATGGAATGTAAATAAGAAGAAAGAAAGAAAAGTGGATGAAAAAATTACCAACTGTAAGCAGGAATCGAACCTACGACCTTCGAATTACGCGTTCGATGCTCTAACCACTGAGCTATTACAGCGGCACTCCCTCCATCCACTTTTTTGGGTTTATCTGTGAATTTAGAAGTAGGAGCGACAGTCAGCCCCATCTATAAGCCAAACAACGAGTGTGAAAACACTCTTATGCGCATGTTTGGCGTCACGTAGCACGTGAACTTATTATGAGCGGGCAGCTGATTAATTGTCCCTCTTATACAACCTAAACACACCAAGTCTGCCAGTACGAGACCCTCGTTCAATGAAATAAGGGAAAGAAGTGTATACCTAAGGGCTCGTTTTTCCGTGTTTTTAACACAATAATAATGAGATATAACAGACAGTAATGCCAAGGAATGTACAGGGGAAGTTATTAACATTAATGGAATGTAAATAAGAAGAAAGAAAAGTGGATGAAAAAATTACCAACTGTAAGCAGGAATTGAACCTACGACCTTCGAATTACGCGTTCGATGCTCTAACCACTGAGCTATTACAGCGGCACTCCCTCCATCCACTTTTTTGGGTTTATCTGTGAATTTAGAAGTAGGAGCGACAGTCAGCGCCATCTATAAGCCAAACAACGAGTGTGAAAACACTCTTATGCGCATGTTTGGCGTCACGTAGCACGTGAACTTATTATGAGCGGGCAGCTGATTAATTGTCCCTCTTATACAACCTAAACACACCAAGTCTGCCAGTACGAGACCCTCGTTCAATGAAATAAGGGAAAGAAGTGCATACCTAAGGGCTCGTTTTTCCGTGTTTTTAACACAATAATAATGAGATATAACAGACAGTAATGCCAAGGAATGTACAGGGGAAGTTATTAACATTAATGGAATGTAAATAAGAAGAAAGAAAAGTGGATGAAAAAATTACCAACTGTAAGCAGGAATCGAACCTACGATCTTCGAATTACGCGTTCGATGCTCTAACCACTGAGCTATTACAGCGGCACTCCCTCCATCCACTTTTTTGGGTTTATCTGTGAATTTAGAAGTAGGAGCGACAGTCAGCGCCATCTATAAGCCAAACAACGAGTGTGAAAACACTCTTATGCGCATGTTTGGCGTCACGTAGCACGTGAACCTATTATGAGCGGGCAGCTGATTAATTGTCCCTCTTATACAACCTAAACACACCAAGTCTGCCAGTACGAGACCCTCGTTCAATGAAATAAGGGAAAGAAGTGTATACCTAAGGGCTCGTTTTTCCGTGTTTTTAACACAATAATAATGAGATATAACAGACAGTAATGCCAAGGAATGTACAGGGGAAGTTATTAACATTAATGGAATGTAAATAAGAAGAAAGAAAAGTGGATGAAAAAATTACCAACTGTAAGCAGGAATCGAACCTACGACCTTCGAATTACGCGTTCGATGCTCTAACCACTGAGCTATTACAGCGGCACTCCCTCCATCCACTTTTTTGGGTTTATCTGTGAATTTAGAAGTAGGAGCGACAGTCAGCGCCATCTATAAGCCAAACAACGAGTGTGAAAACACTCTTATGCGCATGTTTGGCGTCACGTAGCACGTGAACTTATTATGAGCGGGCAGCTGATTAATTGTCCCTCTTATACAACCTAAACACACCAAGTCTGCCAGTACGAGACCCTCGTTCAATGAAATAAGGGAAAGAAGTGTATACTTAAGGGCTCGTTTTTCCGTGTTTTTAACACAATAATAATGAGATATAACAGACAGTAATGCCAAGGAATGTACAGGGGAAGTTATTAACATTAATGGAATGTAAATAAGAAGAAAGAAAAGTGGATGAAAAAATTACCAACTGTAAGCAGGAATCGAACCTACGACCTTCGAATTACGCGTTCGATGCTCTAACCACTGAGCTATTACAGCGGCACTCCCTCCATCCACTTTTTTGGGTTTATCTGTGAATTTAGAAGTAGGAGCGACAGTCAGCGCCATCTATAAGCCAAACAACGAGTGTGAAAACACTCTTATGCGCATGTTTGGCGTCACGTAGCACGTGAACTTATTATGAGCGGGCAGCTGATTAATTGTCCCTCTTATACAACCTAAACACACCAAGTCTGCCAGTACGAGACCCTCGTTCAATGAAATAAGGGAAAGAAGTGTATACCTAAGGGCTCGTTTTTCCGTGTTTTTAACACAATAATAATGAGATATAACAGACAGTAATGCCAAGGAATGTACAGGGGAAGTTATTAACATTAATGGAATGTAAATAAGAAGAAAGAAAAGTGGATGAAAAAATTACCAACTGTAAGCAGGAATCGAACCTACGACCTTCGAATTACGCGTTCGATGCTCTAACCACTGAGCTATTACAGCGGCACTCCCTCCATCCACTTTTTTGGGTTTATCTGTGAATTTAGAAGTAGGAGCGACAGTCAGCGCCATCTATAAGCCAAACAACGAGTGTGAAAACACTCTTATGCGCATGTTTGGCGTCACGTAGCACGTGAACTTATTATGAGCGGGCAGCTGATTAATTGTCCCTCTTATACAACCTAAACACACCAAGTCTGCCAGTACGAGACCCTCGTTCAATGAAATAAGGGAAAGAAGTGTATACCTAAGGGCTCGTTTTTCCGTGTTTTTAACACAATAATAATGAGATATAACAGACAGTAATGCCAAGGAATGTACAAGGGAAGTTATTAACATTAATGGAATGTAAATAAGAAGAAAGAAAAGTGGATGAAAAAATTACCAACTGTAAGCAGGAATCGAACCTACGACCTTCGAATTACGCGTTCGATGCTCTAACCACTGAGCTATTACAGCGGCACTCCCTCCATCCACTTTTTTGGGTTTATCTGTGAATTTAGAAGTAGGAGCGACAGTCAGCGCCATCTATAAGCCAAACAACGAGTGTGATAACACTCTTATGCGCATGTTTGGCGTCACGTAGCACGTGAACCTATTATGAGCGGGCAGCTGATTAATTGTCCCTCTTATACAACCTAAACACACCAAGTCTGCCAGTACGAGACCCTCGTTCAATGAAATAAGGGAAAGAAGTGTATACCTAAGGGCTCGTTTTTCCGTGTTTTTAACACAATAATAATGAGATATAACAGACAGTAATGCCAAGGAATGTACAGGGGAAGTTATTAACATTAATGGAATGTAAATAAGAAGAAAGAAAAGTGGATGAAAAAATTACCAACTGTAAGCAGGAATCGAACCTACGACCTTCGAATTACGCGTTCGATGCTCTAACCACTGAGCTATTACAGCGGCACTCCCTCCATCCACTTTTTTGGGTTTATCTGTGAATTTAGAAGTAGGAGCGACAGTCAGCGCCATCTATAAGCCAAACAACGAGTGTGAAAACACTCTTATGCGCATGTTTGGCGTCACGTAGCACGTGAACTTATTATGAGCGGGCAGCTGATTAATTGTCCCTCTTATACAACCTAAACACACCAAGTCTGCCAGTACGAGACCCTCGTTCAATGAAATAAGGGAAAGAAGTGTATACCTAAGGGCTCGTTTTTCCGTGTTTTTAACACAATAATAATGAGATATAACAGACAGTAATGCCAAGGAATGTACAGGGGAAGTTATTAACATTAATGGAATGTAAATAAGAAGAAAGAAAAGTGGATGAAAAAATTACCAACTGTAAGCAGGAATCGAACCTACGACCTTCGAATTACGCGTTCGATGCTCTAACCACTGAGCTATTACAGCGGCACTCCCTCCATCCACTTTTTTGGGTTTATCTGTGAATTTAGAAGTAGGAGCGACAGTCAGCGCCATCTATAAGCCAAACAACGAGTGTGAAAACACTCTTATGCGCATGTTTGGCGTCACGTAGCACGTGAACTTATTATGAGCGGGCAGCTGATTAATTGTCCCTCTTATACAACCTAAACACACCAAGTCTGCCAGTACGAGACCCTCGTTCAATGAAATAAGGGAAAGAAGTGTATACCTAAGGGCTCGTTTTTCCGTGTTTTTAACACAATAATAATGAGATATAACAGACAGTAATGCCAAGGAATGTACAGGGGAAGTTATTAACATTAATGGAATGTAAATAAGAAGAAAGAAAAGTGGATGAAAAAATTACCAACTGTAAGCAGGAATCGAACCTACGACCTTCGAATTACGCGTACGATGCTCTAACCACTGAGCTATTACAGCGGCACTCCCTCCATCCACTTTTTTGGGTTTATCTGTGAATTTAGAAGTAGGAGCGACAGTCAGCGCCATCTATAAGCCAAACAACGAGTGTGAAAACACTCTTATGCGCATGTTTGGCGTCACGTAGCACGTGAACTTATTATGAGCGGGCAGCTGATTAATTGTCCCTCTTATACAACCTAAACACACCAAGTCTGCCAGTACGAGACCCTCGTTCAATGAAATAAGGGAAAGAAGTGTATACCTAAGGGCTCGTTTTTCCGTGTTTTTAACACAATAATAATGAGATATAACAGACAGTAATGCCAAGGAATGTACAGGGGAAGTTATTAACATAATGGAATGTAAATAAGAAGAAAGAAAAGTGGATGAAAAAATTACCAACTGTAAGCAGGAATCGAACCTACGACCTTCGAATTACGCGTTCGATGCTCTAACCACTGAGCTATTACAGCGGCACTCCCTCCATCCACTTTTTTGGGTTTATCTGTGAATTTAGAAGTAGGAGCGACAGTCAGCGCCATCTATAAGCCAAACAACGAGTGTGAAAACACTCTTATGCGCATGTTTGGCGTCACGTAGCACGTGAACCTATTATGAGCGGGCAGCTGATTAATTGTCCCTCTTATACAACCTAAACACACCAAGTCTGCCAGTACGAGACCCTCGTTCAATGAAATAAGGGAAAGAAGTGTATACCTAAGGGCTCGTTTTTCCGTGTTTTTAACACAATAATAATGAGATATAACAGACAGTAATGCCAAGGAATGTACAGGGGAAGTTATTAACATTAATGGAATGTAAATAAGAAGAAAGAAAAGTGGATGAAAAAATTACCAACTGTAAGCAGGAATCGAACCTACGACCTTCGAATTACGCGTTCGATGCTCTAACCACTGAGCTATTACAGCGGCACTCCCTCCATCCACTTTTTTGGGTTTATCTGTGAATTTAGAAGTAGGAGCGACAGTCAGCGCCATCTATAAGCCAAACAACGAGTGTGAAAACACTCTTATGCGCATGTTTGGCGTCACGTAGCACGTGAACTTATTATGAGCGGGCAGCTGATTAATTGTCCCTCTTATACAACCTAAACACACCAAGTCTGCCAGTACGAGACCCTCGTTCAATGAAATAAGGGAAAGAAGTGTATACCTAAGGGCTCGTTTTTCCGTGTTTTTAACACAATAATAATGAGATATAACAGACAGTAATGCCAAGGAATGTACAGGGGAAGTTATTAACATTAATGGAATGTAAATAAGAAGAAAGAAAAGTGGATGAAAAAATTACCAACTGTAAGCAGGAATCGAACCTACGACCTTCGAATTACGCGTTCGATGCTCTAACCACTGAGCTATTACAGCGGCACTCCCTCCATCCACTTTTTTGGGTTTATCTGTGAATTTAGAAGTAGGAGCGACAGTCAGCGCCATCTATAAGCCAAACAACGAGTGTGAAAACACTCTTATGCGCATGTTTGGCGTCACGTAGCACGTGAACTTATTATGAGCGGGCAGCTGATTAATTGTCCCTCTTATACAACCTAAACACACCAAGTCTGCCAGTACGAGACCCTCGTTCAATGAAATAAGGGAAAGAAGTGTATACCTAAGGGCTCGTTTTTCCGTGTTTTTAACACAATAATAATGAGATATAACAGACAGTAATGCCAAGGAATGTACAGGGGAAGTTATTAACATTAATGGAATGTAAATAAGAAGAAAGAAAAGTGGATGAAAAAATTACCAACTGTAAGCAGGAATCGAACCTACGACCTTCGAATTACGCGTACGATGCTCTAACCACTGAGCTATTACAGCGGCACTCCCTCCATCCACTTTTTTGGGTTTATCTGTGAATTTAGAAGTAGGAGCGACAGTCAGCGCCATCTATAAGCCAAACAACGAGTGTGAAAACACTCTTATGCGCATGTTTGGCGTCACGTAGCACGTGAACTTATTATGAGCGGGCAGCTGATTAATTGTCCCTCTTATACAACCTAAACACACCAAGTCTGCCAGTACGAGACCCTCGTTCAATGAAATAAGGGAAAGAAGTGTATACCTAAGGGCTCGTTTTTCCGTGTTTTTAACACAATAATAATGAGATATAACAGACAGTAATGCCAAGGAATGTACAGGGGAAGTTATTAACATAATGGAATGTAAATAAGAAGAAAGAAAAGTGGATGAAAAAATTACCAACTGTAAGCAGGAATCGAACCTACGACCTTCGAATTACGCGTTCGATGCTCTAACCACTGAGCTATTACAGCGGCACTCCCTCCATCCACTTTTTTGGGTTTATCTGTGAATTTAGAAGTAGGAGCGACAGTCAGCGCCATCTATAAGCCAAACAACGAGTGTGAAAACACTCTTATGCGCATGTTTGGCGTCACGTAGCACGTGAACCTATTATGAGCGGGCAGCTGATTAATTGTCCCTCTTATACAACCTAAACACACCAAGTCTGCCAGTACGAGACCCTCGTTCAATGAAATAAGGGAAAGAAGTGTATACCTAAGGGCTCGTTTTTCCGTGTTTTTAACACAATAATAATGAGATATAACAGACAGTAATGCCAAGGAATGTACAGGGGAAGTTATTAACATTAATGGAATGTAAATAAGAAGAAAGAAAAGTGGATGAAAAAATTACCAACTGTAAGCAGGAATCGAACCTACGACCTTCGAATTACGCGTTCGATGCTCTAACCACTGAGCTATTACAGCGGCACTCCCTCCATCCACTTTTTTGGGTTTATCTGTGAATTTAGAAGTAGGAGCGACAGTCAGCGCCATCTATAAGCCAAACAACGAGTGTGAAAACACTCTTATGCGCATGTTTGGCGTCACGTAGCACGTGAACTTATTATGAGCGGGCAGCTGATTAATTGTCCCTCTTATACAACCTAAACACACCAAGTCTGCCAGTACGAGACCCTCGTTCAATGAAATAAGGGAAAGAAGTGTATACCTAAGGGCTCGTTTTTCCGTGTTTTTAACACAATAATAATGAGATATAACAGACAGTAATGCCAAGGAATGTACAGGGGAAGTTATTAACATTAATGGAATGTAAATAAGAAGAAAGAAAAGTGGATGAAAAAATTACCAACTGTAAGCAGGAATCGAACCTACGACCTTCGAATTACGCGTTCGATGCTCTAACCACTGAGCTATTACAGCGGCACTCCCTCCATCCACTTTTTTGGGTTTATCTGTGAATTTAGAAGTAGGAGCGACAGTCAGCGCCATCTATAAGCCAAACAACGAGTGTGAAAACACTCTTATGCGCATGTTTGGCGTCACGTAGCACGTGAACTTATTATGAGCGGGCAGCTGATTAATTGTCCCTCTTATACAACCTAAACACACCAAGTCTGCCAGTACGAGACCCTCGTTCAATGAAATAAGGGAAAGAAGTGTATACCTAAGGGCTCGTTTTTCCGTGTTTTTAACACAATAATAATGAGATATAACAGACAGTAATGCCAAGGAATGTACAGGGGAAGTTATTAACATTAATGGAATGTAAATAAGAAGAAAGAAAAGTGGATGAAAAAATTACCAACTGTAAGCAGGAATCGAACCTACGACCTTCGAATTACGCGTTCGATGCTCTAACCACTGAGCTATTACAGCGGCACTCCCTCCATCCACTTTTTTGGGTTTATCTGTGAATTTAGAAGTAGGAGCGACAGTCAGCGCCATCTATAAGCCAAACAACGAGTGTGAAAACACTCTTATGCGCATGTTTGGCGTCACGTAGCACGTGAACTTATTATGAGCGGGCAGCTGATTAATTGTCCTGCACAGTACAAGCAGCATTTCAGCAGCCACCACTAAACAGAACATTTTTTATTGGTTTTCGCTTTTCTTTTGGAGGTCAATAGTTTGTGAAGTGTGAATTCTATAATCTTAAATGTAA
This sequence comes from Rhipicephalus microplus, assembly GCF_043290135.1. NCBI lineage: Eukaryota > Metazoa > Arthropoda > Arachnida > Ixodida > Ixodidae > Rhipicephalus > Rhipicephalus microplus. The sequence goes on from NC_134700.1 coordinate 27,979,168, forward strand.
GCATTTTGACTGAAATCTGTTGGGCTCAGTAGAATATTTAAGAAGTTGCGAAAATTGTAGAGAATCTGGGGTGTCAGGAACGACTTGGTGACTTCCTCAGGATCGGTCTGTATTTGTCACAAAAGCATCTCAATGTCTTGTTTTGCCAAAGCTGCGGCTTTCCGTTTCCCACGTTTCAAAAGTCGTGAACGTATACTGAGGAGATTGTTCCTAGAAAGCGGTTCAAGTCTGTTGGGGTGTTGTAAATGTGCCAGGATTCGCGCAAGGACCTCCTTCCAAAATTTCTCTCTGTTCATAGCACAGAAACGCTGTAGAAATTGATGATATGGTCGACTTCCTCAAGGGCTCCGCAAACAAAAGCGCCGCGTTGCACTTCTGCCTTCCTGACGCCAATCTTAAATGTGTGGCAGCTTGGGCTAGTTGGTATGGCATGACGATAGTTATAGCGCGAAAACAAAACGACGACACAGAGACAAGTCTTTCGTGTCCATCTTGTCTCTGTGTCGTCGTTTTGTTTTCGCGCTATAACTATCGTCATGCCATTCTTAAATTGGCGTAATCTTAACGAGCAAGCGTGAGCGTGAAAGTTTATTGCTGCCCGGCAAGATGCACGTTAGCGCTCAGCGGCCGACTCCCACAACAGGAACTCCAGTGCAGACCTGTCGGCCACTCTACGGGCTTTCTGAACGCAAACATTCGCTTTGGCATACGTAGCTGGCTAGACACTCTGAACAGGGCAACTCTCAGACTACTCGCTTATGTTGCTTCTTCGTTCGGCCGTGGTAGCAAGCGGGTGAGCATCGCAGCAGGCTTGCGAACCACCTCGACTCCTGATTTCCCGAGAATCGCGGAGAGCTCTTCACTGACGGCCGGCAGATATGGAATGACAATGCGCTTGGCTGGCTTCAATTATTTTTTGCCAGTAGGGTGACCAGGGAAGGAAGGTTTTCGCGTAGTGTGTCTTTCACAGGTTCTTCTACATGGTACAATGGTCGTTCACTCAATAGACGTCGTGACGCCCACCTATAATAATAAAAACGCAGGCACGAACGGAAAGAAAACAAAAGCCATTTAAATGCACAACGCTGGGTAATATTTTTGTCAGTCTTTACCTCTCGAGGGGGCTTCACAAAAGTGTAAAAAGTGAATGATTTCGTTGATAATTGTAAAATCTGGTTGCTGAGATGTATTAAAAGTGATAAGCCAACTGAAAAAAAAAATGTTGGGAGTGATTTATGCTGTTGCATACCATTATATAAAAAAATGACGTAGGTAAATATTGTGTTATTGTGTTGCTTTCCGACACTAAAACTGAGCTGTTGCTCCAGTACTTCGTCACGCACACCTCAGCACCAAGAACGTAACCCTATCATCTGTGATGAATGAGTTAATATGAGCATTTAGTGCGGCGAAAATCGCTTAAAATCTATAGTGTTTTCCGCAAAATCTTTGGTACTTTGCAACTACACTAGTCTTCTTATTAGGGCAGGCAAATTACAGGACGCTCTGGTGACTCAGACTCAAAAGCTGATAACGACCGATTCCATGAAACATACCTACCTATACGGTAAACAGTTAAAAAAATAAAAAAGGCAGGCTTATCAACAGAATGCTATTCTAGTTCGATTATGCATTCTATTGTCGCTTTTCTTTGTAACATTTACAAACTAGACCACTTCGGGTGCTTCAGCACTGTGCGAATAAATGCGAATTATACAGCATTATATAAACAAATGTTATTGCTGAGCTAAAGAAAAAAAAGCAGATTTAGCTGGCGCCTATGAGAAGACTGTGGAAGCAACGGTGCCGGTTGCCTACCCCAACTCTTTTCCTTTACCTCTTCCTCGGTTTCTTTTCTCTCTTCTTGCTATATTATACAGGGACAATATTAAAGACAGTCTATCAACCTGTCATTCACGTAACGGTATTATATATGGCTATGCTGTGTTTCCACTTACCGCATGCGTTCCGAGTTCGGAGTGGCCGTCGGCCAGGATGGAAGTGAAGCTTAAACACTCTGCTGTTGAAAATAAAATGCTACATGTATTAAGCATGTAAATCACCTAGATTTTCATCCTACTCTCTTGTCTGGGCTGTGGGAGGATTGATGGTGTAACACTGTATACAATGGTACTAAATCTGAACATCAGTTTTCTTTTTCCCTGGAATAAAAAAATAAAAGCATATCGCTGCCAGTTTTACCTCGCATTAGCACCTAATGAGTTATTATCAATCTATAACTGCTTAATAGACTAATAGAAATTGTTCTGCATCATTTTTTTCCTTGGCTACAGCATGATTAGTGTTCCTGCCGTTGCCATGTTTACACATACATCAGCGAGACCATTGAGCAAAAAGGTGGATTATCATTAAAATTTTCCAATCTAATATAGGCAATAATTATGGTGCATCACTCTTCAATCGCAATATCAAACTCTGAATTCTGACAACATCCGGGCGCGAGAGGAAGCAATACGTACTTGAGATGTATACCTAAATAAACAGTGTGGGTTTAAAATTTCTTTTAAGTTAAGCATGTTAGCCTTTACATCGTACGCCAAGGAGCCCATTGGATAGCTGCTTTATTGGAACACAGGCCTTCAACAGATATATCAACAACGCGGAGATCGTTGCACATTCGACTATCTGTTGCATAAAGCACTTGTAATGTGCGCAATAACACTACGAAATTTCCTTTAACATGTCGTAATGAAATCTCGCCAGATGACAGATGAAGTGTTACATAAATAATTTATCTATTGAAATGCGCCAATAACATAGATAATGACACAATAGTTCTAGGTGTTGCATATTCCCACGCCATGCTGCATAATCTGGAGTTGCGAAACTCATTAATTCAATGTTGTCAGGTAGTAGTGCAAAAACAATCAGGGGCATGCTGTCCCTTGAAGCAGACATTGTTTGAAGTACAGTTTACGGAACTATGCTGGTTACCTAATAAAAAAGGATGCCTGCAATGCGATGCCAGCAAATGAGATGCTAACACTAAATTACAAAAAGGTCTACAAAAGCCGCTCCTCCAGCTTACACTGTAACTGTGCTGTCCGTCCCGAGCGTCTTGTGTTTTTTTCTATGTAACTATACTTAGCTTCTTATGTGTATTGACGCAAAGAATAAGCGTTACGAAGAAATAGGAAAGCGAAAGAGCGTCCACAAGGAATTACTGCACAGTACAATCTTGGAGCGCTCAATATATGGTTGCCAAGCATATTCCTTTCCTACCCCATGACAAGTGTATTGAACATATTATTTATTATTACTATTTATTAACAGGTACTGAAACCACCATTTGGTGATTTCATCAGGGTGGTACATATAGTTAGTGTTGACAAAAACATGACAAAAAAGTGATGCAGGAAAGTAAGCAGAGCTACAGTCGGAACTAAGATTACTTGTGTAGCTTCTGTAAGAGTCGAGTAACATGTTTTTAAGTGTAGTTAATCCTTCAGCCCCACCTATTTATTGGCCACCAGAAGTAATTGCATAATCTACTTGAAAATGCGTGCGCACGATGCGGTCAAATATACAAAAATATTTCAGGAGATATCTTTGCACCATTGAAGTAACTTAAATCGCACGAGCTCTGTTATGTCTTTTCGATACATTGTTGCAAAATATGTATCCTTTGTAATCAAAAATTTGCTGGAAATGCGAGAATTACTTATTTCCATTACATTCGACACCAAGACACAATTGGTGCACATCGTGCTCAATATTGAAGGGGAAAAAAAGAAAACAACAGGTGACTTGACGTGACACTCTTCAAGCCCAGTCACAGAAAAATGAAACTGGGACATGCCAGGAATCTTTCAACAGCATGAAGCACGAGGGGGATCAGCGTCTGATGAAGTTGGATTGTGGACAATATAGGCACGCTATCTTCTAGTATTGTTTCCTTTGTGGTGCTGGACGCTATGTGTACAGCAAACCATGAGAAACTTTTTCTCGTGTTAAAAAGAACCACGATTGTGTTTTATAAGACTATTAACCTAACAGGGCCAAAAGCAGCGCTCTTTCAAAGAGAATAGCAGAATGTGTGTACCTATATATACAACAAATGGATCACAGTGTCCAGTATACTCGACATGGTTCTCCTGCGAAAATCGTTGTGCTAACACATTTTTTTGAATTTTCGAATGCTTTTCAATAGTCAATTAGCTAAAAAAGAAGATTAAAAAACTTTGTTCAGCCTTACAAGAAGAGAAGAAGAAGCCGAGGTGTGCGAACGCTTCCACTACGGCTTCTGCTTTTTTCAAGGTTTTGCGACGCCACTTTCTGATTTCAACGTCATATTAGTGCAACGACTTCCAGAAGACACAAGGACTCTGCCGACACAATTTGGGCGCAGTGAGTGCTTGCTTCTTGTATTTTATTTCACCTCCGCCATCGTCGCTCGCCCACCGACAGCTAGCCTTGACGAGTGTCTTCTTTGCTCTAACGTGGCGCGTGCTTGCTCGCACGCCCCGTAGCCGCAATGTCTCACTGAGCGATGGAGTACCAAGTGACAGGGGAAGACATTGACCCTGAAGAAATCACGCCAGACCAAGGCTGGCACACCGCCTCGTGTCACCGAGCAAAAAATGAAGGCTCCAAACGTGTGCCGTCATATAGCGCTTTGAAACGCAACGAGCACAAGCCCCACAACAGAAAAAATGTGAAGAACAAAATTATTCGAGCAAGCCGAATGTCTCACCTACCAAAGAACGACATCCGCATTATCATTAGGCCCATAGGGGGTATTAACATCGCTAGGGTTTGCCCAACGACAATCGCTGAAGCCATTTCGACTTCGGTAGGTATCAGCCCATCGGAACAGCAAGCAGACACGCTCTGCCCCAACATTAAACAGAGTATCTTAGCAGCAAGCACACCGAAGAGAGAAAATGCTAATCGCTACGTGCGCGTTGAAGAAATCCGCATCGCTGACAAGACCTATGAAGTTAGTGCCTACGAAGCGGCACCACATTCCACATGCAAAGGCGTCATTCGAGGAATTCTAGTGCAAGACGGTTCGGTGGACATTAATTTCAACGACCGCAATCCACTAGCTTTGGCTGCCAAGCGCATCGGAAGTACCACCGCAGTGATCGTGGCCTTCGATGGACATCGTGTGCCCAATTTTGTGCGATATGGATCGGTGCTACTTCAATGTACACTATACCGTAGACAGATAGATATTTGCTACGCCTGCGGTTGGCTCGGCCATCGAGCGGACGTGTGCCCGAACCCTGGAGGCGTTATCTGCAGAGGCTGCAGCGTGCCAAACCCCGAAAAAGAACACCGCTGCACACCAACATGCAAGCTTTGCGGAGGAGCGCACCTCACTGCCGACAGGGAATGTAAAGAACGCAACCACATTCCATACGTGATGTGCCGACGACGATGGGAGTGAGCACATTCGACGTGACCCAACAGTTACGAAGCAATGAACGAGTTCAACACATCCACTGACGACGACCAGGCCTCGAAGCTTTCTACAGATGGTCGATCCGATGGCAGCCGATCCCGGTCTCGATCCCGGAGTCGTCCCAGGAACCGCACCATGCGTGTATCGAGGTCCCGGAGCCACCCTCGGACCCATTCCCGCAGCGCGCCAAGTGGGACCCCAACCAGATCTATATCGCGAGGCTACTCCAGGTCTCGTTCTGGTTCACGTCACGGTTCCCGTTCAGGTTCCCGGCCAGGGTCATGCTCCGGCTACCACTCTGGTTCCGGGCCTCACGCCGGTTTTAGGCCTCACCCAGTCTCACCGGGGTCTCGCGTCAACGATTGCCTAGCCCATCGGCACCACCATCGCCAGGCAACGCCCACAAGAATAAGCGGGGACCTCTCACTTGGGCGGATGCCGTCCGGAGTAAAGGAAACACTACATCACAGGTAGGGTCGGGTTCACTCCCAGAGCATGATACACACACCACATCTGAGATAGCTATCTTAAAGCACGAAATTGCGATGATGAAAGAAACAATACGCAAACTCACAGTCGCAATTGCCAAACTGAAACTGACAGAAACGCAAGCACTGCTACGCCCGCAACCAACAACGATGACCATGCAGTCACCCCGTTGCAGCCGCAACCCGTAGGCGCCGGTAACGACGACGGCGAGAGTGCACCCAAGAAACGCGCGGTCGCCCACGACCAGCCAGCTTTAAAAGCAGTGTTAGACGACATTAAGAGCACGCTATCGCACAGCTCGTGTGTGGCACGCTATAGCCACAGCTGTTCGGAGCACGCTCCGAACAGCTGTGGCTCTGTGGTACGTCGACGTGCCGTACCCAGCAAATCCACCTCTCTGTTATGTCTACGAGAGAGGTTTTTTCAGAGCGGTCGTAACGGTCGACTCGACGGTATACAGCAGTGAACGCGCAGCAGCGAGCTCTTGCCACCAACCGAACGTCCTCTTCTTCTGCCACCACCATGTTCCCCGCTACACAGGTGCACATACCTAAATTACACATGTGGTAACAATATAAATGCAATAGATTACCTAAGACGAGAAAAAAACTAAAGAATGTAATGCAGTTGGTCACAGCTTCTTCGTATATAAATGATCTATGAGTATATTTAAAAACTGCGAGGACTCGAACACTACCGAGTCAAAGAAAGACAGAAGTCCTTAGTCTGAAAAACCGTTCAAGGCCGGTTTAGAACATGTTGGCGTACTCTACACCGGCCGGCTCTTAAACGGCGTGAGTAAGAATGCGCTGGCAGTGGGGCGCTATTCTTTGGTTTCCACAATGAGGGGCGGGCGAGTACAGGTTGAAGAGCGAAGCCATTTCCGAAGGGACCTCGTCACCATCGTGTTGAGAGAAGAAAAGAGCGAATGGGGGGAAGAATCAACTTCATGCGGCACGTGGTGGACGTTCAAGGAACTAGCCGCTCGTGAGCCGGAATCCTGGCCTCGAGATCAATGAATGGATGTGGCTGTACCCTTGAGATCAGGCGGCGGCTAACGCCGCCTAGCCATAATGCTTAGTGAATAACCACTAGATTTACCTTTTTGTTTTTAAATTGTGAAGTTGAGGACTGGTGCTTTGCAGTGAAGGGTGTAATTTTCACTTATGTCTTGACTTTAGCCACCAATCAGATAACCTTGTTCTGGTCAATTTTACCCGCTTAAAGTCTATTTTGCCCTCCCTGTCCCTAAACCCCAGTGCTTTGAAAAACTCTGCGTCATCTTCGGGAACTATAGGGTGAAGCGCTTTACAGAACATTATCAAGTGTTCGGCAGTTTCCTCGTTCTCCCCGCATGCACTGCATATTGTGTATACCCCTTTGTATTTGGCCCGATATTTCTTGGTTCGCAATACTCCTGTCCTGGCCTCAAACAGTACAGAACATCCCCGAGTGTTATCATAGATCCTTTCCTTGGCAATTTCCTGCTCAAAAGTTCGAGAGATTTCTTGTGCGGACTTCTTAATCATGCCACTTCTCCACGTGTCAGTCTGCGTTTCCTTCACCTTCTTCTTAACCGACAGCTCTTTTTGGTTTGGCCCCTTCCTGTTTTCTAAGTATTTATGCGTCAATTTTCTGGTTCGCTTCCTCCATTTTGTATCGACATTCTTCATGTACAAGTAGCTGAATACCTTCCTAGCGCAACGCTCCTCCCCCATTTCTCTCAATCGCTTCTCAAATTTTACCTTGCTGCTAGCTTCCCTGCCCTCAAATGATGTCCATCCCATATTACCTTGTACTCCTTGATTTGGTGTATTCCTGTGAGCTCCTAAAGCAAGCCTACCTATTCCACGTTGCTTAATTTCTAATCTTGCTTGAACTTCTGTTCTCATGCCCAAGACCGCATTGCCGAACGTCAGACCCGGAACCATGACCCCTTTCCATATTCCTCTCACAACATAATACCCATTGTAATTCCACAGTGCCCTACTTTTCATCACCGCTGCATTCCTGTTACCTTTAGTCGTTAAGTATATTTCATGTTCCCTTGGGTAATCAGTCCCATTGCTTATCCATACGCCAAGATATTCGTAATTATATTGTAACGGTAGGATGAGAACGACGAAGAAGACAAAGAGGAGGACGATGTTGTCAGATCTGTGAGCCAACTGGGCGCCATCTTGTCCACCACCGAGTTTATTCCTCGTTTTATAAAGTCCTGTCGACCCTCCAGACGGCGACTCCTCTAAAACCACCCTTCCTATCGACGTTTTCTCTCTATCCGCGTTTCATGACATTGGAATCGAGCAGCGACGAGATACTTTCTTGGACGGTATTATCCGAAGGCTCACATCGGTGAGGCCCGACCCTTCCCTTCGAATGTTTGAAATACATGATGGTGTATTGTACCGTTGCAATATGCGTCCTGACGGCCCCGAAAGACTACTCGTCGTTCCCATTCAATTGCGTCACACTGTTCTCGCCCAGCTTCATGATGCACCTACAGCGGGTCACCTCGGCGTGTCACGGACCTACGACAGAGTTCGCCGGCGCTTCTTCTGGCCTGGCATGTACCGCGACGTCTGCCGTTATATTGCAGCCTGCGACCCTTGTCAACGACGGAAAAAACCAAATGCCCCTCCGGCCGGACGTCTTCAGCCACTGCACATCCCACAAGACCCATTCTACCGTGTTGGCGTGGACCTGCTTGGCCCTTTTCCTACGTCAGCTGCGGGTAATCGGTGGATTGCAGTAGCAACCGATTATGCTACCCGATACGCGATCACACGGGCCCTTCCAACCAGCTGTGCAACTGACGTGGCCGATTTCCTTTTGGAGGACGTCATCTTACATCATGGCGCCCCTCGACAACTCCTTACCGACCGAGGCAGCTACTTCCTTTCCAAAGTGGTTGATGACCTCCTCCGCTCCTGCGCCACTAAGCACAAGCTCTCGACTGCTTACCATCCACAAACAAATGGTCTAACGGAGCGCCTCAATCGCACTCTCACCGACATGCTCTCCATGTATGTCTCCGCCGATCACCGCGACTGGGACACTACGTTACCGTTTGTAACATTCGCGTACAATTCTTCCAGACACGACACCGCTGGGTTCTCTCCTTTTTTTCTGTTGTTCGGCCGTGACCCTGCGCTACCTTTCGACACCCTCCTGCCGGCCGCACTAAATGACAAGTCTCAGTACGCTCGTGATGCAATAATGAAGGCCCAAGCGGCACGCCAAGTTGCTCGACGACGCTTACTGGACTCCCAGGACAATCAGAAGAGCGTATACGACGCCCGCCATCGTGACGTCCACTTCACACCCGGAGATCTCGTTCTGTTATGGTTCCCCTCGCGCCGCGTTGGACTTTCGGAGAAGTTACTCCCACGCTATTCAGGTCCCTACCGTATCTTACGCCAAGTAACTGACGTCACATACGAAATCACCCCTACGGACCCCGCCATCCTTCACCCTCACACTGACGTAGTGCATGTTACGCGACTCAAACCGTATTACTCCAGTGCCTCCTGATTAGCACCGGGTCGGTGCTCCAGCCGCCGGGGAAATCATGTAACGGTAGGATGAGAACGACGAAGAAGACAAAGAGGAGGACGATGTTGTCAGATCTGTGAGCCAACTGGGCGCCATCTTGTCCACCACCGAGTTTATTCCTCGTTTTATAAAGTAAAGTTATTCTCCCGTAACATCATATTATCTCTAGCGTGACCTCCTGTATGCTAAGCTCACTACCTTCATTTTCAACAAAAATTATGACTGATGATTTTTCCTTGCTGAATCTGAAATCTAACCTATCTCCATCATTATAGCAGATGTCCGTATATCTCTGCAAATCTTCCTTGTTGTCGGTCATTAGCATTATATCATCTGCGTACACCAATGCTGCTAGTGCCTGTTAAATGAGTTTTCCTTGTTTGACGAAAAAGAGGTTGAAGCCAAGACCACTTCCCTCTAATTTAGCCTCTAATCCTTGTGGTACATCATGAATAACAAGGATGACAGAGGACTACCCTGCCTAAGCTCCCGTTTTACCTCTGTGGGCTTGAATACCTGCTTTTTCCCTTTATAACTACCTTGTTACTTTCATAGATATTGTTACGAAGTAAATGAAGATGAAGGACAGAAACAGCTGACAGGCGCGCGAGTGTGTCATTCAGCCATTGTGATTCTTGCCTAAAGTTGTTCCTCTGTATTGGCGTTTATACAGAAGTCACTGACCCCGTAACATATTAGTGAGAGGTGCTGGGAAACCATCAGGCAACGGAGCTTCACAGCGGACGCCGCATCGGTTTTTCAGCCACAGCCAATGCTGAGCCCTCCGCGTCAACGTCAGCGTCTCTGACGAACAAGGCGTCGCAACCATATGTTTTCACGCCACTCAAGGATCCCGGTACATTCTGCGGGGCCAATGGCGTCGACGTTTACGATTGGTTGGCCATGTTCGAACAAGTGAGCGTGCCGAACAGTTGGGATCCCACACTTCAGGTGGTTAATTTGCTGTTTTACTTGAGAAGCACAGCGAAGGTGTGGTACGAAAACAACGAAGAAGAACTGACAAGCTGGAACCAATGCAAAGAAAAGATGTGAGAGGTAGTTGGCAAAAGCACCAGTCGTAAGATCGCCGCCAAAAAGAAATTGGTCTGCCGTGCCCAATCCCCAACGGAATCATACCTCGCATACATTCAAGACGTGCTGACCCTCTGCCGGAAGGCCGAAAGCGACATGACAGAAGGTGACAAGGTAAGGCATGTCCTTGAAGGGATTGCCGACGACGCGTTCAATCTCCGGCTGTGCAAGAGCTGTTCCACCATGGACGCGATCATCAAAGGTTGTCGTCAGTTTGAGCGAGTAAAACGTCGCTGCATTCTGCAAACATTCGCCCGACTTCCAAACACCGCTGCAACATCGACTTTCGAGGACCAGTCCGCACCACAGCGACCATCGCCGCCGAAAGACCTGTCACGCATGTTCGTCGCGAAATGGAAGCAATGGCGCCCTCGGCATTCAATTCGCGCAGTACCGATACCACTCATGTTACTGTTCCTCTTGTTCAAGCCATCGTGCAAGTGCTTGAAAACATCGGAGTGCATTCTATGTGCCTTGTCACTGCCCCCAGAGTCAGCGAACACCCTTTCGCGATGCCCTCCTCCGACCTATGGATTTCCCCACGTGCTCGAAACCCTGCTAAGTGGCGTACAGCAGATTACCGCCCTATATGTTTCAACTGCCACCGCGTTTGACATATTGCTCGTAACTGCCACAACACATGGTCCCCGGCACCTCGTGCAACGACCAATATGACCCATTTTCGCGGTACCACCCGCACATTTTCACCTGCCGAAGAGTCCCATGCCGTTGACCATTCTCAGTGCACATGGTACAGCCCCTCGCCTTCACCACGTGGGCACCAGTCTCGTTCGCCGCAAATACGTCACCTATCGTCCTGTTCGCCGCAGCCACGGCGCTTCTCATCCCCGTGCCTTCCAGCCGCATCGTCTCGGAAAACTGAAAAATGCAGTCCCCGGAGGGGGTGCTGCATTGACGACTTCCGCAGCAAATCCTCTTTCCGTTCCCACCAGACGAAGTGTAATAGACGTTGAAGTAGATGGCATACCTGTACAAGCACTTGTAGACACCGGCGCAAGCATATCGGTCATGAGTTCAAGTCTACGCACACGTTTAAAGGAAGTTCTGACACCAGCGGCTGCACAAACGCTCCGCGTGGCCGATGGCGGCACGCCGATGGTTCTCGGTCTGTGCACTGCCCGCTTAAGTATAAAGGACCACACTGCTTCTGTCATTTTCGCCGTGATTGACCACTGCCCTTATGACGTTATCCTAGACATCTACTTCTTGTCAAATCTGCTCTTATCGGTTGTGCTACCAGCGTCCATCAGCAAGAACTGCTCCCGACAGTCACTGAACACCACACTGCACCGTCGCGCCTGTGCTCTCTTCAGGATGTGCGACTGTCACCTCAGGCAGCCACCTACCTTATTTTGACCACACAGTCACAGGTTCCCGGTGGTCAATATGTTCTTCCTCTCGCCGACGTCCTCTTGGAGCGCAACATCGCCAATCCCCTTACGCTTGTGACTGTCACTGATAACTGTACCTCACTCCCACTTCTCAATTTCAGCTTTTGCTCTCAAGTGCTTCCTGATGACATGTTCTTGGCCAGCGTATTCAATGCTGACGAATTCGAAATAGCGGCTCTCACCACCGAGATTGATTTACTTCAGTCTCCTGTAGCTAACAGCATCTGTTCTATGCCGAGTTGTTTCTCGAAGACGGTTGCACCCGACGCCAATCCTGCGAGAGCCAACGACATCCATCACCTTCTCGCGTCGTATACCGACATTTTTTATTTCGACGACAGACTTCTAGGGCAAACATCCACCGTTCAGCACCGTATAAACACTGGTGACGCCAGTCCCATTCGCCGATGCTCCTATCATGTCTCCCACACAGAGCGCAGAGTTATCCAAGTGGAAGTTGACAAAATGCTCAACAAAGGTGCCATAGAGCCATCAAGTAGTCCTTGGGCTTTTCCTGTCGTTCTTGTGAAGAAAAAGGGCGGTACGTGGCACTTCTGCGTTGACTATCGCTACCTTAACAAGATCACGCAAAAGGACGTATACCCGCTACCATGCATCGATGACGCGTTGGACTGTCTGCACGGCGCTATTTACTTCTCGACTATTGATCTTCGGTCTGGCTACTGGCAGATTTCTATCGATGAGATGGACCGCGAGAAGACGGCCTTCATTACACCGTGTGGTTTATACCAGTGGACTAAGTAACGGTGGTGATGCCTTATGGACTATGTAACGCTCCTGCCACATTCTAACGAATGATGGACTCTCTCTTGCGTGTTTATAAGTGGTCTACTTGTCTCTGTTACCTAGAGGATGTGATAGTCTTTTCATCTACTTTCGATAGCCGATAGTTATAGCGCGAGAACAAAACGACGACACAGACACAAGAAGGACACGAAAGACACGAGCGCATTCGCATTCGCACCAAGCAGCTCCCTTTGGACGTTAAAGCCTTGTTTGGAGGTTGCCACCCCGCTATCGGCCATGGCATATGGGTGTGCTAAATTCTTCGGTCTGAATGGCACCGACAAGAGCGCACGTACCAGGACGCCCTGCATGTCCAGCTTCAACAAACAGATCTAACACCGGGAGTGAAGAAAAGAAGATGGCGAGAGTACTGTGACCGAATCGAGTACACTGCAAACTGCTTGTGGTCACGTGAGCTCACTAGCCTTCGTGCGCAGTGCCCAACCAAGCCCCGGCAATCAGGTGTGGTCCACTCATGCAGTGGCGTCGTCCTCCCAGAATACGTCCACAACACCCTCGCCCTAGGTCCGAAGTTCGCCGTCGACCAAGAGAGGTCCGCACCCGAGCTTTTTTCAATGGTGCACTCTGTTGCTGGCCGCGCTTCACCAGAGGATTCGAACACGTGCATATCAGAAGGCGTCGACGTGCTCCTACGGGGTAAGCCTACCAGCAACAGCCTTCCGGTGCCCAAGACGACCAAGTTTCTTAGAGACAGTGAACTTTGTGTGATACCGTCAGATAAGGAGGGTGGTTTCGCCATTATTCCTAATTGCTTGCATCTGGAAAAGGCGGTCACAGCTATCGACTCTGTTTTCAAATGTTGTACCGACATTCGTCTAGATGGAGTAAAAACGCTGGCCAAGAAAATGTGTCGTAAACTAGAGTTCAAACAGTTAGCGCAGCACATTGGCAAAAGTGACAAAAATGGGCTCAGCATGTTTTTTTCTGCCAAAACACATAAGGTTGACATGCCCTTCCGTGTCATTGTGAAAGAAAGTGGTACGTGGCAAAGCAACTCGGCTTGTTTATTCAGACCCATCTAAAGTGTCTAGAGACTGATGACCCATTTTTGGTAAAAAACTCGCAGGCTCTGATAGAATTTTTCAAACAGTCAAATTAATCTAATTTTTCCGGTTTTTCAATTGACATAAAAGACCTATACTACTCTCTGCCTCAAGATGAGGTATTAGATTGTATAAGGGATAACAAAAAAATTTTCGGGGAATTGAACTTCCAACTAAAAACTGGCATCAGCTCGCGAGATTTTTCTTGACCTGGTTTTGCTGTACGTTACGTCTACTTTCGTTCAACGGAATGATTGCATTTATCTGCAGAAAAAGGGTGTTTCAATCGGCTCATGCATAGCACCTCTACTCAGTGATCTTCTATTCGATAAAATGGGCAAAATCTACAAGAAAAACTAGAAGGCCCGCATGTCGTCAAAATATTCAGATACGTGGATGATTTCTTAGTCCTTCTAAATTGTAATTCTTCTATGTTCCACTCGTTTGCGACTCAAACGACAGGTGTATTCGAAGATTGTTTAAAGCCTCTTCTGTTGACACATGATATGCTCGAGACTGACAAGTTACGCTTTTCGGATTTAAAACTGGTTTTTAGCTCACAGCACATCTGTTAGTGTTATGAACTACGTGCGCAGAAACCTTTACTTCCCTTTTCTTCCGCTCACAGCAAGTTAGTTAGGCGAGGCATAGCACGAACCTGTCTTGAGAATGCCTTAAATAGGTCGTGCGCCCACAATATCTCTGTGAGCTTCAAGCTCAAGTTTCCCGGCTTAAGGCTTCGGGTTTCCCCGAGGCATTTATCGCTTCCGTTGCTGAGATGATCCTGCGGACTAATAAGGCAGAGCAGAGGCAGCGACAGAATCCGAGCAACACAGAAACAGAACGTGAAAGGATAGTTGTGATTCCATACAAACACCAGATATCACACAGACTCAGGAAAATTGGAAAACGTGTTGGAGTTCATGTCCTGGTCTCGGCACCGTTCAAATGAATCAGCTTCACCAAATCTACAAACCCCCTGAAAACGCAGTCATCAACGGAATGCAGAGTTCAACATAAAAACAGGTATGCGACCTGCTCCCGGGAAGTTGTCTATGAGACTCCCCTGTCATGCGGTGCTTGTTATGTCGGAACGATCGGAAGGTGTCTGAACGATCGGCTGAGAGAACACGCTAACAATGTTAGAAACGGGAAAAATGATTTTCTTGCTCAGCACTGCACTGAGTGCAATTGTGTTCCCCTCTTCAAGGACACAGCGACGCTGTACAAGCACAGAGATAAGCGCACCTGAGTCGTTGTCGAGGCCACGCAGATGGCATGCGAACAGGTGCCTTGTATTAGCAAGCCCTCCGTGGCTCTGTCCGAGAAGGAACTCAAGTTCCTCGAAGGTTTCGGTGCGCGCAGGTAGTTATATTATCTCTACTTTTCTGTTTCGTTTCCTTATAGATTTTTCTTTGCCGTTTTTCTGTGCTTTTGTTTTTGTGTTTTTTGTCTTCGTTTTTCTCTTACTCATGTTCTGCTCTTTGTGCCATATGGTTTTTATCACATGGTTACTGTCTCCTCTATATATTTTCGTGCTCTGCGCAATAAACTCAGTTGGAAGTTAGCACTCGTGTCTTTCGTGTCGTTCTTGTCTCTGTGTCATCGTTTTGTTCTCGCGCTATAACTATCGTCATGCCATACCAACTAGCCCAAGCTGCCACGTTTCGATAGCCACCTGGCCGTCTCGCTGCAATTCTCGCAGTCTTCAGAACAGCTGGGCTACAACTAAACTCCAAGAAATGTCAATTTGGCCACCGTCAGATTACCATTCTGGGTCATCTTGTAAACGCCGATTGCGTCCAATCAGATCCTGAAAAGATCCGTGCCGTCCGTAGCTTTCCGGTGCCCTGTTCTACATCTGACGTCCGGAGCTTCATCCGCTTATGTTCCTGCTTTCGTCGTTTTGTGAAAAACTTCGCCGACGTTGCCAGGCCACTCACAGATTTGCTGAAGAAGGATACCACATACTCTTGGGGCCCTGAGCAAGCTGAGCATTCACCGCCCACATCGGCTGCTTAACTACGCCCCCCATACTTGCCCGCCTCAATCCTTCTGCTGCCACAGAAGTTCGCACCGACGCCAGTGGCCACGTTAGTGGCGCAGTTCTCGCTCAGCGGCACCACAGCAGACAGAGCGTGATAGCTTACGCCAGTCGCCTGCTTTCTCCCCTTTCTCCCCCTGAGAGGAATTATTTCATCACCGAGAGAGAGTGTTTAGCTTTAGTTTGGGCTGTCGCTAAGGTCCGGCCATATTTACACAAGGACGCACACTGTCTTTCTCGTCATCCGGTGGACCCTCCTGATCCCGTTGCGACTGACCTTAAGAACAGCGTGATGGCGTTTACTGATATCTGCGATATGCGCATTGAACAACGACGGGATGAGTCAGTGCACACTATCATCGACGCCATCCAGTCTGACAGCCATGACGCGGAATCCCGTATGTTCGTGCTGAATGACGGCATCCTCTACCGCCGCACCATTAGCACCGAAGGCCCTGAGCTTCTGCTTGTCATTCCCCGTCATCAACGGCCCGCCATACTTGAACAACTTCACGACGCACCAACAGCGGCACACCTCGGTGTTTCCCGCACATACGACCGCGTGCGACGTCGGTTCTTCTGGCCAGGACTGTACCGCACCGTGCGTCGATACGTCACCACTTGCGACCTCTGCTAGCGCCGGAAAAGATCTTATTTGCTGCCAGCTGGACAGCTTCCCCCAATCTAAGTCCCCTCTGAACCATTTCATCGCGTGGGACTCTACCTTCTTGGCCCTTTTCCGACGACGACACTGGGAAATAAATGTATCGCTGTCGCCACAGATTATGCGACCTATTACGCGATAACAAAGGCCATGCCAACCAGTTCCGCCACTGACGTCACCGATTTTTTTCTTCATGACGTCATCTTACACCACAGTGCACCCCGAATGCTGCTTACAGAACACGGCCCCTTTTTCTGCTCCAAAGTTGCCGACGACCTTCTTCGATCATGTGCCACAGCGCATAAGCTATCTACCGCCTACCACCCACAAACTAATGGCCTAACTGAACGCCTCAACCGCACGCTCACAGAGATGCTTTCGATGTACGTCTCCGAAGATCATCGTGACTGGGACACCACGTTGGCCTATGCGACTTTCGCATATAATTCATCTCGACATGGCAGCACGGGATTCTCACCTTTTTATCTTTTGTATAAACTACCTTACCTCTCAAGCCATCTGCTTGCGAGTACGCTCGCGAAGCCACTTATCGGGCTCACATGGCTCATTAAGTTGCCAAGTCTCGTCTCACCAGATCATAGGATATGCACAAAAGCCGGCTACGACCACCGGTAGTAATATAACGTTTGCCCCAGGTGACCGCGTGCTCCTCTGGTCACTGTAGCGCCGTAAAGGTCTTTCCGAAAAACTTTCGTCTCGATACGCAGGACCATACTTAGTCTTACATCAAGTTAGCGACGTCAACTACGAGATAGCACCATTGCACTCCAATACGTCACCAAGTTCGTCACTTGTGACATTATTCATGTTTCGCGCATGAAACCCTACTTCTGTCGCACTTCTTTGGTTCTCGTGCCGAGACGGCGCTCCAACGCCCGGGGGTCTTCTTACGAAGTAAAGAAAGATGAAGGACAGAATCAGCTGACAGGTGCGTGAGTGTGCCAATAAGCCATTGTGATTCTCGCCTAAGGTTGTTCCTCTGTAATTGCGTTTATACAAAAGTCACTGACCCCGTAACAGTATCACTTCAAACATTAGTGACTCCATCTTTCACACCTAGTGTGTCCAGTATTCCCCATCACTCCTCTTCAACCACGTTATCGTGCGCTCCCTTGATATCCCTAAATGCTAGCCACAGGGGCCTGTGTTCTTTTTCTGCTATTTCAATGCACTGCATCAGTGAGAACAGACTGTCTTCCAACCTCCTGTGTTTTCGAAATCCCTTCTGAAGTTCCCCCAGCACCCCTCATTCTCTATCCATGCCTGCATTCTTTCCTTTATAGTATCCTTTGCCAGCCTGTAGACCACTGATGTCACTGTTATAGGACGGTGGTTGTTTATGGCCGCTTTGTCCCTCTTTCCTTTATAGATATTACTCATCCTGCTAAGTTTCTATCCATCGGGGACTTCACCATAAATAATTGTTTTTCTCACTGCCTCTCGCGAAGTATGTTCAGACTTCGGACCCAATGTCTTTTCAGCATAATTGGAATGCCATCTGGTCCTGTTGATGTACTACTAGAAACCCTCTTCTCAGCTCTTTCCCACACGCATTGTGAAAATAGAGCCATTGCGCCATCCTTGTCTATTGTGGTGCATAAGGCACTTTGTTGAAATTTTTCTGTCATCCTTCTTCTTACATATTCAATAGCTTCGCCCCCTTCTAGCCTAGCCCCTTGAGCTGTTGTAATAAACCTCTGTTCTAAGCTTGTCTCATTTTTTGGGAGCTTAGATGTTTTCGAAATTTCACAGCTGCCTTTCTATCTTTTTTAGCTACTTCTGGAAGCGTCTGAGTCCGCTTTCTTTAATTCTTTTCATTGATCAGAAGGGATGCTTCCATTCTACAGCTGAGAAAAATGTTCTGTTTTCTTTCAACATAATTTGTCCGTTCACCCCGCTTCTTAGCATGTCTCTGTTTCCTAGAGGCTTCCTGACGTTTTACCATTGCTCTCTTAACATCCTCATCCCACCAACTCTTGGGTTCATGTCTTCATTTCCGGGGCGACTTGTCACGTGCCTTAGCAAGCTCTATCTCAAAAAGTCTAATTATATTCGAGTATGGCCACACAGATTTATTATCCTCAGTGATTATTTTCTCAATTTGTTTAGTAGCCATCTCTATTTGCTTTTCTGAGTAAAAAGTTTCCTGTAGTTGCTCATCTTGGCTCCTTCCCACTTTCACTGCTCTTCCAGTACTTAGCTTGATACGTTTGTGATTACTACCCAGACTTCTGGAGCCACAATCATCAATGTGCATTCCCCTGAGCCTATCATACATCCTATGTGACATCCTATGTGACACATCAGTGCATAATGTATCGTCGACTGCAGCCTTCCTACCTTCCATGTTATTTACCCTTCACACTTCTCAGTACTGTTGCAAATGGTCAAATCATGCCCTTCACACATAGCCGTGATCAATTTGCCTGTTGGGTCAGTATACCCATTTATATCTTCTGTGTGCGCATTCATATCTCCTAGTATGATTATATCGCAATCTCCTCCTAATTCCTCGATGTCCTTTGATATACACTCCACCGTTGCCTGTTTTTTCTCCCTAGCCTTTGCTCCCGTTCACAAGTACACCAAATCTAGGAGTGTCATCTGCCCTGCCACTTCCCCTTTTAGCCATAAATGTTCCTTGCGCTCTTGCTTGACCCTTTGACAGTCTGTGCTTTTATGAATGAATGCACCAAATCCACCCATTTTTTTGCTTTCTGTTCGATTGCATTATTCCCATACGTAGACCGGATTGCAAGGTGGTTGCTCCAGGTCCCTAGAATGTGTCTCCACAACCCCATATACCTTCAGCTTCCCTGCCTCCACTTCTCTTCTATATCTTTCCACTTAAACCTATTCTAGCCGCCCTGCATGTTAATATAGCCTACGTCCAACATATCTCGGCCCTTGTGCTTACGTCGATTTCTTTTCCCACGGACTCAATGTGGCTTGAATATTTGTGCTCCTTTAAACCGTCTTTTGCGACACTGTCGGCCTCGGGGCTCTGGGTCCCCCTAAAAAAGCTGTGGCTTCACGACCCATTCTATAGCCGACCCGTGACCGTAGCACATGCTGGCTGCAGTGGCTGCATTTCCGATGGAGACGGAAATGTTGTAGGCCCGTGTGCTCAGATTTGGGTACAAGTTAAAGAACCACATGTGGTCGAAATTTCCGGAGCCCTCCAATACGGCGTCTCTCTAAATCATATGGTGGTTCTGGGACGTTAAATCATACGTATCAATCTGATCGTCACACCACTGTAGTGAATGCCATGCTGTGCAAAGGGGCAAGCGGCGGGCTCATACACGTCTTGGTTCATTTCCATTACGCTGTATCCGAGTTGCCGGCTCATAGCCTTGATAACACAGTTTGCCTCCACTACCCTCCTTTCAATACCACGAGATGGCCCCAAGACCTTTGGGACTGTGCATACGGTAAAATGGTCCCATGCACACTCCCAGAGGCTCCTCGGAGCCTACGCATCTCATCTTCATACTGTCTTTGAAGGTTCTGATCCTTGCCCTTCAACACAACATTGAGCGCAGCATTAATAATGACGAGATTTTCCCCCTCCGTGCTGTCTTCTACAACCTCCTGAACTTTGGCCTGTGCATCCGCCATGCTCTTCCCTGACTGTGCGTCCACCATCACTCTCCCATCTTCCTTCACTGTCGTGAAGACGCCATCCTTATCCCTGGTCACATTAGAGTCCCCCACCACTAGGACCCTTCTGCGCTCCAACGCTGGCTTCCTGTTTGTGATGGCGCCCCCGTTTATTTCACCTGTTTCTCTCTCTGCTGTCTGTCCTGTGTTTCTGCTCTGCTCGAAGACTGCCGCGCCACCGAGCTGTATGTTCTCGGAGCCTCCATGCTGCAGCTAGACACTGCGGCACCTGACCTCCCTTCTTGCCTGTGCCTTCCGGCCTGTCGCCTTCTCCGCTACCCAGGCCTTCCGTCTCACACTGCTCGAGGCCGGGGCAAAGCGCCATTACTTCCTTTACCAACTGCTTGAGCTCGTTCGGCCCTTCCCGTTCTTTATGAAGGTCGCCCTTCGTATTCTCTAATAGGCTGGTGGTAGCCTCCTCCCGCTCCCGCGACGCTCCGAGCTGTTTTTGGAAATCTATCCTCTGCTCCCGTTCCGCCCTAAGCTCTCCCTGAAGGCCTTCGATGCTAGCCTCCATGCGCTGCATGGCCGCTTTCAGTGCCTCACATATCCTGGACACGAAGTTCGCCTTCTGCGCGTCGGTCAAACTCGACAATTCTGTCTCGTCCAAGCAGCACCAGCACTTGCATTCTTCTCACTGCACTAGCTCCCTCTCACCGGTGGTTTTACTAGCCTCCTTAGCCATCGCCTGCCCGACCATCAGACAAAGCGCCCGACCGCCATAAGCTCAGCCCTAATACCGCTATCCAGCCACCTCCAATAACTCTTCTACCTCAACAACTGTTAGAAGCGGCCGCCTACACCGCACACACACGGGTTCAGTTTCGCTAGTAGACTCTCAGTAGGTCCCCTTCATGTTCGGATCTAGACGTTTAACAACTAACCGGGCACCATGATTTTTTTTCAAAACAGCCGCATACCCCGTTCACGCGGTCAACGTCACTTCAACGCTGCCCGTGTCCCACACCTACAGTACTCGCAACGCAAGCTATTGATTAGGAGAGAAAAATTAATAATGATGTTCACAAACACGAAGAAATAAAGGAAAACTTATCTCTCGTTGTGCGCTGCTTCTGCACCAACCGACCTGTTTGACCTTGCACGCCCTGCACTCGAAGTTATTGGATCGAATAAACGTAAAAACGTGGATTGATAGATGAATGGATGGATGGATGGATTGATGGATGGATGTATGGATGGATGGATGGATGGATGGATGGATGGATGGATGGATGGATGGATGGATGGACGGATGGATGGATGGATGGATGGATGGATGGATGGATGGATGGATGGATGGATGGATGGATGGATGGATGGATGTGGCTGTACCCTTTAGATTGGTCGTCGGCTAGCACCACCTAGCCGTAATACTTAGTGAACTAACCATTAGATTTATCTTTTTTTCCTTTAAATAGTGAATTTGAGGACTAGTACTTTGCAGTGAAAAGTTTAATTTTCACTCGTGCCTTGACTTTAGCCACCAATCAGATAACCTTCTTCTAGTTAATTCTACCCGCTTAAAGTTTATTTTGCCCTCCCTGTCCATAAACCCCAGTGCTTTGAAAAACTATGCGCCTTCATCTTGAAAGGGTGAAGCCCTTTAAAGAACATTATCAACATTTCCGCAGTTTCCTCCTCCTCTCCACATGCACTGCATACCGGGTCTACCCCTTCGAATTTGGCCCGATTTGTCTTGCTTCGCAATACTCCCGTCCTGGCCTCAAACAGTAAATAACTACCCCCGAGTAGTATCATTGATACTTTCTTTGGCAATTTCCTGCTGAAAAGTTCGATACATCTCTAGTGCGGACTTTTTAATCATGCCAATTCTCCACAAGTCAGCCTCCGTTTTTTTCACTTTCTTCTTATTCGACAGTTCTTTTTGGTTTGGCCCCTTGCTGCTTTCCAAGTACTTACCCGTCACATTTCTGGTTCGCATCCTCCATTTTTTATCAACATTCTTCATTCAAAGTAGCTGAAGACCTTCCTAGCCCAACACTCCTCCCCGATTTTTATCAATCGCTTCTCAAATTTTAACTTGCTGCTAGCTTCCCTGCCCTCAAATGATGTCCAACCCACACCACCTGTACTCCCTGGTTTGGTGTATTCCCGTGAGCTCCTAAATCAAGCCTACCTATTTCACGTTGCTTAATTTATAATCTTGCTTGAACTTCTGATCTCATGCACAAAACCGCATTGCCAAACGTCAGACCCGGAACCATGGCCCCTTTCCATATTCCTTTCGCAACATCATACCTATTATTATTCTACAGTGCCCTATTTTTCATCACCGCTGCATGCCTGTTACATTTAATCAATACGTATATTTCGTGTTTCCTTGGGTACTCGGTCCAACCGCTTATCCATACGTCCAGATATTCGTATTTATATGTTATCTCTAGCGTGGCCTCCTGTAACCTAAAGTCACTACCTTCATTATCAATAAAAAATTTTCCTTGCTGAATATGAAATCTAACCTATCTCCGTCATTACTGCAGATGTCCGTATATCTCTGCAAATCTGCCTTGTTGTCGGCCCTTAGCACTATATCATCTGCTTACACCAATGCTGGTAGTGCCTGTTCAATGAGTTTTTCTTGTTTGACAAAAGAGAGGTTGAAGCCAAGTCCACTTCCATCTAATTTGGCCTCTAATCCTTGTAGGTATAGCATGAATAACAAGGGTGACGGAGGACACTCCTGTCTAAGCCTCCGTTTTACCTCTGTGGGCTTAAATACCTGTTTTTCCCGCTTCATAGCTACCTTGGCACTTTTATAGATATCATTTAAAAGATTAGTGACTCCATCTTCCACACCTAGTGTGTCCAGTATTCCCCACAACTCCTATTGAACCACGTTATCGTTCGCTCCCTTGATATCCCAAAATGCTAGCCACAGGGGCCTGTGTTCCTTTTCTGCTATTTAGATGCACTGCGTCAGTAAAACAGATTGTCTTCCAACCTTCTGTGTTTTCGAAATGCATTCTGTAAATCACCCAGCACCCCCTAATCCTCTATTCATGCCTGCAGTCGTTCCTTTATATACTGCATTGCCAGCGGTTAGACCACTGATGTCACTGTTATAGGACGGTAGTTGTTTATGGCAGCTTTGTCCCCCTTTCCTCTTTTTTCACCCCGCCGTGGTGGTCTAGTGGCTAAGGTACTCGGCTGCTGACCCGCAGGTCGCAGGATCGAATCCCGGCTGCGGCGGCTGCATTTCCGATGGAGGCGGAAATGTTGTAGGCCCGTGTGCTCAGATTTGGGTGCACGTGAAAGAACCCCAGGTGGTTAAAATTTCCGGAGCCCTCCACTACGGCGTCTCTCATAATCATATAGTGGTTTTGGGACGCTAAACTTCACATATCAGTCCCCCTTTCTTTATAGATAATACTCATCCTGCCAAGTTTCCATCCATCAGGGACTTCACCATCGATTGTTGTTTTTATCAGTGCCTCTCTCGAAGGCTGTTTACAGTTCGGACCTAATGTTTTTATCAGCATAATTGGAATGCCATCTGGGCCTGTTGATGTACTACTAGGAAGCTTCGTCTCAGCCCTTTGCCACTCTCGTTGTGAAAATGGAGCCATCGCGCCACTTGATCCATCCTTGTCTATTGTGGTGCATAAGGCACTTCTTTGTTGAAATTTTTCTGTCAACCTTGTTCTTATATACTCAGTAGCTTCATTCCCTTCTAGTCTAGCACATTGAGCTGTAGTTATAAACCTCTCCTCTAGGCTTGTTTCATTTCTTAGGGAGTTTTGATGGTTCCAATATTTCGCAGCTGCCTTTCTCTCCTTTTTATGTACTTGTGCCAGCCACTGAGCACCCTTTCTTCTAATCATTTCATATATCAGGAGGGATGCCTCCCTTCTACAGCTTAGAAAGATGTCTCATTTTCTTTCAACATTATTTCTCGGTTCACCCCGCTTCTTAGCATGTATGTGTTCCCAGAAGCTTCTTGACGTTTGCTACGGCTCTCTTAACTTCCTCATCCCACCAACTCATGGGTTTGTGTCTTTTTTGGGGTGACTTGTCATGCGCCTTAGCAAGCTCTATCTCAAATAGTCTAATTAGATTCGTCTAGGTCTACACTATTTGTTTTCCTCAGTGATTACTTGCTCAATTTGTTTAGTAGCTATTTGTATTTGCTTTTACGAATAAAATTTTTCCGATACTTGCTCATCTTGCTTCCTTCCCACTTTCAATGCTCTTCCAAAACTTAGCTTGATACGTTTGTGATTACTACTCAGACTTCTGGAGCCACATTCATCTATGTGCATTTCTCTGAGCCTATCATACATCCTATGTGACATCCCATGCGACACATAATCTATTGTCGACTGCAGCCTTTCTTGCCCCATGTTATTTGTCCTTCGCACTTCTGAGTGCTGTTGCAAATGATCAAATCATGCCTTTCACACATAGCCATGATCAATTTGCCTGTTGGGTCAGTATACTTATCTATATCTTCTATGAATGCATTCATATCTCCTAGTATAATTATCTCGCACTCTCCTCCTAATTCTTCAAAGCCCTTTCTTATACACTCCACCATTGCCTGGTTTTCTTTTCTGGCCTTTGCTACCGTCCACAATTACACCAAACCAATGCGTGTCATCTGTCCAGCTATTTTCCCTCTTAACCATACGTGTTTCGTGCATCCCTGCTTGACTCTTTGCCAACCTATACTTTTATTCAGTGGGTTCGGTGGCACCGCCAGGCGCACGATGCTAAATTTCGTGCTCTTCCATGCACAGTTGTTTCTGGGACAGTGTTTGCGTGGTGATGCCTCGTTTCTGGCGCCTTTGGGACACATTGCATCTGTGAAATCGACAGCACCCTATGAAATTGGCCTGGCCCCTGCTACAGCCATATCACTTCCCTGGTTTGACTCGGCGTCGCGTCACATTGCCCATCTGATAGAAGTTTCGGTAACCAGCAACCTCAGCGACCTACGAGGAACGGCATAAATTGGGGCATCGCCTACGTCCAGGCTTCAGTGGGCTCGGTGGCACCATCAGGCGCACGATGCTAAATTTTGTGCTCTTCTGTGCACAGGTGTTCCTGGGACTGGGTTTGCGCGGCGACGTCTCGTTTCCGGCGCCTTTGGGACACATTGCATCTGTAACATCAACAGCACCGTATCAAGTTGGCCTGGTTCCTGCTGCAGCCCTATCGCTTCCCCAGTTTTACTCGGCGTCGCGTCACGTTGCCCATCTTGATAGAAGTTTCGGTAACCCAGCAACCCCGGCGACCTACGAGGAATAACATAAAATGGGGCAACGCCTCGGTCCAGGCTTCAGTGGGCTCGGTGGCGCCACCAGGCGCATCATGCTAAATTTTGTTGTCTTTTATGCACAGGTTGGTGATAAACATTATGTCACTAAGTTTTTGAAAACTAACTTTGCATGCGTTGTGGTGTTGCCGAGCCTCGTCTGTTTGTGGTCATGTTGTATGGACGCGTCTCGTATAGTTTAGTTACCGCTAATTCTGAGCGGTGACGTAGAGGAAAAGCCAGGTACTATTTCTGACGTAGAGGCTGGTCCCGATTCTCATGTATATCAAAAGATTTTAGATGCCATCACAGAAATTAAGGCTCGCCAAACTGAACTTCAGATCGGAATGCAGGGGGTTTAAAAGCGCTTGTGTCTCAATGAGAATGCACTGGCATCGCTGAACGGCTGTAAGGGAAAGGTTTAAAAGTGTGAAGCAACTCTTATTGCGGTCCAAAAGCAAGCCGCACAATTGTGCAGTAAAATGGACAACTTAGAAAACAGAAGCCACCGTAACAATATCTTGATATACGGCATACTAGAAAATGACGATGAAGGCCCTGAATCTTTGAGGAAATATGTCGAAAACAAAATCTTCAGCCGTCTACTGAAAGTTAAAGTGAAGACTGAGGAGCTCGTTCATCGTGTTGGCAAAAAAGAACTGATCGGGATCGTACCCTCATACTGCGATTTTATGACTTTGCTGAAAAGATGGCAATACTGCGCAACTGTTCAAAGCTGAAAGGTACGAACACATCTGTTTCCGAGGATTTTTTACTTGCAGTCCGTGAAACACGCAGAAAATTACGGGAGTTCTCAAAATCTAACCGAGACAGCGGCGATAAGGTTGTGCTTCTTTTCGATAAGCTGAAAATAGTTGACACGCTCTACGTTTGGGATAGGCACGTGGGAAAGAGGATGCCTCTGCAGCCGGCGCATTCCCAAACTGCTGGCTGCGAAAGCAGTAGTTCAAGTACATGAAGCCAAGAAAACACTCCGTCGTTTTTTTTGTTGTTGTTGTCTTTCAATGTCAGAAGTATAGAGAACAAAACGGATAAACTAGAGGAGATCTTGTTGGCTTTTGCACCTGATATATCGGTGATTACCGAGACGTGGCTTCATCCCAGTATTCATGATTCAGAAATAATTTCAGTAGGCTATAGCCTACTTCGCATGGATCGTGACAACCACGGAGGTGGAGTGCCTATCGCTATAAAAGATGGTTTAGCATTCCAGGAATCACATGATATACCAAACCACGAGAGTCTGTGGTGCACTGTAACATTTCAAACCACGCCTCTACTAATAGGTGGAGTATACAGACAATCTGGGGCACCTGAATCTTATCTTACGGAACTTCACAACTATCTCCTCACGAAAACGCACGATTGAACGAAGCTAGTACTTGTTGGCGACTTCAACTTTGCAGGAATAGACTGGGAAAGCCTAACCGTCCGCAATAGAGAGGCAAATAGCTGCGAGCAACTTCTGGTTACTATGCTAAGTTTCTCGTTATCTCAATGCGTAACGCAAGCGACACGCATTCAAAGGCTTGCTTCCAACATCTTAGGTCTTGCTTTAATTTCTATCTCAATAAACGCTCAATTTATGGTGCAAAATAGAATATCCGGCCATAAAATGGTCTTAATTGAACCGCACCTTCAGCAGTTAAACTAACCACCTACAAAACCCTGGTCAGGCCCATTCTAGAATACGGAAGTTTAGTGTGGGACCCTCAATAATACTACCTTCGCGATAAACTTGAAAACCTTAGCCCAGCAAAAAGTGACAATGAAAATTCACATATACGCATTAAAGATTATTCCAGAGTGGCCGATGAAAGTATTATTGTTACTTAGAAATGCATTTAGACAATTTTTACGCCAATCCTGCCGATGATGTTGACAACTTGTGGTTAAAATTTAAGGCATAAGATTTTCACTGTGACGTAACCTACATTCCGACAAAACGTAAGAGGACAAAACGTAAGAGGACAAAACGAAAGGCTTCTTGGATAACGCGAGAACTAATTCATATGAAACGGAAGCTGAAAAGAATGCGGAAGCGTAAATGCGACCCAACTGTAATAAGTCAGCGCTACTAAGAATCAAAAAGCCTGCTGCGCGAAGCGAAGACCTATTTTTTTTCACACACCCTAATCGACGAAATGACAGCACAACAGAGGAAATCTTGGCATTACCTAGCTAAGCCGGACAGTCCAATTCGTAAGATGGAAATCAATGGCATCGTTACTGAAAATACGCACGCAATAGTTAACTCGTTCAATTCCTTTTTCCAATCGGTATTCACC
Source organism: Rhipicephalus microplus (assembly GCF_043290135.1). Lineage (NCBI taxonomy): Eukaryota > Metazoa > Arthropoda > Arachnida > Ixodida > Ixodidae > Rhipicephalus > Rhipicephalus microplus. Next base: position 28,006,991 of record NC_134700.1, read on the forward strand.
CCAGCATGCCCAGTCCAAGGACCGCTTTTTGAACGTGACTCGGCCATGCCGGAAATCGAGATATCCGAACAATGTACCTTGAACCAGCTTTTACAACTTGATGTTACGAAATCACCGCAACGAGATAAAATCCCAAATGCGTTTCTTAGGCGCTATGCAGAACAGCTTGCTCCTTTTTTGTTTAAAATATTTATGCTTTCACTGAAAACTGGTGCATTTGCGAGAGACTGGCCATGTGCAAGAATAATTGCGATCCATGAAAGTGGCAACAGATTTCTAGTGGACACGTGTCGACCCATATCGCTGAAGACCTACTGTTGTAAATTACCGTAGCACATCCTCATCAAAGCCATTATAAATTACTTAGAATCTAACAATATGCTGTACCCGAAGCAACACGGATTCCGTAGGGGTCTCTCCACGGTAACGCAACTTGCAGAAATAGCGCATAACTTTGCTGGCATAATTGACTCAAAACTTCAAGCTGACGCAATATTCATAGACTTTGCAAAAGCCTTCGACCGTGCGCCTCATTCCAAATCAATAGCCAAGCTTGAATTCCTTGGAATTACTAGCAAAGTAATTGCATGAATTTCAGCCTATTTAACCAATCGCTCGAAGTATGTAACTTTAAACAACGTAGACTCTGACTGCCTCAGTGTTTTCTCCGGTGTACCCCAAGGATATGTTTTGGGACCAACATTATTTCTTGTTTACGTTAATGACATTTGTTCTAGTGCGAAACCAGGTGTAACATTGCGACTGTTCGCAGATGACTGCGTCATTTACACAACAATACGCAGTATTGATGACCAATTAAAACTCGATTCTTTTTTACAAAACATTTCCCAATGGTGCGAGATGTAGGGAAAGGAAATAAATGTGTCTAAAACCGCGTTCATAAGTCTAACCAAGAAAAAACGGCCTTTGTCATTTGTGTACAATCCTAACAATTCCAATATCAGCAAAATTGACAAAGTGAAATATGTGGGCATCACATTCTCGCAAGACTTGAAATGGGAACAGCACATTACTAATACATAAGCCAAGGCATTTAAGCAACTCGGATTTCTGCGTAGAAAGTTGAGCAAAGCATCTTCAGCAGTTAAACTAACCGCCTGCAAAACCCTGGTCAGGCCCATTATAGAATACGGGAGTATGTTGTGGGACCCTCATCAAAACTACCTTAGCGAAAAACTTGAAAAATTGCAGAACAATGCTCTGAGGTTTATATGCACGAAATACTCTTGGCGCGACAGTGCAACGGACATGCGTCATCAAGCGCACCTATCAGCTCTGTCTTGCCGGCGTCATGTTGCTTCGATGAAGTTTTTTTATCTCTTTTTTCACACTCACTTTAATATCTGTAAGACGGCTTATTCATCCGCCTGGCCGCCGTTCTAGTAGGACGAACCATGATAAATGTATACGTCCCTTTAATGCCCACAGCAATGTGTTTATATATTCCTTTTTCTCTCGCGCTGTGAACGCTTGGAACGCACTACCATGTGAAGCTATAATATTACAAATATTGATGAATTTTGTTCTTTTGTGGAGTAGGGTAACAGAGCCAGTATAGTTATACTTTCATTATAGTAACCCTTTCCCACATTCGTTGTGAAAATGGAGCCATTGCACCACTTGATCCATTTTTGTCTATATTGGTGCATAAGGCACTACTTTGTTGAATTTTTTCTGTCACCCTTGTTCTTATATATTCAATAGCGCTGCTCTCTTCTAGCCTAGCACTTTGAGCTGTAGTAATAAACCTCTATTCTAGGCTTGTCTCAATTCTTAGGGAGTTCAAATGGCTCCTAAACTTCGCAGCTGCCTTTCTATCCTTTTTATGTACTTCTGCCAGCCACTGAGCCCTTTTTTTAATCTTTTCATAAATCAGAAGAGATGCTTCCATTCTACAGCTTAGAAAGATGTCCCATTTTCTTTCAACATCATCTGGCGGTCCGCCCCGCTTCTTAGCATCTCTGTGTTCCCTAGAGGCGTCTTGACGTTTTGCTATGGCTCTCCTAACTTCCTCATTCTACCAACTCATGGGTTTGTGTCTTCTTTTCAGGGCCACTTGTCACGGGCCTTAGCAAGCTATAGCTCAAATAGTCTAATGAGATTCATGCATGTCCACACAAATTATTATCCTCAGTGATTACTTTCTCAATTTGTTTAGTAGCGATTTCTATTTGCTTTTCTGAATAAAATTTTTCCTGTACTTGCTCATCTTGCCTCCTTCCCACTCTCTCTGCTCTTCCAAAACTTAGTTTGATTCGATTGTGATCACTAGCCCGAGAATTTCGGAGCCACATTCATCTATGTACCTTTCCCTGAGCCTATCATACATTTTATGTGACATCCTATGTGACATCCTATGTGACACGTGAGAGCAAAATCTATCGTCGACTGCAGCCTTCCTACCTGCCATGTTATTTGCCCTTCACACATCTCTCTACTGTTGCAAATGATCAAATCATGTCTTCCACACATAGCCATGATCAATTTGCCTGTTGGGTCAGTATAGCCATATACCGGGTGTTCAAAATTAAGCTTTATGATTTTTTTAAAATTAGGCGCTCGAAGGCACGTGAGAACCACTTGTGCAAATAAGTTAAGCGGCCAGGGGGACAGAAAGTTAGATGATAATTATCGCTGTCAGCAGCCCAATTAACTAAAATTTAATAATTAACTTTTTACTGGCTGCGGTAAGTTGGCATGTTTATATTGAAAAAATGTAGGCAGTGGTGTTTGTACACAGTTTCAGTTGGAAGATTTTTTCTAGCACGCCTGTGTTCCGAGATATCCGGCTCCAAAGTTTAATTGTCTTTCGCACGATTACGCATGCAAGAGGGTGAGGGTCCGCGCAAAGCTCCTCCCTAAAGTGACGCATCTGTTGCGTGTGGTGTTTAGTGTGTGAAGAGGGTGAAAGCGTAGGCATAGGTGATAGCAATTACCCTTGCCCTCTTCGGCCGTCGAAATCAAAAATCGAAGAACGCTTGCAACCAGTGTCGTAACACGCAACTGCAGAGCCTCTAACGATAGTGGCAGATACCATGCCGAGATAATGGTGCGAGCGGAGAATCTGGATGCCAGTGCGCGTGCGTAATAATCACTAGAGAAGCATGCGTGGTCGTTGCCTGGGCTACGCGAATAGCGTGACTGCTGATGTCCGAGTACTGTAACTTTTATTGAAACAAGAGCAACAACTCCACCAATAATAACTGAAACAGTTTTATCCTTGCTAACGCATATTTCCTGCTGCTACATAAGCATATTTCGGTCATGCACAAATCTCATCGAAACTCTTCACCTCTCAAGACGTCAATGCCCCAAAAAGTGTTCAAAATGCCTGCCTTCGGCAGCAACGCAAAGCATGAACCGCTGTCGCGTCGACTCGATGACTCGGCGCAGTACTTCTGCAGGAATACTCGCACAGGCAGATGTTATCCTGTCCTTCATGTCATTAACATCGCTGGGCTCTGTTACGTAAACTCGATCTTTAACGTAGCCCCAAAGGAAAAAGTCGAGCGGAGAAAGGTCAGGTGATCTTGGTGGCCAAAACATCGCTCCTGCGCGCCCAATCCACTGTTGTGGAAAACGTCTGTCCAACCAGTTCTTCGCCCTGGTAGAAAAATGTGGTGGTGCTCCATCGTGCTGAAACCATACTTGGCGCAGGTCATTCAGGGAAAGACTGCAGACAAGATCATCAATGACAACACCTAATATTTCTTCTGTGTACATCTTTCCGTTCAAGTTGTCCTCAAAAAAGTGAGGTCCGATGATCCTGTCCCCGAGTATGCCGCACCACACATTCACACTCCAGCGAACTTGATGCTTGTGCTGCCTCAGCCAGTGTGGGTTTTCTTGTGCCCAATAATGGGCGTTGTGAAGATTAACACTTCCATTTCGGCAAAACCGAGCTTCATCAGTCCAAATTATTCTGTGCAAAAAGTCATTTTCTTGATCAGTTTTGATGAGGCCCCAATTGCAGAAGTCAACTCGCCTTTCAAAGTCCGCCTCATTTAGGTCCTGATGAAGGTAAACGTGATATGGATGGAACTTGTGCTTTCTTAAAACATTTGTGACTGTTCCGATGCTGCGACCGCACTGATCGGCAATCTGTCGGATGCTGAGCTCTGGCATCGAGGTTACGCACGCGACAACGTCGATTTCAAAGTCTTCATCGACGATTGCCTTCCTGGTCCGTCTCGGAAGGTGGACAGAGCCTGTTGTGCAGAAGCGTCGAAACAGGTTTGTGAAAGTGGGCCTTGTTGGAAGGGGACGGTGTGGGTGGCGAGACGCGTAAAGCTCCATTGCTAACGAAGCGTTGCCATTCATTTCAGCCATTGCAAGCACCACGTCTACTTTTACTTTGGTAGAATACCTCACGCCAGAAGCAGCCATATTAGCTCGAAAGGACTCCACGTGGATTTCCTTGGTAGACCTTCAATGCAGAGACGCTGTGCTCTAACCGGAGGCACCCTAGTGCAGGACGGTCCTGCTAACGCGTTCACAAGAAGATGTCTCAGTGTGATCTAAAGTCACGAAAAAACGTCGCGAAAAATGGTCTCCTGTTATCGCGTTCATCAGGATCATGCGTAAGGCTCATGGCGCACCGCGCTGTCACATTTTGATTTCGCCGGCCGAAGAGGGCAAGGGTAATTGCTATCACCTATGCCTACGCTTCCACCCTCTTCACACACTAAACACCACACGCAACAGATGCGTCACTTTAGGGAGGAGCTTTGCGCGGACCCTCACCCTCTTGCATGCGTAATCGTGCGAAAGACAATTAAACTTTGGAGCCGGATATCTCGGAACACAGGCGTGCTAGAAAAAATCTTCCAACTGAAACTGTGTACAAACACCACTGCCTACATTTTTTCAATATAAACATGCCAACTTACCGCAGCCAGTAAAAAGTTAATTATTAAATTTTAGTTAATTGGGCTGCTGACAGCGATAATTATCATCTAACTTTCTGTCCCCCTGGCCGCTTAACTTATTTGCACAAGTGGTTCTCACGTGCCTTCGAGCGCCTAATTTTAAAAAAATCATAAAGCTTAATTTTGAACACCCGGTATATTTTCTGTGTGCGCACTCACATCTCCTAATATGATTATCTCGCACTCTCCTCCTAATTCCCCAATGTCCTTTATTATACACTCCGCCGTTGCCTGGTATTCCTCCCTGGCCTTTGTTCCTGTCCACAAGTACACCAAACCAAGGAGTGTCATTTTCTCTGCGACTTTTTCTTTTTGCCATAAATGTTCCTTGCACTCCTGCTTGACGTTTTGACCGTCTCTACTTTTATGAATGAATGCACCGATTCCTCCCCTCTTTTTTCAGCCTTCTGGTCGATTGCAATAATGCCATACATAGTCTGGATTTCAAGGCGGTTGCTTCATGTCCTGAAGATTTGTCTCCACAACCCCATATACCACCAGCTCCTCCTGCCTCCACTTCTCTTATATCTCTTTCCACTTTAACCTATTCTTGCCACCCGGCATGTTAATATTAAGGTTATTAATAAATAACTATGTATGATTGTTCTATGCCATACTGCCATGTTCAGTGATTATGAGTTCTTTATTACTCTGATTTTTTCTTGTTACGAACGTCAAAATTTGCGACCGTGATGCTCACCCCTGTAATAATCCCTATGGGGGATTGAAAATATCGCGTAAATAAAAAAATACAGCCTACGTCTGACTTAGCTCGGCCCTAGTGCTTACATCGATTTCTTCTCCTACAGACTCCGTGTGGCTTGAATATTTGTGTCCATTTAGAACCGTCTTTGGCTACACTGTCGCCTCGGGGCTCCGGGTTCCCCTAAAAAAAGCTGTGGCTTGACGACTCCTTCTATTACCGGCCCTCCTGCCCGTCGCACCACTGTATTGAATGCCATCCTGAGCAAAGGGGCCAGCGCCGGGTTCGTACACGTCTTGGTTCACTTCCTTTACACTGTATCTGAGTTACCGGCTCATATCCTTGATAACACAGTTGGCCTCCACTACCCTCCTTTCAATACCACGAGACGCCCCCCAGACCTCTGGGACTGTGCACATGGTCCCATGCACACTCCCAGAGGCTTCTCGGAGCTTACTCTTCTCATCCTCTAACTGTCCCTCAAGGTTCTGATCCTTGCCCTACAACACATCATTGAGGCCAGCATGAATAATGACGTGATTTTCCCCTCCATGCTGTGTTCTACAACCTCCTGAGCTTCGACCAGTGCATCCATCATGCTCTTCCCCGACAGGGCCTCAATTCTCACTCTCCCATCTTTCTTCACTGTCGTGAAAACGCCATTCCTAACCATGGCCACGTTAGAGTCGCCAACCACTTGGACCCTTCTAGGCTCCAAACGCTGGCTTTCTATATGTGATGGCACCCCTGTTTACTTCATTTGTTTCTCTGTCTGCCGTCTGTCCCGTGTTTCTGCCCTGCTCGAAGACTGCCGCGCCACCGAGCTGTATGTTCTCGGAGCCTACGTGCTGTGGCCAAACACTGTGGCTCCCTGACCTCCCTTCTCGCCTGTTTCTTCACCCCTGTCGCCTTCTCCGCTACCCAGGGCTTCCGTCTCACACAACGCGGGGCCGGGGCAAAGTGCCATTAGCTCCTTTACCCACAACTCTAGCTTGGTCCACCCTTCCCGTTGTTTTCGAAGGTCGCCGTTCGTTTGTTCTAATAGGCTGGTGGTAGCCTCCTCCCACTCATGCGACGCTCCAAGCTGTTTTTGGAATTATATCCTTTGCCCCCATTCCGGCCCAAGCTTCTCCTGAAGCCCTTCGATGCTAGCCTCCATGTGCTGCGCGGCCGCCTTTGGTGCCTCACGCAGCCTGCACACGAAGCTCGCCTTCTACGCATCGGCTAAACTCGAGAATTCTGTCTCTTCCAAGTAGCACCAGCACTTGCATTCTTCGCACTGCACCTGCTCACTCTTGCCCGACCATCGGACCATGCGTCCGACAGCCCTAAGCTCAACTCCACTCCCGCTATCCAGCCACCTCCGCTAACTCTACTACCTCAGCAACTGTTAGAAGCTGCCGCCTACACCGCACACACACGTGTTCAATTTCCCTAGTAGACTCTCAGTAGGTCCCCTTAGTGTTCGGATCTAGACGTTTAACAACTAACCGGGTACCCCGAACTTTTTCAAAACAGCCGCCTACCCCGTTCACATGGTCAACGTCACTGCAACGTCCCATGTCAAACACATACAGTACTCGCAACGCAAAGGATTCATTAAGAGAGAAAAAGTAATAATATTGTTCACAAACACAAAGAAATAAAGGAAAACTTATCTCTCGCTGCGCGCTGCACCTGCAACAACAGATCTGCTCGACCTTGCACGACCTGCACTCGAAGTTAATGGATCGTATTACGTGAAAACGTGGACGGACGGACGGAAGGACGAACAGATGGATGGATGGATGGATGGATGGATGGATGGATGGATGGATGGATGGATGGATGGATGGATGGATGGATGGATGGATGGATGGATGGATGGATGGATGGATGGATGGATGCACGGATGGATGGATGGATGGATGGATGGATGGATGGATGGATGGATGGATGGATGGATGGATGGATGGATGGATGGATGGATGGATGGATGGATGGATGGATGGATGGATGGATGGATGTGGCCATGCCCTGTAGGTAGGGCGGCGGCTAAAACCACCTTGCCGTAATACTCAGTGAACTAACCACTAGATTTATCTTTTTTCCTTTAAATAGTGAATTTTAGGACTGGTACTTTGCAGTGAAAAGTTTAATTTGCACTCGTGCCTCGACTTTAGCCACCAATCAGATAACCTTCTTCTAGATAATTCTACCCGCTTAAAGTCTATTTTGCCCTCCCAGTCCCTAAAAACCAGTGCTTTGAAAAACTCTGCGCCATCATCGTGAACTATAGGGTGAAGCCCTTTACAGAACATTATCATGTGTTTCGCAGTTTCTTTCTCCTCTCCGCAATCACTGCATGCCGTGTATATCCTTTTGTATTTGGCGCGATATGTCTTGCTTCGCAATACTCCTGTCCTGGGCGCAAACAGTACAGAACTGTCCCAAGTATCATCATAGATTCTTTCCATAACAATTTCTTGCTGAAAAGTTTCATAAATCTCTAGTGCGGACTTCTTAATCATGCCACCTCTCCACATGTCAGTCTTCGTTTCCTTCACCTTTTTCTTAACTGATAGTTCTTTTCGGTTTGGCCCCCTGTTGTTTTTTAAAGTATTTACCCATCAATTATCTGGTTGGCTTCCTCCATTTTGTATCGACATTCTTCATGTACAAGTAGCTGAAAACCTTCCTAGCTCAACGCTCCTCCCCCACTTCTCTAAATCGCTTTTCAAATTTTATCTTGCTGCTAGCTTCCCTGCCCTGGAATGATTTTTAGTTTATATTACCTTGTACACCCTGATTTGGGGTATTCCCGTGAGCTTCTAAAGCAAGCCTACCTATTGCACATTGCTTAATTTCTAATCTTGCTTGAACTTCTGATCTCATGCAAAAGACCATATTGCTGAAATCAGACCCAGAACCATGACACATTTCCATATTTCTCTAACAACATCGTACCTATTGTAATTCCACAGTGCCCTATTTTTCATCACTGCTGCATTCCTGTTACCTTTGTCCGTTACGTATATTTCGTGTTTCTTTGGTTACTCGGTCCCACTGCTTATCTATACGCCCAGATACTTGTATTTATGTGTTATCTCTAGCGTGACCTTCTGTATCCTGAGCTACATTATTATAAAAAAACATCACTGCTGATTTCAATTTGCTGAATCTGAAATCTAACCTATCTCCCTCATTACCGCAATTTTCAATCAATCTTTGCAAATCTTCCTTGTTTTCGGACATTAGCACTATATCTTCTGCACATCAATGCTGGTAGTGCCTGTTCAATGAGCTTTCCTTGTTTTACGAAAGAGAGGTCTAAGTCAAGTTCACTTCCCTCTAATTTGGGCTCTAATCCTTACAGGTACATAATGAATAACTAGGGTGACAGAGGACACTCCTACCTAATCCCTCGTTTATAATTACGTTTATAATTTATTGTTTTAGGAGTCATTGAACATATTTGCAATGCTAAAGCAATTGCGTGCAGCCTTATGGGCTTTGGTGCATCTTTTTGTAAACTTGTATGAGCTAAACACAGTAATTAAGAGTGTTGTTCGTAAACACTCACAGGGCACAACTAAATGTCGGAAAGCCTCTTATAGCCCCTCACAGCGGGGGTGTTTATTTTCCAATTAATAATTTCGGACGATTCACATGCCAAGTATGAAGTGATCGTGAGTCGTACAGTAGTGGGCAAATTCAGATTTATTGTGGCTTCCAGGGGTTCAAACAAATGACATTTTAGCCCCACAGGAGAGAATACTGCTTGTCGAAACATTTGCTCTAACACTTTATGTTAACATATTTTTCATATTTCAGGATTCCATCTTTTAAGGGTCAGTCTAGTTCACCTGCACTAATCGGAACTGGCTCACAGCAGTGCTCGAGAAGTTCAGAACTTCTGCAACACAAGTTCTGCAGTGCGGCATCACAAGTGAACGACAAGGTGCTGACAAGGTGGAATCTTTATTTTTGTTCACTCAATTTATTGAGGTGCAAACATCTTGGCAAAACACGCCGCATTTGTAGAGGTGGGTACAGTACCTACGTCTAATGCTATGTTGGTTGCTAAGCTGTGCATGCGGCTGCACCAAACCAGCGCCGTCAGAACAGAGGGTATAGAAAAGTCATGAACTGACATGTCATGTTGCAGGTTCCTTGCCCATTGTAAACAGCTGCTTCCTTGTCAGGTGGGCCAGGAGGCTGTGGTAGTAAAAGAAGTATTTCCCATTTATGTGACACTGTCTTTGTTACACTATAGCAAAACCAGGCCCATAATTACGTGATGTTTCTCAAACTCAATTGCGGTAAACTATTAACTAGTAGGTTTTTCCACTAATATATGGCCTAGCTACGAAGACACATGCGAGGCGACAATGATTTATTTGCCTTCTTTCATCGCAACGGCCTAATTGGTGTTACCTGGTGATAGAATTTCAGAATTACCTGTTGAGTCAGCGACTCGTTCCCACGTGAAGCCACGCCGCAAGTAACGCAAGTTTTTCCGGTTACAGATTGAGACGTTTGCAGTGCACTGCCACCATGTGACGCCTACGCAGTCATTGGCAAAAAAAAACTACATATGTTGAAATGAACCTAGCACAGCAAGCAACCGTCCTTAATAAAAACTTATGTGGTTTCTATTCACCGGCCTGGGCTTGCAACGGGTGTTCATACGATGAAAGCTTCAACGGTCGCATCGTTCCCCGGAAGTCACTTGAATTCCCTTCGCGAAAGCATTTGAACAAATCAAAATAAACAGAACGAGAAAGAGTGTGTCGGTCGGCAGAGGCTCGAAATATTTACAACTAAACGAAACAGTCCGAGACACATCCAAACGTACTGCGAGCCGTTACCTGCCGTCGCAACCGTTGGCCCCCGCCAACTTTGAAATGAGGATAATGATGTCAATAGGCTGCTGCTGACCTCAAGTCAGCTGGAGCAAAAACTATGACAAAAAACTGATGACGCAGCACATGTTTTAAAAAATTACTTGCTAGAAGCACAAGTTGTTTTTTATGTGTAGTGGTAAGCAAAGATGTAGTATTTGATCATTTTAAAATTAAACTTGGCCCCGACAAAGGCACCCCTACAAGAAAGTGCAATAGCGCGAGTGATGAGGGAGGTTAGTAGATCCACTCTAGGTGTTTGAACCAAAAACGCGCCACGGTTGATTTTTTAGCCCCCTACAGGTGATCACTTGAACTTGTCAGTTTCCGGGGCCTAGTTGTAGTATATATTGGGAGCTTTGAGAAATGCGCCTGCAGATTACCAGAGAGTATATATAGGAAAGTTAAAATAACTAAAGCTAAATTAGAAAAGAAATGTAATTAGGTAAACTGGGAGTCACCAGTAATTTTTCTAGAGTTGTCGCATTCCAGAGGTTGGCCACTAGGGGGCCAGAGAGTGCCGACGCGCTTCACATCGGCTCCGCAGTTTTTCGATGTCTGTGGCAGCAATTCAGATACGCGTTCAACGACACATATCTGAGAAGATTCGCCACGGTCAGGACGCCCTGCTGGTTCCAAGTTTTGAGAAGTAGGCCAATTTTCTGGTCACCGCAGCGACGCTATTTTGACACCACACCAGCAAATGCACTAGGCCTATCGCAGTATTGGTCGTTGCCATTGCCTCCGCCGCAAAAGTGGTCGGCTTCCACGCCTAACGCGAGCCGTGCGAGGCCCCCTCGCGACCCGCCTAAGGCGAAACTTACAATCATAATGAACATCGTAATCGTACAAGGTGAAAACATATCGCCGAAGGAGATCCGAAATCACAAGGGGTGGCTTGAAGTACGCGCCAAGCATAAGAAAAACGCGACGACTTCTGAGGAGACCATTCCAGCTGTGCAGGACGCGGCCGCGTTGAATACGGAAGAAACCTATAAAAAAAGAGCAGCCAGATATTTAGGAACACTTGGCATGACGAGCAAGAAACCCAACCTTCCAGTAGACGATATCAAAGTCATCGTGCGCTCAAACGGCGGCTTCAGCACCATGACACATCATGTGGTTCGAATCGGCGACGCCATACGCAACGCAGCTGGACTGAGACAAGAGGAAACAAGAGGCGATATTTTTCGTGTGAACGAAAGACAGAACATTATAGTGGTCAGCACTTCATTGGAAGAGCGGGCCAGAAGGTACTGTGAAATCACCAAGCTAGGCATGGGAGATAAAGAGTACGAAGCGAGCGCATACGCAGCAGCGCCCGAAAACACAACCAAAGGTATCATCGGCGGGATACCCGACGAGGACACCTCGGGAGACATAAAGAGACATTTCGTCAATGAGCACACCCAAACGCTGTTGCACGCGAAGCGAATGGGCCAGATGGCAAACGCCATCGTTGTGTTTGAAGGAAGTGTAGTGCCATGCTATGTCTACTAATGGAACTGAGCATCGTTGCGTGCTATACAAGAAACATTACGAGACGTGCTACTCATGTGGCAGACTTGGACACAAATACGATGTTTGTCCCAACCCAGAGAGCAAAAGATGCAGAGGCTGTGGCTGTTAGGATCCGCTAGCAGACCAACAATGCGAACCGAGATGTCGACTTTGCGGCAAAGGCCACCAGACCGGAGACAGAAAATGCCACGCAAAGTACAGGACTCCTTACCTTGTCAAGAAACGCCAGTGGGAACGGACAAGACAAGAGGAGGAAGAAACATTCAAGGCTCAAAGTCTGTACAGGCAAGGACACGACTTTTCGTTGCCAGAGGGAGAGGCGCGAGGGCGACCAATGTCCCACTCCCATTCTCGCGCCCGCTCTCGGTCGAGGCACACTGAGCCAGAGCAAGCATCAGACCTAAGTCCCGGAGCCAGTCTATCGCGAGGACGGGCCCAGTGACGATGCGAGCTCCCGGAAACGATGACACGAATGAGCAACCCAAAGCTTTCCAGGTGAGCTGGGCGGAAACCGCCTCAGGAGCGCGGGTCGGGAGTGCCACTATTAACAGGGAGGGGGGCCATGAAACTTTCATGCAAATCTAAAAATGGCTCGAGCGATTGCAAAACGATAACGCCAGATACATGCATGTTGTCAAGGAACTCAGGGAAGAAAACGCTAAACTAAAGGAAGAGGTAGCTAGGAAGGACGTCATCGTTCCGTGCGCAGAGAATACAGAGGAAGTCAAGTTGGGGAGGAAACGGTATCCATACCCGCGAAACGCAGGGCAATTGAAGTGGATCCGGCTCTAGCCGAAAGTAAAACGCAGAAGAGTGAGCACAGGATTCGGAAAAGGCAGGATGGATTAGAAGCTCAAGTAGAAGAAGGCATAAAGACGTTGCGAAAGGAAATACAGGAGGGAAAGAACACGCGTAAGAACAAAATGGAGGGTATGCTGAGCCAACTCACCAACGTTATGCAGCAGATAACCTCTACAATGCAGCGAATTCGGCAGCAGCTCACGGTCCTCCAGATGCGAGTGGAAACTGTAGAGAGCAGGTTGCCAGCTAGCAACTACAGACCCTTCAAACCCACAGGAAAACCGTACAACAGGCCAGGAGAGACGGAGGTGAAGGATAACACTGGAAAACACTAATATTGGTAGACACGATGGCTAGACACGACTATAACACTTATAAAATCTGGCAATGGAATTGCAGAGGATACCCCAGAAAGCGCGGAAATCTGTGACAGTACCTTATTAACAACGAACAACCAGACGTGAGTCTACTGCAAGAGACAAACACCAAGGCTAAATTATTGGGTTATAGGTCCTTTAGCGAGACTACTCCTCGGGACAAACCGGCCGTTGCGACGTTAGTCAAACGCAACCGCAACCTTACTGTAACGCCACACGAGATTAAGCACGACACCATACCGCACTCGCTATTGCAGATAAAGCCAACGAAGACACAAGACGATAGTCTTTTCACACCTAATGTGTACAGTAGCCCTCGATGTAATCAATCATTTCTAGCGCAACTCAAGAAAGTAGTTCGCATTGCGGGTAATCGAGCTGTGCTCGTGGCGGGCGACTTCAACGCCCATCATGCAGCATGGGGATACAAATATGAAACTCGAAAAGGCAGGGATTAGTGGGAGGACTCCCAACAGAAAGGTTTAACTCTCGTTACCGATCCCTCTGCACCTACGCGAAGAGGAAACAGCGTAGGTTTTGATAAATCACCTGACCTCGCACTTGCTAAAACATCGGAAACGTTCGGTGGACTAACACACAAGAAGACTTAGGCAGCAATCATACCATTATAGAGATCCAAGTCAACGCGGGAGCGCGCAAGCCGAAAGCCAAACAACTTACACTGGTGGAATGGGACATGTTCAGACGGATCAGGCACAAGGGGAGTAACTCGATGGAAAACATTAATGACATCGAAAGATGGACAGAAATGCTGAGGCGGGACGTCGCGGCGGCTATGCACGAAGTCCCGCCCGACGCAAACCTGGAGGTCTTGGACAGTGAGCTATCAGACATGTGGGAGGCTAAGCGTAGTCTACAAGGAAGATGGAAGACTCAACGACACAATAGGAGTCTGCTCAGGCAGATAGCCAAACTAAGCCGAGATATCGAGGAATATGCGTTACAGCTTTGCCAGTCACGGTGGGAGGAAACTTGTAACAGCATGGAAAGTCAGCGCGGAGTTTTCGCTAAGACGTGCAATCTCCTCAGGTTCCTACTGGACCCAAAGGAAACCAAAACAGTACATAAGCAAAAAGGTAATAAGATAATACATGAATTCAATGGCACCAATGAAGAACTGTTGAACGAGCTCAGGGCGAGGTACACAAACCAAGACAGACCTCTAATTCACTCCGACTACGAAAGTACGGCAAACGACGATTACAATAGATCGTTCAGCGTTGCCGAAATTCGCGCGGCGTTACAAAGGCTGAACACTAAGTCTGCACACGGACCGGACGGGGTTACTAGCAAAACGGCTAGAAATCTAGATGACGCATACATAGGGCAACTCACTAATTTCATTAATGAATTCTCGGAAAAGGGACCAATTCCTCGGCAGTGGAAAACTGCCCGCATAGTAATGATACCCAAACCCGGAAATCGCCTAGAGCTGGAAAACTTAAGACTGATCTCGCTGACGTCCTGCATGGGCAAGGTCATGGAGCACGTGGTCCTCGCGAGGCTTACCAACTGTCTCGAGGACCGTGACCCGATCCCTCACACCGTGCTAGGCTTCAGAAGAAACCTTTCCACGCAGGACGCCATGTTACAACTTAAGTACCAAATAATAGATAGCGCGACCAGATCCGCCAAAGCGGCCTAAGGCCTGAACCTCAAGAAGGCGTTTGACATTGTCAAACACTCTACAATACTGACGCAAATAAAGAATACTGGGACTCGATAAGCGGACGTACGAATACGTGCGTGATTTTCTCACGGGCAGGACAGCAAGGATCACGCTGGGAGAGCTCGAGTCTGGGGAAATTGAGATGGGCAGCGCGGCACACCCCAGGGCTCGGTGATTTCGCCTATGCTCTTTAACCTCGCACTCATAGGGTGGCCGGCAAAATTGAAGGAGACTGGCAGGTTCTGCCACAGCCTGTACGCCGACGACATGAACACGTGGGTAATGCAGGGATGCGTCGGCCAAATAGAACAGACACTGCAGAGAGACATCGACCCCGTTCAAGGCTATTTAGAGGGCACAGGCCTTACCTGCTCTGCTGAGAAATTGGAGCTACTGGCCTACAAACCTACGCGCAGGGGTCGCAAACCGAGAGACAACGAGCAGAGTGGAGAGAAGGTGGAGGGCGAGATACGGCTGACAACCGCGGAGGGCCACGTCATTTTCACCGTAGAGAGCATACGAGTATTAGGCTTGCACCTCTCCGCTAACGGGCACAATGGCGAAACCATTCGTAAGTTAGAAAACGGGGTAGACCAGACCATCAGACTGCTAAAACGCATTACGAACAGGCACAGTGGCATGAAAGAAGGCAATACGATTCGTCTCGTGCACGCCTTCGTCCTTAGTAAAATTACGTACGTTGCTCCTTACTTCAGATAGCAGGTTGCCGAGAAAGAAAAATTAGAACGCTTAATCAGGAAAGTTTTTCAGCAAGCCTTATGATTACCAAAAAACACGAGCACAGCGAAATTTTTGGATGCAGGATTGCACAATACACTGGAAGAATTGGTAGAAGCGCACAACATAGCCCAATTCGAATGACTTTGAAAAACGAAAACAGGCAGGTACATCCTTGAACAACTAGATATAGGTTATCATACGCAACACAGATAAAAGGCAGACGTGCCTGCGAGGGTGAGGGACAAAATAGTGGTCCCTCAGTTACCGAGAAATATGCACCCCGATTATCACGCTTGTAGGAGAAACAGATGGGTGCAGGATTTGCAGAGGAAATTCGGCAAGCGCAAAGAAGCGGTCTTCGTTGACGTGGCTCGTTACGCGCGCAAGCGCGGCTTCGTGGCTGCGGTGGTCGACCACGAAGGCTAATGCAAGGCGAGCGTTACGGTTAAAACCCAGCACGCAGAGACGGCCGAGGAGGTGGCCATCGCCCTTGCGGTGGCCATCACTGAGGCCGAAATAGTGATCAGCGACTCGCAGGTGGCGATACGAAACTATGCTAACGGCTGGGTGTCCTGGCCGGGAGGCGCTGTGAATATTGACGAACAACGTGGAAATGATAAGAAACAAAAATGATACATTTGTGATATGGACACCTGCCCACACGCACTGCCCTCTGGCCGGCAAAAAGGCTGCAGACGCGACGACTCGAGAGCTCACGATCTGAGCAGCTGCGCATGCCGATGCCGCCTCTACGAGGCCACAAATGGAAAATTGTGGGAGTGCGAGGAACGCATGACTAGCTACAGTGAGATCACGCAGCATTACAAGTGCGGTAGGCGTAAATATCCACCACCACATTGCAAATTAACTAAGAAGCAGTCAGTTGCATGGAGACAACTTCAAACAGACGCTTTTCCAAATCCAGTGATCTTTCGCCTCTGTTACCCTGACCTGTATTCGACAGATAAATGCAAAGCATGCGATTCCCGGGCAACCCGGGGGCATATGTTATGGGAGCGCTCAAGTCTCAATGACGCAGTCAGCAGTACAAACGAGGGGGCAGTCTCGAACCGCAGGGTGCGCTGGGAGGTGGCTCTGCTCTGCTCCGTATTAGAACAACAACTATGGGCCGTCCAGCGAGCCGAGGAAGCAGCCCGAACCCAAAGGCTCGCGGCCGATGCCTAGGCCGGGGTTCAAGTTCACCCCGATTTATCATCGCCAAACTCTTGATAAATGTTGTTTCTCTCTCTCTCTTATGTCGATATCTAACCAATTTACACGCGGAACCAAAACCGAAGCACCGATGTCACGAGCAACCGACAAACTCCAGGAAACGTACCCCAAATGAACCGTTTATAAGAACGATTGCAGTGGCGTTGGTTATGCATAATACTTTTCAACTTCCGTTGCCGACGTGTGTTGTCATGGCAAGCGCAGTCTTCAGAGCCTAGAAACGAGGTGGCTTGATGTTTGATATAATGCCACTCACTCATTTTGACAATTAACTTCATCTATCGGTGTTTTGGTTTCGGTTTCGTTGGCAAAGTAGAACGGATTCCAAAGGTGTCCTATCTTTTTTAGACACAATTGCATATTTTTGTGACTACATTCTATTGAAGCTACGTCAAGGAGGTAGAAACTAAAAGGTTTTTGCAGATGAGCTCGGGAAGCACGAAAAATCGAAGGTGTGCTGCCAGGCGCAGTATGGTTGTCTGCCCCATTCTGTCGAAGCAGCATTCTTCGAAGTGAATAGAACAGAGGTGGTCACCATCCGTAGACCTGCAACTATTTCTTCGAACAGTCCGTTCTCAGGTAGAATGCAGCGCACTGTCTTTTGGAAACCGGTAACACGGATAATCACGGCATGGATTTGTTCTCTACGTTTGCGAATTTCTTGATAGACGTGCACTAAATTCGATATTCGCTCGCCAAAAAATTATGCATGCACGCCGTCAGTCTTGCCTTGTAAGACAATTAACACCAAAAAACTTGGAATTTGAAGGGCATTCAGACGTCCTACTTGTTCTAATGTTTGATACGTGCAGCCACATACCGCAAGCCCTTCGTTCATAAACTTCAAACTCAGGGACAACGTCATGTCAGCGAGCATTTAAACGCTCAAGTTACCTTCCATACAGCTATACGCATGTATTACACGCATGCGCACCTTTGCTATTGTTTCTAATTCAACAAAATACGCGAAAAAAGAGGTGAACGTCAGCGAACGAAGCGAGAATACTTACACGTGAAAAGTGATCCCAGGCGTCTTTTTGATGCGGCTTGTGCTGCCATAAGCGACGCACGAAGTCACCATGGCCTTGTAAATTCTCTAACTGCTTTACAAAAGAATGTCACAGTCTCCAAAGGCCACTGCGAGGGCTGAGCTACGCAACGCTCTTTGTCGTATGCTTCCGAGTCTTTCCTTTTTCAATATAGCGGCGACTGGCGTCACTTATCGTGGTGCATCTCCACTCCATAAGACAGTATAGAACCTCCTTGAATTTTATAAGCATCTTGGATAGACTAGGCATTCGCGCGGGCCAGCCATAAATACATAAAACAAACTTTTTTTCTGCACAAAAAATGATTACTGCGTACTCACATCTGGGCCCTTTGGCTGAGCTGAAGGTGTGGATAGAAAAAAAATTTAGTTTCGCTCAACAAGCAGCAGGTGACGGCATGGCGCCTCTTACAAACCAACACGATCCCGAACATGGCATCTTTTCACTACATCTACGCAGAGAAATAAGATTTCTGTAAGTTCTGCAAT
This sequence comes from Rhipicephalus microplus, assembly GCF_043290135.1. Taxonomy (NCBI): domain Eukaryota; kingdom Metazoa; phylum Arthropoda; class Arachnida; order Ixodida; family Ixodidae; genus Rhipicephalus; species Rhipicephalus microplus. Next base: position 28,025,426 of record NC_134700.1, read on the forward strand.
CAAAAGGTGGATCACAATCATATAGCGTGGGCTTGCCCCTCAGTGACAGGGCAATATAAAAAATACAGCAATGGAATGCAGTGGGAGACCGCAATGCTAAGCGCAGACCTAGAAGTGCAAATCGACGTCCTTTGGGAAGCCGAGGAAAAGGCCAGAGCTCAGGACTTTCAGCTGCCACCCAGGGGAAGAAGACAATTCTTCCACATCTTGCCATCGTTTTTTTCTTTAATAAAGTTATTTCCTCCTCCTTCTCAAAACTTTTCATCCCTGCTAAGTTTTCATAACATTTTGATCTGTAGAAACTAGCCGTAGATGAATAAATTATTAAATACATAAAAAGATTGTTTGAATATGTAACGCCATGCTGGCTGTTGGGCAGTGAGGATTCGGTGCGAAGTTCAAAGGTTTGCTCTTGAACCTTTTTTTCTTTTCATTACTCAACTTGTGACTGCAAAAACAAATAAAAGGCACCATTCCGATAATTTTCCCTGTTATGAACCATTATATGCTCTATACACAAAACTGTAAGCCACTTCTCATCTCGTGGTCAACTAATTATCACTTCACATGGTACTTCAACATAGTTCCAGGTTGAAACTAGTGACCACGAGAAGTTAATATATGAACTTTTCGTGTCACTCTGATGCCCGAGCACTCTTACTGTGAGCTATATGTAAAGTGCATTCGATGTGAAAAAAGTGTTCTTTCTGGCACCTTTTGGCAGCCCAAGTGTCTCCATCTCTCTTGTGTCAGACACGCCTTCTCGGAGGCCTTTACCTAGTTGGTGCTACAACCGTGCACCTGCTTGAAAGCATATATTGGCTTGATAGAATATTTGAAACAAAAACAAATGAAAGAAGATTGTAAGAGTTGACATATTGTTGGTCACAGGTCACTTTAGACCACATGGCAGAATGCTGCATTTGCAGTAAATGAGTTGCGAGACTTATGCATTGTTGAAATTCGCTATACTTCTTTATTGCCTCATCCATATGAATAAATCTTGTTTGCACTGCAGAAACATCTCAGCATAAAGGGCCAAGGTCATCCCTTATCTTCCAAGGAGGCTGCTGTGATGCACATGCAGAAAAAAAACAGAACAAAGTATTACTGTAACATTCACTGAAACTGCAATACACAAAAATAAAACTGAGCAGAAAGCTCGAAAAGGACACCTTTTTTTTAAGGTAATGCAGGCATAATAGCGAACATGCAGCTTTCTTAAGCTATTAAATTTATCCAAGAGTTGTTTTTACGCACTCTTTCCTCTTACCTTGTATAAAAACAATCTCACAACAAAGGGGCACACAAACTTTATCGCATATGTTCTTTCATGGCATTACTATGAATGTCCTTTAGTTGTCAACTAGATCACTCAGGAGAGAAGTGATAATGAACTCACACGCTATATCTAAAAAACAACTGCTTAGTAAATGCAGACCAATGCAGACAAAAACTTTTCTTTGTTATGTTCAGCTGACTTGACATTGGAAGCTCTTTGCAGATGCCGATATCATGTTTAACTCAAATACGCTCTTTACAGATGGAGGAGCGTATGAGAGTTAAAGGTGTTTGTTTTACAAAGATGTTTATGCACCCGAAAGACAAGATTATGTACAGTTCATAACATAAATGGTGGGACTCAAACACTTTGACGATGGCCCTGGTCTGTGAACGTACTTGTGAAAACAATAAATGTTTTGGTGCACTACAGGGCAGAAAGACACAATGAACAGAACACAAATGATGAGAACAAGCACTGAACTTTCAACAATGTTTATTGGGAAATGGCACGTATACTTATACCGCCCTGAGAAAACTGAAGACCTGGTGTACCCTGCGCACGTAAGTCACAATGCAATGTGCACATCATCGGTGAAGCAACTTTGTCAGCCGGTCTAACCTGTGTTATTTCTCTTGAATATAAGTTTGCTGTGGCATTCAGGGAGTCGAGGCCAGCACAGCTTTCTTTTGTATGTAAGGTCTCGCATGAGCCCTCCAGCGGATTAGAGCGCATGTTGTATTGCAGGAGGTGCGAACCTCCTCTCAAGCTTTTAGTGATAGATTACCCTTTTATTGAGTATAAATCTAACCAGGCTCTAGACGTCTTTGACACTTTCCCTGACATGTGCTGTCAGGATTTATCGATTGATATCAAAGATCTTTTTTTTTCTTTGCATCATAACCTAATCCTTGAGTATGTTGAGCATTCTATTGACAAATACAGTTGCGTTGTTTTCCAAAACTCTGCGGAGATTTCTGATGGTGGTTTCTTAGAGTGTTTAAGCTTTTATTAGCCGTCTACCTACATAATGTTTGAAGGGATCCCGCACCTGCAGAAGCAAGGCGTATGCACTCGTTCTTGCATCGCTCTGTGATTAGAGGCCTAGTTCTTGCTCACTTCAATCGTGAGATCAATGGCTTGCTCACCAATGAAAATGATCTTAGCATATTCTGATGTGTTGACAATTACTTAAGTTGGGATCCCCGTGACTTAGAAATACAATGCAAAGTGCTACTTGATGTGTTTTTTGGTGTGATGAACCCATTAAGCCTAACCCATGAACTCTAAGTAAATGGCCAAATTAGATTTTCAGACATCCAGTTTTGCTTTACATGTGTTAAGGTCTGCTGGTGCTATGAACCATGTACTAACAAACGACTACTACGTTTCAAGTCCGCCCACTCTAAGGTCGTTAAACGAACTATTGCCACATTCTGCCTCAAAAGTGCTCTGGGAAAATCTTGTCCACACTGCACTTCTGAAGCATTTGAGCGTCAGGCTACAAGGCTGTCAGGTGCTGGACATCTCGAGCCACTCTTTATTTCAGTTTCAGACAGCCTGTTCAAGAAGCTGCGCCTCCATCAACAAAATTGTGAAGCCATCGCACAGCGCTGGCAAACGGTAGCATGGATACCTTATATGCACAAGCTGTCTTGAAACAAAAAAGGTGGCCCAGTGGTACGACGTGAAACGCGTATTTTCAGTACCAAACAGGCTGTCTGATCTCTGCAGATTGACCGACCTGGAGGCAAAGATGAAACAAGTATGTGGCACAAAGCACAGGACTTAATGTGAGTGAGATGGTTAACGACGTTCGTCACTATGTTTGCTTATAGCGGACAAGAAAGGATTAACATCAACAATTCATGCGAACAAAAGAAGCTTTATATTGCACACTAGAGAAGGAAGTGACACTTTCTTGTTGATGAGCTGCGCGAACCAATGGCTCTGCGCCTCCTGCGCTGGGAACACGCCCCCAAGCAGCTGCAGCAGCCCGATGAAGGCCAGCGTCGGGTGCGGCAGGTGCGGCGGAAACACCTACTTGTACAGGCACACCACACCTTGTTCTTCTCGTTTTTGTGCACTTCCTGGTCCAGGAATGGGAACGTCGCAGTTTGGGTCCCCGTCATCCCGACATGATGCGGTCGTCGACGTGCGCGAGGGCAAAGGTGGCACAGCTGAAACGGCTGACCACACACGGATGCGCTACCGTGTGCAGCGCCGTCGAATCGGACGTCGCGACCAACCCAGCAGCCTTGGCCGCAACTCCCGAGGTCCAGGATCAGGCCACGGCTCACGAGGACCACACCCGGTAGGCCTCGCCCACGAACCTGCTCGCGGCCACTGCACCCAGGCAGGAGCCATTCAGCAGGCCCCGTCCTTGGACCTTGTACAGGCCGACGAACTCGACCTCGAACCGACACACCGGAGCTCGACCTGGCCGACACGTACGGGTCCCACGTCCGGCTCAGGAACGCTGTCAGAAACTCGTCCTCTCGAGCGGCGCACCGCTTCCTCTGCCTTCCTGGCCTCCACCCTCGAGCTCTTTTTCGCACGTTTCTTGGTACGGCTCGGCGCCGCTGGCGATCCTCGATTCAGCAAGCAACTCCCCTGGCCCCTCAATCCTCGGCCACCCTGGACCTCGCCCGGCTCCGTGGTCCTCCGTGCACACGCCCGCGTCTCGCCCGGCAGAACGACTCGCTCGTCCCTTGTCGATGTGCGACACTCTGGTGACACCGGCGCTTGATGGCATGGGTGCGACTACTGAGCAGTCAACCCGCATTGGAGACGCGATGCTCTATGCGGGGAATGGCCAGCCCGTCCAGCGAAGAGCGTGCGCCGAGACGCGATGCTCGACGCAACCGTGACCATTAGCCAGGCCACGTTCATTGCTGTGTTGAACGGCTGACCGCGGAGACGCCTCGCCGAGATCCGCAATGCCCTCGGCAAGGAAGAGAACAGCAGGCCAGGCCGCGCCCCGAGATGCAGTACTCGTGCCGGCAACGCCACCCCAGCTGGTAGTTGGACGGCAGTAGCGTGGACAGCCGCGTTCCCCGCCCGGAACCTGGATCGCCTGCGTCCGACGCTTCGGCCCGCTGTCCTTCGTCTGCTGCTGCTGCGGCTCGTCCCCAGCCACAAAGCTTACCGCCACGTAATGGTCACACGTGGCCCAATCGCGGCACGCCACCTCTATGGGCCACCACAGGTCATCAGCTGATTGGCTAGCCTCATGCTCACACTTGGCTCGAAATCACACGGGCCTTGCCCCGCACTTCCGCCGTTGTCGTCGTTTTCTTCACTCATCACATGTAAGTTCTCCCCATTTTATTGAACAAAAGTAGACGCCACTCAAAACTACCCGAAATCATGACACGACACATACCTGTTACAAAATTACGGTGTAGTAAACGTGCATTGTTGCCTCAAAGAGCCAATAAGAAAAGAAACAAAAATGTCTGTGTAGGTCTACACTGTACCCTATTATTTCTTGGGAATACTACAGCAAGTGATATGGATTACAGAAAAATGCTGAAAGCCTCAAGCCGTCAGTTGAGGTGCTGTCCACTATCATCATCATCATCATCATCAGCCTGACTACATCCAGTGCAGGACAAAGGCCTCTCCCATGTTCCGCCAGTTAACTCGGTTCTGTGCTTGCTGCAGCCACTTTACACCCCAAACTTCTTAATATCATCTGCCCACCTAACCTTCTATCTCGCCCTAACTCTCATGCCTTCTCTGGGAATCCAGTTAGTTACCCTTAACGACCAGCTATTGTCCTGTCTATGCACTACATGCCCAGCCCATGTCTATTTCCTCTTCTTGATTTCCGCTATGATATCCTTAACCCCCGTTTGTTCCGTGATTCACTCTCTTCTTGTCTCTTATGGTTACACCTACCAAGCAATTTTCTTTCAATTGCTCGCTGCGTCGTCCTCAATTTAAGCCGAACCCTCTTTGTAAGTCTCCAGGTTTCTGCTCCGTAGCTAAGTACCGGCGAGATACAGCTATTATATACCTCCCGCTAGTGGCAAGTTACTTGTTCTAGTCATTTCAATCTCGTGGTTCGGCTCCGCTGTTATTACCTGCCCTAAGTAGACATAGTCTTTTACAACTTGAAGTGCACTATTACCTATCTCGAAGCGCTGCTCTTTTCCGAGGTTGTTGTACATTACTTTCGTTTTCTGCAGATTCATTTTAAGACCCACCTTTCTGCTCTCCTTGTCTAATTCTTTAATCATGAGTTGGAATTAGTCCCCTGAGTTACTCAGCAATGAAATGTCATCGGCGAAGCGCAGGTTACTAAGGTATTTTCTATTAACTCTTATCCCTAACTGTTCCCATTCTAGGCCTCTGAAAACCTCCTGTAAGCACGCGGTAAATAGCATTGGGGAGATTGTATCCCCCTGCCTTACACCATTCTTGATTGGTATTTTGTTGCTTTATTTATGAAGCATTATGGCAGCTGTTGATCCCCTGTATATGTATTCCAGGATGTTTGTATAAGCTTCATCGACGCCCTGATTCCGTAGTGTCTACATGACTGCTGATATTTCTACTTCTCATAATCTATGAATTCTCATACACCTTCTCATAATCTATGAAGGCTATGTATAGTGGTTGGTTATATTCGGAGCATTTCTCTATTATCTGATTGATAGTATGAATGTGGTCGATTGTTGAGTAGCCTGTTCGAAATCCTGCTTGTTCCTTTGGTTGATCGAATTCTAATGTTTTTTTTTAACTCTGTTAGCAATTACCTTTGTAAATAGCTTGTATACTACGGAGAGCAAGCTGGCCGGCCGGCGATTCTTTAAGTTCTTGTCATCTCTTTTCATATGTATTAAGATGATGTTAGCATTCTTCCAAGACTCTAATACTCTTCCCGTCAGGAGATACCTCGTAAACAGGGTGGCTAGTTTTTCTAACACAATTTTTTCTCCATCTTTCAGCATATCTGATGTTACCTGATCCTCACCAGCAGCTTTGTCTCTTTGCATGCTCGCGAAAGCTTTTCTGACTTCTTCTATCATTACTGTTGGGGTGTCATCTGGGTTACTGCAAGTTCTTATAGTATTAAGGTCGTGGTTGTCCTGGCTACTGTACAGATCTCTGTAAAACTCCCCCGTTATTTTAACTATCCTAGCCATATTGGTAGTTATTTTGCCTTCTTTGTCCCTTAGTGCATATATCTAATTTTTCTCTATTCCAAGTTTCCTCTTTACTGTTTTGACGGTTCCTCCGTTTTTCAGAGCATGTTCAATTTTCTCCATGGTATGCCTTCTTACATCGAATACCTTACGCCTATTAATCAACTTCGAAAGTTCGGCCAGTTTTATTTTGTCTGTTGTACTTGAGACTTTCATGCTTTGACGCTTTTTAATGAGGTTCTTCGTCTCCTGAGAGAGCTTGCCAGTGTCCCGTCTAAGTACCGTACCTCCAACTTCCACTGCACACTCCATAATGATACTCGTGAGATTATTATTCATTGTGTCAACGCTAAGGCTGGCTTCCTCGATAAGGGCCGAGCACCTGTTCTGAAGTGAGACTCTCAATTCCTCTACTTTCCCTCACAGTGCTAGCTCACAGTGAGATAAAGTGTCGATGGCCACACTGGGCATTGCATAAATGATAGACTAAGAGAGCGTGCAAAAAATGTGAAGAATGCACATGACTGAAAAGATTCTGAAGGTTTTATAGCTAGCCATTGTATAACCTGCCAGAACTGCTCTGCCAATCAGCGGTCGTCATTTGTGTTCTGTCTATTGTGTCTTTTCTGCACTGTAGTGCACCTGAATAATGTACAGACAAGCCCAACTTGCCGCTTTGATTAAGAAAGGCTATATTGCAGTAGCTGTCCCATTTCCTTCTTGGTTGCAGTTTTGTAATATAATTAAAATATTGTATTCTTAATTCATTAGAGTAGTTTACTTCAAGCAGTTTAGCGGGCAGATCATATGAAAGAATCAGTTTGATGCTGAAAGTAAGCAAAACTTTAGAAGCAAAAGTTTGCTAGTGTATCTTGCAAGCTTAGGCGTAAAAGAACCAGGAGGGGATGCCACAGATTTTAGCTGAACAAGCTTGCATACCTTGGGCTGTACTAAGAATAGAGCGAACACTTATAAAGCCGAAGTGCTTTTCAGAACTAAACTTTGCAAGATCCATGGATTTGGGGATGTCAGCTCGACTGAATAGTTGCTTACACATCCACGCCATGGCCCTTCTATCGCCCAGTATATATTAGCATGAGAAACAGCCGATATGTTCATTCCGTGATACAGCAGTGTGTAGGAGGCACCAAATGATGACATGTTCTTCCATAATATGAGAGCTTAAGATTTTGGTGCGAAATCCATGACAAATATGCCCTCATTATTAAAGAAATTTGGTTGTTGGATAAAAGTAAAAAAAAATACGTACTGATTTGAACTTGAAACGCTCATCTCTATGCCTGCAAATACGACAAATGATGCAATGCATGATCAGGTTCGGCTTCAGTGCCATACAGGTTCACTGTGGAGAAGCACACGCTAAAGATACTGCTTTTTAAACATTCGAATTCACTGCAATGTACGTGTGTTGCGGAGAAGCACGCGTTTAGAGTCATTACAATTACACCAGTGTTCTTCGCTCAACGAAGTGTCTAGCGTTACGTCTAGACGTAACAATAGAAGCCGTTAGAGTTACGTCCAGCGTGACAATAACACAAAACCGGCTGGTTGAATTCGCCGAAACAGATCGGCAGCAGTGGCGTAGTCGACTAGCGCAGCTCGTGCAGGATGGTGAGGTCGTTAATTCAAGCTGAACCAAATATTTTACTTTTATTCTTTTTTTGCACAATTATTCTTCTAAACAGTGCAGAACTATTGTTCCAAGGGCGCCGCTTATATATTTTTTTTCTGAAAGAAAATAGCCTTTGTCGCCGCGGCGGACGTGCAAAACCGCGTTCCCAAGTAACCACGGATATCCGTCGGCTGTCCGCTATGAATCCAAAGGTCGAAAAATTCGGATATCCAGAGCGGACACAGCACGTACATTCGCTGGACGTACAAGGAAGGTCCATTGACGGGATGTACTAGGTGGCTTTCTGGTGGATATCCGAATAGGATTTCAGTCGGACAGCCAGTTGCCAATGTCCACTGGCTATCCATCAAAGGGCCCCAAAGAACACATGAGAATTGAAATTAGTTTTGGAGTACTGCAGTGCATGAGCATATCCTATGCTCGCAGTCATCAGAAATTTTCTAAATCTTGTGATAATAGTGGGGCTTTAATTGCGTATGGTGATCCACAAGTGATCTGCTTTCAGATCTAGAGCTCATATCTCCTTGTATAGCGGCCGTAGTAGTGGCGTATGTGTGTATCTGTGAGCAGACAGTTTCCGTGGATGGCATGAGCTGACTCGCATGCCGATGCCCAGGCCAACACACACGCTGGGGAAACCAAAAAGCCCTTCAAGGATGAGGTATTGTTTTTTTAATTTTCACGGCATTCTGAGCTGAATGCGACGGTTATTTGAAACGTAAAGTTCGCGGGATCAAATCCCGGCGGCGGCGACTGCATTTCCGATGGAGGCAGAAATGTTGGCCCATGTGCTCAGATTTGGGTCACGTTAAAGAACCCCAGGTGGTAGAAATTTCCGGAACCCACCACTACGTAGGCGTCTCTCATAATCATATGGTGGTTTTGGGACGTTAACCCCACATATCAATCTTATTTTGAAACGTACAAAAATATAGCATCTAGTTCAGGGTTTTTTAAGGCATGTGCAGTTTTTGTCAGGATTAAAAATATATGTGCTCGTATAACTTATGTTGTATACTGTGCATTGCTTGTAGTATATCGTGCACTTATCTTACTAGTTTTTGTCAGCAGAAAGTGACCAACAGTTTTTAAAATAATTGTTCCATGAAATCAATTAAATTTTTTTATCCCGTTGACCACTATAGCAAAAAATATACAATGTAACCATACACTCAATCTATCACTGAATCGACTAACTTTTGACTGCTGAACGTTTATTACAAATCACGTGTAAGAATACTTTAGGTAAATAAATGCCACGGAGCGAGCGCAACCCGACAACCCGACAAATGTAATAGTTACATGCGGTACACCACGGAGGAAGGTGATACACACGGTGCTAGCGATGACACTGCTGCCGCGTCGCAAATGTCTCTCTCAAAAACTGAAACAAGTCACAAAAATGGCGTTTCCAATTCAGGTTATTTGATAATAATTATCATCAAAAACAGTTGTAATACACCGCCTAATTTTTAAATATTATAAAGCTACTTTAACGACGTTGTTTATATTGACGGTGATCTATCCAAACAGCGGAGAAAAAAAAAGTTTCGTTTGGCGAGCCATCGCCCAGTCAAGCCAAGCCACTGGATTTGTTCTGTTAGTCCTGTGGATAATGACAGCGTGCTTGTAGTGCCAGTGCAGATACGATTGTATTTTCTTCCCCAGCTACGGAGGTAAGACAGCTACATTTATTTATTTATTAAGAATACAGTCAAAGACTTCAAAACTTCGTATGAGTACTACAATGTGTTTCCGTCGCAGGTGCCAGCATGCCTAAAGCGAAGGAAAAGTCTTACACGCGCAAGAAAGCGTCACTGCAAACAAAGGCAATATTTCGGGATTTCGGATTTCAAGCCGGCAGCCAGCCGTCAACGTCTGAAGGAATCGGGAACTTCGAACAATGCAGTAGTGCGTGTGGTACACTACGCGCATGCAGTAACACATGCTGTGCCAGCGAGTGTGCGAGCATTTGCGTGCCTGGGGCTGACGAAAACACTGCGGCTACATCAGCAGCTACTCAGGCGGATTGCTGCAGCTCGGCGCCCCCTGAGGGCAGTTCGCCTTGCGTCACCGAAAGTGACTCAACGGACACATCGCCTACAAAATGTTCACCCTGTTCGTCCACGGGAGCATCGCACACTGAACCCGAAGGCTCGCCAATGCAACTCAGCGATGTGCCCTCTCCTGTAAGCGGAGTCCCGGAGGTACCTGTTTGTTCATCTTCCACTGATGCATTGTCAAAGCACAAAGATTTTGTTGTGTCACTGCGCAGTTGGGTCATCAAAGAAAATGTTACTCATACAGCTTTGTCCGCTCTTCTAAAAATTCTCAAGGTCAGTACTTTCGATTCTTCATCTCTGCCTAGCGACGCTCATACTCTTCTCGCCATGCCTAGAGATACACAGCGTGCACCTGTTGTCAGTTCAATGGTACCGGGACATTACTGCCACTTTGGGCTACAGAAAAGCCCCGAGAATGCTTTGTAAAAAGCATGTTATGAAGGCAGTCATGTTTCTCTTGCCTTTAACATTGACGGGCTGCCAATTTCCAAAAGCTCCACCATGCAGTTGTGGCCCATACAGTGCATGATTCGTGAAGATCGAAGAATACTACCCTTTGTAGTTGGAATTTTCGCAGGCCCAGGAAAGCCTGCTTCAGCCAATGAGTTTTTCAACAAACTTGTCAGTGACCTGCAACAGCTTCTTTCCCAAGGAATGATTTTTCATGGGCACCTAATTGATGTTTCTTTGAAGTGTTTTGTTTTGGATGCCCCAGCACGATCATTTGTGTTTCAGATTAAAGGACATACAGGTTATTCTGGGTGTCCTAAGTGCACAGCTGAGGGTACATACAGAAACAGTCGACTCAGCTTCCCTACTACGTCATCCACTTTGCGTACGGATGATTCTTTCAGGCGTCAGATTGACTCTGACCATCACCGGGGCGCATCAGTATTAACATCACTGCCCATGATCTGTGTGACCTCTGCACCACTGGACTATATGCACCTGTTGTGTTTGGGGATTGCGAAAAAGCTGCATAATGCTTGGCTAAGTGGTCCTTTAGACATAACGCCTTGGGCCTGCAAAGCGCAGACAATTCTCTCACCTTAATGTGTTGTTAGCACCATATGTGCCAAAAGGTGCCCTGCATCATTGGCCGTGAATTCAAAGTAAAAGAAAACTTGTATGAGAAGCCATTTATTTATGGCACCATTGATGTTTTTGTGGTTTCACAGCTTTCTGGTGTTAAATGTTGGCCATTAAGAAATGTACGCAAGGTTGCTAGGTTACCCTGGCACGGAAAATTTGTTACTATTCCACTGCTTCATCTGTCTTAAGGGCACTAAAAGAATAATTGATTGCATTTAGGATAGATTACCCTTCAACAGTTTTTGACACACCGCTTTGCTATGAAGAGATGCTTTGTTTTCTTAAAGGGGAACTCCGGTGCATTTTCGACCATACTGAGATAATGCTGTTTTCAAATAGTATTGACAATCCTGCAAAGGCTAAGGTGGTTAATTTTGCCCAGGTACTCGTCAGTAATTTTAATTAAGCAATAAGCGACAAGTCAAAACAAAGACCAAAATGGGAAGCTGCTCTGTCATCCATGGTGGGTATCAGATGACGTCTCGAGAATTCGTCGCTGATGACGTCACGAGATCGGCTACACCTTGCCACGGCTTGCTAGGGTGCACACATAGCTCACATTCCTCTTCTGATGCGCGAAAAGCAAATTGGCGATATGGACACAGAAGCAAGCTGTGCCAGAGCGTCTGAACTTACTAGTGGCAAGTTCAGCAATGATTGCAGCTACTATCTCAGCGCAGAAGCATCGCTTTTTGATTTCGACCCGCCGGCGCGTGAAGCATCTGACATGCCTCTAATCGATTTTCTTGTTGCTCAATATTGTAAGACCGACATCAACGATGACGAACACGTTGTATACAGCTGACAAAACTGAACTGTGCTAGCGTTGTCACCTCGTAGAAGAAAGCGCACGTTGCATCTGTCTGCCGGGGAATGCAGGGTTTTCCAAAAAGAGTAGGCCCTTACGTCACATGCACAGGGTGGCCTGCGTTTACTAGTGTGATTGCAGAATCGGCTACTAATTTTAAAATTTGTTTTCCAAGAAACTGAAAGACTTAGGGTGCATAATTTGGCACATATTATCACGGTACCAATGAAAACACATGTTTAAAGTTTTATTGAAATCAGTTAATATCGAAAAAACGCCGGAGTTCCCCTTTAAGTGATTGTTACATGATAGTTTTAATTTGTTGTTTTCTTGCGTTAAATGATATGTGGGCTTTAACATCCCGAAACCACCATATGATTATGAGAGACGCCGTAATGGAGGGCTCCGGAAATTTCGACCACCTGGGATTCATTAACCTGCCCCCAAATCTGAGCACACGGGCGTACATTTCCGCTTCCATCGGAAATGCAGCAGCCACAGCCGGGATTTGATCCCGCGACCTGCGGGTCAGCAGCTGAGTACCTTAGACACTATACCACCGTTGCGTTAAATGTTAAGCCAAGCACTGCTGATCTTAGAAAATAAGTGTAAGTGCTTCCTGAAAAAGTAATTGCAACATGTTATTAAAAACTAGTCTTGGTTCCTACTGTACTCTCAAGTCGCGATATGAGCTCTTCACATGCTGGAGCAAGAAATTGTGTTGTTCCCATGGCCAGGCAAGTATCCTGTATGATGTCGCCAGAATTAGTACTGTAGCCTGACGTCAAGCTAGTGTCGATGTCGCGAGGTGCACCTTGGGAAAATTGGCTTTACTAGTACTGAGGGAAAAATGGCACTAAATTGGGACGAAGAAAGAATGACCGCACAACACTGAGGAACAATGGAACTGAGGAACAACTGTGTGTGTGTTTATTACACGGGAAAATATAGAGCTGCAAAAACAAATAGGACTACAACACTTGCTCATAAAGATGAAAAGCAAGATGAGTCTCTTACGAGTCAAAATGTCCAAAGTTAACAGCTCAGAAACATGTTCTCTTTTTCGAGGAGGGCAAGTGGAGGCTCACTGACACACGTGTCCTTTCTTCCTAATATGGAAGGCTTCGTTGATTTCGCACTCGATCTTGTTACGATATTGTGAAAGCATCTTTCAATTATGGAAGAGCTGGGTGCAGCTGCACGAGGAACAATGGGCTGCAAAGGTGCTGCTTGTTGAAGTCTTGAGATTGAACGGGTGATCGTTGAAACATTGACTGGTCTGTCCAGCATAGGTGTAGCCACATGACAACGGAATGTCGTAATACATTGTTAATGCATTCCTCGTACTGTGTCCTGTGCTTCTTTATGCACGCATGCTCTTTGGGGTTACTTTACTTTTTCGCATAGGCTGCCGAGAAAGCCTTACGCCTGCTTTGCTAACGATCTTGAGTGCATGGCTCGCACCGCGTGCGTAAGGGATGGTGGAAATTTTTTGTCTTGTGCTGGGTATTTCCTGGTGCTTTGCTCAGCACAGGAAAGACAATTAATTTTTGTCGTCTCTTAGGTACATAGTTTGAGTCATGCGCTCATGCAAATCGTGTATCAACTGGCCCTTCAAGACACCCTTCTGGCTTTAATTCCAAAATAATCTATCTCGGCATTTGCTGTACTTCACACTTTCTCCGAGCTATCTCTATACACAGGAGATTTGTAGGGCAGAGTAAACTGTCCTTCAAAAAAAAATGGTGGCACTACCCCTTTAATATGACAGTTATTTGGTCACCATATTGTGCTAGCAGTGAAACGAAACAACCACTATTGTGCAATAAACATTCACATTCTCCAAAGATAAAGAGGTGTATTGGTTGTGCTTGAATTAAAACTGATGTCTATGTGAGGACTGTTCATAGTGTTTAAGAGATATCCATGTCATAAGGGTATCTTAATTGTCCCATTGCATTGTTCTATGTAGAGCTCTAAAATGCTTCTGGGCAAATGACAGTTTTATGTATGATTAATGTTTATTGTACTTAATAAACAATAAAACTATGTCATCCATTTTCAGCATGTGATGGAATTGAGCCCTGTGCTTTCCATGATGTGAATTTGTCTGATACATTTTTTTGGTATTTCCCATTTCATGTTTGTTTTTGTATTTTTGCAACAGTCATATTTGTCGCCTGTTCTGCAGTATTGTATTGGAATGGTGTTTTGCATCATACTGGATTTTGTCAGTTTTTAACTTAAACCTTTTTTATTTCTGGCTAAATGTTCTTGACATTTTTTGTTTGTACCAAAGCTTGTGTCTTTATGGCCCTGTAAGTTTTAATTTTGATATTACAAAATGAAATAATCACAGTTAACTTCTTTCATTGTATTACCTTCACTGCTAGAATTGTGTGGAGCTGTGCTTCTATTCTCATCATTGTGTTCACACTTCAACTTGAACATCGTACTTGATTTAATTAGTGTTTGCTTAATTTATTTATTCATTATTACTAGAGTACATGATTTCACCTAATGATAATAAACATTTTATTGCATCAGAGACCTTGTGTGAGCCCAATCTTCTTACGCTTTAGCACTTGTTCCTGGGCAAGTTGATGCCTAAGTTTGCCAAACATATGTTATTCTGTTTTATCGATGGTAAAAGCTTGAAAACAAATAAGCTTCTAAGCATGCACAGTGGCACGAAAGTTCGCTGTACTCTTTCACGTCGCTGTGCATGATTGTTTTTTCTAGCTTATACCATCAATACACAGCTGGTAATTGGCACTCCGGATCCCTAGTCGTCACCTTATTTGTGTCCATGAATCTTGTTTTAATTTAGCATTGCACCAGAAATAATTTTAGTGCTTTGATATTTAATCTGCAGCAAAAGGGTTCTTGTGAAAGACGTTCAAGCATCAATTGCGAGAGTGCACAAAACCTCAAGGACCCTCGATATAACCACACACACACACATATATATATATATATAGCTAGGTATTTGTGCTCACTCAACATCAGCCTCGGACAGGCCGCATGGACATTCAAAGGACCATTAGGGGGTAGATTATTTATGCACAATGAATAAGAAATCAATATACATATCTATTATGAACATATATGTACCTGTGTATATGTATAATACATCCCCTGATGGTCCTTTTAATGTCCGTGTCGGCTGTCCAAGACGGATGACGAGCGAACGTACAAATTTGTTACCTTTGTACATTCACAGTATGTCCATTGGACGTACATTGTACGTCCGCGGATATCTGATGGATGTCCAGAATATCCGAGACGGACGTCCCGACGTATCCCTAACGGATATCCGTGGTTACTTGGGTTGCTACAGCGCCGTACAGTTCTGTTGTAGCAAGCGCACCACGAATCGAGATTATCCCAGTGGCACACGAGCAAACAGGTATCCCACAGTGGCTCAGTGGTAACGCCTCGCATTCACGATGCGGAGGTCTCACGTTCAACCAACACGAGAAAACCTGCGAGACTGTGAAATGATTATCAAACTCAAGTGCATATTGTGAACCACACGACGGACGTAACCTTAGCAGCTAATTATCGTTACAGCTGGCCGTATCTTTCACCTTTCACAAAAGCTACGTCTAGACGTAACAATAGAAACCAGTGACATCCAGGCGTAAAAATAAGACGCAGAGATGCGTCCAGCGTGACAACAATACAAAACCGGCTTGTTAAACCCACCAAACCAATCGGCAGCAGTGGCGTGATAAGCTGACGCAGCATGTGCAGATCAGTGCGGTTGTTGGTTCAAGCCCTACTCAAAATGCTTAATTTTATTTTTGCGCAAGTATTTTTTTAAACAGTGCAGCATTACTGTTCCAAGGGCATCACTATATATATATATATATATATATATATATATATATATATATATATATATATATATATATATATATATATATATATATATATATATATATATATATATATATATATATATATATAATGTGCAGCAGGGAAGTAACGCTGGCCCCGGTAGAATGAAGAAAAATAGAGTACGACGCACGTTGGTTTTGCATGGTATATTCTGACTGACGTTTCAGCTGGTGGACCAGCCTTTGTCAAAGGCTCGAATAGGTTGAACCAGTCCTGCACGGGTCCATCGTCTGCTGATTCGGTGTACCTGGGGATGTCAAGGTCAGCTAATGGTGCTGTCATGATGCTGGTCATGGTGTACAGTTGGGATGCACTTGTGTGGTCCACGTTCAGTCACTGCGTTTTGCTGAGGTGTGCGATCATGATGGCCGGTTGACGAAGTGGCTGCCAGGTCTTCGTATACTGTCGACTCGGGTGACGCTGTGATGAATGGGAGACGTGACCTGGCTCATACGCCATCTTTATTTCATTAAGTACTTTCTCTTCCTCTACCATCAATCACTGCCTTCCTATGCTCCCCCCCCCCATATGAACTCTCGGTACAGCAGCTAGGACAATCAAAGTGAAAAAAATGGTAATCTGTCAGAACCTTGTGTTGACATGACTGACATGCGACGGGTGCATGAATATACAAGTTTCAAATTTCCTTGCGCATCGACACGTGGGGCACAGTATGGTTGGCAGGACATGTAAAAGAGCTCTGAAGTAAAGAAACCACGGTTGACTAATATACATTTTAATATACACTAAAATATTTTACTAATCTAAGAAGTCGTGTTGTTATAATGCGAGGCAGGTGAGCTTTCCTACGTTTTCATTTATACCTGAACGAAAGGTGTTAAATTTGTGGATCAAGAAGGATTCCCTCACTTCCCTACCGCGATTTGTCTTGAAACCGGACTGAATAATAGTGGCCCTAATCTTGTCGAAACCGTGGCCAGGCATACTAACGTGCTTCGACAGCGGTAAATTTGGGAGGGTTACGGCATGTTCACGGTGATTATTAAAACGAATTCTGAAACTTGTCTTTGTTTGACCTATGTACTGAGCTTTGCATGTTGAACACTGGAGAAGATGGATGACGCTGGTACTATCACATGTGTAGTTCCCATTTATCTTTAAAGAAAAGCTGAACGATGTACTTAAAACTGATTTAGATGTCGTCATGTGCGTGCACACTTTGCAACGTGGTTTGTTGCAGGGATGGCCACCTTCATGATATGAACACGTGGTTTTAGATGAGGTCAGTAAATCACGAAGGTTCCGCGATCGTCGGTAGACCACGCGGGGTTGTTCTGTAAAGATTCCTTTGAGCCGCTCGCTCTGTATTAAAATGTTGAAATGTTTCTTTAAAATATGGTTCAAATTTGGAGCTGAGGCCACATGTGTCAAAATTAGATTAGTCCGCGAACAACCTTTGGGTCTTCTGTTTGTACTAAGCAGGTCCGAACGGTCGAGCTGTAGGGAATACTAGTTTTATTGTGTTTCACGTGACTACTACTAAAGTGAAGATATTGTTGCCTATCCATGGGTTTCCTGTAAAGATTAGTTATCAGCTTCCTGTTACGTAGAGTGACCATGACATCAAGGAAGCTTATGTTCACAGGTAAATACGAGTGCGAAAAAGAAATCGCCGGATGAGCGTTGTTAAGATCTGCTATGAAAGAAAGAAGTTGCGATTCACTATGGTGCCAGATTAGAAAAATGTCGTCGATGAACCGCTTATAGTCAAATGGCTTATATACACAATTTGCAAGAAAAATTGTTTTCAAGGAGCTCCATAAATATGTTTGCTTGGTTTGGTCCAATTCTTGTGCCCATAGATGTAACGCTAACTTGAACATAATGTTTCCCATCGAATTCGAAATTGTTAAGTTCAAGAATGAGCTTAAGCAACATAGCTAACGTACGTGCGGAAACTGGTTTGTCGGCGTCGCAATTGTTGTACGCGCAGATAACTGCCTCGATGCCATCTGAGTGAGGGATATTAGTGTATAGTGACGTGACATCTAACGTAACAAGAAACAAATTTTGAGGAACCTGTGTGTCAACAGTATCTGTTAGAAAGTGATTGGTATCTTTAATGTAAGAAGAAAAGCTGGACCGAATGGTGTTTATGAGGCTATCTACATAATGGGAAAGGTTCCACTTCCAGAAATTATTGGTCTACCCGGATCATCTCTTTTGTGAATTTTGGGAAGAAGGTAATACCTGACAGCTACTGGGATCAACGGTATTAGAAATTTCAGAGTGTCATAGCTCATTTCTTTATCATTAAAGAGCGCAGTCAAACTATCACGGACGATATCTTTGAACTCGTTTGTTGGGTCATGATCTTGCCGCATGTAATATGATGTATCACTGAGCTGCCTATGGCCTTCGCTGATATAGATGCTTCTGTCTATTACAATGGCGCCTCCATTATATATTTATATATATATATATATATATATATATATATATATATATATATATATATATATATAGTGTGTGAGCGCGACAAGCGAATGACTCTTTATTCTCTTTGTAATCATCATCACCTGTACATCTTCTACAAACACTACTACCAAATTCGATGGCCGCTCTGGAGGAATTGTTAGCTGTCCAAGGGATGCAGTTTCCCCTCCTAAAACTGCATTGGGGAGTTTTCCGCGTGGGCGTTCGTGGAATGGGAGGCGGGCCGTAGAGGCGACACTGAACGGCGACCTGGCGAAGGCGACCTGCGGCGAGACGTACGGGAATTCCCATGCATGTCCGTGTGGTAAGTAGGTGACGGTGAACGGTAATAGGACGATCGGAAGAGTGGCCGTAAGTAGTTCATGGTCGGACGGAAGCTTCTATGTTCTTCGGGAGCGTAGCCGCGTTGCTCGTCTTGTTGGCGCCTTCGACAAAATCGAGCGATATGTCTTCGATAGCCGCAGTAGTAACAGATTGGTCGAGGTGGGCGCTGAGGTGCGTAGTAAGGTGGTGCACGCACTGGCTGTGATAACGAAGCCACAGGCGTATGATCTGCTGTTGTAGGCACAGAAACGGTGGGCGCGGCAGAGAGCGCGGCAACTTCGGCGTACGTGCACGTCTGGCGCAATCAGGGACTGTTGGAACACGTCGCACGCGATGCGGAGGCGACCTCTTGTTTAATCAGGTCTCGCAAGCTATCGTTTTCAGGAGGTAAAGTAACTTCTGCAGCACAAGAAGAGCAGCGCCCGTACAGCTCTTCACGAACGATGTCGCGAATAAGCGCACGCAAGTCGAGGGGTGCAGGCAAACGAACGTCGGTGGCATCGTAGCAAAGGCGAAGAGACTGAAGCTCGTCAAGTCGCTGACAGATGGTTATCACGTCCTGGGTGGTGGCAGGATTTTGCGTGGCGAGGGCGTTAAAGGCGACGGTGTTAATGCCTTTAATAATGTGGCGTATTTGGTCGTTTTGAGACATGCCGGTGTTAACGCGCTTGCACAGTGCAAGGACATCCTCAATATAAGAGGATGTCCTTATAAGAGGAAAACACAGGTGGATCACGCAGGCGAGTGTTGTTGGGCGGAGCGGGTGGCGGTGGCTGCAGTAAGACGGCGATGTTGGATGGGCCAGGGTTTTCTTGGGCCGCCATGCCAGGGGGTTGTATGCGACGACCCGAGCGGAGCTCCAGCGAGAACGGGCGAGAGGACTTGAGGGAACGAAAAGCACAGTCCACCACTTGTGAGGAACCGGTTTATTCGGCCAGGCTCGAGCTCAATCACGCTGGTGATGATATTCTTAGGTGAAGAAGATGTACAGGTGATGATGATTACAGAGAATAAAGAGTCATTCGCTTGTCGCGCTCACAATATATATATATATATATATATATATATATATATATATATATATATATATATATATATATATATATATATATATATATATATAGAGAGAGAGAGAGAGAGAGAGAGAGAGAGAGAGAGAGAGATTGCCACAGTTCGATATTCACAGGAGACGCGTGCAACGATTTGCGTTCTAGAAGCCGCCACACAAGTAGCCAGAAAGCCGCGCCATGGAATGCCGTCCTGCACGCGCCACGATGCTACGCCACGGGACCAACACGAGACTCGAGGTGACGAGGAAGAGACCAACGAAGTTGAAGACAGCGAGCAAGGGGCATTTTTAACTGACCATTTAGTTTTGAGTTACGGGCACAGGTTCACCCTAAATAAATAGTTTGTATAGCACCAGGTGCTATATTTATGGTAACATTCTGGTGGAAGTTCTGGGTATTATTCCAAGCCCACTACAAGCAAGGTATAGCAGCCCAGATCCCAGAAGATTGGAGCCAGCAGAATCAACACCTGTGCACCAACGCACAAGTCGCCGACTACGTGGTGAGCAGCCCGAGTTTGGCCCCTAATTCATCCAGCGAGACCTGTTGAGACCTCAAGCACAAGCATCACTGCGATCACCACCCAGTCGATGCCATCTCCATCTCACCTCATCGTGGATTCACGACATACACCGGAGGTCTTCCACGGTGACACCTTTGAAGATGCCGAGGACTGGCTCGAAGGCTTCCAGCGCGTTGCACGTTTGATTGGTTGGGACGAAGCCCAGAAACTTCGTTATGTTTACGTCGTCCTGCAAGATTCGGCACGTATGTGGTTTGAGAATCACGAAGCGTCCTTGCTGTCGTGGGACGACTTTCGACGAGAGCTAATCGCAACCTATCCGAACACGGACCGCAAAGAGAAGGCAGATGCTGCGCTTCAGGTGAGAAACCAACGGAATAACGAGAGCGTGGCCATGTACATAGAAGACATGTCGTGGCTTTTCCGCCGAACTGACCAATACATGGCCGAGGAGAAGAAATTGCGGCAATGCGCGGAATAAAAGAAGAGATTTTTGCAGGCCTGGTGCGTAATCCACTGCAAACTCTGGCGGAGTTCTTGTCCGAAGCAACGACCATAAAAAAGGACACTACAGCAACGTGCGCGACTGTACAACAGAGACATCGGCGTCTCTTCAGTTAGGGTGGAGTCAACAACTCTCCCCACCAACGCCGACGTCCACCGAGAAATGGTGAGGGATATCGTTAAGGAGGAGCTCCAGAAACTACGACTCACCCAAAGTCCTCCAGCGATGCCCTCAATCGCGGACGTTGTACGTGAAGTGCGGCAAGCAATTCTTCAACCACAGCCTGAGGTGCCCCCCCCCCCACACGCAGTCAGAACTTCAGCCACAGCTCTCGTACGCGCAAGTCGTACGGCAAGACATCAGACGCCCGAACTTTGCAAAAGCTCCCGTTATGCCACCGACGTTTGCTTGCAGTACGCCACTGCCGATGCCAGAAGCGAGACCCCGTAAAAGTGATGTATGGCGCACTGTAGACCGGCGGCCCCTCTGTTACCACTGTGGGGAAGCAGGTCATCTTTATCGGACATGCCACTACCGTCGGGTTAGGCGACATGGCTTCCCAGTGAATGCACCTTGCCCTCGTAACGGTGAGCGCTCTTACGAAATCGCAGAATTTTCTTCTTCGCGCTATGCCTCTCGAAACACTCAGGGACATGAATCGCGGTTGTTGCACCGATGCGCAATAGGTGGCAGAGTCCACGCCCAGTATTTACTTTCCTGAGGTGTCGTACCAAGCCCGCGACGGGAAAACTAGAACCAGCGACCTGTGAAGGCAGGGCCGCTGATTTTAGGAAAACTGAAAACCCTCCATCGTTAACCGGATCAGACGACGACACTGACACAATAATGGATAAGACGGACAAGTGCAGTAATGGCGGCATGACATCCGAGCTACAAGTCAAAATTGACGACGTCGAGACCATAGCGTGAATCGATACTGGTTCAGACTACTCCGTAATAAGTAGCATGCTCGCAAAGAAGCTGAAGAAAGTGCTCTCTCATTTGACCTGACCGCAGATACGCACCGCCGGAGGGCACTTAAGTCAGCCCCGTTGGATTGTGTACAGCAAGAGTGGGAATAAGAGGCCATGTGTACGTCAGCAGTTTTATTGTTCTCCCCGAATGTTCCCGTGAGGCAATTCTGGGCATGGACTTCCTGCAATCAAACAGTGCCATCATCGACTTGCAGAAATGCCAAGTTTCTTTCTCTGCAGAGAACGCTGTTGCCACGTGTCATGCGGAGCAACCAATCGTTTCGTCTCTTCGTATTGTGGATGAAGGTGTGACAGTACCGCCACGTAGCAGCGTGACAGTTGCCGTGAAAGGCGACGTTTTTCGGGAATATGCCGGACTAGCTGATGGAAATACCGAACTGGTATACTCACCAAGGAGATACGCGTGGCGAGAGGTCTAGTGAACCTGCGGAACGGATATACTGATGTGCTATTGACTAACTTTACCAACGAGGAAAAGCATGTGGCCAAGGGAGCAGCCATAGCATCACTTCATGACTACGCAGAAGTCTCATATGTTTGCACCATAGAAAAAGAGCCAACAATTTCCTCAACAGTGGACATTGTCCTCCAGAAAATAGATATTGACCGGCAGCTTTCATCTGTGCAGAAATACCAGATTGTGGAGTTGATCAAAAATTCGCAGTGTGTTTTTCCTCTTCATCGAAAGTCCGACGTACTCCCGTAGCAAAACACCGCATTGTAATCGAAGCACATGTTACACCAGTATGTCAGCGTCCATACCGAGTAGCTCCGAAAGAAAGGGAGGCGATAAAGAAGCAAGTACAGGAGATTCTCGACGACGATGTCATACAGCCCTCCAAAAACCCATGGGCATCGCCGGTAGTACTTGTGAAGAAAAAGGACAACACCGTGCGCTTCTGTGTAAACTACAGAAAACTCAACCTCGTCACAAAGCGGGACGTGTACCCACTTCCACGATTGATTGATTGATTTGTGGGGTTTAACGTCCCAAAACCACGATATGATTATGAGAGACGCCGTAGTGAAGGGCTCCGGAAGTTTTGACCACCTGGGGTTCTTTAACGTGCACCCAAATCTGAGCACACGGGCCTACAACATTTCCGCCTCCATCGGAAATGCAGCCGCCGCAGCCGGGATACGAACCCGCGGCCTGCGGGTCAGCAGCCGAGTACCTTAGCCACTAGACCACCGCGGCGGGGCCACTTCCACGAGTCGACGATACGTTAGATAAACTGCGCAATGCTCACTTTTTTCATCGTTGGACTTAAAGAGCGGGTACTGGCAAATAGAAGTTGCGAGATCGTGAGAAGACGGCGTTTGTGACACCCGACGGACTCAACGAGTTCAAAGTACTCCCATTTGGTATGTGTTCTGCTCCCGCTACCCTTCAGAGGATGATGTACTCTGTGCTTTCCGGCCTCAAATGACAGTCATGCCTTGTCTATCTTGATGACAGTAATTTTTGCGTTCTAAAAGCCATTTGCGTTCTAAAAGCCGCCATACAAGAAGCAAGAAAGCCGCGCCATGGAACGCCGTCCTGCACGCGCCACGATGCTACGCCACGGAACCGGCACGAGACTCGAGGTGAAGAGAATGAGACCGATGAAGTTGAAGACAGTGAGCAAGGGGCATTTTGGCTGACCATTTAGTTTTGAGTTACGGGCGCAGGTTTGCCCTAATTAAATGATATATATATATATATATATTTATATTAGCCTTCGTGGCCGCGGTGGACGCACAAAACCGTGTTGCTGCAGATCCGTAGAATTCTGCTGTAGCAAAATAGTGAGTGTTAGCGACGATAGCGCACCGCGAAATTGGAGAGTTATAGTATACCGGGTATACCGTGATACCGGGCGTACCGTGATACCAGAATCGAAGTGCGCATGCGCAGATACGTACGTTATGCGTACCGCTTACCGTACGCGCGGTATTTTTCAGATTTAAGGTAGCGTAGGTCCACGTAGTGTACGTAAATATGGTGGCGCTCTCAGACGCCCGCTTCGAAGTGATTTTGGCGTAGTTGTTGAAAGATTCGCCTTGTTCGCAGCAAACGACTGTTGAAAGTGGCTTCGCTTGCCTTCAGTTAGCTTATATGACTGAGTATTACGGATAAGTTGGCGTAGTTTTTGAGATGGCTTCCCATTTCGAACGCACCTAGGCCTAACTACAAGATCAATGTAAACAATTTGGTAACGTAGATGGTTTCGCTTTTTGTACGTGGTTCATATTTATTTACTTTTATTATCACAAAAATAAACTTTTAACAATGCTTCGCGCGGTGGCATATGCAAACATTCTTGTTTTCTTTTCATTTTCACTGTTTAACTTATTAACCATCTAATAGGTGGCACCACCATCCCACTTGGGGGCACGAAAACCACGTAAGCGCTATTTGCGCTAAACTATAAGACGCTGCCCACAACGAACGTTTGCTGCATGGTAAAGCCATTCCCTTAACCTACGCTATTAACTACGCTATTAACTCTATGAGTCATAACGTTTTCCACAGAAAACTCTGTGGCCTCAGTGACAAATTGTTTTGTGTTGTGAGGTAATTTTTTCATGTTTTTACCATTAAACCCCTAATAATGTATATATAACGAGTCATATGGATGTATTTTTGTCGCTCGACAACAACCGTAATCTATATTATCCTATACTTCAAGTGTACGTGTCGTCAATCCACTGTCTGATGTGACGTGATCGCGCTGTAGTCCATACAGGCCTAAAACAGGCTATGAATGCTCAATATCAGTGCAAAATAATTTAGAAGTTCTGAAATAATGCAAACTACGTGATCAATCAAGAATTATTCACGATACTGTATATAAAATTACGCTAAATTCTTCCGAAATTGCTGCTGTCACCTGTAGCCTAATATCGCGGCTACAGGCTGCTACAAGTGGCAATGCGCTACTAGTAGGTTGCGTGGGCCAGCGTTTAGAGATACTTCCACTGTACACCTTTATAGATACTACATTGGCGTGGGCTGCGCCATTAAAATTAGGCGGATGGGGTTTTCGGACGACAAGATATTTACATGTCGTGACGCGGGACTGCTGTAACTACTGTTACCGTATGGGCGTAACCCTAGTGAACGTTTTATACTTCAGAACGGGCACGCGAACCACACTAGCACCCAGTTGGAGCGCCGCTGTTTACCACTAACCGTGGTGTGAGCAGGGTTCTATCATGATTGCTCCCCTTGTTGACCGCTTCAAGGAAGCTAACGAAAAGGCAGCACCCGATATGGTAGAGTGGTACCGGCAACGTCTTCCGAAAGCTCGTCAGCTGGTATGTCTCAACAGAGCTGCTGATGCGCGAAAAAGTCCGGTACAGTCAACGACGCAGCTTTCAACACACACGTGATTCCGGTAAATCAGTGAATCCGAGCTCATGACCACTTAATTCGGCGAGTGGCAGTGCCGAACGTTACCGTAGCAGATGCAAACGTCACCATGGGACATAGGACGTAACACAAGCAGTGGCTGAAGTTATGTCTGGACGTAGCGCTATAGTTGGCTGTAGTTACGGCTGGACACATCGATTGTGGTTGCTATAGTTTCGTCTGGACGTAACAATTGGGGTGCTTACAGTTACGTCTGGACGTAGGCCTAGCCCCACCGTTTTCTTTATCCCATATGGGCAACGTTAAGCAGAATTTAATTTTGCCATTCCATCATATCGGTGTAATGAAAGGGTGACTGGGTGTAAGTTACACAACTTTTCAGGAAGCCAATACAAGTGCCAAAGAATCCAGCACTACATATGGGAGGCACCTGGGAAAGTGTTCTTGAATCCCGGCAGCATAGCCCTATATTATCACGCTATCTGATGTGGACAAGTATTTTTTGCTACAACATGCGGGATAGCGGCCAACAGGACAGAGTACAACTACAAATAATAGAGACGACTGCTTACCTGTTGTGGCAAGGCAGCGCACTTCTGCCTGCGAAGTCTGCCGATCGAGCAAGCACAGTCACCACGATGTAAACAAAATCACCACGGGGCACCGCTTCGTGCACCACGTTAGCCACACGAAAGCTGCAGGACTCGCAGAGCCAAATCACAGCCAAACGATCAAACTCACTCGAGCAAGGCACTAGCTTGAGAATCAGGGCAGCGAACACCTCACCGGCCGGCAAAGCGGCGTTTTAAAAACTCCGCTGTGACGTAACGGCGCCACCATCGAAAATCCCTAGGTCAGAAAATCCCCAGAAAACCTCTTCCTAGGTAAGATTATGTGCGATAAACAGACGCTCGCCCTAGCCATGAGCTGATGATGATGATGGATTGTTGTCCTGCCCTTTGTAACGGGTAGGCAGCTTTACATCGCCTTAACCAGAAATAAAAGAGGAAAGAAAGAAAAAAAATGAAGACGTAGAGCAAAGAGAGAGAGAGAGAGAGAGAAACAAAATGTGACACACACACACACAGACACACACGCAAACACACACATCAAACGAGTTATCTCGTTTGCAACAGATAGCCAGTGACTCTTTGCAGACCAGCTACATTCTCTGCGCATCTGCACTGTCTGTGCGTTCCGCACCACCACTGCACCAATCTGTTTTGTGACATGGATCGCTCTGACCACCGCTCTGTATCTCCGTATCTCCTCGGAATTTCAGTGCCAGCGGGAAGGTGGGGCCCTCTAAGTGACCCGGGCACAAGTTAGCGCAGCGGAGGATGATGTGTTCTGTAGTCTCCTCTTCGGTGCCACATATTTGGCATATGGCCCGGGCCACGTCCGCAGATGTGTCGAACCTGCGACGGTATGCCAACGTACGCAGGGCTCTTGCCATGCCTCAAAAATGAGTGCGTTGCCACCGCTGTTATCATAAAAGGGCTCCATGCCAATGTCAGTCTTGTGAGCGCGGTATGTGAGCAGTGTGGATTTATCCTCCATGGCGCGCCGCCACAGCTCTCGCTCCTCCTCACACACCGTCTTCACTGCATGGGCCCACTTGTACATCTTGTCCTCAATCACAGGATTTGCAAAGAAGCCAAACTTTCTTCTCAGGCTGCCTAGGTGTATGCACCACTGCGTTTGTCTGCCGGTTAGACTCGCATATCTGAACAGTCGCCTGGGCCACCATTCGTTGTCCACGAGTCGCAGGCGTCCTTTGTAAGTAGCATTACTTCTCGCCTTGCGCGCCTCAAATGAGGACCATCCGAGGTCACCCTGAAAGGCCTCTATGGCGAAACGCTCGTGGCATCCAATGGCCACACGGCCCACCTCCCGCTGGCCACGCTCTACCCATTGCCTGGTTGTCACAGTGAGGCACAGTATGGCATTAGCAAATGTGAAGCCTGGGACATGAACAGCCTTCCACAAGTCTCGGATGAGGAAGAAACGGTTGCATCCCCATAGGCTTTTTTTTGCGCCGCACGTTTGCTGCTCTCTGCGAAGTCTTGCGCAAATTTATTTCATGCGCCCCCAAGTCCCCGCAAGTGCTCAATACCACCCCGAGGTACCGATATTCAGTGGCCCGCTGTATCTGATCTCATCCTGGCAGGTGTATGTCGGCATTAGGGTGGAAGCCTGACAACTGTAATGCAGCAGACCTCTTTTGCATTGAATACCAGGTCCAGGTGGTACATTTGGGTCACAGCGAGGGTGACCAGTTGTTGCAGGTCCGTTGGGCTTTCGGCTAGCAGGACCAGGTCTTCGGCATAGACTAAACCCGGCAGCTTCCAAGTCACGGGCATTTCATCGTATAGGTGGGTGAATGAGAAGCCGATACCGGATGCTAGGAGGATATGTTCCAGTCCAGAAACATATATCTTGCACAGCAGAGGGGTGAGAGGTGGCAGCTCTGCATAAGTCCCCGTGTTACCGTTACTGGTCGGGACTGGGCTCCATCAAAGCACGTTATAACTGAATTATCTTTGTACAACCAACGCATTAGGCCGACCCACACCTTTGACATTCCGACATGCGCCATCCGCTGGAATAAGGATTCATGTGGGACACTGTCACATGCCTTAGTTACGTCAAGAAAGTAACCAAACAGGTTTCTGGACTTCTTGCGAGCCATTATCAGCACGAGGAGGTTGTGTTCCAGGCGTCGGTCAGCTCGGAAGCCGTTCTGCAAGTCTGCGAGCACATTGTTCTTTGCCCACCCACTCATCCAGGCCTTCAATACCTGTGCAAGGACACGGTATAGGACGCTTGTTACAGCGTCTACTATAACCTGAGCTGGAGTAGTCTGGTGAACTGAGGGGAAAACATCAGGCACTCACTGCATCGATGTCGCTGACGCCGGCCGATCCCGCAGCTGCCAACCACTGTTACGAAGCGCGCCTCCGACGACGTTACAAAGGGCGCCACGAATCTCACCGCTGAAACCACTGTTTCGAAAGACGGCGACGCCAACACGGTCCCGAAGGCGCCATTGCTTCGAATTCCACCGGGAAGGTCACCAGCTGTTTGGTAGCGTAGGTTTCTCAGCTCGCGACTGCTTCTGCGCAAAGCTGATAGACGAGCGGACGAGACGACGGTGAGTTAAACAAGGTTTATGTACAGCATATATACAGAGGCATTACAAATTCAGCACTGGGGCCGACAACTTAGAGACTCGAAGAGTCGAGCTCTCTTCTCTAACACACAGGTCTCCTGCTCGTGACGCGCCACAGGGCTTTTTTATATGCGCCGGGTGGATTCTTTGAGTAACCAAATGTACAACCAGAAGCGCCGCTGGTCGTAAGGTCAGAACCAATGGGGTCGCCGCTAGGCCGCGTCATCAAATGTGAAGCCGCTGCGCTGCACGTGGCTGCACCCAAGGACGAGTGACGTCGCCACGCATTGCGTCAGACTCGCCAGACAGGAAGGCACCGATTGCTTCGACGGGCTCGCTAGCTGAGGTGACTCACTGTGCGTGCGCGGCAGAAAGGCACCACCGCGTGATGACGCCGTTGAGTTGTTCGCGTCAGGCGGGCTCGCGTGCTGGCCTTGACACAGATTGCCTTTTTTCAGAGGCATCGACGTTCGCTGTCGACTCGCAGGCATAACAACCGCTCTCCGTGTTACTTGCCATTTCATGATAACTTCGGGACAGTGTATTTTTGCTTCATTCTCCTCTGCAGACACACTTGCTGACTGTGCGGGTTGGTACAGACGACGCATATGTTCTGTATGATGTTACGAAAGACCACAGACGGCCAAATCCGCCTCCTCGTTTTGAATCCGTGGCATGGCTGCCCTCCTGTTAAGCCACGGATATGGTGCCACGGAGTTCCTCCTTATGTTAAGCAAAGACACGTATGTATGTATGTATGTATGTATGTATGTATGTATGTTTGTATGTATGTATGTATGTATGTATGTATGTATGTATGTATGTATGTATGTATGTATGTATGTATGTATGTATGTATGTATGTATGTATGTATGTATGTATGTATGTATGTATGTATGTATGTATGTATGTATGTATGTATAGATGGATGAATGTGGCTGTACCCTTTAGATGGGGTGGCGGCTAACGCCACTTAGCCGTAATACTTAGTTAACTAACCACTAGATTTTTTTTCTTTCTTTTGTATAGTGAAGTTCAGCGCTGGTACTTTGCAGTGAAGGGTTTCATTTTCACTCGTGCCTTGACTTTAGCCACCAATCAGATAACCTTCTTCTAATCCTAATTTAATCCTACCCGCTCAAAGTCTATTTTGCCCTCCCCGTCCCTAAACCCCAGTACTTTGAAAAACTCTGCACCATCATCCTGAACTATAGGGTGAAGCCCTTTACAGAACATTATCAAGTGTTCGGCAGTTTCCTCCTCCTCTCCACATACACTGCATACCGTGTCTACCCCTTCGTATTTGGCCCGATATGTCTTGGTTAGCAATACTCCCGTCCTGGCCTCAAACAGTAGATAACTACCCCTGAGTATTATCGTAGATACTCTCCTTGGCAATTTCCTGCTTAAAAGTTCGATACATCTCTAGTGCGGACTTCTTAATCATGCCAATTCTCTACATGTCAGTCTCCATTCCCTTCACTTCCTTCTTAACAGATAGTTCTTTTTGGTTTGGCCACCTGCTGTTTTCTAAATATTTACCAGTCAATTTCCTGGTTCGCTTCCACCATTTTGTATCGACATTCTTCATGTACAAGTAGCTCAGAACCTTCCTAACCCAACGCTCCTCCCCCATTTCTCTCAATCACATCTTAAATTTCATCTTGCTTCCCTCCCCTCAAATGATGTCCATCCGATATACTCCCTGATTTGGTGTATTCCCGTGAGCTCCTAAAGCAAGCCTACCTATTCCACGTTGCTTAATTTCTTATCTTGCTTGAACTTCTGATCTCATACACAAGACCGTATTGCCGAATGTCAGCCCAGGAACCACGACCCCTTTCCATATTCCTCTCACAATATCATACCTATTGTAATTCCACCGTGCCCTATTTTTCAGCACTGCTGCATTCATGTTACCTTTAGTCGTCACGTACATTTCGTGTTCCCTTAGGTACTCGGTCCCATTGCTTATTCTTACGATCAGATATTTGCATTTATCTGTTATCTCTAGCGTGACATCCTGTATCCTAAGCTCACCACCTTTATTGTCATTAAATATTATGACCGATGACTTTTCTTTACTGAATCTTAAACCTAACCCATGTCTCTCATTACTGCAGATATCCATCAATCTCTGCAAATCTTCCTTGTTGTCGGCCATTAGCACTATATCATCTGCGTACAATAATGCTGGTAGTGCCTGATTAATGAGTTTTCCTTGTTTGACGAAAGAGAGGTTGAAGCCAAGTCCACTTCCCTCTAATTTGGCCTCTAATTTTTGTAGGTACGTCATGAATAATAAGGGTGACAAAAGACCCCACGCCTAAGCCCCCGTTTCACCTCTGTAGGCTTGGATACCTGTTTTTCACACGTTATAACTACCTTGCTACTTTTATAGATTTTTTAAAAAGGTTAGTGACTATCTTCCACACATAGTGTGTGCAATATTCCCCACAAGTCCTCTTGAACCACGCTACCGTATGGTCTCTTGATATCCAAAAATGCTAGCCACAGGGGCTTTAGTTCCTTTTTCTGCTATTTCGATGCACGGCGTCAGTGAGAACAGATTGTCTTCCAACCTCCTGTGTTTCCGAAACGCACTCTGCAGTTCTCTCTGGACCCACTCATCCTCTATCCATGCCTGCAGTCTTTCCTTCATAATCTGCATCGCCAACCTGTAGACCACTGATGTCACCGTTATAGGACGGTAGTCGCTTATGTCAGCTTTGTCCCCCTTTCCTTTATAGATCATGTTCATCATGCGGTTAACTGAGGAAGGACCTGAGCGATTGAATATGCATTGAATATGCAGCACCAAGAGAACAACGATTTCTCAGCACGTACCAGAACTACCTTGACCTCCCTTTTCAGTGACCTCCCTTGTCTCCCTTTTCAGGGTTCATTTTGTGCCCACATGTTTCGCCGAGATTTGAATGGCGTAGGCTTCCCTTCCCAAGCGGCTCAAGCCTGAACAAAGCCGAGTTCAGGCCGGGGGAGTGCTTGTGCCCCCTCACCTCTTCCCCCAGTGCAGGGTAGCAAACCGGACGTGCGTTTAATTGACCTCCCTGCCTTTCATTTCTTTCCTTCCTCCTCCTCCTGCTAAGCTTCCATCCATCGGGTACTTCACCATCGATTATTGTTCTGCTTACTGTCTCTCTCAAAGTCTGTTTAGACTTCGGACCTAGTGTCTTTATGAGCACAAGTGGAATGCCATCCGGGCCTGTTGGTGTACTACTTGAACTCCTCTTCTCAGCCCTTTCCCACTCTCGTTGTGAAAATGAAGTTATTGCGCCACTTGATCGATCCTTGTCTATTCTGGCGCATAAGGCACTTCTTTGTTGAAAATTTTCTGTCACCCTTGTTCTTATATATTCAATAGCTTCGTCCCCTTCTAGCCTAGCACCTTGAGCTGTAGTTATAAACCTCTGCTGTGGGATTTTTTTCATTTCTTAGGGAGTTTATATGGTTCCGAAATTTCGCAGCTGCCTTTCTGTCCTTTTTATGTACTTCTGCCAGCCACTGAGCACCCTTTCTTCTAATCTTTTAATTGATCAGGAGGGATGCTTCCCTTCTAGTGCTTAGAAAGATGTCCCATTTTCTTTCAACCCGCTGCTTAGCATGTGTTCCGTAGAGGCTTTCTGGCGTTTTGCTATGGCTCTCTTAACTTCCTCATCCCCCTAACTCTTAGGCTTGTTTCTTCTTTTCCGGGGTGACTTGTCACGTACCTTAGCAAGCTCCAGCTCTAACAGTATAATTAGATTTGTGTATGTCCACACTTTATTATCCTCAGTGATTACTTTCTCAATTTGTTTAGTAACAATTGCTATTTGCCTTTCAGAATGAAATTTTTCCTGTAGTTGCTCATATTGTCTCCTTCCCACTTTCACTGCTCTTTGAAAACTTAGCTTGATACGTTTGTGATCACTATTCAGACTTCTGGAGCCACATTCATTTATGTGCATTCCCCTGAGCCTATCATATTGTCACAAAGACACAGACACGCAGGTACAAAAAAATAGGGCGTTTACTTTCGCAACCCAAGGGCCAGAAACGCGAACACCAGAGCACGCGCACACAGATCTACTTCGTTGTCCTCTTCAGATGCTGGCTACTATAGTTGCCAGCCTACCTTGCGTCAATTCCCCCCTTTCAAGAGAGACCGTCCCGGTCGATTGACTGAGATGCTAGAGGTGGCCATGAAAGAAAAAAAAATGATCACGTCAATGAAAAAAAAAGCCCACGCTGTTGTGGATAATAAGCAAAAAGTTCGAAGTGTTCATAAGTCGCGGGCATGGTACGGTTTCATCCGTACTACATGGACTACTTCTGGACGTGGACGTCTTCGGCTTAAACTGGTGTCGGAGCTTTGGGGAACTACCTCGTAATTCACGTCACTGAGGCAGCGCACAACTTCGTAAGGGCCAAAGTAGCGCCGCAATAGCTTCTCCGAAAGCCCACGATGTCGAACTGGTGTCCACACCCATACATAGTCACCTGGTTGATAGTGGACGCTCCTTCGGCCTTGGTTGTAACGGCGAGCGTCGATATCTTGCTGCGCGCGAATGCGGTTCCGTGCAAGCTGGCGGGCTCCCTTGGCTTTCTCAACAAAGTCGTCAACGCTGTCATTTCCGCTGTTGTCCTGGTCTACAGGGAGCATAGTGTCTAACGGTGTTGTGACGCGACGTCCATAAACAAGCTCGAATGGTGTTAGGTCTGTGGTCTCTTGCACAGCGGTGTTATAGGCAAACGTGACGTACGGCAAAATTTCATCCCACGTTTTGTGCTCTCCGTCAACATACATAGATAGCATGTCGGCCAATGTTTTGTTTAACCTCTCCGTCAAGCCGTTTGTTTGGGGATGATAAGCTGTTGTTTTCCGGTGGTTGGTGTGCGTCAGCTTGGTGACTTGTTGCAATAACTCTGCCGTAAATGCTGCTCCGCGATCGGTTATGAGAACAGCAGGTGCACCATGGCGCAAAACAATGTCGTGGACAAAGAATCTGGCGACTTCAACTGCAGTTCCCTTAGGCACAGCTTTGGTTTCTGCATAGCGAGTCAGATAGTCGGTCGCGACAATTATCCACTTATTTTCTGAGGATGACGTAGGGAAGGGACCAAGAAGATCCATTCCTACTTGCTGAAATGGTGCTCGAGGTGGATCTAAAGGTTGGAGGAAACCGGCGGGCTTTGCGGGTGGAACTTTACGCCTCTGACAGTCACGGCAGGTGCGGACATAGCGCTGAACGGACGAATACAGCTGTGGCCAGTAGTACTTCTGTCGGATGCGCGCTAATGTCCGAGCAAAGCCTAAGTGACCGGCCGAAGGATCGTCGTGGCACGCCTGCAAAACTTGCTCACGCAGTGCCATTGGAACGGCGAGGAGGAAAGTTTCCTTTCTGCTCTCAAGATTTCTCTTGTAGAGAACATTGTTCCGCAGGCAATACGTAGCCAAACCACGCAAGAGTCAGCGTGGGACGACAACGTCTTCTCCTTGAAGATGCTGGATGACAGGAAGTAGCTCAGTGTCCTCACGTTGAAGCTCAGCCATCCGCACCACATCGACGATGCCAAGAAACGGTAAATCTTGTTCAGTGTCAGATGACGTCGGAGAAATAGGAGCACGAGACAGGCAGTCAGCATCTGTATGCTTATGTCCTGATCGGTAGACCACCGTTATGTCGTACTCTTGAAGGCGGAGGCTCCAGCGGGCGAGGCGGCCTGATGGATCCCGTAGATTGGCAAGCCAACAGAGCGAATAGTGGTCACTGACCGCTCGAAATGGCCGGCCGTATAGGTAGGGTCGAAACTTGCTAATGGCCCAAACGACTGCTAGGCACTCTTTTTCGGTGGTAGAGTAATTAGCCTCTGCTTTTGTGAGACTGCGGCTCGCGTAAGCGATCACACGCTCTGCGCCGTTCTGCCATTGAACTAGAATGGCTCCGATTCCCACGTTGCTGGCGTCTATGTGGATCTCGGTGTCGGCAGTGTCGTCGAAATGTGCCAGCACTGGAGCTGTCTGCAGTCGATTGCGCGGCTCTACGAAGGCTTGTTGTTGTTCTTCCGTCCATACGAAAGGTACATCTGGCCGTGTCAGTCTTGTAAGAGGTTCCGCAATTTTCGAAAATCCTTCGACAAAACGGCGGTAGTACGCACAGAGTCCAAGGAATCGCTGAACAGCCTTTTTGTCTCCAGGACGAGGGAAATCGGCAATGGCAGCCAACTTCTCCGGATCTGGTCGAACACCCCCCGGGCTAACCACGGGGCCGAGAAACTTGAGTTCCTGATAGCCGAAGTAGCCCTTTTCGGGCTTGATGGTAAGGTTCGCTCTCCTTATTGCAGTGAGGACTTTTTAGCCTTGAAATATGCTCGTCAAATGTGGTTGAAAACACAACGACATCATCCAAGTATACAAGACACGTCTGCCACTTTAGTCCAGCTAGTACAGTATCCATCATGCGTTGAAACGTGGCGGGAGCGGAACAGAGACCGAAAGGCAGCACTTTAAATTCGTACAGCCCGTCAGGCGTCACGAACGCGGTTTTCTCACGGTCGCCTTCGTCAACTTCAATTTGCCAGTACCCTGACTTGAGATCTAGTGATGTGAAGAACTGGGCGTGGCGTAGACGGTCTAAGGCGTCATCAATCCGTGGCAGGGGGTAAACGCCGCGTTTCGTGACTTTGTTAAGCCGTCGATAGTTAACGCAGAAGCGTAGTGTGTTGTCTTTTTTCTTTACTAAGACAACAGGTGACGCCCACGGACTTGTCGAGGGTTGGATGACGTCATCATTCAGCATTTCTTGAACTTGACGCTTAATTACCTCTCTTTCCTTCGGGGACACACGGTATGGATGTTGGCGAAGAGGCCACGCCGACTTCTCGGTAACAATGCGGTGTTTTGTAACGGTGGTACGCTGAACTTTCGATGCTGTGGAGAAGCAGTCCGAGAATTCCCTCACAAGGTTTAGCAGCCGCTCTTTTCGTGAATCTGGCAAGTCTGGATTAACGTGAATGCGGCTTCCCAGGTCAGCACAAGCTTTTGCATGTGGTGAAGTCGTATCCATTGTGCTGATATCGAAAAAGTCGGCTATTTCACTGAGGAAAGCGACAGTAGTCCCTCTAGGAACGTGCTGAAACTCATTGCTGAAGTTGGTCAGCAGAACTCGAGAGCGTTTATTCTCTAACCGAACAAGGCATCGGGCTATGCATATGTTTCGTTTGAGCAGCAGCGGGATATTTGCCTCAGCAATACCTTCATAGTCGTTGAATTCGTCGAAAACGTCGCAGGCTACCAAGGTGAACACGCTACTCTTCGGCGGTAACGTGACGTCATCGTCAACAATTCTCAGAGCATTGACGTAACTGCCGTGAAAGTTGCGCGCTAAAGCGTGTGCCGTAGAAAACGCCACTTGCGACTGTTGCAAATCAATCACGGCTCCATTATCACGCAAAAAGTCCAGTCCGAGAATTAGGTCCCTCGAGCAACTCGGCAGTATTACAAAATCTCCGAGATACGTAAATCCGTGAATACTGACTCGCGCTGTGCACCGCCCCACCGGAGTAAGAAGATGGCCTCCTGCCGTACGTATCTGCGACCCAGCCCACTGGGTGGAAACCTTCTTCAGCCTGCAGGCGAGACCCATGCTCATAACAGAAGTGTCTGCTCCAGTGTCAATTAGCGCCATTACTTCTTCGTCGTCCACAGTTACCGCAATGTTTGATGTCACCACTCTTCGCATCCCGTTTGACTGCGTCTGTACATCTTTTTGCTGCTGCCGCTGTCGTCGTAGTGGAGGATCTTCCGTAGAATCAGCGTCAGCGGCCTCGCCTCCGGAGGTCGCTGAACTCAGTTTTCCCGACTTGCAGGACTGGGTGAACGGCGTCTTGGAGCGCCGCGTGAATAGGCTGGGCTCGGTGACCTGTAGCGAGCAGGCGACGACGAGCGAGGCTCTTGTGACCGATGTTCGATACTGCGACGATTCCAGATGAAACTCTCTATTTCCTGTGGTCGCTCGCCAGGTCGTGGACGAGGGGCATTAAGCGAAAATCCACGGAGACCCACAAGACGGTATGGACATGTCCGGTAGACGTGTCCGGCTTCCCCGCAGTGGAAGCAAAGGGGCCTGTGGTCGGGTGTACGCCAGATGTCACTCTTTCTCGGTCTTGCTTCGGCGATCAACGGTGAGCTGCGAGGGCGGAAGCCTACCTCCATTTGTTGAGCGTGTCGCTCATTGGGGTAACATACGCTGGTTGAACTGCACGATGGACGACGTCGCACTGCTTCCGCGTAGCTCATCTCGACGCAGTGCCTCTGTTGTGGCGCCTCGGATGGTTGGGGAGCGTGAACGGCTTGCCGTAGCTCGGCGCGTACCATCTCCGCAACGGAGAGCTGCTCTGCAGGTGAAGCAGTCACTTGCATCTTTTGTAGCTCTTCCTTAATGAGAGCTCTGATAAGCTCTCGCAACGCGCTGATGTCATTGCCGAGAGTGACAGAAGTGACCTCACTTGGGTTTACACCACGGTTATACTGTCTGGCACGCTGTTGAAGGGCCCTCTCCATGGCAGTGGCTTCCTCATGGAACTCCGCAAGTGTCGCAGGCGGGTTTCGAATCAGGCCGGCAAAAATCTCTTCTTTAACACCACGCATTAGGTGGCGAACTTTCTTGGATTCGGACATGGAGGGCTCCGCACGCTTGAAAAGCCGATCCAGGTCCTCTACGTAGGTCGTCACCCTTTCGTTAGGGCCTTGATCTCTTGCCTCTATAGCACGCTCCGCTGTCTCCTTCCTGTCCTCTCGGGAAAATGCCTTGAGGAACTGCCGTTGAAACTCATCCCATGACGTAAGCGCTGCTTCATGGTTCTCAAACCACGTTTTCGCGGAGTCCTCCAGGAAGCAGTACACATAGCGTAGCTTACGCTCTGGGGTCCAATCGTTGATGACGGCGACCCGGTTGAAATGCTCGAGCCAGTCGTCGGCATCTTCAAAAGCAGCTCCGTGAAATGTCTTCGGCGTCTTGGGCTGGTTGATAACCAGGTGCGCTGGTGCTGGCGCGGTGACGTTAGGCGGTGTTTGATTCATAGCCCTCTCACGTTCAGGCAGCAAACCGAGCTGTGGCTCGAGTCCCTGGAGACGACGGCTGGAATGTACGTGCACAGGGGTAAGTTCGGCTGAACTACTCGATGGACTTGCGTCAGGGGTGCTCTCAGGGGATCGTATCATCTACCGTGCCCAGCACTTCCACCAGAAAATGTCACAAAGACACAGGCACGCAGGTACAAAATAGGGCGTTTACTTTCGCAACCCAAGGGCCAGAAACGCGAACACCAGAGCACGCGCACACAGATCTACTTCGTTGTCCTCTTCAGATGCTGGCTACTATAGTTGCCAGCCTACCTTGCGTCAATATATGGCAGCGTCTCCTGCGCCGCGCGGGGTATGGTGGCTAGAATTCTAGCCACCATAGCGCGGGGCAGCAGCCATTCCCACACACTAGTGGCTTCTGCGCTGCACGAAAGTGACGTCACTTTTTAAAAAGTTAGTGTAAAGCTGATAAAATGAGCAAATTATTACTTTATAATGCAATAAACTCACAAAAGTGTTATTAAACAAATGTGTATTGTGTTTTTAATATGCATAAATTATTATTAACGCATTGTGTAAAAATGTTTGTTTTGTATACTGTTTTTGTATTATTAATATATATTGCTCAGTTTAACAACCAAATAAGTTATTTGTTGGTTTATAAGTATTAATAAAAGGAAAATAATTTGATTGTTTGTTTTGTGCTCAAGGGTGCAGCAAGTTCGCCCCTGGTTTCGGTTTGGAGCGTATTTTGATCCTACGACTACCCAAATTATTGTACAGTACACGTGTACGTTCTACATCGCAATGTGGTGCCATGTTAACAGCATTCGCCGAACGCCGTGTGATAAATCTGCTAAAGCGAGAGCGTCGCAATGTCAACAGAGTGTTTCTTTGGTAGGCCGAGAGGAAATCGGTGGTCTGGTGTAAAATTATGTGCATCCTTGCCTGTCGACAGAGTGTTTCTTTGGTAGACCGAGAGGAAATTAGTGGTCTGGTGTCAAATTAATGGGCATCCTTGCCTTTCGTTCGCAAAATCTATGCGTCCAGTGACGCTGTTATGCTACCACGTCTATTGGGACGTGTTATTCTGTCATCAGAGCCTCAATAAATAGCGTGAACAGCATTGCTTACCCAGCGGTGGAGGAAACGATGCAGTCAGCTGCATCGTTTTCGTTTACGGGCCTGGAGTTTTGTGTGTCCTTGTACGTCTCGGCAAGAAAGTGCATCGATTGTTGAACAAGCGTATAAATGTCCAATTCTTCGAGGATAATCAAACATTCGAAATCAAAGGAGGTGGCATTCAGGAAGATCAGTCTAATATGTGCTAAGGAGAAAATTGTTAACTTGTGTCGCGGACAGCACATTATTGTTATTGATTTCAGCAGCGCTTTGAGGGACGAGGATCTTTCAGTGCGCTGCTAAAATCAAGAATCCGTTCTAACTTGCGTATGCAATTGTCAGTTTTCATGCAGCACATTATTGATCGCCTTATATGAAAAAGTTAACAAAAAGTCATTTATGTACGTGCTATGCCACGTTAAGCTTCTGTGCTAACTATACCCTTGCACTGGATATTAAAATGCTTACATGCTTACACTCTGAGGAAGAGATGGTACGCTTATTTCTTTTAAACAAATCTGGAATGTCGGCCACGTTGTCGCTTATGCCCCTAGACCAGGTAGTCGTGTCTGGACCACCAAGCAAACCAGCTGGACCTCCCTTACACCCAGGGTCACACATCTTAATTCATGCGGCTACGGTGTGCTACTGCACTTCCACTAAGTATGAGTTAAATATGTTCGCAAGTAGACTGCCATATAAAACACTAGCAGGTGCTTTTAGGTTTTTTTTTTCTTTTTTAGCGCATTATAGTGCAGCGATTGGTTCGCAGGTAGAACTTGCAAACCTTGCACGGCTATGGACATGGCTGACTATTGTAGCTTCGTAAGCATGTAGAAACCTTTTCCAAGTAGAGAGGTTATCATCATCAGCATAAGAGAAAGGTATATACAAGCTGTTTTCATCCAACATTTCTTTACAAATGAGATAAAAATTACTAACCCATTACTACTTGAATTGCTAGTCATACTGTACAGGTTGCTGTCAATTTAATCAATGCAACACCCAACATTAAAACCACACTAATTCATTAATTTCACCTGTGACGGCAATGATACTACAGTCGGCATTAGGCTGGCAATCCTGGCGCTGCACGAGAGCCTCTTTCAATGTTGCCTATAGCAGCTAGATTACAAAATCACTACAATTTTGTCAAAAAACTCACATGTTCTACGAAGTCTTCACATCTCGCTATTGAGGTGACCAGGGCATGGTTGGAAGTGATGTGATCATATGTCTGACTAAGGAGCTGAAGTGCTTGCTTCATGTGTGATGCCTGTATTGCGTTGATTTGCTTGCATCGGATCCATGCATTCATTGTGCACGATGACCTAAACTGATACGACACATGCACCTTAATTTTTCTCATTAAGAGATGCCCTTTTTGGCTATTTAGTGCATAACTGAAGCTCAACAGTGGCAGGACAAAAACATGTGGGTCTAACGGACCGGGCAAAATCCTCCCAACCTTATATGATGGTCTACAGATAAATTTTGTCGCCTCCTCACCTACGCCAAATTTAGTGTTAGTTATAAACGTTCGGCGATGTTAAACTTCCAGGTATCAGTTTTGGCCCTTTATCTATCTCGGCTATTGATAAGGTAGCACCGGCCTTTCTATAAAAGCTTGTTCAGACTTTCGCCTAACTCAGTTTATTACGAAGCCTACACAAATTGTAGGTTCTGATTTTGATGAGATAAAC
The DNA here is from genome assembly GCF_043290135.1 of Rhipicephalus microplus. Classification (NCBI taxonomy): domain Eukaryota; kingdom Metazoa; phylum Arthropoda; class Arachnida; order Ixodida; family Ixodidae; genus Rhipicephalus; species Rhipicephalus microplus. The sequence continues at coordinate 28,065,690 of NC_134700.1, forward strand.
CTTGAAACTTCTTTTTCTGAGAGCCTTTTAGCTGTATTGTGATGAGTGAAGAAAACGATGACAACGACGGAAGTGCGGGGCAAGGCGCGTGTGATTTCGAGCCAACAGTGAGCATGAGGCTAGCCAATCAGCTGATGACCTGTGGTGGCCCATAGAGGTGGCGTGCCACGATTGGGCCACGTGTGACAAGGAATTGGCAAGGAACTTGGCTTGTCGGGTAACGAACTGAAGGAGTGGATTGAAGAGCAGCGGAAAAAACAGCATGACAGACGAGGTGAGGATAGGGACGCATCGCGAATAGTACACGAACAGGAGATAGCTCGTCTGGCGGCGGAACAGTCTGCTGGAGGCTAAGTGTCGTCTTGCTGAGCGCACGGCTGGGATGGTAGGAACCGGTGGAGAGAGCGTGGAAGCCAGCAGCGAAGCGTTCAGGAGCCCCCACAAGCTTATTCCTCCCTACAATGAGGGCCGCGACGAACTCGATGCGTACATTCAGCGCTTCGAGTGGGTAGCCACGAGCAAGGGATGGCTAGGCGACAGGTGGGCGCTCTCATTAAGCTTATGCCTCTCAGGCGAAGCCTTGAGTATTGTAGGACGTATGGCTGCGGAGGATGCCACAGACTACGAAAAGCTGAAGCAAACCTTGTTGCAAAGATTTTGAGTTAAGCCGGAGAATTCTGAGACAGGGCGACAATTTGCTGGTCGGCTACTCGGCTAGTTCGATGATTGGCAGCAGACAGAGTGGACAGGAGCATTGAGGTTACGTGACAGTGATGGTAGCATGGTGGTGGCGCAGGAGCGTGGGACATGCTTACAGACGGTATAGCAGTGCTGCCCGCAGGCACGTGTGAGCCTTCTAAAGCTAGTTCGAGAAAACAATTGGGCTGGGGTCGCTACAGTTGGCGATGTCACAGTGGTAGATTATGCTAGGAAAATGCTAAACTTCGGAGAGAAAAGTCTCTTGACGGGTGACGGCTACGGCAGTTTTAAAGACATTGTAAGTGAACAGCGCTTGACATTGTGAGTTGGCGTTTGGCGTAGGCGCATAGATTTCATTCATTCGTTCTGTTCACAAAAGGTAGTTACTTGGCATAAGAAATCACGAGTGTATACCAGGAAGCTCTATACTGTTTAGTACATAAGAAAATATACATACAATGGGACAGAGAGAACTAAGCTTGATTAACGAATGACCAATAAGAGTTCAAGTAAAAGCGTTTTAAATCCTGAGGGCTAGATCGGCGGTACGACCGACGCCGATGAGGTGCAGGGCAGGAGGCGGTGGAAAGACGCTATGGAATGCGCTCACTTGCCGATGTGCGACGCCCTGGTGACGCCGGCGCTCGATGGCATGGGTGCGACTACAGAGCAGTCAACCCGCATTGGAGACGCGATGCTCCATGCGGGGAATAGCCAGCCCGTCCAGCGAAGAGCGTGCGCCGAGACGCGATGCTCGGCGCAACCGTGACCATTAGCCAGGCCACGTTCATCGCTCTGCTGAACGGCCGACCGTGGAGACGCCTCGCCGAGATCCGCGATGCCCTCGGCAAGGAAAAGAACAGCCGGCCAGGCCGCGCCCCGAGATGCAGCACTCGTGCCGGCAACGCCACCCCAGCTGGTAGTTGGACGGCAGTAGCGTGGACAGCTGCATTCCCCGCCCGGAACCTGGATCACCTGCGTCCGACGCTTCGGCCCGCTGTCTTCCGTCTGCCGCTGCTGCGGCTCGTCCCCAGCCACAAAGCTTACCGCCACGTAATGGTCACACGTGGCCCAATCGCGGCACGCCACCTCTATGGGCCACCACAGGTCATCAGCTGATTGGCTAGCCTCATGCTCACTGTTGGCTCGAAATCACACGGGCCTTGCCCCGCACTTTGTTTGTTTCCCTGGGAGGTTGGCTCATACCCACTCAGGGGGATTGGCCAAGAAAGTGTAGTGCAGTTTTTCTGTGATCATTTTAACTACGTGTAATGAATTGGTATTATAATAAGACTAATGTAAAAATAAAAACAACATAAAAAGAGCAAACGAAAAAAAATCAAGTTGAGCAATTTTGAGATTTGGGGTGTTATGTTTACCACTTAGCTGCGTTTACTTCACTCTGCCCTTGGGAGTAATAAATAATTTTTTTTTTTTGATTGAAGATCACAAAGGTATACGCTTGGTTGCCTGAATATAATCGCAAACGGCATTGAAAGCATCCCTGTGGCAATGTCCCAAAGCTGAGGCGCCAAAGCTTAGCGCCGTTTCCGCCGTCAATGTAAGGCCTATTTTCCGAAATGGCATAACTAGTAACCTTTTTCTAAGTATCTCGTAGCGGCGACAATACAAAAAATAATGATCTAGTGATTCCATTTCTCCGCAGAATGCGCAGAGGGGTGATGTTGTCTGACCAGCTCTGTGTAGATACAGGTTTAGGGGGGGGGGGGGGGGACACGACATCGAAATTTAGTGATTAAGACTTGGATCTTTCTGGACTGACTCCAGTGGGGTTGCCATGGAAACATGAGGTGGTTATAGTCTGTCCATGTAATTACTTTTTCTATCGTATCAGTGGAGATTGCTGATTTTCAATATCTTATAGCCGTGATATATTCTACATCTGGCAGTATGGACAAAACTGGCCCATCAAGTGCGGCTCGTGCTAAGGGATCGGCCAATTCATTTAATCTTAATCCACAGTGACCCGGAACCCATAGTAATCTCAGGAGTCTCAACTGCGGCGGTACTAATGTTTTGAATGTGCTTAGAATTCGAGAGTTCTCTGAAGCTGTCAGAGCTGCACAAACTGAAAGAGAATCCGTCATTATTACTGCATTGTTTTGATTTGATGGAAGTTTTCGAAGAGCTAAAATAATCGCCAAGAGCTCCGCTTCAAAAACTGGAGTAAAATCAGGCAGTCTCACTGAAAAGGACCAGTCAAGCAAATCAGAGGCAATGCCTACACCTGCCTTTTGATTATTTACGGAAGCATCTGTGGCTATTATATTTTTAGGTTTTGCATGCTCCAAGTAATCTAATAATATGTTATTTAAAAATTTGAGGGATTGTAATTTAGCGCACTTCCGCCGTTGTCGTCGTTTTCTTCACTCATCACATGTAGGTTCTCCCCATTTTATTAAACAAAAGTAGACGCCACTCAAAACTACCCGAACTCATGACACGACACATACCTGTTACAAAATTACGGTGTAGTAAACGTGCATTGTTGCCTCAAAGAGCCAATAAGAAAAGAAACAAAAATGTCTGTGTAGGTCTACACTGTACCCTATTATTTCTTGGGAATTCAACAGCAAGTGATATGGATTACAGAAAAATGCTGAAAGCCTCAAGCCGTCAGTTGAGGTGCTGTCCACTATCATCATCATCATCATCATCAGCCTGACTACATCCAGTGCAGGACAAAGGCCTCTCCCATGTTCCGCCAGTTAACTCGGTTCTGTGCTTGCTGCAGCCACTTTACACCCCAAACTTCTTAATATCATCTGCCCACCTAACCTTCTATCTCGCCCTAACTCTCATGCCTTCTCTGGGAATCCAGTTAGTTACCCTTAACGACCAGCTATTGTCCTGTCTATGCACTACATGCCCAGCCCATGTCTATTTCCTCTTCTTGATTTCCGCTATGATATCCTTAACCCCCGTTTGTTCCCTAATTCACTCTCTTCTTGTCTCTTATGGTTACACCTACCATGCAATTTTCTTTCAATTGCTCGCTGCGTCGTCCTCAATTTAAGCCGAACCCTCTTTGTAAGTCTCCAGGTTTCTGCTCCGTAGCTAAGTACCGGCGAGATACAGCTATTATATACCTCCCGCTAGTGGCAAGTTACTTGTTCTAGTCATTTCAATCTCGTGGTTCGGCTCCGCTGTTATTACCTGCCCTAAGTAGACATAGTCTTTTACAACTTGAAGTGCACTATTACCTATCTCGAAGCGCTGCTCTTTTCCGAGGTTGTTGTACATTACTTTCGTTTTCTGCAGATTCATTTTAAGACCCACCTTTCTGCTCTCCTTGTCTAATTCTTTAATCATGAGTTGGAATTAGTCCCCTGAGTTACTCAGCAATGAAATGTCATCGGCGAAGCGCAGGTTACTAAGGTATTTTCTATTAACTCTTATCCCTAACTGTTCCCATTCTAGGCCTCTGAAAACCTCCTGTAAGCACGCGGTAAATAGCATTGGGGAGATTGTATCCCCCTGCCTTACACCATTCTTGATTGGTATTTTGTTGCTTTATTTATGAAACATTATGGCAGCAGTTGATCCCCTGTAGATGTATTCCAGGATGTTTGTATAAGCTTCATCGACGCCCTGATTCCGTAGTGTCTGCATGACTGCTGATATTTCTACTGAATAAAACACCTTCTCATAATCTATGAAGGCTATGTATAGTGGTTGGTTATATTCGGAGCATTTCTCTATTATCTGATTGATAGTATGAATGTGGTCGATTGTTGAGTAGCCTGTTCGAAATCCTGCTTGTTCCTTTGGTTGATCGAATTCTAATGTTTTTTTTAACTCTGTTAGCAATTACCTTTGTAAATAGCTTTTATACTACAGAGAGCAAGCTGGCCAGCCTGCGATTCTTTAGGTTCCTTTCATCTCTTTTCATATGTATTAAGATGACGTTAGCATTCTTCCAAGACTCTAATACTCTTCCCGTCAGGAGATACCTCGTAAACAGGGTGGCTAGTTTTTCTAACACAATTTTTTCTCCATCTTACAGCATATCTGATGTTACCCGATCCTCACCAGCAGCTTGGTCTCTTTGCATGCTCTCCAAAGCTTTTCTGACTTCTATCATTACTGGTGGGGTGTCATCTGGGTTACTGCAAGTTCTTATAGTAGTAAGGTCGTGGTTGTCCTGGCTACTGTACAGATCTCAGTAAAACTCCCCCGTTATTTTAACTATCCTATCCATATTGGTAGTTATTTTGCCTTCTTTGTCCCTTAGTGCATATATCTAATTTTTCCCTATTCCAAGTTTCCTCTTCACTGTTTTGACGCTTCCTCCGTTTTTCAGAGCATTTTCAATTCTCTCCATGTTATGCCTTCTTACATCGAATACCTTACGCCTATTAATCAACTTCGAAAGTTCAGCCAGTTTTATTTTGTCTGTTGTACTTGAGACTTTCATGCTTTGACGCTTTTTAATGAGGTTCTTCGTCTCCTGAGAGAGCTTGCCAGTGTCCTGTCTAAGTACCGTACCTCCAACTTCCACTGCACACTCCATAATGATACTCGTCAGATTATTATTCGTTGTGTCAACGCTAAGGCTGGCTTCCTCGATAAGGGCCGAGCACCTGTTCTGAAGTGAGACTCTCAATTCCTCTACTTTCCCTCACAGTGCTAGCTAATTGATTGTCTTCTTGCGTATCAGTTTCTGTCATTTTTTCTTCAAGTCTAAGTAAATGCGAGACCGTACCATTGTATGGTAACTGCATCATACCCTGCCAACCACTTCCACATCCTGCACGATGCCTGGGTGTGCACTCATTAAAAGTCTATTTCGTTCTTATTTTCCCCATTAGGGCTCCTCCATGTCCACTTGCGGTTTCCTCGTTTTCGGTAGAAGGTATTCAAAATCCGTAAATTATTGCGTTCTGCGAATTCTACTAGTAGCTCCCCTTTGGCATTTCTAGTATCGATGCCATAATCTCTTACTGCCTAATCTCCAGCCTGCCTTTTCCCTACCTTTGCATTATAGTCTGCCATCAGTGTAGTATAGTGTGTTTTTACCTTACTAATTGCCGATTCCACGTCCGTCTTCATGGAAACTTTCAACTAATGCATCATCATGGCTGGATATAGGCGCGTAAGGTTGTATAACCTTCATCCTGTATCTCTTATTGAGTTTAATTACGATACTTACCACGCTTTCATTACTGCTATAGTATTCCTATATGTTGCCAGCTATAATTCTGTGAATTAGGAACCCCACTCCCAGTTCTCTTCTGTCAGCCAAGCCTCGATAGCAAAGGACGTGCCCATTCTATAGCACCGTATAGGCCTCATCTGTCCTCCTATCCTCACTGAGCCCTATTATATTCCATTTAACACCCTCTAGCTCCCCGAATAGTACAGCTAGACTTGCCTCACTGGATAACGTTCTACCATTAAACGTTGTTAAGTTCAGGTTCCAGTGGCGGCCTGTCCGGATCCAGAGATCCCTCTGCTTAGCACCCTCTGCTGTGTTGCAGATCTGACGGCAGCCGTGGTCAGTTGCTTCCCAGCTGCTTGGGACTGAGGGTCGTGAGTTAATTGACGTATGCATGTGGGATGTAGTGGCCAGATACTGCACCAGGGTGGCGAATCCATCTCTGGTGAGAACCCCCCCCGTTTGCTCGGGTCCGTGGTGTTGCTACACACCAAACGCCTGCTTACGCAGACGCCCCTGCATGTCCACTAAGCTATGTAATAAACCCTGGAGATTTTGGAATGTAATATAAGCCACATTTACGTGCTGATGCATCTGAATGTTGACTAGCTAAATGGCGTCCATTCTGCCTATCTTATTATAAAAGCGTTCTCATCTGTTTTCACTCTTGAAATGGTTAGTATTTTTCGAGTCTTTAGTTCATTTCATGATTTCTCTATTCTATGCAATAAATTTGTAGTCATCAGTTAAGATGGTATTTTTTCTTTATTTACAAACAATAAAAAATGCTGCAAGTTTGGATCTCCTTGTTTTAAGCAACGATATATTAAAAAAATATATTTGGGAGTATTTTTGAAGCCTTCACTGCACTTTTTATTGATCATTATCTTTTTGCTGCATTCCTCATGACTGGTGTGAAGCCAAGTTATGGAATGTTCTAATCAGGCACCTGCCCTGATTCTCTAAACTACAGACCCATTCCTTTAACTTACACCTTTTCGAAGCTCCTTGAAGGCATCATTCAAACTCAAATAAATAATTATTTCAAAGATTACATTATGTTTAATAGCACAGTTTCTGTAAGGAATTTTCTCGGGATCATCAGCTGACATAATTTACTCATGGCTTATTAATAGACACTGGCTTTCAAGTTGAAACCTTGTTTCCCAGTTTTTTCGATGCACTAATTGGGTCTCCAACCATAGGTCTGTATTCACTAACCATCCTCGGTGTTACCTCAAGTTTTTGTTATCGGTTGTAAGCCTTTATTGCGCTTGATGTACAAAGTTGGCCAGTATTCGTAAACCAGTCTTGCTGTAGTTTTTTTACCTCCTTACCATTTTTGTGCCTTTATAACACATGTAGAGGGTACAGAAACTTGAGGAAAACTCGAGGAAAGGCTAAGGTTGGTTTGTGAATAGGGGCCATAGACTCTGTAGTTAATACAACTGAAAATTCACACACACATCTTAGTATACAAGGGTTCCTCTGATATCGCAGTCAATTCACCTCTGTTAATGGCTCTAACTCTTTGACGGCTGAAGTAACATCTGGCACTCTGCAGGGAAGTTTCCTTGGTCCCCTGTTCTTTTCTAATATTTGTTAATGATTTGCCTAAATGTATTTTTTCTCAAATTAGACTTTTTCACTGATGACCACATTTGTAGTGTACTGAGCCATGAAAAGTAACTCTGGCTATCAGTTATTATAAAGCAACCTCTGTTCAATTACGACTTGCTGCTCATCATGACTATATTTCTAAATAAGTGTAAGGCTAAACTTGTCATGTTTACAAAAAGTTTCATGCTGCTTTCTGAACTTCACATATTCCTAATGACATAAATGTTGATTCATCTTCCACTGACAACTATTTAAATGTTCATTCTATGTTTGACCTGACATGGAACCGTCATGCCTATTTCACTTTGTAGTTGCCACTACCCCTTTGCCTCTTAAATTGTAATCTACAACATGCTCCTGCACAGGTGCATAAACTCACCCACTTTACTTCAATTCATCATAACATATAGAGTATACTTCATACAGAGTATAATTCATGTGGCACCTGGATTAGGCCTATATCATAGATAACATCGATCTCTCCAGAAAAATGCAACAGACTTTTTTTTTCTGATTACTACCATTCCATTGGTGTGTCAGTCCTAAAGGCTTGTGCTGGTCTTGATAACCTTTACCATCATTGTACACTAGTTTGTTTACCTCTTTTTTATAAAATATACTGCCACTCATTACTTCATTTTGTTTCCAATCATACTTCCACATCACCATCGTTCTTTCAAAATTAAACACATAGCTTGCTGTACTACCAACTTTGCTAAATCATTCATCCCTAAAACCATTATCAAGTTGAACCGGCTGCCTCCTTGTATTGAAACTAAAATGAATACACTTAAATTTATTAAACTTCTTGAAAATATTACCCATTTGTAGTCTGTCTCACTAGAGCCTTTATATTTTCAGAATTACGTTTTTGTATATTTTGTTTGTTATGTCACACTTTTTTTAGGTGTTTGTTGAATGAGTATTGTTGTTCTGATTTTTATTGATGCTACAGCTTATCTGTTTTTTCCTCCTCCTTATGTAATATATCCCTACAAGTAAGGGCCTTGAGGCGTTTCTTGCAATAAAATCAGTAAATGGCAATACTAATGCACCAAAGTCTCCTTCCCTTTGAAATGAAACCGCTTTATCAATTTTTAGGCTGGTTAGTCATTGTCCATAAAAAGTTTGTGAATGTCTTTTTATGCTATTTCTAAGCCTGAAGCAAAACAAAATAGCAAGAAAATACTTTAGCCACAATAAAATCATTTTCTATTCAAGAGAAGCGCTTGCATGTATAGGCTGGTGCACATGTATGCGCTTATATTTTCAGAGGTGGTGCCGCTTCAGTGGCTCATACAGTACTCGCCTACTGGCCCAATAGATGCAGCTTTGTTTATTCCAGGCACCACGGTTGCATTTCTGTAGAAGTGAAATCCTAGAGAACCACGTCAGGTGGAATACTAGAGCACAATAAAGAACCCAATGGGGTTCCAAATGTCTGGAGCCTTCCAATACACTGTCTCGAAAAGGTCGTACTACTTTGTTAAAGTCTGTAAACCTAAATTTAGAGGCAAAACTTTAAAGTGAATCATAACAGTACACTGATGAAGTCATGCAATAAAAGTTTTGACACAGCATGGTAGAGTTGACGTGTCAGAATTAATGGTGTGAAAGTATTTGAAAAGTGCAATATTGTGCAGTACCATTCAATTTCGTCTTTTGTTTGAATAACTCTAGGGGAATGTTTTTTGATTGTTTAAAAATACAGCAAAATCTCAATAGTATCAAAACACACACGAGATAAAGGTATGATAAATATAATCTAAAATGCCAGAATTTGTTAGATATAGACAGCAATCACTTTTACTTTTTAAGGAGAGTCACCAGATATTTTACCTTACTCATTGCCGATTCCACGTCTTCATAGAAGCTTTCAACTGAAGCGTCATCATGGCTGGATGTAGGTGCATAAGCCTGTACCACCTTCATCTTGTATTTCTTATTCAGTTTAATTACGATATCTACCACCCTTTCACTAATGCTATAGTATTCCTCTATGTTGCCAGCTATGTTTCTGTGAATTAGAAACCCCACTCCCAGTTCTCTTCTGTCAGCCAAGCCCCGACAGCAAAGGAAGTGCCCATTCTGTAGCACCTTATAGGCCTCATTTGTCCTCCAAACCTCACTGAGCCCTAATATACCCCATTTAACACCCTCCAGCTCCTCGAATAGTACAGCTAGACTTCCCTCACTAGATGAGGTTCTAACGTTAAACGTTGCCAAGTTCAGGTTCTAATGGCGGCCTATCCAGATCCAGAAATTCTTAGCACCCTCTGCTGAGTTGCAGATCTGACCGCCGGGGTGGTGAGTTGCTTCGCAGCTGCTGGGGACTGAGGGCCGTGAGTTATTTGACGTATGCATGTGGGAGATAGTGGCCAGATACTGCACCAGGGTGGCCAATCCTTCTCTGGTGAGGAAGTGCATTCCCGGCAGTGGTTACCGGTGAGGCCGCACCCCAGGCCTCGTAATGCATTTCCATCACCATGCGGATTTTTTTTTATCCGGTAGGGAACTGTTGAAAACACAGTATACAATACTGATGGGAGACTTTATTGCAAAGGTAGGGAAAAAGCAGGCCGGAGATTAGGCAGTAGGAGATTATGGCATCGATACTAGAAATGTCAAAGGGGAGCTACTAGTACAATTCGCAGAACGCAATAATTTACGGATTTTGAATACCTTCTACCGAAAACGAGGAAACCGCAAGTGGACATAGAGGAGCCCTAATGGGGAAAATAAGAACGAAATACACTTTATAATGAGTGCACAACCAGGCATCGAGCAGGATGTGGAAGTGGTTGGCAAGGTACGATGCAGTGACCATAGAATGGTACGGTCTCGAATTCGCCTAGACTTCAGGAAGGAACGACAGAAACTGATACGCAAGAAGCCAATCAATAAGCTAGCACTGAGAGGGAAAGTACAGGAATTCAGAGTCTCGCTTCAGAACAGGTACTCGGCTATTAGTGAGGAAACCAATCTTAGCATAGATACAATGAATGATAATCTGATGAGTATCATTACGGAGTGTGCAGTGGAAGTTGGAGACAGGGTAGTTAGACAGGACACTGGCAAGCTTTCCCAGGAAACGAAGAATCTCATTCAGAAACGTCAAATCATGAAAGTCTCAATTACAACAGACAAAATAGAACTGGCAGAGCTGTCGAAGTTGATTAATAGGCATAAGGTATCCGATGTAAGAAGGTATAACATGGAGAGAATTGAACACGCTCTGAAAAGCGGAGGAAGCGTCAAAGCAGTGAAGAGGAAACTTGGGATAGGCAAAAATCGTATGTATGCACTAAGGGACAAAGAAGGCAAAATAACTACCAATATGGATAGGATAGTTAAAATAGCGGAGGAGTTTTACAGAGATATGTACAGTAGCCGGGACAACCACGACCTTAATACTATGAGAACTAGCTGTAACCCAGATGACACCCCACCAGTAATAATAGAAGAAGTCAGAAAAGCTTTGGAGAGCACGCAAAGAGGCAAAGCTGCTGGTGAGAATCAGGTAACATCAGATCTGCTGAAAGATGGAGGACAGATTGTGTTAGAAAAACTAGCCACCCTGTTTACGAGGTGTCTCCCGACGGGAAGAGTATTAGAGTCTTGGAAAAATGCTAACATCATCTTAATACATAAGAAAAGAGATGACAAGGACTTAAAGAATTACAAACCAACCAGCTTGTTCTCCCTAATACAAGCTATTTACAAAGGTAATTGCCAACAGAGTGAAGAAAACATTAGAATTCAATCAACCAAAGGAACAAGCAGGATTTCGAATAGGCTACCTAACAATCGACCACATTCATACTATTAATCAGGTAATAGAGAAATGCTCAGAATATAACCAAGCACTATACATAACCTTCATAGATTACGAGAAGATGTTTGATTCAGTAGAAATATCAGCAGTCATGCAGACACTACGGAATCAGGGCGTCGACAAAGTATATATAAACATCCTGGAAGAAATCTACAGGAGATCAACTGCTACCATAGTGCTTCATAAAGAAAGCAACAGAATACCAATCAAGAAGGGTGTAAGGCAGGGGGACACAATCTCCCCAATGCTATTTACCGCGTGCTTACAGGAGGTTTTCAGAAGCCTAGAATGGGAACAGTTAGGGATAAGAGTTAATGGAGAGTACCTTAGTAACCTGCTCTTCTCCGATGACATTGCATTGCTAAGTAACTCAGGGGACGAATTGCAACTCACGATTACGGAGTTAGACAAGGAGAGCAGAAAGGTAGGTCTTAAAATGAATCTGCAGAAAACGAAAGTAATGTACAACAACTTCGGAAAAGAGCAGCGCTTCGAGATAGGTAATAGTGCACTTCAAGTTGTAAAAGACTATGTCTACTTAGGGCAGGTAATAACCGCGGAGCCGAACCACGAAATTGAAGTGACCAGAAGAATAAGAATGGGATGGAGCACATTTGGCAAGCACTCTCAAATTATGACAGGTAAATTGCCACTATCCCTCAAGAGGAAGGCATATAATAGCTGCATCTTGCCGGTACTTAGCTACGGAGCAGAAACCTGGAGACTTACAAAGAGGGTTCAGCTTAAATTGAGGACGACGCAGCGAGGAATTGAAAGAAAAATGCATGGTAGGTGTAACCATAAGAGACAAAAAGAGAGCAGAGTGGATTAGAAAACAAACGGGGGTTAAGGATATCATAGCTGAAATCAAGAAGAAATGAACATGGGCCGGGCATGTAGCACGTAGAGAGGATAACTGCTGGTCGTTAAGGGTAACTAACTGTATTCCCAGAGAAGGCAAGCGGGTTAGGGGGAGACAGAAGGTTAGGTGGGCAGATGAGATTAAGAAGTTTGTGGGTATAAATTCGCAGCAGCAAGCACAGGACCGGGTTAACTGGCGGAACATGGGAGAGGCCTTTGTCCTGCAGTGGACATAGTCAGGCTGATGATGATGACCAGATATTTTAGGCCCATGGCAAAGTAGCTCCAGTCTATTACATGCCACAAAAGTGCTACTGACATTCTTTTGGGCCCCAAATCTGAATGAAACATTGTAAATAGTGTAGTGCACGTGTGTGAGTGCATGTGTTATGTGTTTATCACTGCATATATCATAGTTATCACCCAGTATCTGGAGTAACAAGTCAGGCAAAAAGCCAGACAAGCATTTCCAACTCTCCACTAAAATGATCCTCACTCTCCAACAGCTTTTTGAAAAATCTGGCTTAAAAATCACCACATTTTTCTTTGTGTTTAAAACTTGCTCTGCTTGCTAATTTCTGTAGACGAAAATTTTCCTGCCTGTTTGTGCTAGTTTGTAGCTTTTCACCGACTCAGCTAGAGATTATCAAACAACAATTTTCATTCAAAGGACGTCTATAGGATGCACTCAATAAAAAGGTGTTTATGGAAAGCTAATGAGATAATGTCACTATAAATAAATTACTTTTTTATGTATATAAACTCATTGAGGGATTTTGACATCAGCCAAATTGAATGAATTTGTGAAATTCTATATTCACTGTGGAAGCATGTCAAAATAAACCGCACAAATAATATGTCATAGCAGCCTGTTCAACATGCTATGAAGTAAAAACGATTAAGGTGCTCAAGATATATCGCCTGGAAAATAAATTCCAATTTCGCTTTTTTTTTTAGAAAAAAGCTCAGTGTTCATTGAAAACCAACTTTACTGGTCACTTAGTGGACTGAAAGTATTCATAAAGTTATATATATTAGCTAAAGATATGTGAAGTTACAGGGAAGTATTGTTTTTTGAACTCGAGAAATACTTTATTTTTTTCAATTTTGTAACACTGTAAGCTTTTTGATGATGTAATGCAAGTAGCAACACCCGTTCGCAACAGCAGCCTTCAGCCCAAATCCACTGACCTGGGATGTAGACAGTAAACTTGGCACTGTCTATGACTGAAATGGGGTTATCATTGGCGTTTTATTGCCAACAGAGGCAATACAAGCAATGAGGTGAGATAGTGACAACATCCCAATGAGCCATCCAGCCATTACAGATTTACGGTCATAACATGCTACTTTTTTCAGAGGGTTCTGCAAATGAAATAGGTGTGTTTTGTAATATTATATAACAATAAATAAATAATATGCATTTAATACGCCAGATAGAGCATTGGTGCCATTCACGCAATCTACTAATAAAAGCTGACCTTTTACAATTGTTTAACTTCAAATTGAATGCATTTCTTAGTGAACTTCTGTGTGCACTCCTTAGCATATCATTAAAGGAATTTACACCCCAAAATTGGTATACATACCGTTATACATTGATTGGTACACTCGCAGCCATTTCATTATATAGATATATGCCAAATATCATATGACGAGATATTTTTGTACAAATAACATAAATTAAGGGTGTGGTAATGGGAAAATCATGACATGCATGTCACGAATGGGCTCACATACATGTCACGCTCATGGTGTGCTTGCAGTTATTTTGCTATAGCTTGGTGTATACCAAAATTAATATGACGTGACCATAGGTCCGCAAAACTTATGCAGCTCATTCAGACTGAGGCTTACGGCTTGATCTGAGTTTGATTGAGTCAACTCGTGGGTGAGTTCGTCAACCTATGGACGTGACTGCATGATGAACATAAAGAGCAAATGGTAACATGTAAATTATGACATACAATCATGCACCACGTGATTTACATGCCGGGCTCTTGGTGTGCTTGTGGCGATTTCGCTAGCTTAATATACAGCGAAATTTGCATTGCATATCACCGTATGAAGAACATAAATGACATTTCCTAACATGCAAATCATAATATCCACGTCTTAATTGTACAGCATGATTTCCTCCTTCCTGGCTACTTCGCATTATGCATCGATTCCTTTATACTGTGCGTGGGATCTGCCTTTTCTTTTTCTTTTCAATAAGAGCATCCTGCTCCTTGAGAGCCAAAGATGTCATAAAACTAAAATATAGTTTCGCCTTATGATGCTGTTGTTTATGTTACAGTAACATGATGCACTGCGAGTGCCAGAGAAAGCTACTGTGCATGCTCCTCACAGCAGCCAACCGATGAGTGGGGTCATGTGTATGTGTCAGGTTGTTAGAATGGCGTGTGTGAATTGCTGTGTGAATATATATATAACAACTATATATATATATATGCACCTGCAGCAATGTTTTTCAGTGTTCTGCTGTAACAATGCTTCAGAAACAGGCGGGAACTTTGTTTTAGTGTCCACCGTGTAAATTTACAAGTGATTTTGCGGGCACATTTATAAAGTACATGTAGCTATAGTTCGTAGTATGCTCTATGTAAATTAACTGATATTTTTAATGTGCTGAATTGAATGGCAGCCGTACGTAATGTGATCTAGAGTCTGCAGTCTACATTTCTTAGGCGGAAAATCTTCGACTGCAGATCCAGCAATTTTCTCTCGTACACTGGGGCCATTTTAGATGCCAAGCGTGTTATGGTCGAGTTCAATGCTGTGTGCGGCGTGACCACCATTGCTGCGCATGGGCGTCCCCTCCCCGTCTCTCTTCTCTTCTACAATCCCCCTCTTTCGACTCGCACCACCGACGCAAGCAGCATCTGATAGCGAGTTCCTTGATAAAAAAAAAAAAAATGACTGCTAGCACTGCACAACCGTTCACTGGCCTGAGCAGTGCCGTATTAGGCACTGGATATTGACCTCTAAGGTAGTGCTGGTGATAGATTTCTCTTGTGCGTTGTTGAACAATGAAAATGAGCAGAGTGCGCGTTATACTTAGGTAAAAGTGTACTGAGGGTCTCTGCATTTAATAAGAGTCTTGTGTCTCTCACCCATTAGCAGCGATTGGCATGTTACAGTAAGAAACACCAGTCCATCACTGCGTGCTTAGCACCTCGTCTCCAGGTTGATCTCCTGTGCAACGCCGCGATGAGAGCCAGCGTCAACAGCGCCGCAGTATCATGGTTTCCTTTAGTGGAAGAGAGTAATTTTTCTTCCACCATCAGTTCGTCTATCGGCGCAAATCGCAGACTGCGCAGCTCGTAAGCAGGAGCCGTACATTAAGAAAAGCCCTGCATGCCTGACCAATTAAATGCATTGCGTACCACCAGATTTCAAATATTTATTCCCCATCTGCAGCAGTTAACCTAAACAGCACTGCACGTGCAATCAAAGCCATGCAACATCAATTTATCTATATAACTCTGTGACAGCTAAAACATCATGTGCAAAGATGGCACGTGGCTAAGTTACTCAAGGACTCATGCAAGTTCAACTTGCGGTCAACCAGCTATAGTTCCCAAAGTGAGCAATTAAAGAAACATAACAGCTTTTATCACATCAGGTATTGCCTCTCACTCACATAATAGCCTGCCAAATGTGAGCAGCTTTAATACACCAACAGGTGGGTACGATGAATAAGGCATATATCCTTTGATTGCTGCACATCATGCATTTATAGGCTTTACCGCAATGCTTTCGCAATGCAGTGAAGTTTGACCTTATTTTAGTTATTGTTCTTTTGTCTGTTTGAAAAGGACGCGCCAAGATGCATATTTGGCCTGAGCAGTCGCAAATGCTTATATTTGTTTGATGCACAAGTGGCCTGTGCATGCGTTCATTTCGTATCATGTTCGTATCATGCAATGCTCTTCTGCTCACGCTGGCTTTACCGCAGTGCTTTTGCGATGCAGTGAAGCTTAATCATATTTTAGTCTTTGTCCTTTTGTCTGCCTGAAACGGACATGCCACGATGCACATTTGGCCTGAGCAGTCGCAAATGCTCATATTTGTTTGATGCACAAGTGACCTGTGCATGCGTTCATTTCGTATCATGTTCGTATCATGCAATGCTCTTCTGCTCACGCTGGCTTTACCGCAGTGCTTTTGCGATGCAGTGAAGCTTAATCATATTTTAGTCTTTGTCCTTTTGTCTGCCTGAAACGGACATGCCACGATGCACATTTGGCCTGAGCAGTCGCAAATGCTTATATTTGTTTGATGCACAAGTGACCTGTGCATGCGTTCATTTCGTATCATGTAATGCTCTTCTGCTCACGCTGGCTTTACCGCATTGCTTTTGCAATGCAGTGAAGCTTAATTATCTTTTGGTAATTGTCTTTTTCTCTCCCTGAAACGGACGTGCCAAGATGCATATTTGGCCTGAGCAGTCGCAAATGCTTATATTTGTTTGATGCACAAGTGGCCTCTGCATACATTCATTTCGTTTCATGTAATGCTCTTCTGCTCACGCTGGCTTTACCGCAATGCTTTCTCGATGCAGTGAAGCTTAATAATCCTTTTGTCTCCCTGAAACGGGGGTGCCAAGATGTATATTTGGCATGAGCCGTCGCAAATGCTTATATTTGTTTGATGCACAAGTGGCCTGTGCATGCGTTCATTTCGTATCATGTAATGCTCTTCTGCCAACTTTGGCTTTACCGCAGTGCTTTCACAAGGCAGTGAAGCTTGACCATACTTGCTTTCATGTGTATTCGGACTTATCAAAGTTTTGTAATAGCTCAACTGTTGACGCTAGAAGTGATGCATTCTATGTGAAAGTTTGATACTTAACTTCGGGGATTCATGTTTTTATAAAGTTTTCACAATATATAAGTAAGGTCGAGTTGGAAACTATGCATTCTTAGAAAATAGCCACGAACACGACGGAGACACGAGATGAGAAAGACTCAGTACTTCGCCTTTGTCTTTTGCCTCCGTCGTTTTCACGTTCATTTTCAAAGTATCTATCAAAATGCTGACAACGCTGTTTCACTGCCAGCCACCTTTGGTGTGCAAGAAAGGGAGCTAAATTTTCTCTCAGCCTGTAAACCAAGCATTCGCGATTACTTGATGTGAGATAAATAAAAGACCAAAATTAAGAATGACCAGCTGATATTGATAACAGGTGCTCATAGCAGCACTTTTTTTGCTGTGCTTTTGAATTCCTGTCTTATGTAATGTTATGGTCTGTGAATACACAATGACACTACTACAACTAAGAAATATTTCACTAACATTTATTTGTAAAATAACTGCTACAAAATAGAATTCTGATCCCCTTTTTAGTAGTTGCATAATTTAGCTGGAAGACAGCATCATCCAACGTCCTGACGACTTGACAACAGGGTGAGTCCACAGTGTACTGGACCTGCACGTGATGAGGAAAACAGATGAAAAAAGAACAGATAAATCAAAGAGTATAAAAAAATGGCACCTGAAACTTTCAACTTGCCCACCACAGCAGTGAAAAGACTCCTGCTGTCATATGTATTTTCTGCCTGTTGGTCCACGGGCACAAGTGCTAGTCTTATTTATTAATAGAAGCGCTTAGTATCACTTCATTGCAAGACTTTTCTCAATCCGCCACACGAGAACGCGCTCTGTAGCGGTCAGGCGCCGCCTAGAGACTTGTGGCAGTGTGACGTTAATGTGGGCAATATATACAGAGACTTTGGGTGCTTAATTTGTAGCAAAGTCATTGTGAGCAAATTTCATAAATGAATTCATATAATGTTTGAATGTAATATAACACCAAAATGCTGAGGCTATAGAACATTACAAACTCAGCCTGCCTACATTAACAATTTCAGTGCCACAGGCATGCAAGAACTGCTTGCATAATCACGAATCAACTAAACCATTTTGATATATTGACAGGTTTTAAAAAATGACTATTTTTGAAAATTTGATATTCATACTTTTTTCCTAAAGGGCAAGTTACTGTTGCTGAAAAGAAAGAAAAAAGCAAATCATATACAATATTTGATACTTTTTTTTGCAGTTTACAGCTGCACATCGTAAAAGGCTGCATGCATGAGTGTTTGTTGTGTGCCATTCATGGTATTATTTCCGAAATCCTTATTCAGTTGACATTTAGCAATCAGCCTATGAATTTTGTTCAGTTTTTTTTTATTTTTCATTCCTGGCATTAGATATGAATATATTTTAGTTCAGAAAAATTTTCTCAATGAAGGAAAGTTTTTCTACTTTTGGCAAAAAAGAAACGAAACAAAGCAAGAACTAGTCCTAGAACTTTTATAGAAGAGACAGGTTTGACGTGATGAGAAGTCAATAAAGAAGGAATGCCACAGAAAGGATTGCCTCAACAAAGGAATTTGGTTCGTC
The DNA here is from genome assembly GCF_043290135.1 of Rhipicephalus microplus. Classification (NCBI taxonomy): domain Eukaryota; kingdom Metazoa; phylum Arthropoda; class Arachnida; order Ixodida; family Ixodidae; genus Rhipicephalus; species Rhipicephalus microplus. The sequence continues at coordinate 28,084,295 of NC_134700.1, forward strand.
GGGGTAACATACATTTGGCAATGTTTTTATGTACTTCTAGTTAACGCTCCACCACTTACAACAAGGAAGAAAAATAAGATGGTGCATGCAGAAAGTTAACTCATTACATAACGTGAAAATTTGACCTAGAACAAGAGAAGGAACAAAGACGAGTGCTCACTTCCAATAAGATTTATCTTGAAGAGCAAACATATATACTCTTGAAATGCAAAAAACAGACAAATCATTCAAAAAGCCCACAACTGCCATGCATGAAAACCTTACATCCTCAGGAAAGACAATTCGTTTTGAAAAATCCTTAGAGAGAGAGTGAGAGAAAGTGCTGATGCAGTTCAGCTCTAGTCTACAAATTATTTTTGCCACGACAATTTCTCTTGAAGGTTTTTTTTCCAATGATAATGGTGTCACACAAAAGTGGTTTGGAGCCACACCTGCTGCAGTGCAAGGCCAAGAAACGATTGCGACCATTCTTGAGGTTACAAGCGTGTTCATTGCAGCATGTGTGGCGGCAAAATGCTTTTGCACGACACCATTATCGCTGAAAAAAACAACAACAAATAAAATGACAACAGATATTATCGAGGCAAAAAGGATTTGTAGACTAGAGCTGAACTGCATCAGCACTCTGTCTCGGGCTTTGTCAAAACGAATTGTCTTTCTTGAAAATGCAAGATATTTGCGCATGGCAGTAGTGGGCGTCTTGAATGATATGCCCGATTTTCACGTTTCAGGAGTATATATGTGTTTGCTCTTCAAGATAAATCTACTTAGAAGTGAGCACTCGTGTTTGTTCCTTCTCTTGTCCTGGGTCAAATTTTTGGCTGTGTGATCAGTTATGCATTACTAACATGCCTAACTTCATACTTTCGATCCCTGAAGTCAGTCCTTAAAGGTCCACTCACCAGGTCCCATAACAAATTTTAGTTAGACTGTGGAAGTTGTTGTGTGTCCGATGGAGAGCATCATACCACAAAAAGTTTTTCATTCGGTTTATTACGAGCTGAGAGAACAGTTTCTTTTTTTTTTAATAGCAGGAAACAAGGATGAAAGGAGGCAAGCTAAAAACCCTTGCCACTTCCCCGTGTAGCCTTCACAAGCCAAATTTCTTTCCTACCCTCTCCAGCATCCAACCAAGAGGTCACGTGCACATGATGTGCTCAAACAAGCCCAACCCTCGAGCGGGGGAGCGGTGTTGTTTTGTTGACCAGCATTATTTTGTGTCTACTGCCTGTTTCTGCAAGATTGTTTGGAAACGCTGGCTTTGATGCGGTTGAAAAGATGAGCATAATGAGTGCTCGAACGCACAGGACCATTAATTTCTTTTTCAGAACAGGCGTCTTCTTGATGCAGTAACCCCGGAGACACGAACGCATGCGAAACGCCGGCACATTAGCTCCGCGTCTCGTTGTAATTCACGGGGAAAAAATGAAAAAGACAAACACATTCTCCTAGTGTGTCTCAATATGTATCCCAAGTTTTATTAATCTCTTCAAGCTACAAATTGCATTACCTACGCATGTCACGTTAAAAGAATTTCCACCATCTCACGTGCCACTCTTGGCAGCGTCAAAGCACAGTCGTCTACATGAAGGACCAACGTCACTGCACTGCTGTGTATGTAGGGCAATTCATACGTGCACCACATCATACCCTTCTTTTCTGGGCGCGCGCCCCAAAAAGAAAGGGGGAGAAGCATTCGTCTTGAAATTTGACCTATTTCCGCGGCGCATAGAGTTGCAATGTTTGGCAGACGTGACTATTAACTCCCAATGTAGGCATTGCACTTCTCAGCTCAAAATCCTCAAACCCGGTGAGCGGCCCTTTAAAGAAAAGCAAAAATTAGAGTAGGAGACATGAAGAATGGTGAGAAATTTTGCGATACGTCTACGCGAAAATGAAATGCTATTATTAATTAAGAGAACATATCTTTTCCTTGGCAACCAGCAAACATGATTTAGAACACACGAATACTTTTTTGTTCAAGTTAGCTGCTAAAGAGCCGAGACAAGCTCCGTGAAATCCCCTTGAACAACCTGCACAAGTAATGTCCAATACTACCGCACTATATAGCGGTTGCCGGCAGACACAATGTAACTTAAATACTATCTCTTGGCTGTACGCGAGCAGACATAGAGTTTATGAGGGGAAAGTCTTCGATCATACCATTCTGTATGAATTGCACCAAATGTTTGCGTAGCATAGCTTGGTTAAGGTTCAAAATTTTTGGTTTTCTGCCTGACGCTTTATAACACATGTTAGCAATTGCAAACAAGCCACAGTCAAGTGTGTTGCACTGGTTTTGTGCCTTCATTGTTTGAATGGTTAATGTTGGCGATTGTAATTTTAGAATATGACAGAGTTGCCTGACAGCGTCAGGAGGGGTATCTTGATCAATTGAATCATTTATGAAGACTTTGTTTTTGTCGGCACCAACATTTGTTACTGTAAGCCAATGATTGTGGTTCTGAACATGCAAGATTTGAACGAAAGGGCCTTTTATTTGAGTGAATTGTAAACATTGACCCAGTAAGACATCTTGAAAGCCGACACAGGTAGGATATTTTTTCTGAATTAAATACCGTGCGACAATGTTTACGCTATCTGATATGGAGGTGCCCTGTACCAGAACATTTAAATCTGCATCTGAAAAAGAATACCGTTTGTAGACATTTAGCACGTCTACTTTAACCGTCGCAAGGCGTACCTTTTTTACTTGATTTGGGAAAAATTTCCGCTTGACAGCTCTCACTTTTTTTGGCCGCCCCCTTCTTGCTTTAACTAAAGATACCATAAGTTTTGTACTGTTAGAATGCCCAAGAAAACTTGTGGCAGTAGTTTGTGCTAACTGAGCTGGTGCAGCCTTTATGGCTGCTGAAGTTTGGTTACGAGGAAATGTGGTTAAATTTCTGAAGAAAGCCTTGCAGGACGAAAGTTTTTCCATGAACTCCTTCTCACCACAATTAGATAATACGTTCAGTTTCAGTTTAGTTTCAGTTTATTCATTCATTCAAAATACACAATTCGTAGAATGTAGTATGCAGACGAGGGTCCCAAAGTCAAGCGACTGCAGTGGGACCCTCGGTTAACAATAACAATAAAATTAATAATTATAACAGCACGTAAAATACGCAATACAAGTGAAAACTAAAACAGTGAACTTACATAAAATAACATCAAGTAAACAAAAAAGGCAGTCAGAATGCGACACAAGAACAATGGTAATAAGTTATACAAGTAAAACATAATCACGCCATAAAGCAATAACCTAAATTTGCAAAGACTTACCGATTTCATGCCCGGATACATAAGAATCGTTAAGTAATCATCGTTGTCAACCTAGTTATGCAAGGTGAAGTTCTTAAGTTCACGTTTGAATGCATGAAAAGATGATGATGATTTTAGTGTATAGGGCAGGTTATTCCACAATTTAATGACCGCGAAGGCGGATGTCATTTTGCCATAATTGGTACATTTAGGTAAAAGGAAGTTGTGACTGTGGGAAAATCTAGTGCTATTGGTGTTAGTGAGTAAACTAGCCTCGATTAAATCAAACACAAGCTGTGTGTTAAGTTGTTTATATAGCAATATGATTAAGTGAAAATTAAATAAGCCAGACACAGTAAGAATACAGTTAGCCTGAAGGAGTGGGGTAGCATTAGAATAAAATGAACTGTTGGTAATAATGCGAATGGCCTGATTCTGAATGTGCAGTACATACGAAATATGAGTGTTATATGTATTTCCTCATGATGTAATGCCATAGGTGATGTGACTATGTATGAAGGCAAAGTATAAAGACAATAAGGCTTCAAGTGAAAAAAAAAAAAGGACGAGATTTGATGAGTGATCTTATACCAAATGCTGTTTTTTGTTTGACGTAAAGAATATGATTGGTGAACTTTAAATGAGGGTCTAATTTTACGACCAGAAAACACACACAGTTAGACGCAGGAATGAAATGATTGTCAATGAACACTTGTGGAATGAAAGGTAGCATTTTTTGTGATGTTTTACAAACCATGAACTGAGTTTTGAGCGGGCTTAAAATTAAGTTGTTTAAGCGACACCATTCAACGACATTAGTCAGTTCTTTGTTCAACATATTGATCAGAGTAGGTAATGATTTATGCGACATAGAAATGGTCGTATCATCAGCGTAAAGAATAACTTTGGAATCTTCAAGGCAGTCAGGCAAATCATTAATATAGATACAAAACAGTAAGGTTCCAAGAATAGAATCCTGTGGGACCCCTTGATTAATTATTTTAACATTAGAATTAATGCCCCCAATGCAGACTGATTGTTCACGATCAAGAAGGTAGTTTTTTATGAAGGTCAAAGATGAGCCAGTGATACCCAAGGACTCTAATTTGCTAAATAAATTATTATGACTAATGGTATCAAAGGCTTTCGTGAAATCAAGAAATACAGACCCTGTGAAATTACCGTTGTCGATGGACGTTTTCAAGAAATCGGTTAATGATAGCAATGCTAAATTCGTAGAACTACCAGCCCGGAAACCGAATTGACAAGGCTTTAGCAGCTTAAATTTATTGAGGTACTTGTTAATACGTTTCAGAAATAATTTTTCAATAAGTTTGCTGATGGAAGACAAAATAGAAATAGGGCGGTAGTTACGGACATCTGTCGTATCACCTTTTTGTACTGGGATTAACTTGGCTTTTTTCTTGGCTTTTTGTGTACTGGGATTAACTTGGCTTTTTTCAGTGAGCTTGGAAATATACCATGTTTAAAAATGACATTAATTATATTGCTTAAGACTTCTGAGATGTCTGGAGCAGCAAGTTTTGAATGACACGCCGATACATTGTCTAGTCCAGCACTACAGTTTTTTAGACTCAGGATTGTAGAATAGACTTCGTCAATGGTAACAGGAAATAGAAAGAATGAATGGATACAGCGGGTAAGGGTGTACGAGGATACTTTGGGCCTACCATTCTATATTTCATAAAAGTAATCCCTAAAAGACTCGGCTATGTCAGAGGACTCAGTAGAGATTTGCTGTTTATACCTAATTTTATCAATTACATTACTAACCTGAGGCCTGTTTAAAAAGTCATTAAAAAGTTTCCATTTTTTCTTTGGGTCATTTCTTGCTTTACAGAATTCTTTTTCATAATAAAGTCGTTTTGATTGTTTCAGCAGTTTATTCAACATCTTACTATATTTTTTATACCTAAGTTTCAAATTCACAGTAAATGGCTGCTTTTGGTTTTCCTGTAGAGATTATCTTTTTTCCGCATACTAGTTAACAAGCCTTGAGTTAACCAGGGATTACGTTGAAACCTATATATTTTCTTGCATTTACCAGTTTTAGTGTTTGCATGCACAGCTTTAAGAAATAGTGAGCAGAAGTTGCCTAGTGCTTCTTCAGGATTTTCTAGGGTGCTAATGGAAGACCACTCAGAGCCTTGAATTGCCTTGATAAAGTTTTCCTGATCGAAGGTTGATGTGAAATGGCACGTGTTAAGGCGAGGTAGATTACGGCAAAAGTTACAAAGGCAGGATGATGATCAGTGATGCACACATCAATGACTCCTGCGCTAGGGGTTGGCGAAAAATTGCTTAATACGTGGTCAATGAGCGTGCTAGTTCCAGTGGGTGAAAATCGAGTAGGAAATGAAATTAAGGATTCAAGCCCGAAGCCAAGAAAACAATCACTATATGCTATGGTGCTGTTGTTATCTGTATTCATTAGGTTAATGTTGATATCACCAACCAAAACAACTTGCTTATTTTCTGCGGTGATAATGTCGAGTACAGCAGCTAAATTATGTAGAAAATGCGGAAAAGACGAAGATGGAGAACGGTAAATGCATGCAATGATCACTTTATTTATATTAACAGAGGAGGGCAAGGCAGCCTCGATCCATACAGATTCACAGTACGGAATATTCAAAGATAGGTCAGTCCTGCGCTTGTACTTTATCTCAGGCGATATAAATATGGCCGAGCCGCCATAGCGACCCGAATCGCGGTGACAATATTCAGAGTTAAACGATTGAAATCCGTACAGATTGCCATCACAAGATCCTAGCCATGTTTCAGTAACACATAAAAATGAAAAGGAATGACAGAGTAAGTCAGTGAATCCAATAATGTTATCGTAGTTTTTTGGCAAACTCCGCGCATTGATGTGCAGCAATGAACAAGTAGAATTAGCAAGGAGGGATTTAGTTTACTCAAAAGGAAGCAACAACATGATGATACACAACGAAAGCTATGAGGTCGGAAAAGCTAACCGAATTTGTCAACATCACGTGAATAAGTTGAGATCAGATTCCGTATTAATCCAAAATACCCTGCTGTCTTCTGTCTTGCGGGCCTTGATATGACAATTCTCTGTCCAGAGGAACCGCCATTTCTTTTCCTTCTTTAGAACAAGCGCTTTACTAAACAGCTTTTTATTGGCAATGATAAGATGTTCATTGACAAAGACTGTATTGTCATTACTTCCGGATAGTCCTAACTGGGAAGCACGCAGTCGCGCTTTACGCGCTTTGCGAAGGAACTCATTTTTCTTCTCGCGTGAACAAAAGCGTGCGATGATGCACTTGTCAGCTGTTTTACTGGCGACGCAATGAACTGCATCATTATGTGTCGATGAAATAGGACATTCAATCACTTGTCCGATGGTTTTCAAAAGAACAGCGCAGTCCTCGTCTTGTGTACATGGAACACCTTTGATTTCAATGTTATTGAGCCTACTGTATTGCTCCATATCTGCAATCTTTTTGGTTAACTCGTCATTTTCTGCCCTCAGTGCTTTGTTTGACTGCACCAGCTCATCTACAGATTTGCGCACTGAATCATATTGGTCACTGATGAAACGTACACTATCGGCAAGTGCAGAAAGATTGCCTAGTCCCTGATCTTCTAAATTTTTCGATAGTTTAGACACAAGATCATCAACAAGATTGTCAAGTTTAGCATGAAGCAGGGACTCAAGGTGCTCGATTTTCTTAGCAAGTTCGGTGTTAGAAGGCATGGTGTGCAAGCAAAACCAGAAGGCAACACTTATGAGCAGCAGCCGCATGTGAGTAGGCAACACGAGCGGGGGTAATAGTACAAGAACCAACCTGTAGCGGAGAGAACAGATTCTTAGTAGACGTCCGAATCCTACGGCAGCTGCTCCAAACTGGTTCGGGTGCGCTGGGGACTTCCTTATATAACCTCTGATGAGGCCAGCGTAGGCGCAGGGGTGACCATGCGCCGTAGCGCTCCACGTGCGAATGACAGGTCGCTAAAGGTCGTACAAGACGATGATACCGAGTCGATGTCGATCTTATCTTCTAGTAGCCACGTAGCGCAGGCGCCGAGAGACACTTCTGGTAGCCACGCAGCATTGGCGCAGTCAGGCACAGGGGAGGCACAGGACGTTAGCCACGGTTTTTGACATTTCGCAAAGACTCCTATACCCATAAGTATACTTTTCTTGTGCAGTGTCAAGCTTCACACAGGGTGGTGATTGAATGCTGCTTGTTACCACTGGTGTGGCACTAGTGGTTGTGCAGCTGCCACTCAGGAAATGATCCTTGCACCACCTGTCCGGTATGCAAGCCTTGTCGAAAAGATCTTGCTTGGTAAAGTCATGCACTGCTAAAATATGTGCACAAGGCAGAGTGTACTGGTTATAAAAAGCACATGTGCAAGAAGTCAAGCACAATGAAACACTGTATTGTGATCTTGGTGAAACTGCAACATAAGAATTAGCAGTGGAAGTGACTTGAGAACTTACATTTTTAAACTTCTCATACTGCTCTAGTACTTTACTTGTAGCCTCAAAAGTGCAATTACGGGACAATTCTAGCTGAAATGGGTTGTTGAAATCATTTATGTTTAGGTTCAGCTTCATTTCTTTAAGCTTAGAGAACTGTAGAGATAAAGAATCATTATCAATGTAACCTACCAATGCTTCTATTGCTTGAACCAAATGCATGCTTGAAGAGAGATAATTTTTAATCTTTTGATTGTGGCACTCAATGCGATTATTAGTATTATTACCAAATCTAGGAAGGGCTTGCCGATATGCATGTACCCACATTTCCTTACACAAGTGCCACTTATGTATATACAGTAGTAAGAAATGAAATCTGTGCAAGTCATAGCTTGGAGGTCAACAAGCTTATCGAAGTAGTCTTGCTCAGTGGGGGAATAAACTAAGCTTTTTAAGAGAGGAAGCAACTGATCACGTTGCTGTCTAGCTTTTTCATTCACCTTTTGCTGGAAACAATGCAACACAACACACGTACACAAAAGTATGTTAGAATTAAGAAGAATACTGGTTAAAATGCACAGTTCATTGAGAACTTTATCAATCATCACTACTTTGCAAGCAGACACAACAAATGGGTTGAAATCTACAAACTTTGTGAACATGGGCTCAACAATTTCAGTCTTCTCATTTCGTAAGAAGGCATAACACACAGGTCTCCCATGACCACGACCATATTGAACTAATATAGAGTAAAGAATATAACCCTGAATATTCATTTTATACGTTTCATCAATAAATAGAATCTCTGGATACTTTTCCGAAATTTCACGCCTGTGCGTTGTTTGAGGAAATATGAATTGCAGGTTATTATTTTGATTCATTTCATAGTGAATAACCCAGTTTGGATTATTTTTTAGCAAAGTCTCTACCTTCTCTAAAACCAGTTCACCATGAGCCTGCTCATTGCAGATACGAATAGAAAATCGTCGCTTGTAATTATTAATGTCCTTTGTAGTTAACTTCTTACCAGTTTTCTGCTCGACCAAGTTTTTAAAATCCTTTGCGCCAATATTACATTTAGCTAAGTCAAAGAATTCTTCTTTTTCTCCATAACTCAGGAGCCTCTTCTGAAGATACAAATCATAATACTCTGTGAGATGGTTATGCTTAGCTTGTAGTTTAGTTATCTTGTAGTGCAGAGTAGGCAATTTACATAGGCTTACCGATACTGTCATTTCACGGCCAGTACCATTGTAAGCTTGCTTTGGTCGCTTTCCCATCTTCCTGGGCTTTATTGTGTGAACGTGAATGCAGCTATATTTAATCCTAATATACTCGAAGTCCTTATCTTCTGATGTGAATGGACTTTTATTACTCTTATTTATCATGACTACATGCCTGCCCTGCCTGCACCACTCATCAAAGCTTTGCTTAAAAGAAGGAAAGTTATCAAATGTTGCATTTAAATAAACTTTGCTACCCCCCCCATGTAGTCTATTTACTGGGTTATTGAGGACAATTGGGTTGGCACCGGTGTTTACACAAATAGCTTGGGCACCAGGGCTGGCAGGGCTGCTTCTGGATGTCAAATCAGCCTCAGAAAACTTGTACTGCACAGCTGTAGTGCACCCAGCTTCCATAGGGTCACCAGCCTCTGTGCCTGGATCGCGCTCAATTCGCATCCAATCCCGAGTCAGTGCTGGTAGATGGCTTTTGCAGACAGAAACCTCGTTCCCAGCGTCATTCGTGACAGATTCACAGTGAGTTGCGGAACTAACTGAGCAGTCTTTCAACTGCTTGCTAGGAACATGCAGCACCTTTTTAAAACTATCACAAATGACGTGCGAGACACTGGCTATCCTTCAGGCTTTCTACCACAGACATGGGAAGAAGCAGACTGAATCTGTTTCTGGCTCAACACTGCTGTCATAGGTGAAGTGGACCTGATGGACTTGGCAGATGTCACAGCCAGAACTTTGCCTTCACTGTCTGCACACAGTTTAGAGCTCTGTTCTTGCTTGTGCAGTGCCGCAGCCTTCCGCCGGCTCTTCTTTGACTGCACCAGTTTTCACTCACTATCGCCACACTGGCCGACAGCCTGTGGCACAGCTGCTTTTCCAGCACTGGCCTCCTCTTCCCCCACAGAAGAGCGCACAATAAGAGCACTCTCATGCTCCTGTGAGGCTCTCCTCATTTTCCTGTAACAAGTGGTACTTGCACCTCGACTAGGGATCATTGGCTGAACAGGCCTCTCCTCAGTGTTTCCCTTGCATGGTGCCATGGAAAATGGGAGAAGGCAGGCTGTCCCAGGTCCACCAAGCCTTGCTTCCCTTGCAGCGCAAGCGGACACCGCCAAGGAGCGTAAAGCCAATACCATGAATGGTACTGGCCAGTTGGTCAGTGTCGTGTCTCTGCATCAGAGCACTGCTGGTTTTCCAGACAGGAGCTGGTGCAGCGAAAGGTCCACCTACTGCTGGAGAATATTGAACTGCATGCATACCAAGTGCAGGAAAATCGACTTCCAAGTTGTTGGCAAAGTGCTCCTGCTGAGCCCACCCTTTCCATGGAGATGCCTTGGACTCCTTGTAGGACTGTTGGATACGTCTCCTCTCTAGATGGGTGGACAAGGCACAGGCCTCCTAGTGCAGGAAGTCTGCCAGCACCTTGTTGCCAAGCCGGCTGGGGTGGACACCATCCCTGATCAGGAATCCAGGCCAGCTGTCCAGAAAACTATCCAGGATAGTGAAGCCCCTCTCCAGGCAAAGCTGTGCGAGTGCGGCATTCGCGTTGCTGTAGTGGCCATTCAACTGACAAACATCAGACAACTGTTCTTCCCCTTCGCGGTACCGATTCTGCCCCCGAGGAAGAATGGCAGAAAAAGCTACATGCAATGTGGGATTGTTTTCGATGATTCCCTGAGCGAGCTGGCGATATTTGTCCATGCACATGTTGACACTGTCAACAGTGTTTTTCGTGCCAATATGTACAATGACAACATCAAAACTGGCCAGCTTGTCAGCAATCATTGAGAGCAAGTGCTCAATCCTTATTCCTCTGTGTGCGGCAACGCTAACAGACAAGCCACGGCGCGATGGGAAATACTGGTCCACGTATGTCACCATCGAATCGCCAGCCACTAACACACGCGTCATGTTGCGCACACTTTCAATTCGGAATTATACCATGAAAAAAAAGAGAAAGTAAATATTTAATCTAAAACACGGCTGTCAATTATGCAAATGCACTACGCCACAGATACGAAGCACGTTAACACGGATGACCAAAGAAAGGGCCGCGTATAGATACTGCTAAATCAGCCTATAGGCGAAAAATCACAAAAATGCGTATTGGGATGGATATAAACAACGTTTGTAAATATAAAATATAAGTGAAAATGAGCGGTTGAGCTTAGATGAAGATGATGTTCGAGGCTTGCGAATATGCATGTAGCAGAACAAGGCCAGTGGATAGCTCGCAGAAGCAGCAACCAGCCGTACTCCAGCAGCAGCGGCAAGTGAGCGTCTGCTGAGCAGCTGAGTCACGTTCCGATTCGGTAAATTCAAACAACGCGCTAAATCGAAAACGACGCATTTTGTGACAATTTTTGTGACGTCACTTCTGTGCGGCGCAGGAGCCACTTTTGTGTGGGATGGCTGCTGCGCCGCGCAGCAGTCACTGCCAATTTCATATATCCTATGTGACATCCGTGCATAATCTATCGTCGACTGCAGCCTTCCTACTTCCCATGTTAATTGCCCTTCAGACTTCTCAGTGCTGTTGCAAATGGTCAAATCATGCCTTTCACACATATTCATGATCATTTTGCCCGTTGAGTCAGTATATTCATCTATATCTTCTATATGCGCATTCATATCTCCTAGTATAATTATCTCGCACTTTCCTTCTAATTGCTCAATGTCCTTTGATATATACTCCACCGTTGCGTGGTTTTCGTCTCTGGCCTTTGCTCCCATCCACAAGTACACCAAACCAAGGAGTGTCATCTGCCCAGCTACTTTCCATCTTAAACATAAATGTTCCATACATCCACCTTTCCTTCTGAGCATGCATCTGTGCTTGACTTTTTGCCAACCCTTGTCCTAGCTAAGGTCCCTAGATAAAAAAGTTTTCAAGGTAGCGACACTCATAGTTTTTTGCGCCGTTGTCCTCACTCTCGCGCCTACTCCTCCTTTTCTCCATCATCTGCGTCTGTGATAGGTGAATTCGTTGCACGTGACGGTATTAGTGGATGGTGGTGATATTTATTATAAAGCAAAAGGTTCAGAACGAGTGCGCATGTGCATATGGTTCCAGTTGGATTCTTGCCGTGACGAAAGACGAGATCATATCCAAGACATAAGCTGTAGAAGAGGAGCGTTCCATTTGGCGCGAAGTCGCTCGGCCAAGCATGCTTCGCAGTGGATCTTGAATACGTTAAGTACTTGCCAATTTTTGAACAATGCCGGGTTGTTGTGCTGTAGGCTGCAGCAACAAAACAGAAGATGGTTTCTCGCTCCACAACATACCTCGTGGCATCCGGAATAGTGCACGCCGTGAAGTGTGGCTACAAAACATTTCACGCGAGGACTTCCGTGCAACGCCGTCGACGTGGCTTTGTGAGGTGAGTTGATTTATCGGCTTTTGTTGAAACGCTACACAATGCGCGTCTAACACGCGTCTAGTACGTGACCTTCGTTACAAATATTTGTGCGTATACATGTACGGTTTAATACATCTGAAATGACTGCACTTTCAGGAGCATTTCACGCCAGACCAGTTTGAGCCACTAGCTTTTGAGCGCGGCGTAAAGAAGCTCAGACGCGACGCTGTGCCAACGCTTTTTAAGCCTTCCCGGCAGCGAAGGCGCACGAAAGGCCTCTGCTTTCAGGTACGTCATTGCGCTGTTTGTATTACTCGTGCTGCATTATCTGAATAATCGCACTGCTCGATATCTTGTAGGAGCATTACACGTTTAGTTTTTAGGTAGACAAACAAACATAGCAACTTGAACATAGCTACTGAAAGAGATTGTCGGGCTGTGCGCGACCGATATTTGGTTCCTGCGGTGAGCACGGGATGACTACACTGAAAGGCGCAGTGGAGTAAAAATGCATCACAGCTGATCTCGCTTTCACGCGATGCTGCAAGATTGCTAGTTTGCATTGCCAGCTTACCATCCCACCCCCCCCCCCCTACCCCCACTTTATTTTTGAGTGGTAGCGCCAGCACAGGAACGTTTTGTCTTTACGTTTGAATTAAAGAACATTCTGCATTCGCAAGAAATCGATAGACTGTGAAAAAAATCAACATGTATGGAGACAGAGAAAATTCAGTTTTAACGTTATTTATGTCATCAATACGTTACAAGGAATCACTTGCAAGAGAAATAACCCGGTGTATTTCTTACGGACTCGCATGCATTAATGAGGGAAAAGTTGCATGCTTTGTGCGTTATGCATAATTTTACGATATAACTTTCTGGGGCTGCAGCAAAGGGACTCATTAAAGATGTACGCGTGTATGAAGCATACCGCATAATCAGTTGCGTTAATGTTGTCATGTGTAAGTGATACAGGGGTTAGCGACCGCATCGAAGCTTTGTGAGCCGCTGAGACCACTGCGGTGCTTGGGGCACCTGGCCCTCCGTGTTGGTTGTTTTGTGCATTGCCCGTTGGGGCCATCGAGTAATTGAGTGCTTCGGACGTCCCTTAATCGAAAACTCATTGTCTTAAGCTGAAGCCACCATTGCTGAAATGACGCATTACGGATAAGGAGTTTCGAAATGACAGCCGCTTGGCAGCAAACAGCATTTAAGGGTTGTGTGCTCCTTGCTACTGCAAACAGTTGAAAATGCAGTCATTTCTCCTCTGTGTCTCTCTTTTTGTTGGTCCGTTTATAGCGCTTCATTTCACCAAGTTAGAAATGCATTTTGGTGCACAAATAAAACACATGTACGCATATTTGCATGCAATCCACGTGGTAGCAGTTGGAGGGCATGCAACAAAATCCAATGCATTTTGTTTTCCTTTTGTGCATGTTTAAATCTTGCAGCAATATTACGTGCACTGTTGCATGAACTTCAACTGCCCTGCCTTAATTTGCACAGCTGAACATGGTCTCTGGTTTGTGCAATCGATGCGGCCTTTTCCATATTTGTAACGACAAATGTTACGTGCACACAGTAAAAAGGAATGTGTTCATTGATTGTGATTATGAGTACATGAAAGCATACGCGTAAGACTCGAAGCAATGTTGTGTCTCACGTATTCATCAGGCATCCCATCAGTGTGGCATACACGCTAGTTTTGTGTTCAGATGCCAGAGTGTAGGAACTGTATGACAATAAACATTGAAACACTAATACAATGAGTGCAGTGAATTTGCTAGGTTGGCGTATAAGCAGACTTCAAAGTTTGTTAACAAAGCGTCGACTTCTTTGGAGCGGTTTAAGTGAAAGCAGCTGCTAGAATGGTTGAATAAAACGGCATTTCAATCAATTGTATTACCCTTGTCTCGTTTGATTTTATAGTGTCTGCTCATTTATGAATGACATTTCCAGGAAATGGCATGAGCATTGACAGCAGCTCAATAGGACATGACCATTGCTACTTTCACGGATCTCATGAGAGTGATACTCAAGGTACGATTGCGGTGACATTCATGGTGTAGACGTGGAAGTAATGCTTGTAATTAACCGAGATGGCTGGCTTCTATCTTGTAGAAATGTCCCCAGAGGATACGCCCCACCTTTCATTGAAGCAGAAGTGGTTGACCAAGGTAGCCGCTGGTGTATGTTTATTGCAGGTGTATGTTTATTGCATCATGCACGTAACTTTTTTTTTTCAACAATGAACTGGTATAGAGAAGAGAAACAGATGCCCTTTATTGTGAGGATTCGATATTATGTTCGTAAATGTGTCAAATTAGTGGAAGTATCTCCTCATGTTAAAGGCGTGGAAGTAATGCAGTTTATTAACTGAAATGTCTTGATTCTGTCTTGCAGAAATGTCCCCAGAGAATCCGCCTCACCTTTCAAGTGAAGCGGAAGGGGTTGGCCTAGGTAAGGCCTAGGTACTCTGGACATTGCACAATGGAGTCCTGCATGCAACATACCAGGTAAAAACGTGTATATTAATTGCATGTGCTCTACTTTTTTTCAACAATGAACTGTTATAGATAAGTGGAATGAATGCCCTGTATCGTCAGTGTTGTATTGAATGATCGTGAATGCGTTATCTGAGTGAAAGTTTCTCCTCATGTTAGAAACATGAAAGTAATGCAGTTTACTGACTGCGTATTATAACCGTAAATGCTTCATGCAAATGGAAGTATCCCCTCGTGATACAGATGTCGAGGCAATGCAGTTTATTGACTGAAATGTCTTGCTTCTGTCTTGTAGAAATGTCTCCAGAGAATCCGCCTCACCTTCCAAGTGAAGCAGTAGTAGTTGGGCGAGGAACTCTGGACATTGTGCAATGGAGTTCTACCAGTAAGAACGTGTACGTTGATCATATACCTTCCTAGGAAGCGCAAAACTACACACAGGGACAGCAAGGAAGAAAGATACTACAGAAGCGCTTAACTGCAGCTAAGCTTTTACTTGGATAGGCAAACCTATCTAAAGGTAAAAGAACGAATACAAAACAAACAAAGAGGCCCACGTGTCATGCCAGTCATCACTCATCCATTCTTGCCAAACACGCCATCCAAAAAATGAAGTTCTTTCTGTGTAAGCGAGATAGACGGTGCGCTCACACAATGAAATTCATGCTGATTCATTTCTGCAGCTTCAACTATCAGTCTCGTTAACATATCCCTGTCACGATACAAAATGCAAGTGTTATCAAAGTATGACACGCAACAACCACAATTATTGCTGTGGATAGCCAGGTGGCCATCCGCGCATTTCCGCACCTTATTATGGCGTTCTTTTACCCGCTCGTTGATACACCTTTCAGTTTGTCCAACGCATACGACGCCACATGACAAGGGTATCCTATACACAACAGACGGTGCACACGTAACATAGTCGTTGCGATGGTTGACTTTGCAACGCTTCTTTTCTCTCGGAACAGGGCAAGTTTCACTAAACAGTTTAGACAGTTCCGTGTGCACATCATGTTGTCTATAGAATACCCTTGTCATGTGGCCGCGTATACGTTGGAGAAACTGAAAGGTGTATTAATGAGCGGGCAAAAGAACATGGTAATAAGGTGCAGAAATGCGCGGATGGCCACCTGGCTATCCACAGCAATGATTGTGGTTGCGTACCGTACTTTGATAACACTTTCATTTTGTAACGTGATAGGGATATGTTAACAAGACTGGTAGTTAACGAGATTGGTCGTTGAAGCTGCAGAAATGAAGCGGGATGAATTATATTGTGTGAGCGCACCGTTTATCTCGCTTACACAAAAAGAACTTTGTTTTTTGGACGGTGTCTTAGACATGAATGGATGAGTGATGACTGGCATGACACGTAGGCCTCTTCGTTTGTTTTGTCGTCATTCTTTTACCTTTATATATGTTCGCTTATCCAAATAAAAGCTTAGTTGCAGTTAAGCGCTTGTATAGTGTTTTTCTTCCTTGCTGTTCTTGTGTGTAGCTTTGCCCTTCCTACGAAGATGAATCTGTACCAAGTAGCCCGGTCTACTTGTTCATTACGTTGATCATAGGTGGGCATTACAAGAGAATTCTCACTCACCCAATTTTTTTCAGGCATCGCACTCACTTATGCTCACACTCACGTGTACTCGCATTCATAATACTCACTCACGTTCATACTCACATGTACTCTCACTCAAAGCTATTCGCCCACGTTCATACTCACATAATCCTACTCCAAGCTACCCACTGACGTTCATACTCACATGTATTCACCCACACGTACTCACGTTCACATCCACGTACACTCACACTTCTAGCTACTCACTCACTTTCATACTCACACGTGTACTCGCACCCATATGTTCTCACTCACATTCATACTCACATCAAGTAACACTAACGGGTAGTCACTTAGGTGTATACATCAACTCACACCCATATGTAGTACTTATGTTCATACAGAAATCAACTCTCGCTCACAGGTGCTCACTCACGTTCATACTCACATGTAATCAAACTCACAGGTGCTCACGTTCATACTCGGGTCAACTTTCTCACAGGTACTCACTCACGTTCATAGTTGATGCAACTCACACTCACAGGTACTCGCTCACGTTCATACTTGCATAAACTCAAACACACTCACATCAGCTTAAACTAATTTTGAATGAAGAAACAGCGCTAGAAGAGGACGAGACGAGAGGACACAAACACAGCGGCGTGTTTGTGTCCTCTCGTCTCGTCCTGTTATAGCGCTGTTTCTTCATTCAAGATCAGTATGTACCAAACAGCCCGATTCAAGACGCTCAAACTCAAACTCGCGTTCATACATCAGCTCACTCTCTCAGGCTTGCAGGAACTCACTCAAATTGGTTCTCACGTTTACTCGCCCTCATAGGCCCTTACTCACGGTCATATTCACGTGTACTCGCAGTTATTCGTACTCACTCACGCTGACACATTACTTTTAGCTCATTGGTACTCTTTCATGTTCATACACCTACTTGCACACACCTCTTCTCACTCGCGCTGAGATTCACGCCTGCTCACATTCATGAGTATTCACTCATACTTAAAACTCACAGTTTCAAATGACTGTGAGTGAGTGCACTCATGAGTGAGTATGCCTAGCTATGATGTTGATTGCATACACTTTGCTTTTTTTGAACAATGAACTGTTCTTGATAGTGAAATAGATGCCTTGTATTATCAGGGTTGGATTTTAAGTTCGCAGATGCTTCATGTCAGTGGAAGTATCCGCTCATGTTACAGACGTGGAAGTAATGCAGTATATTAACAGAGCTGTCTTCTATTTTGTAGAAATGTCTCCAGAGAATGTGCCTCACATTTCGAGTGAAGCCGAAGTAGTTCGCCGAGGTACACTGGACATTGTGCAAAGGAGTTCTGCGTGCAACATATCGGGTAAGAAGGCGCATGTTAATTGCGTGAACTTTGCTTTTTTTTAAACAATGAACTATTACAAGGGTCATCCCACGCCGACTGTCCAAACCGTGGCGCTCGCCAAAAATCAGTTTCCATTGAAAAATCTGAGAAAATTAAACAAATATAGACATTACTTCTACAGCATTTTTCCAAAATATTTTGAGCGGCAAATTTCTTTTGCGCACGTGACCACCATTCGAAATTCGCGAAATGGTGGGAAAGCAGGCACGAAAAAAAATTCCCTATAAGTCGACCATGTCGTGCTTTCTTTCAACACTTGCTTTTATGCATTTTTCGAGCATAGTGCTTTCAATATACGATAGTTCCTTATGATAGCTTTGAATTAATCATTTTCTGGTGCGTAGGCAAAGTTGAGTAAATTGTAGCGTTTTTGGAAACTTTTCAGCAAAAAACGATTGCCAGTAATATGCATAAATTACTTATTGAAACTCTTCATAAGACTTAATGTTTCCTCCTATTTTTGTTGTCCCTGTGCATGGCACCTACGATCTGAAATAAAATCCTAAAGTTGACAAAAACGCCACTTCAGCCCAAGCTGAGGCACCTGTAGCACCCTATAAGGTGGTCCAAGAAACAATCACCGGAAAAGCGCATACGAATGAGAATTACAACAAGTTTAATCGAAGTAATTGTTCTTTTAGTGGAGAAAACAATTTTTGAAGTTTAGTCCCACTATTGCACAATTTTACTATGGGGTAATAGAAACCAACTGAATTTGCTGCATAAAAAAAGAGTTGTGTACTCGCACTACATGGTTTTAAGTTTTTTTATTAGAACTTTATTTTGTATGTTCGTAAATGCATCATCTTAGTGGAAGTATCTACTCATGACCATGAAATTGGCTTGCGTAGTTGCACAATGAAAAAGAAAAAACACTGCAGTGATTGTGTGCATGCACAGCTGGGTCACTTGGAGTTGGTTGCTACACACATAATGGTTGTAAACAAAGAATACTGAGAAAGGTAGACCTGCTTAAACTGTATCGGCTGCTAGTACTTTATTGTAATTTCACTGTACAGCAAAGCTGACGCACTGTTGTCTTTTGAAGCAGACCTAAGTTATGCAACTTGCTCGCATTTATGATACCATGTGATGCACTTGCAGTGCTATTTAAGGAAGCGCATTCACACTGCATGTGCTTAAGTGAAGCGTCAGGTATTTTGAAGCTTCCAATTACTTGGAACTCGTAACGCTGCAGTTTATGCGCAGGGAATTTGTTTACGTTTTGTTGCGAAAATAAAATTTATTCATTCCCGTGATTGTTTTTAGCTATCACTGTCCATATGAAGCTACAGATGTATACACGCTTCACGAATTCCGTGACGGCGTAAAACTGAATGGAAGAGCTTTTTTAAAAAAATGGCTCGAAGCTTGCACTAATCTACGCAATGTTCGATACACAGCTAAGCTAATCGACGCCAGGCTTATTTATTGCTGTATAAAGACACAGCATTTGCTCTAAGGGTGCTTGAATTTCGCTGCAGCAATGCTGAAGTTTTGCTTGAACTTGGCTTGGTGGAACCCGGTATATAACTCTTTCGTGTTAAAAAAGCAATAATATGTATTATTAAGCTGCGAACTTGCTCCAGGGGTCTGAAACATGCTGACTGCAGCCAGCAGAGAACTGTCTTCGTCCCGTATTTCTTTTTTTTTTGCATTTTCTTAATAAGTGTGTTCATGAGCTACACAGACATGGCCGGCCTCAAGCATTCTTTTCGTGACGCAGTCCATTAGGCCATCACACGTTGAAACATGGTCATGGAACGAAAACTCTCCATTCAAGAATTGGCGTCGATTTCAGTCATTCTGAAGATAGGTATCATTATTTCTCGAACCCTGACTCTAAATACCCTTCGTAAATTATTTTATGTACAAGTAATCTGTTGTAATATATTTGGTTTTCTTGTAATAAGAAATGTTTATAAAAAACAACGGACGTGTGCTCAAATTTTGTGGGTGACCGTAGTATCCAGACACATATGTGATATGGGGAAACCGCTCTTTCAAAAGGCAACTATAGCTGTCATATTGTTCAAACGCACCCACCGATCCCCTCACCCACTAGTTCACACTGCGCCTGCCCTTGCAGTACTCAATGTAGTGTCTTCAGCTCGCTGGCTGAGGTGAGTTTGAGACCCCTGCTTTACACAAACGCCTTTCCTTAATATGTAGACTAAATTTGGTATTGCAACGAGATGCAATACTCTCGCCATAAATTATTTTCGTAAACAACACTCCGACGATACTCTCCAAAATTCGGAAGGATTCCCACGCGATAAAAAAAAAAAAGAGATTTTCTCCAAGAGAATCTAGCAGCAGACTGTTTTCAGTTCAACACATCTGTACTATTTTTTACATACATTTGAGATGGTAGCTGAAATGACTTGGACGGTTCACGTAGAATAACCCAGATGTCATTGTTCTTTATTTAAGTATACATCCTTTACTTGCAGGTACAGCCTCACATGCAGCTCTGTTGGCCAAAATAAGCGCTCTGGAACGACAGCCGACTGTTGCGAAGGCTAAGGCGAGGGTGAAAGAGCAGGAGCACAAGAAACTTATGCTGCACCTGTCTTCGTACATAAATGAAGACCAGTTCACCAGCTTGCATCGTTCACCAAGAGGCACAGTGTGGTCCAAGGAAACATTGACCAAAGCACTGAAGATTCGCCTATCCTGCGGCTCGAGGGGCTATGATATGGTCAAGGAGCTCGGCCAGCCATTGCCTTCCCAGCGTACACTTCAACGTCACATCGAGCACTGCAAGTTTCGTCCAGGGCTGCTGGTGGACATTATGGACTCTCTCGCTGTTAAGGTAATCGTAACGAATTTGTCCATTTTGCAACACTATGGAAGTTCCGATTTGTTTTTTGTTTGTATTTTCTGTACTTATGCTGGCATGCCTCATAATACAATCACGGTGTTCCCGAAAAATGGTTAGCACTTCATGGTTGCTTGAATGGAAGTTAGATAGCATAGAGTAGTCATTTTAGCTGCAACCCATGTAATAACAACCTAGGCCTTGCAGGACACTACAATACAATCTAAGCCATCAAACATCCATTTGACAGTTGCCTGATCATGACAGGATGCAAGAGAGTTTTCTGATAGGAAGCTTATAGTTTATAGTGTAAGGTAGTGCGAGATATTGGCCAGATAAAGTGTGTTGTTATATAAAATAACGAAAGTGTTCATTGCACGTTCTGGTTGTGGCAAGCGTACCGAATCGGTGCGCTGCACCAAAGCCACGAATCATCACTGATTGACTGAACATGCATATTCCTGACGACGCTTTTGCGCATTGCAAGCTCTCAGTGGCATCTTTCGACGGCTCGTGTGTTTCTGTCATGATAAACAGTTATTTCATTACATTGGTCGACCTCATTCAAATGGATGCTTGGTTGGGAAGTGCTTCTATAGAGGTGACCTTAACGTTAACGGAATGATTACCTTTGACTGTGGGGCTGTTTACGTTATGGCACCTTATTGCAGCCTACTTGTGCGACGTAATGTACTTAAACACTAACACTTCTTTCATTTCCTGCCTAACCTTTCATGTTAGTTATTCGTATCTTCCAATCATGCGCAGGTCAACTGCATGATAGAGTACGAGCGACATGCGTGCCTCATGATGGATGAGATGCAGATCACCCCAGGCCTCATATATGATCCTTCGGCTGACGCAGTACTGGGCAGACCTACGATTCCCTTGGCAGATGGCAGCCCCCCTGCAGACACCTTGGCTACCCATGGCCCCGTATTTATGCTGGGTGGTGTTACTACCAGATGGAAGCAGGTCATTGGGTACCATTTGACTGGAAATTGTTTTCATGCACTCACTGTCAAGCAAGAACTCTTGAAAATGATAAGAGCATGTGAAGACATTGGCCTTAAAATAGATGCTGTTGTTTCAGATATGGGTGGTGGCAATCAGGCTCTATGGAGGTTATTTCTTGTCAGAGTCGGCAAGCACAGTCGGCCAAATTGCAGTGCTACACATCCCTGCGATTCGAATCGGAAGCTATGGTTTATAGCAGATGCCCCTCGCCTGTTGAAAAATCTGCGCAATCACCTCACCAGGGGCCAAACATTGTATCTTCCAGATGACATTGTTGTAAAAGCTGGTCGCTCCACAAATGCGGTTCTCATTGAACCAATAAAAAAACTCATTGAAATTGACAGTAAAGGAAACTTGAAATTGGCTCCGCACCTAAAACAAACTTGTGTTGACCCTGGTCATTACGAAAAAATGAAGGTGGGCCCTGCTTACAGTCTTTTCAATGTGGATACTGGGGCTGCACTGTGCATCCTTGTTGCTTGCTAGAGAAGTCCGCGCTTGCCACTGCTTGATTTATTGAAACTGTGGCCAAGTGGTTCTGCATCATGATATCACGAACAACCAAACTTGCCTTGAGTAAAGTTATTGAGACAGAGAGGCAGGCAAGTAATGGCTTTCTCAAAAATTTCGTTGTACTTTTTGAAGGGCTCTCTATCGGCACCGTCAAAAATGCCCCATGGAAGCCTGTGTAGACAGAGGCTATTCTCAGTACGCTCTCTGTACTTGAGCTGCAGGAGTATTTCCTATCATTTTGCAAATTCCGCTTTCAGTTCCTTAGCAGATTTTGTCAAGATGCACTGGAAAATTTCTTCTCTACTCTTAGAGCTAAGCATCCGATTCCCAGGTTATATGAATTTAAGTGCGTGTTGCGTTCCGCAACGTTAGCACAATTTCTACACGCTAGTGCTGATGGCAGCTACACTAAGGACGATGGCTTTTTACTTGCTGGTTTGAGCTCAGACAATGAAGACAGCACCAGAGAAACAGTTTTAACTCCTGCCGACATTCATGACATGAATATGTTAGAGCACGAGTCATTTTTGTACTTCGCAGGGTATGTTGTTCACAGTGCTAAGAAGTTAGTAAAAAACTGTGATGCTTGTGTAAGTGCCATGACAGGGAACAAAGATGTTCCACGACTCACACAGCTGAAATCATACAAAGAAAAGTTGACGTTGTGTGTAGCTTCTGAAGCAGTTGTAGAAGTTCTAAAGGTAGCGGAGTCTCACTTTAAAAAAAATAAAGAGCAGCATATCCATAATCATGTTCCTGTATCAGTCATCACAATTGCTGTTAATAGTGCGATATCGTGTAATACCCTGTTTCCACACTGTCATAATGTATTGGAGGCTATTCTTTCCGTGTTCTTCTACGCAAGGATGCACATACAAGTAAGGAAAGAGACATTTGGCTCGAAGCGTGCAAATCGACAATAAATGTGGAAGTAAAAGTGTAGGAATGAGAGCTGCTGTGGCCAACTTTCCTTAAAGAATAGCAGTGTAGAAAGCGCCCTTGCAGCCAATGTGGCGTGCGTGCCAGGAGAGCTCCTTGGAGAACGCATTTTTATTCTATCTAGCTGCCTGCGCATTTTCAATAGCCTTGTCAAAATCTTTCCATCTTGCACGTCGTGCGTGCTTGAGAAACTGAAGTACCAAGAGCCATACTGTCAGAGTTCCTTAATGCTGCCATTGTCAACTTGTTGACAACATCCTGATTAGATTTACATTCGTTAAAAAATTTTGTGCTGCCTAGGTTCACAGCACTACCCCACGTGTACCATGCCATTCAAGTAAGCGCAAGTATAAGGACCAAAGCACAACCTGTTTTGGTATGTGATTGCTGTATTTTTCATCGTTTTAGAACATGCTTCCGGCACGGGACAACTCTTAAGGTATCCTTCTGTAGTTTACAATGTAACATGACAGCAAGTCACATAGATGAGCGGGATAGAAATAACCTGTACCTTTCCATCTTCTGCCATGGATGCAGTCATGTACAATACGAAAATTTTTCGTGCAATGTTTTCATGTACTCATTGCATCCCCTTCAAAACACGCATATACACACAATGCCCAATTTACCCTCCTATAAGCTCCCACGACAAATGAACGAGACACCTTAGGAGCATCTCTTTACACCAGGTAATGTTTCATTTCATTTACACCATGAAGGCATTACCATCACTTGTGCAAATTGTAAGTACAAAGTGACTATTGAATACTTGTTCAAACAGTCTAGTTACTCCTCCAAGCAATGATGAACATGCCTGTCTCTTATCTGTTATGTAACGTACGACCAAGGTTTTGCGGTAATGTGTGGATATATAAACTGTACTGCTACGTTTATGCCACAAGGCACTTGTATAGCTAGTGGAAACGGTAGCTAACTGTTACAATGCAACTTCCCGTCACTTTGGAAGTATCAGTTTTTTTCCAAACGTCACTTGACCATACTGTCCTCTAGGCATACGCACGACATGGCAACAACTTATCTGCAGTTTACATACACCGTTGAAGTGTTCCTGCCATGCAAACATTCGTGTATAAGTTTGTGGAAATTGTTACTCCAGTGTTTTACTAGACATCTCAAATCACACAGGTCATTTTTGCAAGCATTATTGAATGCGCCTTTCACTAGTACGTCATGTGACATCACAAACTGTATTGTGACACCTCTGTGGATGTAGTGTGCATTGTTTAACTTTCATGATCCCATGCGGACATTTGTATGGAAGTCTGCGAGAATGGTCAGTGCAATGCTCTACTGTGTCATCACCTGTATATTTGAAAATACATATTATTGATCCGAAAGTTACCGTACTCAGTGAATCTTGCTGTAATACACCTCATGTATATGCCAACAAGCTGCAGTGGAAATCAGTTTGCATGTTTACCTTTGTTCATGCCACTAAGGCATTTGTGTCTGTATAAATTGTCAGTACAGTATGTTGCTAGGCCATTCATTGTATGTTTCAAAGCACGCATGTTCATGTTGAAAAAAATGTAACGGTGAGTCTTCCTCTGGTACTTGTTGTTCAGGCAATGGTCAAGCAATGTTCTGCATTGAATGTCACATGCTGCAATTTTCTTCATAGTTTTATTGTTTACTGACAAATGAAGTGTCTTGGTGTGGTTTGCGTGTCTTTGCAACAGCCCAGGACATGCTTGTTTATTCATAGGTGCCTGCTATGAAAATGTTGCCAGAGATTGTAACGAAGTAACAAGAATAAATGTTTGTGGTCAACATTGTGCCTCCTTGTTTCTTTTAACATTCCAGTGTCCCGATTTACATAGGATGTTGAAATAGTGCCGTTGTACATAGCTCAGTAAATCTATTGATGCATCAGCGCCCTATTTTTGTCCTTTGCAGAACGAACGCCCCTTCCAGCGTTCTTGTGTTGACGCTTCTTGCGTCCTCTCAATTGAGCGTGCACTTCCACGTTTAATAATTTCATAACCGCTCATTCTATATTTGTGTATGTGTATCAGTTATCATCCCTACCAGTTACATGTGTCGCCTAAGGTTCCTATTTAAGCAACTTTGTTTTATCTGGGCGCCTTAGCCGTACCCATCTGCAGTTTTTTTTCTCACAATTTCCACCAGAATAGCAGCATTCGACACTTCGTCTGTCATCTTTAGCTCTCTGATAACGTTACAGTAACATTTATTACTTTATTGTTCTTCGGGGGCTGCTCAAATACTTGTCAAGCTTTTGGTTTGCTTTGAAATTAGCCCCACATGTTACCACAGCTACATTGTACTTTGAATATCATGGGAACCAGCTGAACACTGCACAACTGCTTAAAGTATAAACCAAAAAAGTGGACATATACATTTGTGGAAAAAGGTTTAGCTATGGGGCTGTCTCTAAGATTATATTCACTAAATGGTAATAAGTGCTCAAGAAATTACACTGGAATGCTAAATATTATTGTTCCACTGCGGGCCGGACAGCAAGATCTAAGGTCCCTAGCTAAAACAAGGAACCTTGGCAAGATCCTTCCATCGCTTTCTAAGGGGTGGCATAGGGTGGGGGTGCATGCTGGAGGTGAGGTGGGGCGAAGTGCTGGTCGGTGCTTCTGACTGAAATGACAGCCCGTACTGGCTCGGGTGCACTTTGTAAAGTATTCGGCTGTGCGGGAATGTAGCCACTCTGTCGAACGAGTTCACAATGACGGTTACAAACGGCACAATCACGTGCACAACAGAGAAGCGCTCGTGGTGCGCCAGCATTTGGTTAACATGCGGGAAGACCAGTGCTACAGCGAGTTTGCTGGAAAGGCCACGCTCACTATCGCGCTTTTCTAATGCCCATCGTTCAGTATTCCAGCACATTTCTGCTACTTGCCGCTGATGGTGGGGCGACGACATCGTCGCAAAAAGTTCATCACTTCGGGACAGTGAATGCGGCGATGAGTCACAAAGGGTACAACGTGCGTGTCTGTTGGCGTCACTCACAAACATCTCTGTACGCGCATGCTGTAGTGCCGGGACGCCCCACTCGTAGAACCCTAACTTGTCGTTAAGTTGCGTGCACCCGCATTGCGGTGCCGCAGTCTCTTTCATAGTCACCCAGCTAATATAACATGCACCACGATTACCTGGCATCCTGATTGCGAAAGTGGACGTATTTTTTCAGAAAAAAGTTGTAATCGCAGTGCTGCTAGTCGAGCGTTCGTTCCAGACTGGCCGCGGTTTTTCCCTGTGTGCTCACAAGCGGCTGTGATCACTCGTCACAACGTCACAACAAAGTGCTGCCCTGTGGTAAGTCAGGGTCACAGGATCCAGCAAGAAGAACGTTAACTGTGCCACATCACATGCACGAGCAAAACACATTCGGAGAACTGACGAACTGCGACGTACGATGCGAGACGCCATGGCTAATGGTGTGAAATATAGAACTTGCAAAACGTTGCCAGTTGGGTAACACACATCACGCTTCTTCTTATGTTGTACCGCTTATTTTCAACTAAGTAACCTTTTATCCTAGGTCTCGTTTACTTCTCATTTGGTATAATTATTTCTATCCGCCATAGTAACTGAACACAAGCGTTCGCTTTTTTATGCACGCTTTGACCCTTCTGGGGTGCGCTTCAGGCAAATAAGCGTGGAGGAAAAGGGAGGGTGTCGCTACCTGCCAAACTTTTTTATCTAGGGTTCCTTCCTCTGTGATCTACGGTAGCTCGCCTGTCGCGCCATCTGCATCACAAACGCTTTCGACGTGGAAGAAAAATTTAGTTAAGCATAGTTGTGTTATTATTTTTTGTTTTATTTTGTAAATTGTTTATGTGGCGTTCTTCTCATTAAAAGACGCACAAATGACGCAATCATGCGCCACCGCAGGAAAGGGGGGTGTGACACCATTGTGAAACAACAGCCGCGATCATATGTTCTCTGGCAGGGTCGCAGCTAGTCAGTAGTGTCAGTAGCCTTGGTCAGTGCTGGTTGAACTGTACGTAGTGTGAGCGTTGCGGTAGTCGCCGTGAGTCATCGCTAAGTGTCGCTAGCCCCCACGAGAAACTATGAAGTGGACTGTCGCCTTCGCCGCCTGCCTCGCGTTTGTTTCAGGTGAGCACTGTACCCGCATCGCAGTGTAGTGCGCTAGCTGCCGTCTAGCCTCCGTTTTTCGCCCGGTATCCCTAAACGAACGGACGCGACAAGGGCGAGTCAGTCAGCTGACGCGCGTTGTGTCGGACAGTGCGCACTTTGCTCATGCCTGCATGGAGGCTCGTGGGGCGTTGTTCGCAGTATTTTTACTCGGTACACCGCGCTTCCACATTGTGGTAGTGCTTCTCGGTGCTGTGCGCTATCTGATTGGCGGTCACGTGGCGGCAGATTTGGCGTGTGCCGCCCCCATTCCTTGTTCAGGAGTGATCTAAGTTAGAGTGATAATGAACCCTGGAAGTAGAGTTGTAACGGGATTACACAGAATGGCCGTGCCTCGCGTGAACTGTTTTTGTCGACCAAAGGAAACTCCGCATGGAAAGTTTGTGATTTGTTGCAACACTTGCTGCGCACAACTGCTCAGCGAGTCTGTGCGAGTTTGTCGCAACTGGGCTCCTTATTGCGGTTTCTTGCTCGTACCCTTTAATTAGAAGTTTGCTTAAAATCCGTCTAGCGCGCTGCTTTATCTGTGTGTTGGCAAAAGCTGTTTCCATGCTATCCAGTGTCATGACATTACTGGAATGCTCTGTACATGTTTTTGCTCATATCTCTTTTCAGCGCAAAATGCGACGCTGCCATACTCCAGCCAAAACACGACCGCCCCCGCAGGCACCACAGCGGCGGCGGCGAAGACTACGGCTTCGCCACCGACAGCAGCGTCGAAGGAGGCCACAGTGAACAGCTACAATGTAACTGTGCCAGGCACCAACCACACCTGCATCATGGTTGAGGCAGCCATGCAAGTCAAGGTTGTCTACGCAACAAAAGACGGCCAGGTGAGCGTGCTATTTTCAGTGACAGTCACGTGTATGAACAGTTGCGGTTACAAGGGGGGTGTATCCCAGTAGGAACAAGTAGCGCATCGTGCCTTGAAATGCCAGTTGCAACATCGAGGTCTAGATATGAGATGGCTGGTAAAGTAGTTGTGTGGTTCCATGCTCTTATGACTTTATTTTGCTTACAAGGTTGGTGGGGAAAGCCAAATGGTTCACAATGTCGCTGTGCGGCACTTCTGGGAAGGTAGAAACGTTTGAAGTTGTCTGTTCAGAGTCCGAGCATGTTAGCATCCACTCCTTTGCACAGCCGTACCGTTTCCTCACAGCGAGAACACATTTTTCTGTCGGTTCAGAATAGCACACTGCATTTAACAGATGCCTTGTGACTACTTACTCTGCAGTGCCATGCACATGAAATGGCTTGGGAAAAGAAACTGACCGGGGCATTGTGGCTCCTTGAGCTGTCGTACTAAGCACTGTCGTAGTATGGCTGTTGCATACAGTGTGGCTGTTCACCAATGTGGCCGCCGCAGTAGGACAGCAGTGATGATATGTACGCAGTGTATACAGGAGACATTGTAGCAAGAGAAGTAAGCAGTGTATACAGGAGTCATTGTAGCAAGAGAAATAAGTGGCCTCTTCCACAATGTGGTTCAGGTGCTATGTACAGTCGAATGCATAATATTAGAGACCACGGGAGCGCATTCCGAGGAGCGTCGCTGCGCCTTCTGGCGGCTGCACGACTCGGTCCGGGAGCGCGTACTGCGCACGCTCGTCGCATATCACTCGGCACCCTGCCCTTTCACTCGTTTCAACGGAGTGCATCTCGAAACGATGCAGACTGCGCAAGGTGCCACTTCTGCAGTCGCTGTGCAAGCACCGGTACTCCCGAGCGATAATATAGCAGTGAAAAGGCCTCTAATGTAATAGCATGGCTCGAGCGCACCATGCAATACGCTTTTTTCCTTGATGCAGCGCGGAAAACATGCAGTTTCTCAGCTTTTCTCAAACGGAAGTGCGTGATATGCTCATCTTGCAGTGATGAATTTTGTGCTCAGTCTCAGAGATGTTATGCCAGCTCCATTTCTTGGTGTGAATATCGCGCGTGCAGTGGTATGCAGTAAACCACTGAATATCGCGCAACCGGAATGAATAGCCAGGAAACGCTATAGTTTTATTCTTATAAGCCAGAAAAAAGAAAAAGAAAAGAATGTTAACTCATTCGGGGTTCTTTAACGTCCATTCAGTATACTAGTTTCAAGTATCTCTCTATCGAAATACGGCATGCACGACTAGACTTGAAGATGAGTCTTTCCGGTCAGCAGCCAAGCATCGAAACCACTGTGCCACCGCAGCGGCCTTAATAAACTCAGTTTATTAAGGATAAATGCTTTGTTTTCACCTTTCTTCCTCGGCTCTTTTCTGCAGCTGTTGGACGTTTGGTGGTTTCATGCATGTTCATAGACACATATTTGGACCGAGTATTACTACGTGCGTTCGGCGAATGAGAGCGCAAAAGGCAACACTGCTGGTTGAGCTTATTGATTGCCTAACTCGACATTCAAAATGTGATCGCGCCGTGGATCGCCTAGGAGTAACGTGCACTATGTGCAGCACGCCGAAACTCGCAAATGATGTGTTGTTGTCACATTAGCGCTCGGCTTTTTTCATTTTCTTCACAGAGGCTACAGAAGTGACACCTTGCACCGTCCGCATCGTTTCGAGATGCGCGCCGTTGAAACGAGCGAAAGAGCAGGCTGCCGGGTGATATGGGACGAGCGTGCGCAGTAGGCGCTCCTGGACAGAGCCGTGCAGCCGCCAGAAGGCGCAGCAACGCGCCTCGGCACGTGCTCCCATGGTCTCTAAAATTATGCACTCGACTGTACCTCACGTTTATTTCATTTTCCTGCAATGTTTCGACTAAATATTTCATTTTGATACTTTTGAAATGATATAGCAGTACGCTGGGAGTACAGTTATGCAAGTATTTTTTTTTTAGATAGAAAAAAGTAGAGGTGCAGTTTTTTCTTTGCCTTGTGTGCACATAAGTTGCCATCAGAAGTACAGGTTTCACAAGTATTGAAAATTGGGCTAGTAAGTTTGTTGTACTTGAACTGGAATGGCCGAGCCGGCCAACACAATACTGCCGGCTGATTTTTATTGAAATTGGATAATTTTGTGCCAGCATGCAAAAAACACCAGAGCATAACTCCAAGATAAGACAACACCATTGTAATGTCGCAAACAGGTTTCACAGGTGGTTTACCCAATTAAAGAGACACTGAAGAGAATTTTGTGCAACTAAGATTTTCAGCCAGATAGATATACTAAGTGCTGAAATCGATTGACACAATATTTGTTCCAGGCAGAAACTAAAGGAAAGTAATGAATCTGCCTTGTCCACAATGCTGGGGCGCATGCGCCCTTCCGTAGCGGAAAAGTCACGAAATGACTCCTTGTCTCGGAGGCCTTCGTTCTAGCCATGCTACTTCTCTCAGCCCCTACCGAAATGCCAAAGGGCAGCACAGGAAAAATGAAAAGGCAGATTCAAACGATTTTTTCTCGCACCATAGTCAGCGGCCATACCGTGAACTAGGCTAGGTGGCTTTACAATGTCAGATTGGCGCATGCCAGCAGTATCTGCTCAACCCACTCGGCTCTCCCTATGGTTCCCAGAAGCACTACGAACAGCATTGGCAGTGAGCAATGCTCTCAGCTGGGATAAAAAACAGATTATTTGTGTGCGTAGAAGGGGGAGAGTGGTATGAAAGGAGGGGGCGGATTGAACGAAGACGAGAACACATGCACCCTGCATGCACTTCCGTCATGGCTCATGCAGCCGCCGTACATTGGGAATCCACCAAAAATACAGCCAGCTGTTTAAAAACACGTGAAATACTCTTTTGATCAGAACGGTCACGTTTTCAGTGTAGAATTAGATTTTCCAAATTATTTCAGTTTTTCTGTTGGAAGAACACTTAAATATCGGATAAGGCCAAGGAAGGGGTACTGACACATAGATTCCAGCCCTTGCTGTATCATGTTTCTGCAATTCCTTGCGTCGTTTGCGATGGTTGCTTTTGCAACACTTGGACTGCACTTGGAGGAACGTCCACACTCCTGATAGCAAATGCTAATCTGTTCCTGGATTGCTTTGTGCGCATTGTTGTAGGGCTCTTCAAGCCCTTCTATTAAGGCAGCACCTTGTGCGGCCTGCATACCTGTTACCAGAGATATTGGTATTCAGTAAAGAAACCCCACAACACAAGCTGCATTTTGTGCCTAAACAAACAGTGGCACAGTTGTAGGGAACTGACTCGTTTGTAAAGCCGCTGCTGCTTAGTCCCCGAGTTTTCGCAGGTCTTCTTCAGTTGATTGGAAATGTAATGCACACAGGGTATGACAACAGGGCAGTCATTACTTTTCTGCTGAGCCTTGTTAATCTGTTTTATTAACTTTTCAGCTAAGGATGGCTGGTTACCTAGTGTGCAAAAGCAATCTGAATTAAGCTGCGAAACTGCTGCTGCTTAGTCGGGGCCAAAAAACATCACTTCGACGATAGTTTTCGCAGGTCTTCTTCAGTTGATCGGAAATGTAATGCACACAGGGTATGACAACAGGGCAGTCATTACTTTTCTGCTGAGCCTTGTTCATCTGTTTTATTAACTTTTCAGCTAAGGATGGCTGGTTACCTAGTGTGCAAAAGCAATCTGAATTGAGCTGCGAAACTGCTGCTGCTTAGTCGGGGCCAAAAAACATCACTTCAACGATAGTTTTCGCAGGTCTTCTTCAGTTGATCGGAAATGTAATGCACACAGGGTATGACAACAGGGCAGTCATTACTTTTCTGCTGAGCCTTGTTCATCTGTTTTATTAGCTTTTCAGCTAAGGATGGCTGGGTACCTAGTGTGCAAAAGCAATATGGATTGAGCTGCGAAACTGTGCTGCATGACGTACCGCGATTTTGAGTAATTTGGTGAGGCAGATTAGTAATACTTCGCCGAACTTGAAGTTGGTTGAGTCAAAGGGCCAGAGGTTTTCTAGTTCTTAATTGATATAGCCTGCACTAATCAGGTGGAAGAAAGAAATCAAAATGTAAAAGATGAGATTTATTAGAAGGAAGAAAGGTCCGCTTGAGCTGTTGTGAATTGGCATCTTGAGTCGATACAAGTGCTTTCAAAGGGACTAACAACTGCTCGGAACATGAAATGTGTTAACTGCATTGAGCAACCCTAATTTTTTTGTCAGGTGGATTTATTTTCATTTCGTCATTGAAATCTCTGAAAAATTACCCGTGTTATCCCTACTGGCAAAAATATGAACACACCGATCTAGTTGGCCACATGACCATTGATTGCCATACTCGGTCAACATTTTTTCGTTAGTATTAGTTTCTTGATATTAAAGGCCAACTCTGCTTTTTCGACCGTGACAAGGCAATGGGGTTTCCATGTTCCTGAGACTCTTGTCGTGAACCGAATAGCTGAAATGTGCTGGAAATTCGAAAATAATTTTTAACAAGCAAAAAGCCAGTTCTGAAACCAAAACCCAACAGAGCGCATTGTTTACATATGACATACTGTTTGGTAAAAACCGAAAGTCTTATCCTGGTCCCGCCGGCGCAGAGTATGAAAGCTGAAAGCCAGGCCCGGAAAGCGCCGACCAAAAACGCCACAGAGGAAGGAAGCTTCCCCATGCCAAACCGTTACTAGATTCTTCTTCGGTTTGCAAATTCCGCTGGGACGAGGCGGCGAAACGCGGCCCCTTTCGTTTCCCGCTCTCTAGGTGGCGCTTCCGATGCCATTTGACTGGTCGCCACGACATAATGGATCTTATGCACAGTGTTAAACGGAGTTCTTGCCGTTAATTTGGCGTTGCAGGAGTTATTTTCCGTGATGGTACACTAAGGTTATTACGAGTGGGCTATTAAAGCACCAGTTGGCTAATGCGGTGCCACATGGCAGAGATGCGTGTGCGATGCCTGAATATTGCGGGCATTGTGTTATTTTAGCGGTATTGTGTTCTTGTTTTTTAAATTTCAACCATATATATTGAAAAACCGTTGCAGTGGGCTCAAGGGTAAATGCTGGAGGACTATGCACTTGAATTCAGGTGCACGTTAAAGAAACCACAGGTGGCTAAATTTTTCAAAGCTCTTGAACACGCCGTGCCTCATAATCGTATAACCTTGGTTAGGGTTATATGATGAGGCACACACCACATTCATCTGATGCCGCTGGAGATATTGGAAGTGTAAAGCCTAGAACAACTTGTTCGTTCCATCCAGATAACTCAAATTTACGATCCGAACATTTTTTTTTTTTCCAAGGAAAGGTAGCACACGAATTCAATAAATGTGCGTCCCTTATAAGGCTATAAAATACAAAGTACAATGAGTTCAACAAAGTCCTAGTGAATACAATTTATTGAACACAACAAACTGGAAGTCTCTTTTCTTCACGCGGTATTCAAACTACATCATGCGGTATCAAAGCTACTTCACCGGGAACATTGTGCACCTAGTCCAAGATATTGTCCTCCTGGAAGTAGAGGTCGCATACAGTTCAAGATCTAGATAGTTCCTTATCGAATCTCGGTATTGCTCGTTGCCACTGTTGAAGACCCGCCTCATTTTGGCTTGAAACAAATGCCCTTTTTCGGTCGCATATTTCGTTGAGTCGTAGCCGCTTCGGCAACCAGCGATAAAGCAGCGGAGCATGTTTTATAACATCGAAAAACCATCACATGACGCATGAAAGCTATGCAGCTAACAACTGGCATGATAACACAACAGAGCTGACGGCAAGTGAGACACGTCAATTGTCACCATATCGCAGTAAGCAGCCGTGGGAGCACAAACTGCGAGAGTGTCGTCGATCTCTCTGAGACACACAATGGTAGCGGTTGCCACGGAACACACTTGCACTATACTTGCACGCTACGGAGAAGCACCTGCTGTTTTGCTTCGCTGGCATGGTCGGTGGTGTGCGCCTAACAGCCGTGAGCCTCGTCAGACCGGTGAAAAAACGAGCACACCCCTCGTGGTGGTGCATAGAAGGGTGACACCTGTGGCGGCGCAGTTTGCAAACTGAAAGAATAATCTAGTTACGTTGTGCCAAACACTACCGCCCTCTCCTTGTCAGCACAGTGAAGGCCTAGTGGCCAAAGTAGCGATGCCATCGGCCGCATCACTTCTGTTTACATGCCATGGCGTCGCAGAGTATTGCCAAAGCTTTATAAATAGGAAAAAAAGAATGTACAGTACTCGCAGGTTGAAACGGGACACTCGGAGCATGTGGACGACGGTACATGTGCAGCCGCTCCTGGGTGTGCGTAGAACCAATGTGTGGGATTGTGGTATCAGAACAAATACTACAGAATCTCAAGTTCTTGAAAAGGAACTCTACAATGACGGACATAACTCGGGAGGGTGTAGAAGCTGCTATAGATCGCATTCCACTTAGATCAGCTCTGGACCAGATATCATCTGTGGAAACCTGTTGAGATTGGCAAAATTATAATACCCATTTTAGTTGTCATTTTTCAGCAATTGGTAGATGCTAGATGCGTACCAACACCTGGAGAACTGCCCGTGGTGTTCCATTTTTAAATCCGGGGATTCATTCTTAGTGTCGAACTACAAGCCATTTCACTAACGAGCACATGCTGTGAATTACTGGACCATATC
Organism: Rhipicephalus microplus; assembly: GCF_043290135.1. Classification (NCBI taxonomy): domain Eukaryota; kingdom Metazoa; phylum Arthropoda; class Arachnida; order Ixodida; family Ixodidae; genus Rhipicephalus; species Rhipicephalus microplus. The sequence continues at coordinate 28,119,070 of NC_134700.1, forward strand.
ATATCGTCCCCCGTGGTGATATTTCCATTAGAACAATTTTTTTACAATAGTCTGCATGGTTTCCTTCGCGGTCGTTCATGTGAAACTCAGCTGTTTGAATTGATAACGGATTTACACGAAGCCAGTCACGCTATATTTATTTTTACCAAGGACCAGAGCTAACGGGGGTTTGACCCCCTCCCACGCCTAGCCGTGCGTGGCTTTGCAGTGTCCGGGGAAGAGGCTCCTGGGGGGTTGAGCTGACGCTGGGTGTTTGGACCTTAATAAACTGGTACTTTGGTGTCAACAATGGCAAATGCAAATCAACACTTCCGAGACTAAGAACATATTTGAAAGAGCACATAAAACAGAACGGAGCAGCCAATATGAATGAAATTCAAGCTGTTCTCATTGAAAAGTATCCATGTTTAAATATCTAGAAATTCCTTTATCATCTGACCTATCTTGGAAAGAGCACATATGTAGCCTAACTAGTAAGGCATCAAAAGCACTTGGATTTATTGGAAAAACTTTCACGTAACGAACTCTACCACCAAATACTAGGGTACATTGCACTTGTCCATCCAAAGATAGAGCATGCATTGATAAAGTACAATCAATACAAAATAAAGTGGCATGATGTATCTCCAAGCAGTATTCTTGCAACTACAGCATTACAGATATTAAACAGTCTCTTTCATTACTCCCTCTTGAAAAACGCAAGCTGTCGTCACTGTTCTCACATGTTCATAAATTTTATTGCAGTAAGTCTTGCTTTCGTGAAGCCCCAATAAACATGCCTCATAATATTTCCAAATGTATTGATCACAAATTCAAAATACAGCTTTTTTTACATATGAATAAAAAAAAGGGTACATATGAATAAAAAAATAATTGTGGCAAGCCAGGTAAGTGTTTCGAGGCAATATTTAAAATTCATTTGAAGACAATCAGCACATCTCTCAGCATGCAATTTGGCAGAAATTACTTGAATGTGCAAGGGAACGTACCCAGTGAATTTCATTGATCTTGAATAACTTTTGGAGTTTTCCTTTGCATGAGATTACTCGGTGAACATGTAATACAGGCCTACATCAGTATGCATTAAAGGGGCGCAGCCTTCATGTGACCCAATAATCGTGCGGTGGTTTTGGGAGCTTAAACCTCGCATATCAATCAATTCATGCGACCTGATGACCCTATGCTCGTCAGCACGCCTTGAGCAACATTTTAGCATGCTCGTGTAACCGTGCATACAATTTCCAGGTCTCTAAGATTTTTTAGCGGCGCAGTTTTACTGTGTACACTGTCTCGGCAATGGCATGTACAGTCGGCCAAATCTTTAGCTATTATGCATGAGTAGCAGTTTTTTGTGTGTATCTTTGCTGTACGACTCAATTACGTTACAGTTGAGTTACGCACACGTGTATGCCCCAAAGCACGTGCCAAAGAAACAATTTCTTGTAAAATTTCGCTCTATAATGTGGTGCTGAGACAGTGGCCGCTATGCGTAAAATAGCTGAAGTTTTCACCAACTGTACTGCAGTTAGCATGGCCGTGCATATGCGTAGTAGTGACTTGGTTTGGTTCGTATATTAAAAGGGACACCACGGCGAGCTACCCATGATACAGATGCAGGTAACCTTGGGCGGAAGAGCACACAATGCAGTAAAAATATAGGGAAGGTGTATACTGCTACATCATTTTATTGGAACTGTTCATTTTGAAAAATAGTTGAGAGGCTCGAAATAAATGTGGTTAAAGGCTTAAGGACACTAAAGAGCAAACTGGCTTTCCATGTATTGAAGTACAATTGCACAATCCTTAAAACACCACTCTTATCACGACACGACGCTCGGGAAGCGAGAGAACTCTCGAAAAGAAAATGAGGGCAGCGATGCCAGCTTGAGGTCCCCGCACCAAAACCATGGCATCACATATTCCCTACTTGTCTACTGGTAGCTTCCAATCGATCAAAATGAAGTACATTGTAATGTGTAGGTGCCAAAGACTTCGAAGTTTCAAAATTTTATCGAACCAATGCTTCGAAAATACTAAATACATTTTGAAATTTGTACGTCGCATGCAAAGATTTTGGCGCGGAATTTAAAAATGAAACGTCGGCCTTGATTTGCTCCACTGACTTGCGATAGTGAAACGTATGGCATTACAGTTCTCAGAGTGCAGTTCGTCAATCTAAACCCAGTCGTTATTCCTCTTTAGTGTCCATTCAAACCATGCTGTAAAATATATTCCCATTAGGGCACTCACGAGACATGATCAACCTGATAAAGTAACAAAGCCGTGCGCCTATCTCTTTGCTGACTGCAGGAGATATCTGTTGGCAGGACTACACAGCTTCAAGACAGAAATGCATTGCCGAAGCCTTCGAGGCATTGCGGGAAATATGTACTTCGTGGTCAGAAAATGCAGATATGGCACGTTGGCAACTAGAGCTGGAAACGCCTACTGTGTTTTTCGCGCACATAGTCGACGTGCTGCGAATGGCAGCATTGACACGTTGGTCGCCAAAGCAACGGAACATAAAACATTATACATGCGAAGGAGCTTTTACTAGCCTGTGCAGTGCTGTCCATCCGCGTCTCCATGTCAAGGTGCCGCACTGCATACAAGCAGGTGCGTCCTCGAGTCTTTAGGCATAGCATAATACTACATACAATGGGGGGAGAAGACGATGGTGATGCCGCCCGGGTCCAAGGACTTTGAGTGGTTACCGGAGGCACCGGCATTATCGATGCCGGTGCCTCGGGTAACAAGGGACAGGGGTTAATCTTCTCGACCTCCACTTCACCCGAAGGAAACTGCCGTGTTTCAAAGCGTATTCATTCATTCAAGTTGCGTTAGTTGCGTCGTCCCAGTGATGGATTATGGTGCCTTCACCAGACCAACAGGTACACACTGGTTTAACCTTGACAAGTAGAATGCACTTTGCAAGCGAGCTGAAAACTGGTGCCTTGCACCAACCCCTATTGTGAAAAAAAAAAAAAAGAGCGGACATGTAGCAGTGTACGAAAATTTCTTGGCCTTGTTCTAACCCGTACAGAACGCTGCATGAGCAACCTTTGCCCCAGTTTTCCGGTGTCCTGGAGAAAAGCATATTAATGATGTGGAAGGGGCTGTTAGCTGTACTCCCAGGACATAGCACATTGCATTCAATTACTCGTGCCTGTATACGTCACATAATTCGGAGTACTAATATGAACACAGTAACATTTGAAAAAGTTACTGGCACTCATTTGGAGCAGTGTGACATTTGTGTTGCCCTTGAAAAAAAACAAACTGCACCATTCTATTTCTTTAGGGGCGAAGCTCCTCTGTCTATCCTTGTCCTGCATCAGGCATAACCGGCAGTATCAGGCACGAGCAGACGCATGGACGGATCAACGAACGGACAGACCAGCGGACACAAATGGATGAATGGACAGATGGATGTTCCCCTCACTCATCATCCTTCATCCTGTGGATATCCTGCGATATTTTTTAGCTGCTCCTTTTTGTCATTTTTACGAACCCCTAAATTTCCGGATCGCTAACAGATCTACATTTGAATTTGCATATTCTGTGAAAAGATTTGACTGATGTGGCAAATGTAATGCAGACTTCATCATTGTTTTCTCAGTGGAATGGCTCAAAATACTGCTCATGTCAAAATAGCAATGCTCATGTTTACTCTGCATGATTTAGGTGATGTTGAATGGCTTGCACATACTTTTTTCTTTTAAATGTAAGCCTTCTTTTTTATGGTGCTTTAAGTTTGGCCTTTCATGATGAAGTAATGGAAAATAGGTTTTTTTTCTGAAGAGCCACTCACCAGGCCCGATAAATATTAGTTACTGTGGAAGTGTGTCCGATGAGAAAATTTTGACAATCTGTTCATTAAGAGCTCAGGAAATTTTTTTTTTTTTTGAAAGGGTGTGACACGAGGATGAGAGGTATCGAGCTCGCAACCCTCGCCACTCCTCCACGTAGGCATAAATTGGTATGCTGCAATGCATCTTGGAGTACTTCGCTAACTGGCAAGATTTCTTCCAGAGCCATGAAAAATAGCCATTTTCTTGTGGTAACAGAACAGTTAAATGCACATGTAGTGACATACATACATGTTTTTGACAGTTTTGTGGTTGCTAGCAGATCACATGCATGTATGCCTCTGGCTAGGGTTAATTATGCATGATTCCATATGCCACACTGTGTGCTTAAATATTATTTGTACTTGCAAAAAAAAAAGGAATTATTTATCAGATATAAACTGAAAGGTTGTCAAGGCTGAAAGTGGTCCAGAGACTTGTAAAAAAATTACCAATTTTTCTCATTGAAAGAGAGATGACCTCACTTAGTTGTTACTGATAGTCCAAACCGACAGACTTTTTTTTTCTACGTCATTTTGTTTCTCAAGTGCTTGGCTTGGTTCCAGGTGAAGGAAGCAGTCCTGCCTCTGGACAATGAGACGGTTGTTGACCCTGTGCGCAGCAGCTGCACTTCTTCGTCTGGCGAGCAGACCCTTGTGCTGCTGTTTGGCCACAACAACATCCTCTCCCTGGTGTTTGCCAAGAATGGCACTGTGTACCTCCACAAGCTCTTCGTCGAAGTTTTCTTCTCCACAGACCTCTTCCCAGGTGCTGTCAAGCCAGGTGCGTTATAGCCAATCCACCCAAGATAGTAAACTGTTGACCATTTATAATGTAACCCACTTAATGCAGGACCAGTTAAGTCGGTCTTTTTCGTCTCATGTTTACCCTCTCATGGAACCCCATGTATACGTACACTGCTTATTGTGCAGTTCCCCAAGATGAAAGTGCACTTATAATGCAGGTGCTTGTAAACTTTCATAGTGCACTTCTCCAAGGAGGGGTACAGCTGGGGAGAGTGACAAGGTCAATACAGAGGAGCAGGGGCGTAGCCTGAAATTTTGTTCGAGGGAGTCCTCAGACTTATCAAGTCATGAGATTACCCCTCTCTGCATGCATATTGGGGGAAGAGAGTAAGTAAAAGTACTGTAAAAATGATTGATTGATATATGGGGTTAAATGTCCCAAAACCACCATATGATTGAGACGCTGTAGTGGAGAGATTCAGAATATATATATATATATGAATTTTCAGTGAGCGGTCACAACGTGGTTTATTTCGACGTTTCGGCCTCGAGTCGGGTGGCCTTCATCAAGATTGAGGGTACACTTTGTTGGTGCTCAGCATTATACAATCTTAAGTCAGAGGGGGAGGGAGAGAGAAAAAAAGGTTAACATTACACGTACACATAAAATGCAACAATGAACTTTGTACAAAAATTCAGGGTCGTGAGTTATTATCAAGATAAAAAGCAGTCGCCAAGATGCTTTTTATTTAATGCGGTTATGTGTTTATACCAGTTGAGTATGGTTGAATAATATGAGTTAGTGATTGCAAGCTGCAGTTGTTCTGGGACTAAGGTACCTTCCATAGTTCAAGGTGTTCATGTGTCTTCCATGTTGTACGGTTCTAGCTTAGCGATGGGCGCAAAATAATTTCAAACATTTTTGGATGAGATATTCTTTTTTTCTAAGATAGAAGTGACTCACCTGTTTTAAGCAATAAGAGTTATATATATATATATAAACATATATATATATATATATATATGTATATATGTATATGTGTATATATGTGTATATATGTGTATATATGTGTATATATGTGTATATATGTGTATATATGTGTATATATGTGTATATATGTATATATATGTATATATGTATATATATGTATATATGTATATATATGTATATATGTATATATATGTATATATGTATATATATGTGTATATATGTGTATATATGTGTATATATGTGTATATATGTGTATATATGTGTATATATGTGTATATATGTGTATATATGTGTATATATATGTATATATATGTATGTGTGTGTGTGTGTGTGTGTGTGTGTGTGTGTGTGTATATATATATATTGCCGCGAACCATGCATTGGGTTTGTTTATTTGTGTTTTGTTTTTTCGGCCTGGCTGTGCCGGCCTGTGCTATCACTGTTTTCACAGCGTTTCGAACAAACGCTATCGAACAGCGTTTCGAGCGTTCCGAACAAACAACGTTCTCGATACAATTCGACTATTCAAGAAACCTTCGCGCCGAGGGATATGAATTCCCGCACAGCCAATGTCGCGACATTCGATCGCCGACGCTCACTAGCGTGCACGTCGTTTTGCCGACCACTGCTTCGCCGCCTGTGTATTCTTTCAGTTGTTAGGGGAGCACAAGTTCGCTCCAATAAACTTGTTTTCCTTATAGACAACTGCGTCGTGCTTTGCTGCGTGACATTTGGTGGAGGTGCCGGGGTACATGAACCCTAAGCTATTGCCAAGCCGACAAGCAAGCCCAACACGACAAGCACGCCCAACTCGTGTCAGCCGCCGACAGCAAGGCCTTCAACCAGAGTTTGAACTGCTCCCGGATAAAAGGAGGAATAAAGACGTAAAAACCACGATGATTGACGCAGGCACCATGACCAGCGCTACCAACCCTCCCGTCGTTCTGCAACAACCTCGTAGCCCCCATCATTCCGAGGATCTCCTGGTGAAGACCCGGAAGAGTGGCTGGAGAAGCTGGAGCGCATCCGCATCTTTAACAGGTGGGATGACAAAGAAACGTTTCGTGATGTCTTCTTCTATTTAGAGAATGCAGCTCGAACGTGGTTTGAGAACCATGAAGCCTCCCTAACAGACTGGACTGTCTTTAAGAGCGAATTCCTCAAAATATTCGCTACGGTTGTGCGGAAAGAACGAGCCGCCCTTTTGTTGGAGACGGGAATGCAACACCCTAACGAAGGTGTTGTACTGTTCGCTGAGAAGATGAAGATGCTGTTCCGGAGAGCTGACCCCGAAATGGCAGAAGAGAAGGTGCGCTTTCTGATGCGGGGAGTTAAACAAGAGCTCTTCGCTGGACTCATCCGCAACCCCCCTAAGACCGTCGCCGAGTTCGACGATCGAGAGGAACTTGGATATGTGTTCGCGGCAATACGATAGACCACTCAACACCCTTTCGGTGAACCCGGTAAACGCCCCTGGATTGGCGACGGAAGACTTGCGGGAGACCATCCGCGCCATCGTTCGCGAGGAACTGAGGAAATTGTTCCCAGCAACGCCGCAGCCCCAAGTCGCCTCCCTCATTGACGTCGTCCGCGAGGAGGTTCAGCAAGCACTGGGGAATTCCACGCCGTCGGAACCATCTTGCGAACCACAAGCGATGAGCTACTCCGCTGCTGCTCGTCGACCCCGTCCCAACCTGTTATCAAGAGGCCCCGCCGTACCGCCGCCCAATGTCGCCCGCCCGACCCCCTGTAACCTGAAACCAGGCGCCCAGGAAGACCGAGGTGTGGCGAACGCCAGATAATCGTCCGCTGTGCTACCACTGCGGAGAGGCCGACCACGTCTACTGCCGCTGCCCGTACAAGAGGCTGGGTTTGCGTGGGTTCTCCGTCGACGCACCCCGCCCGCGAGCCGACCAGCGCCCATTTGAGATCGAAGTATACCTGTCGAACACCAGCCGTGGACCACCCCGTTTCAACCGTTCGCCGTCGCCCTACCCGTACCAATTCCCCAACCGTCGCAGCCATGCTGACTTCGCCCGTGGAAGGTCCCCCAGCCCACGAGGGGGAAACTAAAAGCAGCAACTTCTGGAGGTGAAGTTGCACAACGGCGAGAAAATGAAAACCCTCCAACGACACAAGACCGTCACTCACGACATGCCCTCATCCCGACGACCCGACGACACCCTGACGAGACCCCCGAAAACGACGACAGCTACGCTGCGCGACGCGTACCCGAAATGACAAAGCCTGCCGCTGAGAAGACGACGATGACGACGCATAGTGCCCGACCATCAACACGTGCAAGCTGCGATACGACGCCCCGACGCACCCGAAATTCGAGGAAAGCGGCATCCGACGTCCAGTTGTCCATCGACGGCCTTGATGTAGTCGCCCTCATCGACACGGGAGCCGACTACTCGGTCATGAACGGGTCATTCGCGTCCAAGCTAAAGAAAGTTACGACCAGATGGGACGGTCCACACATACGCACAGCAGGAGGCCACCTCGTGACCCCAAATGGAATGTGCACATCGCGCGTCACCATAGACGGCACTACGTACCCTTCGAAGTTTGTCATTTCGCCTAACTGCTCCCGCGACGTAATTCTCGGAATGGACTTTTTGATTGACAATGGCGCAATAATTGATTTGCAGACCAGGTTGATAACGTTTTCTTCCGATCACTCCACAACGCCGCAGCCGAACCTCGGACACCGTGCTGCTGTAAGGATCGCCGACGATCACGTCACCCTGTTACCCCGCGCAATACATAATACATAATACAGCCATCAAAAAGTCCGTGGGCTGCGCCAGTTGTACTCGTGAAGAAAAAAGATAGCACTTTAAGATTCTGCGTTGACTACCGGAGACTAAACAAAATCACTAAAAAGGACGTGTATCTCCTGCCACGAGTCGACGCCCTCGACCACCTCTGCCACGCCAAGTACTTCTCATCCATGGATCTGAAGACCGGCTACTGGCAAATTGAAGTGGACGAGAGAGACCGAGAGAAGACTGCATTTATAACCCCGGACGGTCTATACGAGTTCAAGGTGATGCCGTTTGGGCTGTGCACAGCGCCCACAACGTTTCAGTCATGGACACTGTGCTAGCAGGCCTGAAGTGGCACACTTGCCTCGTATACCTCGACGACGTTGTCGTATTCGCCCGGACTTTCGACGAACACCTCACAAGGTTGGAATCTGTACTCGAGGCTATTCATACGTCGGGGTTAACGCTGAAGCCTGAGAAGTGCCGTTTCGCGTACGAGGAACGCGAGTTCTTGGGTCACATCGTGAACGCCGCGGGAGTTTTACCTGACCTGGCAAAAACATCAGCCATTGCGAACTTCCCAAGGCCGAAAGATAAGAAGGGTGTGCGAAGGTTTCTCGGACTGTGTGCATACTACCGGCGCTTCGTCGCAAACTTCGCACGCATTGCAGAGCCACTCACGCGCCTGACGAAAGAAATCACCCCTTTCAGCTGGGAAAACTACCAAAAAAAGGCATTCTGCGAGCTGCAACAACGCCTGCAAAACCCGCCCGTGCTCGCTCATTTCGACGAAAACGCCGAAACGGAAATGCAAACGGACGCCAGTGATATCGGTTTGGGTGCCGTCCTCGTCCAAAAGCAAAGCGGTTACGAAAAGGTAATCGCCTATGCAAACCGTGGTCTGTCGAAGGAGGAGAGAAACTACTCTGCCTCCGAGAAAGAGTGCCTGGCTATCATATGAGCCATTTCAAAATTTCGCCCATACGTCTATGGTAGACCGTTTAAGGTTGTGACAGACCATCATGCGCTGTGTTGGCTCGCCAATTTGAAGGACCCCCCCCTCTGGCCGTTTTGGGCGGTGGAGCTTGCGCCTGCAAGAGTTTGACGTTACAATATTCTACAAATCCGGCAGGAAACACTCCGACGCCGACTGCCTGTCCCGCGCCCCCGCCGACCCACCACCACAGGACTCCGATGAAGACAGCGCGTTCTTCGGAGTCGTGACAGAGAGCGACCTAGCCGCCCAGCAGCGTGCCGAACCTGACCTCCGCGCCATGATCGCCTATCTCGAAGGACGCAACGTCGCTCTGCCTAGGGCCTTCCAGCGCAACTTACCAGCATTCAGCCTCAAAAACTCCATCCTAGTGAAGAATTTCAACCCCGGAACGAGAACGAATTATCTACTTGTCATCCCCCCAGACCTTCATGACGAAATTTTGGAAGCGTGCCACGACGACCCGTCTTCCGGACATCTCGGAACAGCTCGCACGATTACAAAAATCAAGGTGAAATACTTCTGGCCCCGCCTTACATCTGATGTCACCCACTACGTCCGGAGCTGCCGTGACTGCCAGCGACTAAAAACACCATCGACGAGACCAGCCGGACTTCTGCAGCCGATCGCCGTCCCAACGAGGCCCTTCCAACAGATCGGAATGGACCTTCTGGGCCCGTTCCCTACATCCCGATCCGCGAACAAATGGATTGTCGTAGCGACAGACTACATGACACGCTACGCAGAGACCACCGCTCTTCCTAGGGGAACTGCACAAGAAGTTGCAAAGTTCTTTATTAACCAAATTGTGCTGCGACATGGAGCCCCTGAGGTCCTAATCACGGACCGCAGAACGACCTTCACTGCGGAGCTCATGCAAGGAATCTTACGCTACAGCAACACAGATCACCGAAGAACGACGGCGTACCACCCCCAAACGAATGGACTACCGGAACGGCTCAATAAGACAATCGCGGATATGCTGTCTATGTACGTCGACGTTGAACATAAGACATGGGACGAAGTCCTCCCGTACGTCACGTTTGCGTACAACACGGCTATTCAAGAAACCACGCAGATGACACCGTTCGAGCTCGTCTCTGGACGACGGCCGACTACGATGCTCGACGCCATGCTTCCGCACGTAGAAGACGACGACCTCAACGCCGACGTCCAAGGATACCTCCAACGTGCGGAGGAGGCCCGCCAGTTCGCTCGAGCTCGTATAACGGACCAGCAACTGGTGGATGCCGGACGCTACAATCTCCGACGCCGAGACGCCGAGTACCATCCTGGAGATCGTGTGTGGGTTTGGACTCCCATTCGACGACGTGGACTCAGTGAGAAACTTCTACGACGCTATTTCGGACCCTACCAGATTCTACGACGTGTTGGCGAACTAACGTACGAAGTGATCCCAGATAGGGACTCCCGTACATCACGACTTCCGTCGTGATGTACGGGAGTCCCTATCCGGGAGTGGCCCGAAGTCGTCCATGTGGTTCGCTTAAAACCTTTCTACGGACGATGACGAACGTTTAATTTGTGTGGACTGTCCCTTATGTTAGCATCAGGTCTATGCACTCTTAGAGGGGGGGTAATACCGCGAACCAAGCATTGGGTTTGTTTATTTGTGTTTTGTTTTTTCGGCCTGGCTGCGCCGGCCTGTGCTATCGCCGTTTTCACAGCGTTTCGAACAAACGCTACCACAGCGTTTCGAACAAACGCTACCACAGCGTTTCGAACAAACGCTACCACAGCGTTTCGAACAAACGCTACCACAGCGTTTCGAACAAACGCTACCACAGCGTTTCGAACAAACGCTACCACAGCGTTTCGAACAAACGCTACCACAGCGTTTCGAACAAACGCTACCACAGCGTTTCGAACAAACGCTACCACAGCGTTTCGAACAAACGCTATCGAACAACGCTTCAGGCGTTGCTCGATAGAAACAACGCTTCAGGCGTTGCTCGATAGAAACAACGCTTCAGGCGTTGCTCGATAGAAACAACGCTTCAGGCGTTGCTCGATAGAAACAACGCTTCAGGCGTTGCTCGATAGAAACAACGCTTCAGGCGTTGCTCGATAGAAACAACGCTTCAGGCGTTGCTCGATAGAAACAACGCTTCAGGCGTTGCTCGATAGAAACAACGCTTCAGGCGTTGCTCGATAGAAACAACGCTTCAGGCGTTGCTCGATAGAAACAACGCTTCAGGCGTTGCTCGATAGAAACAACGCTTCAAGCATTGTTTGTTAGAAGCGCTGTTCGAACGAACAGCGTTTCTAACAAACGCTATCACGGCGTTCTCGATACAATTCGACTATTCGAGAAACCCTCGCGCCGAGGGATATAAATTCCCGCACAGCCGATGCCGCGTCATTCGATCGCCGACGCTCACTAGCGTGCCCGTCGTTTTGCTGGCCGCTGCTTCGCCGCCTGTGTATTTTTTTTTCAGTTGTTAGGGGAGCACAGGTTTACTCTAATAAACTTGTTTTCCTCGTAGACAACTGCGTCGTCCTTTGCTGCGTGACAATATTTTTAGTCTGTTTTTCTAGATATAGCTAGCATTTAATGATGCTCTGAAGAGCGTAGTATGCGACGTCAGCCCACCAATTTCAACGTAAAGGAGCGACGTAAAAACGGGTCTATTCCTTGTTGTACGTCACTCCCTAGATCTTGGGCCACACGCCCGCGAGAAGGGCAAGTGGCATTCATTAGAAATTGAGTGTTTTTCTGCGACATGTAATTTTGGCGAATATTAACAGGAATGATCCAGAGTGGCTAGTGCATCATTGGGCTTGTCAGCTAGAAATGCCCATACCTAGTGAGGGGCCCTTTAAAGTGTTCACTGACAGGGAAGAAATTAGTCCTACGCGATTAAGACCTATATCATCCCGCTCTTCTGGCGTATCGGTGGTCTGGTTATTTGCTCCTGCACTGCCTTTTCCAGCCACAACAGAAAGAGACCCAAAGAGTGTTAATGGAATGGACACTTTACGCACAATGCTAGACTATAAAACAAAAGACCACATACCCCGAATCACGTGGGAAATGCATGTATGTTCAATCGTTCGTTTTTTTTGCTTCTTGCTGTAGATTCAAATCACGGACGGTGTTGTTTTGGGATATTTAGATTTCGGTAGAAGTTTATTGTGCCTATAATTATAATTTTGAGGGGATAAAACGGTGTTTTACCTGCCTGTCTTTGGCCCCTGAAGCACATCTTATAGTGCCTAAAAAAATCCTGCCTCTAGTGTTTTGTTTATGCTGAAACAATTAAATTAAATCTAAGTAAGTTGCTAACATTTAAGATATTACAATGGAGGAGGTGAATGATGTTACTGTTGTGAGCATAGTTAAAAATAATGCGAAGGACTCTATTTTGTAAATGCTGTAAGGATCAAAAATGACAGATGAGTATCATCCCATAAAGCAATATCGTAAGTTATATGAGAATGTATGAAAGCAAAGTAAAGAGAAAGGAGTGCTTTGTGAGAAAAATATGAGTGAGAAAAATATGAAGACAGTAATGCTTGAATGCTGTCATTTTTTAATGTGAGCAATATGGAAATGAATTTAAGGTTAGCATCGAGTATAACGCCAAAAAATGGTACTGTCACTAATATTAATAAAATGAGTCAATTGTGACTTCTGGTGATGAAGTTAACGTTCATTGAGATGATCTAAAAACCATAAGCTTTGATTTATTTGGATTGATAACTAGATGATTTTCTTTACACCACGTGGACATGTTACAAAGTGTAGCATTTATTACTGATACTAGTAAGACAACTTTCAGCAAAAGAAATGATAGTATCGTCAGCATATAAAACATGGTGAGCCTTGTTTATATTGTCAGGAAGGTCATTAATGTAGAGTAAAAAAAAGTCGGGGACCTAGTAGTGAGCCTTGATTTCTTTTAGATCAAAAATGAACCTGATATGTATACAATGTTTTCTTTTAGCCAGGTAACTGTTTAAAAACTTGAGAGATAAACCTGTGATACTGTAAGTGTCTAGCTTCTTAGACAAAATGAGAGGATTAGTGGTGTCAAATGCCTTTGAGAAATCTAAGAAAACTGACCACACGATGCACCTTGAATTTGTGTAACGTTTGATGTAGTCAAAGGGAAAGAAGGGCAATGTTAGTTGAACTTTCAAAGCCAAATTGACAGGACTTCAATACATTAAATTTACTTGAATATTTGTTAAGCTGAACTACAATTTTTCAATGACGTTACTGAGGGAAGAATACAGATCGGACGATAACTGGAAACATTGTTTATCACCTTTCTTTAAACACGGGAAGTGCTTTGGCTATCTTTAGAAAAGTAGGAAAAATGCCATGCTTGAATGCGATTCATAATTTCAGCTAGTGGATTGCAAATGACATCTACAACAAGTTTTAGATGGCGTGCTAAGATATCTATACCAGGGCTGGTCTCCTCAAGGGGGACCAGCCCTGGTATAGGGGACCTCCTCTATTATCTTGTGATTTCTTTATCAAATTTAATTAAGTTACTCATCCTTCTTCAGTTTTTCTTGCAAATTTCAAATATCTACTTAGTTTTTATGTTTGTCAATTCGTTGCACTGTTAATTGATAGTTAGCATAGCTTTTGCGAACAATGGCTCAATAACTACTCACCAGTCTTCGTTTACACATGGCTGGATACTGAGAAATGGGAGCTTCACAAGGGTAGGAATACTTTTTTGATATGACAACTATTGGCAATTATACAGCTCACAAAATCTTACGGCTCAAAATGTTGCCAATCAATTGTTTGAAGAAATGAACAGTAAAGAAAAATTGACACAGAAATGCAAAATTGTGCTCCTACACTTGTGGAAACCATTTATTGGGCTCTGGACTGCGAGAAGAATGACAATTCTAGGCGCTCTGGTTACAGAGGAATCACTCACGAATGGTTGCAAGTCAAAAATTCAGGAATTGAGAAAATCAACAAAGTCATATTCATTCAGATTTAACGAGAAATAACGCATACACCTAGGTATGCGATCAGTAGCCACCAGGGATGTAGGCTCTCTGCTGCGAGCTACCAGAGTGGCACTTCTTGAAAGTTTGTTGCAGATTTTCTGCATATGTGTGCTGATGCTGCTGCACACCGGTTGTCTTTTTTAGCCATTCTCTGTTTGGTTGGCCAGAACTCAAATCAAGCTCCTGTAGTATGGCAGATGAAGCTCTCGCATTCCCTGAATTAAATTTCATCACTGCCTCAGCCACAGCAGCTTCGACAGCAAAAAGCGAGGAATGCCGTTCCTTTGGAGCCAATGCTCAAATCGTTGAATGCAAGCATTCGTTATTGTTCTGGGTCATACTGCGCTGGCACATTTCAAGCAGTTTTTCTTCTTGAAGGCACTCATACACTGTACAAAGGGCTGCCAGACATGTGAAGGCAAATTATATCTGTGCCTTGGAATGGGCTCATTTTTTGCTTGAGCAACATTCTGATGGTACCAAGAGCTAAGACCTGATGGGCAATGGCTGTGTTCAGAAACCTTGTCATTAGACGTAATGTGGTCATGTGTTGCCATGACAGCTTTCCGCATGTTTTTAACATTCCCTTTATTAGGGGCGAAGCCCCTTATGGCGTGGCTTGTGCGTTCCTCGTAGTACGTAACCACCAGTGGCACATACCCGAAATAGCGGTCCTTACAATGTCTGCTGGATGGGGGGGCACTTGTATATGATGAATACATGATGAAAAGATGCGAGATGGCTGTGCTTGGAGTTTTCTCTAGACAGAGGGGCACACGGACGGATGCACATACAGAGGGATGGCCGCAAAAAGGGACAGACGAATGAACAAACGGACGGATGCACCAAGGATCACATAGATAGGTGGACACAAGAACGAATGGACAGACAGACTACGAACGCTGCGCCCCACCAATCATGATTCACTCCGTGGATATGCTGTGATTTTTTATTTCAATGCTTATACGTAGTACGAACTAAGTTTGGTTATGAGGTCATTGGTCAATTCGCCTTTTCCTCCTAAAGCTTCAGAAGCAGAGCCGCACCCTTTATTTTTTGTGCGTGAATAACACAATCTTTTTAACCGGCACGAATTCATATACTTGTGCCTGCTTAAGCACTAGAAATGAGCGACTGTAACCATCAGAGATGGCTGTGATGCATCTCGGTTAAGGGGGGATGCTACACCTTCCAAAAACTCTTTTAATTTTGCGAGTACCTCAGTCAAATTTGGAGAGCCTATGTAGATTTTACTGCTGATTTCAAAAATTTAATTCTTTTTTTGCTGTGACAATTAGTTTTAAAGATATAATGAACTGCGACTTTTTCAATTAAGGCCTAATTAGCTAATTAACTGTAACTTGGATATTGAGGTGCAACCTATAGAACCAATTCGGTATGTTCACAGTGTGCAATAAAGTATAAATCATTGTTCTGGGCTATTTCGAAGCAAAGTTGTGGGATGTTGAATATGACATGAAAAATTTCCTCATCTACACTTGAAACAAAAGATCCATTTAGAGAATTTTCTCCAAAAATTATTACAATAAAACTTACTTTACGACACATCACCTGCATTTATCTTCGAAACAAAAAAGAAATCGTAATGACAACCCAGATAGAACAAGAGATATTGCTCCGGCATAATGGGAAGCACATGAAAATTGTCGTTTTGAGAAATCGAGAAAAAACGTGGGCACACATTTTTATTGCAGAAGATGCAACAAGACAACCTCAAAACGCACCAGAAGCATAGTCTGAATGCATTCTGTGCTCATGCCTCCTCTTCACTAGCTTCCGGAGTTCCAATGAGGCTGTTCTTTTCTTGTTGGAGACAATGCTGCGACGGTGGTCTTTTTCTCTCGCTCTCCTGGCACCAGTACTTGTCGCATTCATGTCCATTTCACCTAAGATTGCCGTTGCAGAATTCAAATTGCCCGTGTTGAAGCGCAGCACTGCTTCTGCAACAGCTGCTTCAACAGCGAACAGGGACGCATGGTGCTCCTTGGGGGCCAAACTCCAGATTACCGAATGTAGGCTCTCGTTGGAGTTCTGCGTTTTGCCGCGTTCGCACCTCTGAAGCAGGGCTCTTTCCGAAAGCCGGGTATAAACCGGTAGTAATGCCTCTGCCACGTCTTTCGGTAGATTGTAGGCATGCCTGGGGTCGGGCTCACCCTTTGCTTTTGCGGCATTGTGCCGACACCATGAAGTTTCACCAGCTGGGCACAGACTGTGGTCCGAGCATTCATCAGTGGAGGTGACGTGGCGGTATGTGGCCATCACAGCCTTTTGCATCTCGCCCACGTCACCTTCATGCGATTTCAGAGCCCGGCCATAATATGTGCTCAGCCTGGTGATCAGCTCACCTGTGAGCCTGCCTTTCCCACTGTGATGCGGGGTTCTTTGTTGCTGATTTGTTTTTCTCCCGGGCTGAGCCTCAGAGAGTTTTGTTAATAAGGACAAAGCCGTTCGGTTTCCAAGAAACACACAAAAAGTTTAATTGAAAAGTAAAAAGACAAAGATTCCTCACAAAACAAAACACTTAATAAACAGTTGACTGGACATGACGAAACACATCTGTAAACACCCAACAAGAACGTTCAAAGTCAGTAACTAAACCTAACGTTCGAAAGGGGCTGAGTGATGGGAGTAGCGCAAGATATCTGTTCGGTCTCACCCACACGCTGAATTCCGCCGACGATGAGCAAACCGGAACGCGGTGATTCCGGCTTCAGGACGCGGGCAGGAAGGGGATGAAGGAACGCTGGCTGCTGACGACACGTCGAGAAACCAGGCCGGAACGTGGTGGCTCTGGCTTTAGGAGTGTGGACCCGTCTGTGACGAGAGAACGCAGGCTGGTGGTGACGCGTCAGAGAACCAGGGTCGACCTAGTCAAGCAGCTGGGCGCACAGCTCGGGCCCGGAGCCCGACGGCTGTAGCTCGCCTGCCGGAACCAAAGTCCGCAGGCCCTGGAAAGGAGTTCAGGACCGGATGGCCACGGTCCTTTGGAGCGGGAACACGACGGCAGGAGGCCCTGGCCGGTTGAAGACCTGCAGGCTCGGGTCCTACGCCCGACGGCCCATCTTCAGCGCCCGGTCTGGTGACGACCTTCCGCTTGCCCCGTCTTCTTCGAACTCCCCTTGCTCTGGTCTGCTCAGGCTCCTGCTTCAGCTCTGGCCCACTTGTCTCGTTCTCATTGGAGATACTGCTGTCTCGTGGTGTCAAGCCATTGGGCCTTGAAATCTCCGTGTTCGCTGCCCATTGGATGTTTTACCTTTTGTTTACTTCACGTCCTGCCACGCATCCTCGTGCTCGACGCTCTTTAACGTCGTCATTCTTGTTTAAGCAGCCCCGCACGTGCACTCTGGTATTTCTCCTTTTGTTTTTTTTTTTTTTTTTCGTGACGCGCACTTTTCGAAGGCGCGCACTTTGAACGCGCACCACACATCACACCCACCAAGGCCTCTTTTCCCATCGCACTTTTGTTTCTGCACCAGGTTTCTCAATGCGGTGCCCATCCGTTTCTGTACATGATTAATACAGTCTTCCTTCTGCACGTCAATGTAACCATACACCTTGGCGTCTTGTATGGCGCAAAATGTCCTAGAGTCTCCATCAGACAGCATAGTTGTGTAGCGCAGGCCATGGCGTTCAAGCGACCTCTGAAATAGAATTAGAGCCGCCTCCACTTCCATTTGCCCCGCTTTGCTGTTTGTATTTTTTTGGCATTTGTGGTTAGCCTTCCATTCTTGATAGCCCTCACTACTAGGCTTTGGGCCCACCTCGCAGCCTAGGCAAAAGTTGGAAAGAACGACGTAGTCCAACACGTAGCCACTAAATAATTCGATAACTGTGCCCACGCCGATGTGGGAAGAATGGCCTCGCGTCTTCCACGTGCCGTCGTAGCTAACGGCAATATTGCCCCGGTGGCCGAAGCACAAGTCATCATAAATTGTTCTAACCTTTTCCGCACATTCGCTCATAGCGGACTCAGCCGCTCGCGTTGCAGCGGGTGCCAGCGTGTTCTTCAAATGCCGCTGAAACGTCTTGTGGTGCATACCGCGGTGTGAGATGCCCATTGTTGCGAAAATATCATTCATTTTCGTTTGGCCGTTGCCGGTAGCCACCATCGCCCTCGAAGCGAGAAGATTTACTTCAAACGGATTGCACGTTTTCGTGCCGTTCGCGCGGGGCGAAGTCCATTCATTCGCGATCTCGCCGCACCTTTCACACTGCACTAGCACTTTCACGGCAAGTCCGTAGTCCCGATCCCCTCTGACGATCGTAGCTGGTCCGTGGCAGGCTTTGCAACACAAGGCACCCATTATCGCGTTTAGGATATCTAGATGCATAAGCAGATAAGGAGCAGCGTGGTCCGAGTCCTGTGCGGTTGCCTCGCTACAACTCGCAGTGAAAAAGTCAATTTTCCGTGCAGTTGCTGGCGCCGATGAAAGCCGGTCGAGCGTCGCTTTCTCCCGGGCATGATTTTCTTCAACTTCGGCGTTTGTCACCACCTTGGCGTCGATTCGTAGTCGTCCGGAGTTCGCTTCACCGTCATCGTCGTCGGAGGCAACGCGCTCGGTCGCACCATCGCTGAACGGCCGCGGAGCGTCGACACATCGTTCGTCGGAGTCAACCAAGGGCTCTGATGACTTCGTAGACTTTCTCCCACTACCTTTGCGTTTCCTGCGACCAAATGCGTGCACGGTCCGATACTTTTTTGCATTTCCAGGCATGGCGATACGATCAGAAGCTTCAGAGTGCTCTGCCGATTTCGAGGCGTCACAGCGGTAACCCTTTCAAAATGGCGTCGGGTCGCGTATGCAGGCGCAAGCTGCGAGCTTCCAGCCAACCGGAAAGCGCCATTTCAGTCACGTGCGCCGTTTAGCCAATGGCAGTGAGCGCGGCTCTTCGTCTTTGAAGCCCCGTTTTTCGAGCCGGGGAAACGCTCAATGTTGCTTACTGAATAAAAAAAAACAGCTGAAAACGCGTTCTTTCAAACAAGACCAAAATGGCGCCGATCGAGCGCGTAGTTCCCGCGTATCGTAGAGCCGAAACCTGCGCTATTCGCCCTCAATTTAAAGGGCAGGACGCCCGTTTTCGGTTTTTTAAAGTTGAATAACGATAAAAGTTGATGGTATTCGGCTATGAAATTTTGTAAATAGGTGCGCAATGATGTCGGGAACGCGAAAAGAAGGTCCGCAAAAACTCGATTTTTTGGCTGATTTTCGGTCCCGAAGTGCCGCGTCCCCCCTTAATGGACCTGAAATGACCTCTGAAAATGTATTAGTGCTGCTTTAACTTCCATTTCTCCAGCTTTTTATTCATATTTTTCTGGCACAGATGTTTTACTTTCCAGTTTTCATAACCCAGGTTGTCTGGCTTTGGGCCGTGCACACAACCTGCACAGACGTTGCTCAACACAACATAGTCGAGCACAAGTCCTGAAAACAGTTTGATGACGGTGCAGACTCCTATGTGCGACAAATGGCCGCTTGTCATCCACGTGCCATCGTACGATACCGCTATATTGCCGGAATTAGCGATATTCAGGTCACTGTACAGAGTTTTTACAGATGCCGCGCACTCGCCCATCAGTTTTTGTGCCGCTGTTAAGGCCCCCGGTGCCAGCTTTGCTAGTTCGGCCACGCTTTAGTAGGAAGGCCGCAGTGCTATATATTCATTGCAGCGAAAATATTATTCATTGTAGTCTGCAGATTCCCAGTGCTCACCATTGCACGAGTGGACAGGTTTACAACAAAGGGACTGACCGTCGTGCAATCTTTTACACGCGGTGCTCGCCACTGAAAAAACATCGCTGCACTTCTCGCAAATGCAGAGAAGCTTGACGGCAAGGCTGTATTCACGCTCGTCTGTGTCTGAAGTCGTGGAGCCGCCACAGAGTGCAGTTTATGCGCAAGAAAAGAGCGCTCATTGCTTCTTGACTGACAATAAAGAAGCACAACCCCATCTCCGCCAGCCCGTCCGCACCGTCATTGAGGATCGTAAACGTGCAATTTCCTTTTTGTTGCTGATGTTTGCGCAAGCCGTTAAAGTTTATTCTCTGCTTACTTCTGCCACAGATACAAGGACACGTCAACACAAGACGAACGGTACTTCTCAGATCACTATAGGCACAGGACGCCGTTGGACTTGTCTCTCTTTTGTGAGGCTTGCTGCAGTCTATCTCGGAGCCGCCGCAGCCTTCGTTTGAGCTTACTGGCAAGTAGTCGTCGCTGAGTTCTTTAACAGGATCGGGGCGCTTTTCTACGTTGTAACGCACCCGCTTTCTTTTCTTGCCAAACTTATTTTGCCTGGCAAACTTGCGATATTCGGACATCCTTGTGCACAAGCTATTTCCAAAATGGCGTCTCGCTATCCTTCTCAAGTGCGTTGACGCGCGGCAGCAGACACTAACCAGCTGCACCAATCATAGGGCTGCATTTAGTCATGTGCAAAGAATAGGCCAATGAAGTTTCGTGCTGGGAGTTCTTTCTACGCATAATTTTTACACAGCAAGTAAATGTACAAATGAAATCGTGGCGGGAACGAAGAAAAATAGTTTCCAATGTGACAGATTTGGCTGTGATAGCTTGCACGGTTCAGCGTCAACGCCGCTTGAAAAACGGCCCATTTTTGTGCTTCTTTCACAAATAATAGCTCGTGGTGCCTGCTTAAATTGGTATTGCCGCCTAAATATTTATCCACAACGCAGGAAACTTTGTCAGAACACATGAAAGTGTTTGTATTTTATGAAAGTGCCCCATTCAAAACATATTTTTATGATTTTTTCGTCTCAGACCCATGTCCCCCTTAAGAGTTTAGATTGCTGTCGAATCATCATCAGGGCTCGCAAGAAAAAGAAAAAGATTGTAGAACGCTGTAGATTACAGTGAGACCTTCTTTGTTCCTGACTAAAAATTTCAAAAAAGTAGTTACTAAAAGCATCACCAACACTTTCAGGGTTATGTGTAATGCCATATACATCACTTTCTGCAAAGATGAGCTATGTGATGATCGATTTAGAAAATCGTGGTAAGTCGTGGAAAGCCTAGCGCTGTAACAAGACATGCCAGGAAGCTGCCAAAAAGAAAAGCCTTTTGAGTACAGATCCACGCCATTTGCAAACTTTCTTGTTTCTGGTCTAATATTGTTGAAAATTGGCACAGACAGTAAGAGTGGCCTCGCAGTGCTTCCATAACTTTCGAGGCAATACCACAAATACATACTGAGAGACAAATTATTTCTTAATTTTTCTTCATTGTACCTCTTGAAGGGGCTGAGCATAATGCCCCCCCCCCCCCATCCCAAAAAAAATTGGGGGCCCCTAAGTTTTCTGTTTAAGAGTTGAACACGATAGCGAAGTCCGGCCCTTAGTGCACCCTTCAACCGCTAAATGCTTACGTATTCATGTTTTGTTACATACACATGCACACACAAACACGGCACACGTGCACACAGTAGATTGAGCCAGCGCACGCTATTATTGCCGAATTTTATTTATTTAATAATCAAATAAATCAATACATAAATAAAATTAGGCTAGTTTTCGTCGTGACACCTATTGAATCAAATGCGTTAAAGGGGCCCAGAAACACTTTACAAGTAACCATGAAATGAATTCACAGGGCTTATTGCCTCATGAATTCAACGCTGCAAAAATTTTAAGAATCCGCGAGTGAAGGTATTAAAGTTTGTCGCATGCTGCGATTGCATTCTCTTCTCTCGCCCCGACGAAAGTGCTGGAAGCGAAGCAGGGAGGGGTGGCAGGGCAAAGAAACTACCGCGCCTCGTGACCTTGAGCATTTTTTCCTCGAATACGTGGCTTTTTCAGTGTGATCGCATACATGTGTGGACAAGTAGAGGTTTCCCGCAGCTATATCGGTAACTTGATTTTTCGGTCCCAGACCATTTTTTGCTTGCGACAAATGGGGCCGACGCCCGCGGCGTGTTTTCTGCGACACGAGCTCTTTAACGCTCTCGCGTTAAAACAGTGTTTAGAAAACTGCCTCAAGCCTCTCCGCGGTGGTCTAGTGGCTAAGATTAGTGGCTGCTGACCCGCAGCTCGTGGGATCGAATCCTGGCTGCGGTGGCTGCATTTCCGATGGAGGTAGAAAGGCTGTAGGCTCATGTGCTCAGATTTGAGTGCACGTCAAAAAACCCCAGGAGGTTGAAATTTCCGGAGCCCTCCACTTTGGCATCTCTCATAATTATATGGTGGTTTTGGGACGTTAAACCCCACATATCATAATTGGAAAACTGCCTATAGTTTCAGCTTCTCTTTGCATCTCTAAAACACCTAAAAATTGTGATCTCGGGTTCATCTTGTGATATTCGACTTATCAGGCATGTGGTCTCTGCCCAGTGTGCTTTTCATTAATTTAATCAAGTACTTGATTACAAATAATCACTGAACATTTTTTGTATATAGATGTTTATTGCATAAAAAATGGCTCGCACAATGACAGCCTATGCCTTTTCTTCCAAATAACAAAGTTATGGGCAGGAGACTGGTGGCACAGGAATTTTATTAGTATTTATGACCCGAGACGGGCATATAAAAATTCGAGCCCCTGCGTTATACATGCTCTTTTAGCCACTCTTGCCGTGAAATTATCATACGGCCGGTTGCGAAAACGCTAATCTATGAGGCTTTCATTGTCTCGAAACATTCATAGATGCTCGTAGTGACACTAAGCATGCCTCTAAGCACATCTAAATCGCACCACAAAAGCTTATTGACGGCACTCCACATGACCATGGAGTGCGCGGCCGCGTGGGCAGTGCAGCCGGCGTGTGATGCACTTGGCGGCAGTGTTTGGTGATGTGTGAAATGTGTAGCTACGATGACAAAACCGGCATGCGCTGTGCTTGGTATCGCATTTTCGTATGACAATGCGCGGAACTGCTAGCCGCTGTTCCTAGCAATCCTTGGCAGTGGAGGGGGGGGGGGGGGGGTTCGACAAGCTTGACTGTGGTGTCAGCTGCCGGTACGGAAAATGTTTATCTGTGATTCCGAGGAGCGAGTGATGTGCTTGCTGGCAAAGAACGTCGCCACGAGTGTGCTAGCGCGTCGTTTTTTCCAGCAGTCTCTCAGTGAGCGGAGTTAGGCTGCCGCGCTCATAGACCGTGCGCCCTCTCGCAGTAATCTGATCGTGGATTCGCCTATACCTTCATTGCTTGTGAAGAAGCACGTTGCCACGAGTGCGCTTGAGTTGTTCTTGCCACAGTCTTGCTGTCAGTGGAGTTTGGCCTACAGACGACTTCGATGACATGCTGCACTCGTAACAGCTCCTAACAGTGTGCCCGCTCTTAGTGATCTGATCGTGCATCCGCTTGCAGCTCCTAACTAAAGCATAGTTATATCCTAAGTGATAGTCGTGCACACATCACGAAGTAGCGATTTTCGAGAGCAATGTCCTCTCGACGCACAAGCAGCAGACGTCGATTTCTCGAAGCAAGCATCTGTCCAATGGCGAGGCAAGCTGAGGCAGCATGGCTGTCGTAGCCAATCGGGGGCCTTGAAACTACTTTCAAAGATTTGCCTTTTGTGCGCTTGTTTTAAAAGAGGAGCTGGCTGAGGCGGGAAATTTAAACATGAAGAAATGCTCTTTCCGATGAACCCAAGAAGCCGGCTCCCGGCCATGCCATCATGAAGCTCTAATTTTTTGAAAATCTTTTCTCAAGATTTCCAGAAACAAGTTTAGCTATCTAGGAGAATCAAACGAATTTTCTGAAGCACTTCTGCGTGGTTTTCAGTGTAGATATTTTGGAATCTGTTAGGAAGAGTGTTCTAGAAACTGAACTTGATTTTCAAAAATCATTTTTTTGCCATTTTTCGCTATATCAAAGCCTTGTCCCCCCTTAACAGCTGCATTGTGGCTATGTCAGATAAAGGTTTATGAAACAACTTGCATCTGATCACCTACAAGTTTTTTTTAACATTTCAAGTAAATAGTTTTTGCCTTGAGGTCATCAATGACAAGTGCTACTAGCCGTGAGGGCTTTAGAAATGCACAGAAACCATCCCTCTTTTTCCTCTGTGCATCTTTCTGCAATCCTCATCCGCTCAGTGTTGTCGATTACATTAGCATGTCTTCTACCCATGATCCACATACCTGTTTGCATCGTTTTTTTTAAAGATGAACAGAGTTGTTTCGTTGCTGCTGACAGTATGTTAAAGCTTGTTCCAACATTTTATTGCCAGTGTAATCATGTCCCCCACAATACAGTAAAACCTCAACGAGGATAATTGGAAGCGGCAGTCAATGCCAGTCCGGCTAATTCAAAAACTTCAGGTCCCATGTGCAGATTCGAGATCCCGATTTTGCTGCAAATCCACGTAGCAGCTGCGGCGGGGCCAGTCCAGGCACCAAGCTTTCTTAGGTTTTTGCACTGGCCAATCGGCCTAACTAAGCATAGCTAGCATCGTATAACCTAATGAAGCCAAGCATACAGAATCCAGTTTTCCCAGTCCTGCTTGCCTTTGTCTAGGCTTGTGGGAATAGTGAAATTTAGGTTCGAAGCAAATTCAAAGCGAATAGTGATTTTGGTGAAATAACTTGGAATAGAGTTCAATTACTATATATGACATATAAGAAAATGGGCATATTTTAGCATGACCTAACTTGCACAATATTTTTTAAATATTGAAATAAGGCCTCCATGCAAATGCCCTTCTTTTGTTTGAAGGAAGGCGATACAACTTTGAGTAGTAAGACGATTTGAATTATGGTAGGATGAAAGTGATAACCTGTAAAATGCGTACCATTCTGAAATTAAT
The DNA here is from genome assembly GCF_043290135.1 of Rhipicephalus microplus. Classification (NCBI taxonomy): domain Eukaryota; kingdom Metazoa; phylum Arthropoda; class Arachnida; order Ixodida; family Ixodidae; genus Rhipicephalus; species Rhipicephalus microplus. Next base: position 28,144,204 of record NC_134700.1, read on the forward strand.
TTTACTTGCAACATAAGCCGGCATAACTTGTTTTAGGCTTAACAAAATGATTAATCAGTTTGAGGGTAATATGTTCATTTACACCAGCCCTTTCAGGTAGCCACGGAATTGATTTACCAAAAGTTTATTGCCTTACGAATTCACCGCCGCAAAAATTTTTAAATACGTCCAGTATGAGCAGAGTTGCAAATATTTGTTGCACACTTATATTGCATTTTCTCTTGTCCCAACGAAATTGCTGGAAGCTAAACAGAGAGCAATGGCATGACGGAAAATGGGCCGCGCGGGCCTCGTGGCCTTGAGCGCTTTCTTTCTTTTCTTCGAACATGCAGATTCTCGGTGTGATCATGCACGTATGCATGGACAAGTCGCGGCCCACTGCGGCACCCCAGTAACGACTAAGCAAGCCGGCCAATGGCTGATACAATGGCTGTGACAAGTAATTTTTGAGCTTCATCCATCATTTGTTGAGAAAAGACAAAGCAATTTTTAGCTGAATTTCTGAATTAACTGTATGTCGGGCATTGTGGTGCGCTACATTATTTGGCTTGTGTGTTTTCGGTAGCCTCGACTACCGATAGGCGTTTTCTGACCAGGCTCAAGAAGTGTTGCAGGGCCCCTTTAAATTTGTAGTGGGGCTTCATGGCAGAGTGGATTTCTCCTGAATAGGTGCTTTCAGGGCTTAGTACCTCTACACTGGAGTGAAACTAGCTTTACAGGCAGTTACGTGCGGCTAATACACACCCATTTGTTCGTTGCGAATACTTCGAAATTTTCAATGTTTTAAATACGAATCGAATCGAAGTTGATCCCCGATGTCAGGCCCTCAAGTGATGTCAAGTCTCGCATTCATCGAAGCGGATTCGAATACTGCACTATTTGTTCGAATATTCAAAGCATTCAAATATTCACACAAATCTACCTTTGTCTTGTTAAGCATAATTAAACTTAGATGAGCATCGTTAATTCAAAGTGTAGCCAAAACTAATCAAAACTTAGTTGAGCATAGTATCACCTAATAAAGCAGTGCATAACTAGCTGATTCTAATTAAGCAGAGTCCAGCTTGCTGTTTTCTTGTTAAGCCTAGTTTACCTTTGGCTATACTTACTTCAACTCAAAGCTGTGGGGTCTCGGCGAGGCGAACGCGCGCACCGCCACGCCACGCTCTTGGAGTGACGGACACAGTGAACACGGTCGGAACAAAGCACACAACATACATACATTTATTAACTAATTTAGACGACGATATCGTCCGCCGAATGATACACCAATTTCAATTAACACGCTACCATACAAACAACATAACGCAGGGACACACCAAACACACAATAACATGATAAACCCACACTAACACACCCAACACACTAGCACATACCCAAGGCGGCGTCGCCAACGCCTGACCTTACACGCGGGACCCCGGCGCGAAGCCCGCGGTGCCGAGCACCGGGGACCCGCGCTACAGACAACCGTTCGCGGCAGCCGCCACGCGCAGAAGAGGCTCGCTCAACGCTCGCCCGCCACCAAGGCCCGCCTTCCACCAGGGGTCACCGCCGGCGCTACCACTCTACCAACAGTGGTACTCAGAGCGAACACAACGCCATCTATCGCCCGGTGGTGGTCACCACCGAAATAACGCCCTGGGGCGAGACACGTGCGCCACGCGGCGCAGACAACTTTACAGGGGGGGTGTCAGCACCCCCACAAAGCTTATTAGTCATAGTTTATGGTTTTTCTTAATTTAGCCAGGCATAATTAGCCTGGAGTTAATATGAAATATTTACTCATTATACATAACTCAGCTACTTAAGTGGCACCAAGGTAGATATTAAAAATTGGAGGCTCTACTAAGCCTGTTGTGGGTTTCCTCTGTATGCAAGGGCACTCTGTACAAAAGGTCGGACTCGGCAAACATTTCTAATGTATTTTAAATCACTTCCAAAGTGTACCTAAGTGCTCATTCTCCTGATAGTCATATCACTAGCGTGCCAACACTGACATAGCTCTATAGGAAGGGTAAATAAAGTTGTACCAAATTCACGCCAGATCTGTACTGATATGAGGGACCTCGGTACCTCTGCTGAACATTTGCTGTCAAAGGATCGGTTGCAACATTTCTTTAATTATGCAGCTAATCATTTCATCTGTCGGTGTGTTTGTTTTGCTGGGGTTTGTGTGGCACGTGTGCGCGAGAGCAGACTATACTCGGCACATGCGTACTAGCCTAATAGACAAAGCTACTAACATGATACGTCACGGGCCAGAAGCCGAAAGGTCGCAGTAGTAAGGCGATGCCAAATTATTTAGCGAGAATACATGAATTTTGGTGCGTTTATCATGCTTCCTGGAGCTATAAGAAGGGCTTCCAGCAAAGAGTGCACAAGGCACAAATTTTGTGGTACCACCCCTTCAACACGAAAACAAGGTGGACTAGAATTAGTCAGCATAATTTATACTACTTATGCTAGACTTCATTATGTGGTATCACGTTCAACTATGTTCGATTACTTTCGACTATGCTTACTTTTGCTTAAAGTGACCCAGGTCAGCTGGGCTGAAATCTTATTTTTGTATGCTTGGGCTTTTAGATCAGTTAATGCTAGCTATGCGTACTAAGGCTAATTAGTTGCTGTGAGATACACGAGCCCGGTGCTTGAAACCGGTCTGCCACACCACAACGTAATAAAGCCTATTTTTGATGTAGCTCAGAAACGCTAGGGTGTCGTTTTGGCTACGAGGGCCGTAACCCCGTCATACAGAGCCACATATGGGGCCACCTCATATTGGGACGGGCTTGCGCATCTCACCAGGCGCCACGTGTATAGATTACATGTCAATGCATTCTGCCATGCGATCCCGTGGTCTGCACTGTTTTGTTCACCTCTGTGCTTGGAACATTTCCCCGTAATTATTGGCAGCACTTAGTTCCAAGATGAATAAAAATATAATATTTTTGAATGATTAAGCAATGAATGTTTTCAACAACTGCAGCCATGGAAGAGACCTGCGCAATTGTGCTGAGAGGAGGATGCAGGGTCGTAGCATGTGTATTCTGTGTTCTGGTGTCATGGTCCTGCTTGTCAAGTGACGTACACAGCTTTATATTGCTGTAAAAAAGCAGCCGACTAATTGATTCCTTGAAGCATGACAGCAGCATTTACTTACCTTGGCTGTATTGAAAGGACCTCACCAGAATATTTTTTTGATGTGGTAAAAAACAATACATGAAATATTTACATAGCTTGCACTTTCATGCAGTTACTGAAGAATCGTAGAAAGCCTCTTTTAATTTCAAATTATGAATGGTATTGTGCAGTCACCTTTCCCCACCTGCGTTTCAGTAAATGTGGTGGAACTCTGAAATGTGGGTGTATGTACCAACAGGTACACATTGTGCCCTGCAGGAACGACATTTTAGTTTCTCTCCCTGCCATGTTGGGCAGTGAAATAAGTGGATCACGGCTGTGCAATGCAAGTATTTGGTTCCCGCTTTCTCTGTAGTCTCTCGTTCTGCCGCTGTATGCTTGAATTGGTCCTAGACACCACTTCTGCAGGTGCAATGATCTTGAGTGATATTCCATAGAGCTGGTGAGAAAAACGTGTGCAAGACAGAGGCTGCGAGAACGTTTTAAGGGACCTTAATAATTAACTCTCAGTCTATCTTTTGCAGTATCGGGAAATGCAATAAGGGGGGTGATTCAACGAGAGATCGACACGGGTACAAAAGTTGATATTTTAGATTTCATTGAGTATTTTATATTTCGTGTATCTCTCACCAGGTAGCCGGAAAGTCAACTTCGTTTTATTATTAACGGCATGACTTACGAGAAAAAAAATATCAAACTTCACCAACACGGAGGCACCAACTTCGTCACCTGTCATTTTCGAAAATTGCAGATGCTATATAACGACAAATATTTTTGTTTCAAGGAAGATATTTTTTACCTGAAATTCGTGTCTAATGAAGAATGAATTCATACGGTTTCAAGTTTGTAGACCTTAAGGAAATAGCTTTTAAAAATGTCTAATTTTGCGGCAGTTTAAAATAAGTTGCGTATTCCCCATTTTTTTTTCTCTGAAAGTAATGCAAGCAGCATTTTCAAACTTTACAAGTTTTAAGGATATAGTGTGTTTATTAGGTACATAAAATATTGCTGCCGTAGGGCAAATGTAAATTTTTATATATTGCCTCAAAGTTCTCACATTGGCAAAAGTGTACTCCAGTGAAATTTGAATAATAAAAATACCCAATCTTCGATTTTTCTTAAAATTTCTGAAATAGACAACCGAAGGCTATCATACAGTAATATAGAAAAACATGTTGCATTATTTTGTATTTAGTGACAATATTCATGGTACAAATCGGAGCTTTTCGAAAATGCACTGATAAGTTGAGAAATCTAGAAATCGGAACGGAAAAGCGGCAATAAGCTTCAAATCCGAGTAAACGTGGCCGCATTTGGTGAAAAAAAGCTGTTTTAGCACTCTGACAAATGCATACCCATGAAGGCGCATTTATGCCACTGATAACACAGCTCTAATGGAGGAAATCTTCCACACTGTAACTCACTTGCAAAACATTTGTCTATATTTTCAGATTAACTCCAACAGAAAAATGTTCCTACGCAAGTGTTGGGTCTCGCTAGAAAAAGCATATGCGCTTGAAGTACCCTCACTGGTATTTTGGTGGTGACTGCGTGAAACAAGAGATGCGCTCAAAATGGCTGCATCTCTTGCAGATCACATTTAGCAGTACGTGACGCTAACAAAACACAACCACGATCAGTGCCCTCAGATGTGCTTAGCCAAACTCGCCAAGAACGTATGCCTGGAACACGTGGCAACAATTTTCACTCTCTTTTTAAACTGACGGAATGTTTCTAGCTCGTCTGTATTTGCACACAGCAGCTTGACATTCTTGAGCTTCGCGCTCATTTGTGCCACCATTTGGGATACTGACTTAATCACAGCTGAGCTTGCCGCTCTGAGGTTGTAGAGCGTAGCCTGATGCTTTAGTAGGCCACCAAAGCATAAAACATAAGTAACATGCGTGTCAGGCTTAAGTTGTTCCTTCATATAGTTGTGGATTATTTGTAGAGCAAAACAGGCATTTGCAGCATCATGGCATGTGTCATCAGTGATGACGGCAAAACTTTGAATTGATTGCTTCCTTGTGACGACACACGTAAATATAGACACCTGTCTTTTGTGCCAGTGATACGACTGTACCTCATTCGATAAAATGGCTGTCCAATTTTCGGTGAAATCAAAGTGAAAAATGCAAGATTATTTTTCTTGGTTCTCTTTCGCCTGGCGTATTGCTGATTCTTGAATGTATCTTACGTAATCATGGGTAATCCACTTCGCGAATCATAGACTTAGCTGTCGCAGAAAAGCACTTGCCTGGGCTTTTTTTTTTTTTTTTTTACTAGATCGCCATTTTCCCATACTGCATAGGCTACCTCAATATCTTCAGGGATTTCTAAACATGTGGCTGCCAGAGCGTCCTCCTTAGCACAAAAGTCACAATGGCCTAAAAAACAATAGCTTGTAGGGGAGCTGCAAAGACATAGTTCTTTCAAAAAGTTATTTCAAGAAGTCTGCCATGTAGGCACCATCGGTGACTTCTTGTAGGGCAGAAACACGCTCCGTGGCATTAGCACAGTATATTCAAAGGCACACTTCTTGGTGTGGTGCAAGAACCCACTTCGGCCTCAGTGAATAAAACTTTGAGAGCCCAATGGACGTGTTCAGATTAGCTTCTCTAAAGAGACGGTAAGTCTCTCGCATCGAACGGGTCATAAACCTTTTCGAAACAAGATCCTTTTTTCGTCAATGATAACAGACGTCTTTTTTGTTGGTACTCTGCCTAGAGCTGCTATACTCATCTTTGGAGTAGTAAGCCATAGCTGGCTGGACGTCCATTGGGTTCGGCCGTGTCCTTTTTACCGCATTTGGTGCTAACCATATCCCGTGTTTTGCGCGCCAGCGTCGGGATCTGTATATCATGTAAGCTGACAAGTTTGGTATAAGGGCTTGGAGTTTTCGGCGCTCTATATCCCTCAGCAACAGTGTCAACAAACGCATGCGCTCTTGATACAAAGAACACGCTTCATAGGCTTGCTTGAAGTTGTTGAACTACTGGGCACACACACTGCATTTTAGATCTGATGGTTGAAAGTGGCGGTTACACACGTTACGGTAGCCCCCGCAGGGGCGCCTGCGCAAGTAGGCGTTTGGTGTGTAGGGACACCACGGACCCAAGCTAACGGGGTTTTGACCCCCTCCCACGCCTAGCCGTGCGTGGCTCCGTCGTGTCCGGGAAAAGGGGATCCTGGGGGTTGAGCCAATGCTGGGTGATCGGACCTTTAAGGCACCCCCGGATTGACCCGCCCGGGGAGGGGGGAATCGGCAGTCGCCTTTTCCTGTCTCCACCTCACATCTTCGTCTTTTCTCCTACTTTAAATCTTTCCTGTCCTCTACTCACTTCCATTGACTTCCGTGTTCCCTGGCGGCAAGGGTTAACACTGTGTGGCTATCTTACCTTGGATACACCATATTCGGTTATAGTGGTGGTGTACAGCTGGCGTCTGCAGGGCCTGTACTTACAGGCCCTGCAGCGTCCCCTTGTAGGACTCCATGGCGGGTGGCTGGCCCCGCTGCCAAAAGTAAACATTTACATATGGCTAGTTCCTTCCCCCCACTCCCTAATCGCTCTCAGAAAAGAGGGCATACAGATAGTCTTCCAGTTTTTTGGTCACCAGAATTTTTCCCACGATTCCACGTTATCCACGCTGACACACCCGGCAAATCAGTGCGGACACTTTCACCTTTTCTAGTTACGAAGTCTTTGACGGAAATCTTCGGCCCAGGATATAAAGCATTGAGAATGGCAAGTGGTGACCCCCTGTTGGAGCTCTGCGACCAGAAACAATACGAGAAACTGCCTAATCTAATGAAATTCGGAGATACCAAATTAATAGTAACTCCACACCGAACCATGAACACTACTCGTGGCGTTGTTTCAAATGATGACCTGTTGGGGCTGACGTAGGCTGAACTCCTGGAGGGTTTCAGCGAACAGAATGTCATCAATGTGAAAAGAATTAGGATGAGGCATGATGGCAAAGAAGTCCAGACTAAGCACCTGATACTCACCTTCAATTCAAGTGTACTGTTCGACTCCGTTGAGGCTGGGTATATCAAGCTTCGAGTGAGGCCATATATACCAAACCCTCTCCGATATATCAAATGCCAGTGGTTCGGCCGCAGTTCACAGAACTGCCGAGGCCGCCTAACTTGCGTGAAATGCAGTGCTGAAGAACACTCATCAAATGCCTGTGAAAACTCTCTTCACTGTGCGAACTGTAATGGGGAGCATGCCGCATACTCACGGTCATGCCCATGCTGGAAAAAAAAAAGGAAATTGTCACAATCAAAGTAAAACAAAATATTTAGAGAGGCACGAAGGCAGGTGTCCTACCTACTAGAAACTAGCTTTGCCGAAGTGGCGCGTCAGGGGGCAGCGCCACGACGGCCCCCGGCGGCTGTCTGGCACAGGCGTAGTGAGCCAGCGGTGACGCCATCCGCCCCCTCGGCGGTTGCAGCCAGTGCTGCTCCGCCATCCAAGAAAGACCCACCAACCTCCGGGCTGGGGGCCGCGAAGGTCTGGTCTTTTGAGGCGAGGCCCTCAAAACAAACGCAGCGCTTGCAAGAGCGCGTGTCCAGCGCCTCGCTAGAAGCGATGGACACAACACCGAGCGTGAGGGCGCAGCCAGCGCCTAAAGATTGGCGCGACTCCGTCGACTGATCCAAAAAGGAAAATCTCGTGTCACGGCCCCTGGAACGGGTCCGTGAGCTAACTTTCCATCCTTAAGCACACAGCACAAAACACATCTAAAATGAACACCACATATATTACAGTGGAATGTGAGAGGACTTCTCCATACTCCATAACCTTGATGATATTAGGGAATTTAATAAACATACTCCAAAGGTGCTGTGTTTTCAGGAAACATATCTTAAGTCCACACAAACTTTCTAAAGCAATATGCCATCTTCCGCAAAGACCGTGACGACGCTGCCGCTTCGTCGGGCGGTGTCGCTATAATAGTTGATAAAGGTGTTGCCTGTAAGCAATTAAAGCTCCGAACTTCTCTTGAGGCAGTTGCTGTCCGAGCAGTGCTGTTCGGGAAGCTACTAACAATTACCTCGATTTACATTCCCCTGTGCTATCAACTTTCAAAGACACAATTTCAAAGCTTCATTGATGAACTTCCTCCGCCATATATAGTCGTTGGTGATAGAGAGATAAAGATACAAGGAAAGGCAGGGAGGTTAGTTGGTGATCTAAATGCACATGATCCCCTATGCGGTGACTCCTGTTTAGATGCGCGAGGGCGCCTAATAGCACTTTCTGTTTTCGTCAGGTGCATGTCTACTAAGCAAAAAATAACCAACATATTATAGCACTACACACAACACATACTCTTCTATAGACCCGAGTATTGTCTCAAGTACATTAATTCCATATCTGGAGTGGTTCGTTCTCAAGAACCTCTTTGGGAGTGACCACTTCCCGATTATGTTGAAGTTAACAAAAGGAGATGCATGCTTGCCCGACTTTCCTCGCTGGAACATCAAGTCGGCCAACTGGGAACTGTTTCGAGAAATTACATTTTTAGACGGAGATGAGATTGCCGATTTTAATATAAACGATGCTGTAGTATACCTAACAGGTTTTATCATTGACGCTGCAGTGAAATGTATCAAGCAAACTAACGGAATGACGAATAAAGGTCGCATCCAATGGTGGAGCGACGATTGTCGGCAAGTGGGCAATAGACAAAATAAAGCTTCGAGACTACTCCGAAATTACCCAACGGCTGAAAACCTCTTCAATTTCAAACAGGTTAAGTCCCAAGCCAGAAGAACGCGTCGTCTTGCAAAGAAAGTTGGAATAGGTACATCTCCAGTATAAATTCTTACACTGACGAAACGAAGGTTTGGAATAGGGTAAACAAGTTAATGGGTCGGGAGTCGCACCCCCTACCCTTGGTAAGCAGCCGAGGGGAGAGCCTGGAGGAGCAGGCGGACTGCCTAGGCCAACACTTTGAACATGTCTCAAGTGCATCGCACTACACAGAAACGTTTTTAAGATTCAAAGAACGCGAAGAGCGGCAACCCCTTAAATGTAAACGTCCATCCAGGGAGGCTTACAACTGCCCATTTTCATTATCTGAACTTAAGGAATCTCTTGCGTACTGCAACAACTCGGCTCCAGGTGGCGATCGTATAATGTACGAAATGATCAAGTATCTTCACCCCGAAGCACTAAACACTCCTAACGCTCTTCAATACTATGTGGGAAGCTGGATATATTCTATTGTCGTGGAAAGAAGCGATAGTCATCCCGGTACTTAAACATAGCAAAGGCCCGTCCTTGGCCGCCAGCTACTGGCCAATAGCGTTAACAAGCTGTCTATGCAAAACTATATGAGAAAATGTTAAACCGGCGCTTAATCCACTTTCTTAAAAGTAACAGTACACTAGACCCCCTTCAGTGTGGTTTCAGAGAAGGGAGGTCGACAATAGACCACCTTGTTCGCATAGACATACATCAGAGATGCATTCATTCATAGGCAGTTTTTACTTTCGGTAATCCTAGACTTAGAGAAAGCGTATGATACCACATGGCGATTCGGGATTCTACGCGATCTTGCCGCCATGGGCATCCATGGGAACATGTTAAACACAATTGAAAGCTATATGTCTAATCAAACCTTTCGCGTAAAAGTGGGAAATGCTCTCTCTAGATTATTTACCCAAGAGAGTGGTGTTTCGCAAGGGGCGTGCTTAGTTGCACACTCTTTCTTGTAAAAATGAACTTTCTGTAGTCAGTAATTCCAAGTGCAATGTTTTATTCCGTGTATGTTAATGATGTGCAGAAGAGTTTCAAATCATTCAATATGTCTATCTGCGAACGACTAGTGCAGCTTGGAATGAATAAATTCTCCAAATGGGTGGATGAGAATGGTTTTAATATAAACACCCAGAAAAGTACTTGTGTACTCTTCTCCAACAAACGAGGAGTAATGCCACTACCAAATGTTGAGAGATCAAGGGAGACCAACTCTCGGTAAGCAGCGAGCATAAATTCCTGGGAACCACTTCAGATGCTAAGCTCACGTTTATTCCCCATATTATACGTAAAAATGAAATGTCTGAAAGCGATGAACCTCCTAAAGCTCCTATCACGTACAACATGGGGTAGTGAAGGCAAGTGTCTCTTGAAGGTGTACAAAAGCCTTGTCTAGTAGCGCCTTGGTTGAGCCTCTATAATTTATCATTCCGCAACGCCAAGTGCACTGAAAATCCTAGACTTCGTTCACCATCTGGGTATCCGACTTGCAACCGGTGCTTTCAGGACAAGTCCGATCCAGAGCCTCTATGTAGAATCGAATCAGTGGTCACTTCACCTGCAGCGATCCTATAGCAGTTTCACATATTTTATAAAGGTACGTGCAAACATCAAGCATCCTTCTTATTCAACTATAAACGATATGACCGCTGCCACCCTCTTCCGTAATCGACCCGCAGTGAGAAAGCCGTTTGCTTTGCGTGTGAGAAACTTAAGTGAAGAAATGGGTGTTCCACTGCTAGAACTTTGTCCTACACCCACAGCGAAACTTTTATCGCCGTTGCAGTGGCAGCTTATACACTGTGACACCTCATTTGTCGATCACTAAACATGCACCAGAAGCACATATTAAAATGCATTTCCGAAAACTCCAGTCCAACTACTCATGCGTAGTTTTATACCGACGCTTCTAAGTCGCATGCAGGGGTGGCTTATGCAGCCGTCGGACCATCCTTTTCCGAATCCGGAGTACTGCACCCGGAAACAAGTATATTTACGGCTGAGGGTTATGCACTATTGTTGGCTGTGAAGCATATACGGAAATCAAACATACAAATATCAATTATATTTACAGACTTATTAAGCATCGAAAATGCATTAAGATCACTTTTTAGATTCAGAAATCCGGTAATAATCGAGTTGTATTCCGTCCTGTGTACTGCTTATATGTCCAATGAGCATGTTACTATTTGCTGGGTACCTGGCCACAGAAGTATCGAGGGCAATGTGTTAGCTTACCAAATGGCCACGTCAATTATATTGCGCGCTATTAATCCTACCTCTACGGTCCCTGCTACAGACCTAAAATCCTTCCTACGTAAGAAGCTGCGAAGCCACTGGCAACGCTTGTGGGACACAGAAATAAATAAGCTTCACTTGATTAAGCCGCAGTTAGGTTACTGGCCCTTCGCTACGAGAACACGGCGAACTGATGTCCTATTCTGTCACCTCAGAATAGGACACACTTATGTTACCCATGGCTTTCTGCTGACTGGCGATGAACCTCCTACTTGTGGTAGATGTGGCGAGAGGCTAACCGTCCTCCACGTCCTCCTGGAGTGTCGGGAAGCTGAAAGAGAAATATTTTCCTTTAGCATACCGCTATCATTTTTTTTTACATCCGATTATGTTTCTTGGCGAAGAGCTGCTTTTTGATGCAAAATCAGTTCTAAGCTTTTTAAAGGATGTAGTATTGAATGTCTTTAGCTCAACATTGAATGTTTTAAGCCCAACAAGTTCATAGCGCATCCTCTGTTCAGAGGATGCCGCTGTGATAGCAGCTTTCAATAAGCCCAGGCCTCCATCCTCTTGTTTTAAGGGCTCTGCCGAGGCACTGGTGCTCCATGCCAAGTTTTTATTTCGCATGCGTATCACTTTTAAACCATTTTTGTCTCCAAAGCACACATCATTTGTCATTGCCATAATTTTACTATATGTATATTTTTACGCACCTACAGCGACTGTTTTTTAGGCCCATTTACAGCCACGTTACATCTGTTTTATCCACACTGCACATAGCACAGTTCATTATCATTGCTCTGGCGCTCTTTGGCCATATCTGGCCCTTGCGCCAATAAACTCCATTAATCATCATCATCACGGTGGCCTTTCACGGTTACTGTAGAATTGCTGCTAAGTTGTCTTGGCTCTGCATGAACTTTGCTATTTTGCACATGCAGCTTCTCCAGTCGCATATGTGACATCTTCAGGCGTGTTTACGCACCGCTTTTGACTTCTGCCTTTTTCTTCTTCCGGCGAAAACTCATCAGCTGTTTCAGCTGAGAAGCCATTAGTCGAAGACAGCATATCTCTGAGGCGTCTGAAGCAGTTCTGGCAGACGTGGTCGTTATGTGCATGGCGGGCAGCTTTCAGCAAAAGCTTCTGGAGGGCAAACAGGCCGATCGCTTTCATCGTCTTCGTCGTCTATGATGCTCTTTCGTTGCCGATGTCGTGTAACAATATCTTCTTTGAAACAAAAATATTTGTCTTTTCATAGCATCTGCAATTTTCGAAAATGACAGGTGACGAAGTTGGTGCCTCAGTGTTGGTGAAGTTCGATATCTTTTTCTCGTAAGTTATGCCATTAATCATAAAACGAAGGTGGCTTTCGGGCTACCTGGTGAGAGCTGCACGAAATATAAAATACTCAATGAAATCTAAAATACGAACTTTTGGACCCGTGTGTCGATCTCTCGTGGAATCACCCAGGGTCAATTGCCGGAAACACCACTGTTCAGAAGCGCTATCCTTGCTCGGCAGGATCAAGCTAAGACATTGGTTGGTTGCTTGACCTTTATTAAGCTGGCGCAACCCACCATGGGGGAATGGGGGATAGGCCATAAAGTGGGTGGTGCCTTAAATGAATTTGTTTATAATCTCTACGTTTATCAATATAGTTTCTGAAAAAACTAATTCACAAAAGATAGCTTCAAAGGAATGAACCACCCGATGTGGTAAAGTGAATCTCGTCCTTTGGGGTGGTGCATTCGGAACGCCTTTTTTCTCTTCGATTTACAATCTGCATGCAAGCGAGAGATGATGCAGGGCGTAAAGTAGCTGAAATACAGGGTAAAAAACCAAGCTGTGAAAACGCTGTAGCAACAACTGTGCATGTCAGTGTTTGCTTCAGAAAGCAGCATACAGTGCAAAAGGTAGTGAATGAGACGCATGTGATGGTGGCCAAAGTGACCACACAGTTGTCGTTGCGACTTGACAAGGTGAAGTAAAAAATGTAATTGGGCATTTACATTTTTCTTTCCATTTACATTTTTCCTTTCTGGCTAAAATGGGAAAGTGTTCTTTTTCGCCCTCTCCTCAAGCCCTTAGCAAGAACTGCGTGAGCGGCAAGGTAAAGACCATGATCATGATGAGCGATGATGATGCTGCGACAATTTCAAGGAAAGAACTTCGAGACTCAGTGGCTAAAAATCACCATGGCACAAAGCTGCAACAAACGAGCATGCCGTTCAGCCACTCATTATGGTTTCAATGGCGAGTGGCCGTGGAGATATTATTTCTTAATATTCCTAAATGCTCGGAGTATTTGCTAGTACATGGGTAGTGGGCACGCACTACAAATATTCTAAGTGTGAAATAATGACAGCTCATCGCAACAGTCAAGAAGAAAGCATCTTGCATTACGCACACATTTATCAGTCGGTACTGACAACAAATAGCAAGGTGCTCACTTATGAAGAAAATGTGGCCCGCTTTTATGAGAGTTGTCCTATTTACTCATAATGCCACGAAACGCACACGTGGAATGCAAGGCAGGCGTCCGGAGCATAGGCTTTTCCGACGCTTACACTGCTCGTCGTCAGCTGTGCGCCCGTGATGCATTCTTCATGAAGGGGAACTCCGGTGCATTTTCAATCGTACTGAGATAATGCTGTTTCCAAACAGTATTAACAGTCCTGTAAAAGCTAGAGTGGTTTATTTTGCTGAGGCACTCGTGAAAAATTTCAAATAGACAATAAACGGCAAGTCAAAACAGAAACGGGAACTGGGAGTTGCTCTGTCATTCATGGTGGGTATCGGATGACGTTACGAGATCAGCTGCGCCCCACCACGGCTGGCCAGGGTGTAAACATAGCACGAAAATCAAGTTGATGTCATCCGGCGTAGAATGAAGCTGTAATAGCTCATCTGAACTTATTAGAGACAAGTCCAACCCTGCTCGGCCCTCTACTTTTCCTTATATATGTGAGCGATCTATCATGTGGAATTTCATCTATTCGATTTGTGGATGAACTGCGTCCTTTACCACCGAATAACCAACACCAACGATCGGGAAATTCTACAAAATGACCTATCTTTAGATGAAAACTGGTGTTAAATGTGGTTGATCCAGACTGTTTCCAAATGCAAAATGATGTGCATATCTCGCAAGCAGTGTAACTCGATGTAAGTCTACAATTTTAATTTAACAAACTTGGCATATGTCGACAATTACAAATACTTTCGCATGCTCATTTCCAACAGTCTCACATGATTGGAACACATCACACACTTAGTTGCTGACGCATCAAAAAAGCTTTGTTACATCTAAAAAACTTTATGCCTCCTCCTACAGTCTGTAAAATCGCGAACGTAACCTTTGTTCATACAAAGCTCGAATATGCGTCTTTCATTTGGAGCCCTCATCATACCTATGTGATTAATCTGTTGGAATCTGTTCAGAATAGGGCTGCCCGGCTTATCACGTCAGATTTCAATGTCTCATCAAGCATTACTTTAATTAAGGAGCCTTTAGACTTTCAGAATCTAGCTAATAGACGTATGGTTTGTCAACATTATTTCATAAATTATTCTTTCCCTCACTTGCATGACTCTCTCTTACTTCCTTTTGCCAGCTACTCTCGGCGACTGTATAATTCCCGAAGTCTGCAATGTCCTTTTGGTAGCACCGCTGCTTTTAACAATTCATTGCTTCAAGGAATGGAATAACTTACCGGAAGCCATCGTCACGAAGCGTGACTCGTGCGCATTCAAACAGCTACTAACAGCTCACTTAAACTTGGAGGCCCATTAAAGCTCTACCACCGTCACTGTATGTGTACATTTTGTGCATGCATGTTTTATGTTTGTATAAGCAAATTTTTTAGTTCGGTTCTCGGGTCCTGCAAAAGTATTGCTCATGTATTCATACTTTCTTACTTTCTTTGTTTTCCTGTATCTACTAAAACGTTCTCCCCCTTTATGTAATGCCCCCAAGGGGCCCTTAAGGGTCAAATAAATGACTCTAAATAATGATTGCAGCTGCTATCTGAGCGCGGAAGCGTCGCTGTTTGCTTTCAACTTGCCGGCGCGTGAAGCATTCGATATGCCTCGAATCAATTTGCTCGTTGCTCAATATTGTAACGCCCGACGTCAACGAATAACACGTATGCAGCTGACGAAACTGAACTGTGCTCGCACTACCTTCGCCTCGTAGAAAAAAGCACACGCTGCATTGGTCTGCTGGGAAAGGCGGGGTTTTCAAAAATAGTTGCCCCTTATGTCGCATACACAGGGTGACCCGCTTTTACTGGTGATTCCAAAATCTGCTACCAATTTTAAAACTTGTTTTAAAAAAACCAAATGACTTGTATACATAGCCTTCACAGATTACGAGAAGGTGTTTCATTCAGCAGAAATATTGGCAGTCATGCAGACACTGCGGAATGAGGGCGTCGATGAAGCATAAACATCCTGGAAGAAATCTACAGGGGATCAACTGCTACTATAGTGCTTCATAAATGATGACATTGCCGATGACATTGCATTGCTGAGTAAATCGGAGACAAATTGCAACTCATGATTGCGGAGTTAGACGAGGAGAGCACAAAAGCTGGGTCTTAAAATGAATCTGCAGAAAACGAAAGTAATGTACAACAACCTCGGAAGAGAGCAGCGCTTCGAGATAGGTAATAGTGCACATCAAGTTGTAACAGACTTTATCTACTTAGAACAGGTAATAACCGCAGAGCCGAGCCACGAGACTGAAGTAATTACAAGAACAAGAATGGGGTGGAGCACATTTGGCAAGCATTCTCAAATTATGATACGTAGATTGCCACTATCCCTCAAGAGGAAGGTTTATAACAGCTGTATCTTGCCGGTACTTAGCTACGGAGGAGCTACGAAGCAGAAACCTGGAGACTTACAAAGAGGGTTCAGCTTAAATTGAGGACTACGCAGCGAGCAATTGAAAGAAAAATGCATGGTAGGTGTAACCTTAAGAGACAAGAAGAGAGCAGAGTAGATTAGGGAACAAACAGGGGTTAAGGATATCATAGCTGAAATCAAGAATAAATGGACATGGGCCGGGCATGTAGCGCGTAGACAGGATAACCACTGGTCATTAAGGGTAACTGACTGGATTCCCTGAGAAGGCAAACGGGTTCGGGGGATACGGAAGGTTAGGTGGGCAGATGAGATTAAGAAGTTTGCGGTATACCGTATTTACTCGATTCTACCGCGCCCTCGATTGTAACGCGCACCCGATTTCCACCGCGAAAAAAAAAATAAACGTAAGACATCGATTGCAACGCGCACCCATTTTTTTTTCACTGGCCCGCTCGATCACACCACTCGAAAAAACGATTCCTTTCGGGATCGTCTTCCATATAAATATGAGGTACGGGCGAAGCTTGTGCCCATCTGACGTGTAACAGAGCATTGCCGTCACTGTAGTTTTACCGTGGACCGATGTCAGCACGCGAACTTGCTTTGCCCCCTTCTTCTCGACAGTTGTGGTGCCAGGCATGTCGAAGTAAAGAGGCGTCTGATCGGCATTCCAGATTTGCCCAAGCAGGTAGCCGTTGTTGCGCCGCAAGTTTAGGACGAACCTCTGAAAACTGTAAAGCTTTTCATCGTACTTCTCCGCAAAAGTTTTCGCATATGCATGTTTCCCTTCGAAGGGAAGAGCCTTTCCTCTTCATATAGTTAATTAGCCAGCACCTGCTCGCTTTAAACTGGCTCCGCATTAGACTTTTTTCTAAGACTAATTGCATAGCCCGCACTTGGAGCAGTTCTGTCGTCACGGGCCGCTGTGCCGCTCGGTCCTCAAGCACATACTCGCGGAGCAGCTCTTTAATTTGCGGAAACCGACCCTGCTGTGGCTCACTGAAGCCTTTGCGTGAAGCTTTGCTGTCGACAATCTTCTGCTTTTGTTTCCGCCGCCCCCGCACGCACGTTTCGGGAACGACCGCGATGCGGCCCGACTTCAGTCTGTTTCTGCACACGCGATGACTTTTCTTTTAAAAGCGGCATCGTGGTGCACTTGAGTTTTTGGAGTCGGCCCTTTCACGTCGTCGATGCTAATGCACTACTAGATGACGAACTCCTCAGCACACGTACGAAGTGCCGCACATGGTAAACACATAGGCAGAAATAGCCGACGCACCATGCCGACGCACGTAGGGGGCGGCCATTTTGGATTTGCGATGGCAATAGATTGACCGTAATTTTTTGTTCGTACTCGATTCTAACGCGCATGCGATTTATGAACTCGCTTAACCGGAAAAAAGGTGCGCGTTAGATTCGAGTAATTACGGTAAATTGGCAGCAGCAAGCACAGGACCGGGTTAACTGGCGGAACATGGGAGAGGCCTTTGTCCTGCAGTGGACTTAGTCAGGCTGATGATGGTGATGATGGTAGTGATGATGATGATGATGATGAAATGATTTAGGGTTGTATAATTCAATACACATAACCACAGTACCGACGAGAACACGCATTCAATGTTTTATTGAAATCTGTGAATGTCGAAAAAACACTGACGTTTTTTTTAAGAGTGAAACTAGGTGAAATGTCGCAGTGTCCACTAAAAAAAATGCAACTTTTGCGCCATTACTTATCACAGCCAAGGCGGCTAGAGAGAGCCATATGCAGGTGCACTGGCTGCTCACCAGCTAGGTTTACCTCCGTCCGCATGTGCATGTGCAGAGGAGCAACCACCGCTGCCAATCCACGCCCACCAGTAGACAGTTTGGGCAGTCTCTGCGCCGAGTTCACTTGCTGTGGTGCGAGCAGAGTACCAGCGACAATAGGTGCAGGCCAGACTTGCACGTTAGTTCTAGCACTTGAGCTTGTATATTCTCGTGTAGTGGGGGACAGGCTTTGGTTCGACTGTCAACGCCAAGTTTACCCTACGAAGCAACCAGGAAGGGAAGAGACTTCCTCCATTGTTCTTGCACACAAAGAGGCTACGGATGGGTTCCTCAGCTCTCCAACACGGGGAAAGAGAAGGCACCCGAGACAGGTCGTCGACAAACGCTGGTTTATTAACCCAAGATACAGCACAGTGTGTTAATCACGGGCCAGCAGGGAGACTCGGCAAGACAGAGTACACTATTCTGCGGGACCACGGCTACCACACAAAAAGGAACCACTGAAGTGCATAAACGAGAAGTCTCCCGCAAAGGCAGAGCACGACTTCCTCAGTTCTGTGTGTGCGAGCATCTGCCTGACGGCAAGCGACGGCCTGGTCATTGCTAGTTGCAGGGAGTAGGGGCTGTCATAGGTGGCCAGTGAGGATCAGCGGAGCATCATGTGTGCTAGTGCGTTGTGAGGAGGCGTTGACCTGGCATGTTGGGAGACGTGTGTCCGTGCAGGGAAAAAAGACCCATGACTTGCACCAGACCAAGAGGCCTGGTGACAAAACCACGCTAGTCCATGTTCAGGGTGCTGAAGCTGCATGCAGCCAGCACTCGTGCAAGCTGGGAGAATATGGCGCTAAAGGGGAGGGCACGATACATGGAGTTTTATGGGATCATAAACTGTACTAAAAACTCTGCTTTATAGCTGGTTGTGCACAATACGTGGTTATGCGCCGAGTACTCTGAGCTGTACGTGTACGGATTATTAGGGAATGCTTCTCAAGTGCACTTCATTCAGCTGTTTTAGTTCTCACAAATTCAGTTTTAGCACTTGACAATCCCTATAGCATCTTCCTGCTTTAATTTATTTTCTTCATTGCTCGTAACGCCTTTTTTCCTGCTCTGCATGCACTTTTGGCGGCTCGAAAAACTTTTTTCACTTCTCTAAAATACACTTAAGGCTGCTCCCAAAACCTTTTTCCTGCTGCTAAAGGTACTTTTTGCTGCTCTAAAAAATAGTTCAAAGATTACCCTCAGCCAACCTCATTACCACAGTAACCTCAGCTCTACATGTTTTGTTAACATATTTCTATGGTTTGCAGGATTTAGTAACATTTTGGAATGGTATTAGCTGACAATTTTTGTAAATGGCCCCCGCTCCTTCTGTCCCGACCCTTGAGGGACTAGCCGAGACGAGTTTGATACTCCTGTTTTAAAAGCATTAGCATTGTGTGCACATATCGGCATATTTAGCTTGGACAGGTCTCCACATTGCTCTGTGACACTTGGTTGAGTAACCACATGGTGTTGTATCACAGTTGACACTGTGTGCTTTTGTGCTACAGATTGAAGCAGTGGCTGCCGCACAGCATTACCCCCTGCCCCCTTTTTTCTTTTGTCCATGCAGAGGAGCACTTGACGGTGTACAACGACACGCTCATGCTATACAGTGTGCCAGAGGACCGGTCCTACTATTGCAAGGTAGACCAGCCTGTTTACGTGGGTGCCAATGTCACTGTGGATGTGCTCAGTGCTCAGCTGCAAGCTTTTCGAAACGCCACAGCTGAGGCTGTCGGACAGTTTGGTGCAGGTATGTCGGCCTTTCTGTTGCGTTGAACAAGCATTTTCATAGTGTTGTGCATACAGTTAAGTGCTCAGTCTTCGTGGCTTTCATCTCTGGTTCATACATGGTTCAAATACCCACACTCTGTTGCGCTACGAAGTTGGCCTCATTGTTAATTCAATGCAATGGACTCGTCTTAAATGAAACTCGTAGGGGCAAGAAAATTTATTCAATTTATGAGAAGTTTCATTTAAACAAAGCCCACAAAAATGAATGAAATATGACTTTATTTCAAAAGCACCAACTATGGGTGACTGAACAAAAACATTTTGAAGTACACACTACTTATATAGTATTACAAAGAAAACTGTTGCTAATATTGCTTACAGATATCTGTTTACAGCCACACTTTCTCCAGAAACTCTTTCTCCAGAAACTAGCTCTAGACAAGACCATGCCGCTTTTTAAAATGGCTCTGACGGCCATCGCGTACCCGCAAGTGCTCGATACCCATGGGAGTAGCAATCTCTCTGGCCTTCTCTTCAAAAATGGGGCCGCTGATCAGGAAGTTCGCACTGCGTGCACACTTGAATGTGAGAAAAAAAAGCACCTTCGATTTCTTCGTACACCGCCGTTCTCATCTGTATTTTGTCCATGGCGAAGTTCCCAAGCTTTGCAGCTTCTTCAATCTTCCCTTTGTTCTTGAGTATCCTCAACAGTGTGGACTTGCGAATATTGAAACTTCGCGATTTCTGTCTTTGATAGGTCGTTGCGGTCAAGTTCTGGAATAATTACTTTCCTTAACTCTTTCCTTACCGCCAGGAAAAGACCCGTTTTCATGTGGTGCAGAAAAAA
Source organism: Rhipicephalus microplus (assembly GCF_043290135.1). NCBI lineage: Eukaryota > Metazoa > Arthropoda > Arachnida > Ixodida > Ixodidae > Rhipicephalus > Rhipicephalus microplus. The sequence continues at coordinate 28,164,622 of NC_134700.1, forward strand.
AAGTTTATCGTTATATAACAATGTTTTTTTGTTGATTGTAATACACCAAAATGTAGACAAATAAATGCACTTTCTAATGATATAAATACAAAACATGTGTTTGCAACACAGTAGCAGAAAAAAAATCCCAAACAACAAATTTCTCGCAACTACGGCAAAAAAAATGTGGAAAAGTAAACATGGTGGGCACAAATATCTCAGTAAAACAAATTCAAGATATACGTTTTGTGGCATATTTACATAGCTAAGTATCCTAAAAGTTTCAACAGTACACATAAAAATTGTTAGCACAGCAAAAAAAAGTTAGCACTTGTGATTACGGGACAATTTTATGAGGGTGCAAAAAAAAAGAATTTTATCCGCAGATAAAAAATATTTTAGATGCTCTGCAGCCCATGAAAATGTAGAGGAATGAATGGTCTATTTATTTCAATAAATTTAGAAGTTATTATTACACAGTAAGAATAAAAAAATAACGAACAAAAAAATTCTCAAGTACACAATTTTTTTTTTTTTTCAAAAAAAAAGTGGGTGTAACAAGCGAAAAGATGGCAATACAAATTCTGAATATACATTGGTTAGGTAGTAGTTGCTTATAAAGACCACAGAGGTTACAAGAGTACACGTAAATAACTGTGAGACCACACAAAAATGTTTTATCCCTTGTGGTGGCGGTGCCACTCACCAAAACAGTCTCTGGTCGCGATGAAGCACAAGTAAACGCCACACGTTTCACAAAAGACGCTCGTCTTGTGCTCAACCTTGCGGCTCGCATAGCAGAGCTTGCAGTTGCGCCTAGTTTCCATCACTTTTGGCTTGTGCGCAGACTCTCGAGGGGGAGGGGCGCTGCCAAAACCTGTGGCTTCAATTTCCAGTAGCTGCTTCACAAGCTCCATTCGGAAGGCAAGCTGGTCGTAACGAAGCGCTCGGTGCAGTTCTGCAATTTCGGGGTGCTTTCTCCTATGGGCCTCAAAAAGAATAAAACTGTTCACAACAGCGATGTCGATGCAGTGGAAGAAGTTTTCCACCACCTGACGCACTTCATCAACACATTGTACGATGCAATGAGCTGGTCTGACCTGTCTACTCCAAGCATGCCTGCATTATATTCTTCAACTAGTCTTGGTTTCCTAATTGGGACCTTCTTCCATTGGCCAGCGACCTTTAGTTTTCTTGTTGCAGTCACATGGCTGTTCGCAGTATGGGCAGTGCTCATCATGTGCACCACGCGTCTGTCCTTCCATTGAAGATACAGGACGCCTTGATGCCGCAGCCAGCGAACATCTCCCCTCTTGGCCTTTTTCTTCCATGTGGAGTCCTTCAATTCCGCAGGGAACGTGCGACGATCCTTCCGTGTCGTTCAACAAGCAAGTCTTCCGCTCCAGGAGGTATAAAAAAAGACGTGGACGTGTAAAAATTGTCCATGAATAGTGTGTATCCCTGGTCAAAATACATTTCACACAGGCTAGTCACATCAAATGCGAGTCCATTTACGCTCGGTGTCTCACGCTTCCCGGTGTAGACACCAAACTGCACTGTGTAGCCGGAATTGGAGTCGGCGAGGACCCACAGCTTGTATCCCCACTTGACAATCTTGTCGCGAAGATACTGTCGTATTTCCGAACGGCCTTTGGATTTCACCATTCTTTCGTCGACGGTAATGTCACGGTCTGGCTGGAAATAGAGCGCAGATACATCATTGATGTGCCGAAGTAAAAAAGCAATTCGGTGCAGCTTGCCGTCTGTAGCAGGATTGGTAGCTTCATGATCCGTCACGCTCAGGATACCGAGGAAGGAGAAAAAACGTTTTCTTGGCATAACCCCACGTGGAATTAGCCCAGAAAACAACTCTGCTGTGCTCCAATAGAGGTGCAGGCGAGGCAGTTGCACTATCCCCATGTAGATGAGGAGTCCGATGAACTTCATCATTTCATCTGGGGAAAGATTTTTCCACGATCCGTCGCGTTCCGAGTACGTTGGTTTCTCGAGAATGTGCGCCCAGGCGTATTTATTTGTGTTCTCGCACATCGCTGTGACGAGTTCCGTTGAGAAAAACAGCAGGAAGAAATCCAGGGCTCGAAGAAACCGACTAGCGCTGCTCCGTCGCGCCATGCCCAGATCGACTCCCGGTTTCCGTCTTGGACAAAACTGCACGTGCTGTGCAGCGGGAGGCATTGAATCGCGCCCATAGGATGTAGAGACCCTGCGGATAGAAATAACTGTGACAACACGCTCGGTCCCCTCGCAGGCGCTCAACAACGCGATAAATCCCGTAAAAAAACTCACCGTCGAGCTGACGATGACGTTCCCGGTGTGTTGAGGGCCTCATCGCTGTCGGTGCTAAACTCCGATGATAGGGAATCTTCTTCAGAGCCACTGCTACCACTTTCATCCGAAAAATCTACTGTAACAACACTAGAATCGCGAGAAATACGACGATTCCTTTCAGACCCGGCGCGCGACGACGACACCATGGCTGCCGCTATCGCCAGGCGCTCGCTTATCTTCCAAGCACGGTCAAAATCAGCGGGTGTCCGGAAACCGAAACTGACACTGGTTGTGTGCTTCCTGAGCTTCATTTCAGATGGCGCCTCATGTCCATACGGCGTGTTGGGGCGCGGGAATTTCAAATTGAACCCATCGATCAGATTAATCGAAATTGAATAGGCGCGGTAAGGAAAGAGTTAAGAGCAAAAGTGCATTGTGCTGCCGTTTTTCGTTTTCGTCTCAAGTTCACGACGAGTCGATTAGTTAAGTCTCGCGGACATGTATAATCGCTGGATTAGCACGGCCAGTCTAGCTTTGGCGTTTGTTTCATGGTTGCTAGGCTGCCATGGCGACTTCCGCCAATCATGGATTTTGCCCGTTTTAGTTTGATTTAATCGATGTAAGTGAAAAAACATGTTCGGATTACCTGAAACTTTTTATCATTAAATATAAAGGAGACCAACCAAATGTGCCTAAATAGTTTCGTTTATTTGGATTTTCCGTTTAAGCAAGTTTTGTTTAATCAGTCCACTTTATTTCTTCGACGGAGCCGGCTGTAAGGAATCGTTCTGACACATTGAGTAATGCTTGAACGTTATTGTTGGGCTCCTCTTGCACACCACAAGGTGTTTGCAACACTTGCCTTTATCTGGTTAGCCTTCAATACAGTTTTTTAAGTACTCCTTAGAAAAAATTAGATATTTCATGCTCCTCAGGGCTCTCTTGAGTACTCAAATCCTGTTGAAAACTTGTTGCACATCTACAGATGCATCTACAACTACTGGATTTCAACAAAGAGGTCAGTATAAAATCTTGAACAAGCTACCCCCCCCCCCCCCCCCGCCCGCCTCCTACGGGAAGATCAACAAACAAGCTTTGCAGGAAGAGGCTAGGTCACGGACCAAAGTTTAGGATGACAGCAGAAGCAACTTCAAGAAGAATGTGCACCTGTGATTGTAGTGAATGGTTCACTGAATACATGTACGTTTACTATTTTCACAGAACCGAAGGGAATCTGCATGGGAAATTTTACTTGCATCGGCAGGGGAAGTAGGGACCCTGACTTCTGACGAACTGATCCTTAAAACAGCGGCAGGTGGTCAAGGACTCTAATAACGCGTGGGGGCTTGAAATGAGAGCACGGCTCTTGAAACACACCGAGACAGTAGATGTGGTTGAACCAACCAAACATTGTGTGCATTAATTCAACTACTTTCACATCGATATCGCCAGCTGGATCAAATGCGTCACTAGTGAGACGTTAAAGCAACGTTATACAGTAGAATCTTGTTCACACGTTCCCTTTTTGTACAATTTCCTGGCTCCTATGCTCAAAATCGTGAAAGGTAGAAATGCTCCCATAGAGCTTTGTGTCAATGCATTCCACTTAACATGTCCCGGAAAATACGATCATTCGACAGCAACGTTAAGCATTGCGGCAAACTGAAGTCATATGATGTTTTGCTGGTGAAAATTGGAGTGACCCTCGCCCTATTTCAAATTCAGGCAAAAATTCATGAGTTACGAAAATTGCGTGGAGAAAGTTTCCTGCGACAATGCACTGCGCAAAAAAAAACAAACAAAAATAAACAGAAGGGGCTATAAATCAGGATTTTCACGCAAGCAACTAAAAGCTTTGAGAAGTACTAATTATGACTTTAACAATAATGCCACGGGGTCAACACAAGGAAAGATTTATTTGAGCCACAAAAGCTGCAAGCAAATTGTTTTCAAATACCATGCACAAAGCATGCGGGCGTAGCGTTGGTGTTTGTCACTCTACCAGAGCCCGCAAAATGTTAGCGTACGTCAACCTTGGGCTGATAGCCAGCCATCTAACATAGAATCGTCCGCTCTTACTTTGTGTCGAAATAAACTCTTATCATCTATCCCATTCTTAGGCACAGGGAAGGCCCAGCTTGTCTCGGTAGCTTTCAGCTGCCCGTGCTGCCGTTGCCAGTAGCGCCACAAAACTCGTAAAATACGAAGTGGCCCTGTTGCCGATATTTAGTGCATGATCAATCACTTCTGACTTAAAAGCACCAGCGTAGCTCTTGTATCTCCCCATAGCGTAACCACAACACTGGTGCTTCCTTGATCGCGTGTAATGTGGGGATGACCCCAGGACGTTATGAGACGGTGTGGCGAGTAAAGAGGTTAGCAGCTGTTTCAGGCAAGTGCTCATGCGCCCTTCAAGCTTGCGCAGTGTTCGATATATCCGAAGGAGTATAAAAATACCGTTCGATATAAACGTGTGAATAGTTTCGCAAAGGAATTTCAAGGGGGTAACTTGCCAGTTCGATATACTCGTAAATTCGATATATGTGGGTTTGATATAACCGCGCTCGGCTGTATAGGTTTTTCTTCTTTTAACTTCTATTGTTCACTTTTCAGTGGTGGCTGCCAAGTCCGAATAGACAGTCTGTGACTGTATAGCAATACTCAAATGTCATGGATCTTTATCATAAGCAGATTGCATGAAAAATAAGGGGGATGGTAGGTTTCTCAGAAAAAAGGTACAATAAAACCTCATTATTTGGAACTATGACATTTAAAAAATCTTGCTTAATTCGAAGTATTTTTGCGATCCAGTATTTGTCTACGAAAGTATGAGCGGATAACTTGAAGCGGTGGTCAGCACTAGTCCGGTTAATTAGAAAACTTTGGCTGCTGTGTGCCAATTCCCGATCCTGATTTCGTCGCAAATCCACAGAAAAGGATGGCCTTTAAGAGCCACAGGACAATGCAACCTAGCAATACTAATGAATGGCAGCTGAAGCACCCCGGCCTCGCTGAAGCCAGCATGAAAAATTTATATAAAGAACAGCCTTGATAGACTGAAATGTATGCCTGCGAAAAATAAGACATGCCTCTCGCAACGTCGGGGTGTCACAATTCACCCCATCTTTCTGGAAATACAAGTTATTTGTCTAGCGGAACTTACGATGTATGCGAACCTCCGAGTGCCGTAATTTGCGTACTTGCACTGCTGGCCTCTTGCCTGCAACACCTGCTCCTAAAACTGTTCGAAAGCTTCAATGATTGTTTTTGAGGCAAAGCACGTTGCAAATTTCATCACTGTGTCCATCCCTAAATACTTAATTTTTTCAGAAAGCATGCGCAAATATTCGCATCATGTGCTGACGGAGTGAGGAGCAGATGACATGCTGTGCACATGCCAATACTGTGTTGCTGTGATGTCTTGTTTTTTTTTTGCAGGCATGCATTTCAGCAAATCACCGCTGTTTTTTTTCCAGCGAAATCCCTGGAACACCGAGAATGTGTTGCCATCATTTCCAGTACAGTCATGCAGCGCTGTTGCCCTCAGCTGCCTTGAGGTTTTTTTCTTTTTTTGAGGCGGTGCCCCGTGCGCTTGTTTACATTTATAAAATAGCATTGTTTGATGCTGCCAGACATGCTGCTGCTGGTTTGCTTCTCGGTTTGAGCAATAGTGAGAACGCTAGTTCAGCGAGCAGTAGCAGCAGCAAGGATGACAAGCTGTACGTGCTTTTCCGCCATGTGCACGGCCAAAGTCTGCCCCGCCGCAGTGGTCTAGTGGCCAAGGCACTGGGCTGCTGACCCGCTCGTCGCGATATCGTATCCCGGCTGCGGCAGCTACATTTCCGATAGACAGAAATGCTGTAGGCCCGTGTGCTCAAATCGGGTGCACGTCAAAGAACTCCGGGTGGTCAAAATTTCCGGAGCCGTCCACTATGGCGTCTCTCGTAATCATATGGTAGTTTTGGGATGTTAAACCCCACATATCAATCACTGCTGAAGTCTGGGCACTATAGCCGAAGATAATCGGCTATGTCGAGGAAGTTTCCGGTACAGGTTCAGTGACTGTGCGAACAACTTCCGGCTTGACCTCGGGCAGGGCATTCACGTGTTCCACTTGCAGATCTGGCTTGGCACAATCAGAGTGCTCTCTCCAGGATTTCAGCGGCTGCTCCAGATCTAACAGTGGAATTCGCAATTAGATGCACCTGCAGTTACTTGCTGTCCACAAAGAAGCTTCATAATGTGCGTCAGAGCGAGCATTGTGAAATACCGTACTTACATTTCTGAGTGCTAGTCCGTAAGAAAACCTATACAACGTTAAACTTGAAAGAAAAATTAATGCAGACCCACAAAAATGTCCCACATAACTGTAGGAAAAACTTTATTCTTCGAAGCCCTCAATGGTCGAAGCCCTCAATCTTCCAACACACTTTGAAATAGCTCAGTGAGCATTGTGACAGCAACACAGGGACCTCTTCTGCTTAGTCTTCAAAATCGCTGCTGTTGTCATTGAGGTCAGGGGTTGAGGATGCTAGCAGGCCTGCCTTGCGGAACCCTGCAATTACGGTGGCCTGTGACAGCGCATTAGGCTTCGCGCACCCACTGCGAGACTTCGCAAAACCAAGCATGCCTCATGCATCCGGTTGCAGTGCAGCTGTGCTCGCTGTCGGACATACACGATTCCCACAGGCGCCACAGAATAGCCTTGAAACTGCAGTTTGCTGAGATGTCCAGTGGCTGAAGCATATTTGTCATCCCGCCTGGGATTAACGGCAGTGGTGCAGTTTTTTGCTTTGATGAGTTTCAAAGTCGGCTTTTTATACGTGCCCGCATACTGCCCAAGACTAGGAGCCCTTTCTTCTTATGAAAGAAACAGTCGCTTAGAAAAGCATTTCTCGAGTCGCCCATCATTCTTTCGTCCATCCAGCCTTTCGCGTTAGTTTCTATGACTCCGCCAGATGGGAAGGCCTTTTTCGGTATCGTCTTCCGCTTAAAGATAAGCATTGGTGGTACTTGTAGCCCGTAGGCGCAACACGCGAGCACAATCGTCAAGTAAGCTTTTTCATGGCCTTGATGATGACAGCCTTGTCATCTTTCGGTTCCACACTCCTCTTCATTGGGATGTCAAATGCGAGTGGCACCTCGTCCAGATTTATTATATGGCTGTCGCCTATGTCGTCTTCAATGGCGTTTCTTGCGAAAGCCTGGAACCTTTCAAGCTTGTCTTTGAAGACTGCTGGCAGATTTTTGCACATGCTTGTGTGGGTCCTCGTTGCCAGCGCATTGCGGCGGATAAATCTGGAGCACCAACAAAATCAACTGCACCCATCTTCTTAACTTGGCGCCTGCGCTTTGAGACGCAGCTGCACTGTCGGCGTTGCCCTGCCTTGGGTATGCTGCTCCACCATCCATGTGTGCAGACGTCCCTCAAGGATTGGCCATCGTGGCATCTTGCCACGGTCAGCTTTTGTTGTCGCTCCTCATGGCTTGCCGGTTGACTGTCGCCATGATCTGATCTTTTCAGTTACGTCGAAATGAAGGCCCGCTGCCCAGTTCTCGTACTCCTCAGTATACTTCACAGCGGTAAGCTTAAACTTTGCCGTGTAGCTTTTACACGTAGCCGGCATACTGCAGGTGAAGATAACAAAAGCGCGGACCAACAGAACGGGTAAGGTTGCAAATGGAGACTGGCCCGACCAGAGAACACCTGCCCGGCTCACTGAACAGCGGCAGAGGCAGAGCCGAACTTGGATTGGATTTGATTTGTGCACCTATCGTGATCTTATGCAGATTTCAAAGTACAGCCTCCGAAACTTGTGCAGCATCCGTGAGCTTAACTCCACGGTGACATTATGTATTTTTTTGTTGTGTAACTGTATCTGCACGCTGAGTCATCATTCTAATAATTATGACTCATTATTCGCATCGAATAGCTTATGACGTTTATAAAAAAAAGCTAATCAGTATTGACGCAACTTTTTCTCAAAGGAACTTCAAAAGTATGTACAAGACTCATCGTTGTACAAGACACACCTCCAAAAATTTTGGGGGAAAAAGCCTTATACACCAGAAAATGAGGTTGTTAGTCTAGCCACTCAACTTCAGAATAAATTTAAATTTGCCCGTTTTGGCGACAAGAAATTGGGCAGCGAGCGTACTGGGAAGCCGTTCAAGTAGGCTTCCCAGTACACTCTTTCAAATTTCTTCTTTTTTACTTCATATTTCACATGGCTTTTTGTAACAATATGTAACAACTGAACCTAGATTTTAAAAAAAAGGAAGCAAACCAATACAACTATAAATGAAACTGATTCGAACCTGTGTCTCTTGGGTGGGAAGTGGGCATTCTATCTCTGAGCGACGACATATTGCAGACTACAGACCGCAGCGCCGCGAGTGGATATAACTTGCTTGTGTTTCACTTTTCGAGGATATGTCGGGGCACACTCTTGTTCTAGTACACTCTACCCTAGCTAAGGCAGCTATCACCAGAGTGCCCAGATGTAGGCTGATAGATGAAGGGATGGACGGTCGAGAGACGGAGAGAAATAGATCTATAGAAATATAGGTGCAGACGTTTAAGTGCCTGCAGTACATAAATGCTTCACATTTAAATCAAGATCGCTGTGCAGCTTTTGTAGGTTTATTAACTATATGAGCCCCTTGCTGCTGCACAGAAATTTTTCCTACTTTATACATACAAGATTTTAGAAAGACAATCTTATCACTATTGGATGTTGCACATACAAGCTTAAATGAGGTTTTTCATATTTTACACAATTCCTACTTAAACAAGGCATGAAAACTGCTTTGATGTAAATCCTAAAGTGACCTAGAACGAAATTTCAAAGCGCTATAAACTGACTTATTTTCAGGTTCTAAACATCTAATTGCTGCTTACTTGAAAATGGCTTTGATAAGCGTTTGCACTAAAATCTGCTTCATTCTTTGCAAAGTTGCCATAGTCATTTTTTGGCTTAACTTTTTAAAAATGCCCATCTATAATTGTCTTAGAGGCTTATTATTGCATTTCTTCTTTCTTACAGCTGTAGAGTGCTCGGCAGGTGACATTAGCAACATTGTGCCCATTGCAGTTGGGTCGGCACTGGCAGCTTTGGTCATCATTGTGCTCATCGCCTACCTCATTGGGCGAAGCAAGAGCCGACAGAAGGGATACCAGTCCGTCTAGAAGTTATGTTTCATATACCCTTCTCTTTGTTTGGTTTGCTTTCACTTTTTTTGCCTTGGACTGGAGATGTCTTTACTCTGCTCCTTCCCTGTCAATTGGTACGCAGGCGTTTTGTGCGCCAGTCGGTGGTGCCCAGCATCCAGACAGGGTACTGTATCCTAGCCCACCTGCGGTATGCGGCGACACTTATTGGCTACATGTGTGCAGCTTCGCAATCAAACCATGTGGCAGTTTTCAAAATGTGCGGGTTTTCCCTCTAGTGTTGCAGACACTGTACATATGGGGAAGAAGCGCCATAACTGTTGGTTTCAATGTGTAGTTTGTTCATTTCCTAGGTTTTAACAGTAATAAGCTGAAAAGGAGAATGGAGGGGCAGGTCAGGAGAATACCCAATAAGGGATTGGGGTACCACAATTGATGGTACCCTCTTTGGCAGAAGTACTTTTCAAGTTTGAGCGTTTTTACTGAAAGTTAATAAACCACTTTCTACATACTTTGTTCTCTCAACGTGTCTTACTGCCTAGTGCGCAGCCACTAGTGCATTGGGCCAGTTTGAACTGTTATTGCAATAAGATGCAGTTGGAATGTGCCTTCTCTTAGAAACTCATCATTCACCTAGGTAAAAAGCAACCCTGTCTTTTTTCCCCCTTTGCTTGTATGCTCTTAAACAGGCGGGGCACCATTTTTTGAGTTAGTCACACAGCCACTGTGCTCGGTGTTTGTGTTAGGGGTGTTGCATGGTGGCCCCTGGCATTCTGTTACCTTGCGAGTTGAGTCTACAATACTGCGATCTTGGAAGTTTCTCTACTAGTAGCTGCGTGCTGGATAAACTTTGAAAGTTCCGAGGCAGCAACTCATTGTTGCATTTCGAGTTGCATCAAATTTTTAGGCCACTTTGTGTGAAACAAGCGTGGAGGAAGCACACATGGACGACTTTTGGACAACTGAGCTGTTGTCCAAGGTCAGTTTTCTGGCTGAACAAAATTTGTAGCATAAGTTTGCAGGGAGGGATGCTCTGCTTTAATGTGCGAGCTGGCTTTATTGAGGTCAGCTATTTATGCACGTGATGTGCGCACACAGAACTTTCCTGCCAGCCACTGCAGCAGTGGCTTTTCCTTCAATACCTGCACAATGACTGCAAGATGAGTGTGTTAAGCTTGCTCAATTAAATTCTGCAAGCAGAAACGCGGGCATGAGGAACAAGCATAAATGGTATCCAGTGAACAGTGGCAACAAATTACAATGGGCTAGGTGCCACATCGGCGAGCTCTAAATGGACGAATACCTAGAAGAAACTCAAAGTAGTGCATAATGTACAGTCTTTCTTTACAACGAAGATGATTAACAACTTCACTACGAGGCATTTGGTGACCACAAGGACAAAGAAGTGCAAAGAAAGAGTGTCACACCGATTTTTTTTGCTGGAGAACTGCAGAAAACCTATGCACCGTACCACATACGGGCAAACAGCACTGTCAAACACAATCGCTAGACGTGATGAAATTGGAAAAGCATATTTAGTCCAGCAAAAATAAGCAAAATCGGAACTCTGATGTGCCAAAGTCTATTAATTACACTTATACATAAGTTGCCTTTCTTTTTCATTCAAAATGCTCTCATTATTTCCCAGGGTAGAGAGCCCGAGCTTTTGGCAAGTACACCAACTGTTTTCATGATAAAGGTTTTAAAGAGCTTCTGTTCTTGCCAAAAACTCGGATGCTCTGGTCCTGGAAATGAAAGCATTGCGGATGAAAAATCAAGGAAACTTGTCTATAAGAGACATCAGCAATTTTGTCCACGAGAGTTTCCATTTCGCTCTTCGTTCATGGACTAGACGTGCCTTTCTAATGACCCAGAGTTTTGATGTGTAGTGATCACTAGAGGCACTCTTAAAGCACTTAAAAACTGAATTTTTGGTACCAAAAACAGGCAGGCAAAACAGTGCTATAGGCCTCCAAAATCTCAACTTTAGGCACAATCAACTTTGACAAAATTTAAATTCAGTTTATGATGGTACGAAGGCACCATTGGATTAGAATAGGCATTCAATCTTTCCCGCATGGTTTGAAGAATACGGTCTTATTTTATGTTCTAGCATAATGAGTAAAGTGTCCGTCAAGTAAACACTCTTCTAAGTCTCTTTCCTTTCAACATGTCTGAGAAGGGCAACACAGGAGCAAATAGCCGGAGTGATAATAGGCCAGGAGGATCTTATAGCCTTGTGTAAATTTGGTCCAATCGCACAGGGTCAATTTCTTTTCTGCTTGTGAACACAAAGGGCTTTTCACCAGGTTTGAGCATTTTCAGCAGGCTAGAGAAATGCATACACTGACCGTTTGCGATCTCATCTGCCAAGATTTTTAATATGTGGCCCAGAAAAAAGGCAACATGTCGAACTGAACACCACTTGGCCTTCATATCACGGGCGCGCATCCCAACATGGCAAAGTTGACGTATACAGCAAGGAATGATCCAGTGTACGTCAAAATATTATGTCGCAGTGGGAGAATTATTCCAGGCAACGTGTGTAGTTTGTGCAATCTGTAGTCTGAATGAAGGTGGACGTAGTTGAAGGTAGCCTGAATCTGTAGCCTGAATGAAGGTTGACGAAATATCGAAACATGAACAGAATCTATGCGCATTACTTATTTAACTTCGTATCGAGCGAGATGCAGGACTAAGCTGCCTCCATTTCATTTGGGTTGGTGTTCTCGCTGTTCTTATAACGTGCTGGCGCCAGCATTCACAATGCTTGGTGCGTTTTTGGTGCATCGTTCCTTAGAGCAGTTCCAGCGGTGCAGCACTGTACATCACGTTAAGGATACACGATTTGTGCCAGCCTCTCCAAACGTGGGTGCATAGAGGGATCCGTCCCACAGAAACGGGCAGTGCAATATAGAGAACATCGAAACGACATACAGCTTTCATGCACAACCTGGCTTGGGAGAATGCAAGGTTACATTCGCACGTGATGCGAATGTAACCTTGCATGCGTATGATGTGTTAATGAGTCTGCGTATTGCAAGCTCCGATAGTTGCTCCGATAGTTGCTCCGATAGCAAAGAGGGCAGAAAAGGAATTTGGCTTTCAGTCTACTCTGGGCCAGTGGCAAAGGTTTCCAGCTCCTCTCCTCTCATCGCACTTTTGCGGCCTGTAATGAGCCAGCTAAAAAAAACTTTTGATTGGACACACAACTTCCATTTTCCATGTAAAATTTCCAATGTCTAAGTAAAATGCACATGTGTAGGCTAATCAACCATCCTATTAGTTAAGAGGCCATGTAGCCTTTAACATGCTGAAAGGAACTTATGAAATGGGTGTATAGGTTGCACGCCATAGTTCCAAAAACATCAATTTTGCCCGGTAACATACATTCCTTCAACTGTACTCGAAAGCAAAATTTGAGGTTAAATAGTGCTTACATAGGCACAGATTTCGGAAATCAGCATTTATAAGCACTTCTAGGAACTTGGGCAGAAACGTTCGCAATAGGCATTATAAGGACACTAGAAAAGTTCTTCTTAACCTCTAATTGATTCTCGTATAACAAAGTAGCACGATAGGAACGCAAGAAACGGAATAGACATTTGCTTATAATCCGGTCTCTAGTGGTCACGTGAGGCAGTGCTGTTTGTACATGTGTGGTGCGGCATACGTACACTTTCTGCTGTTCTGCAAGTAAATCAGCTGGGGTTGTGATGCTTTATTTGTGCTTTCTTTTTCCTGGAGTCCTTGGGTATTTGAAATTTTCCCTCATTTTTGTTGTACAGACTAGCCCAGCAACAAGTACTTAAAACTTTACTCTTGGTTGTGCCTCGAGACCACTGGTGATGCATTTATGGGGCTCCAAGAACTTGTAGATGTTTAATCACTCGTGCGTCGCAAAGTGTCCCATGAACCATATAGCCATTCATGTCGGCACGGTCTACACTAAGGTAGAGCAAGCATCGTTTGTGAAGCAGTCCTCGCATTGTGCAGAGGAGTCATCGAAACCACATTTTGAGACTCTGTGCCTTCTGTACTGGGGGTGAGACATGAACTTAGCGTCGTCGCTGAGCTGCATCTTTCACTGCATGCAGTAATACAGTGGAGCGAAAAGGGCGTGGTTACATCGTCACCACGCAGCATTGAGCTGCTGTCTTGGCACGTTAAGTTCATGCAGCACACAGTAGTGAAGGAAACACCACACTGTTGTAAATGCAACACGCGATGACATGGAAGGTCAGGGAACAGCACACACTGCAAATGCAGTGGCAAGCATGAGTTGTCTGCTGCGTAACCTCAAAAATGACCTCTAGCTTTTGCACAATAAAGGGACACTGAATAAAGTTTTTTTGTATTAGTGAAGTAAAATTGCACAATTCTTAAAACTCCACTTACAGGGAGACTACTTTTAATGAGCAATCGCGCAAAAAGAAAAGGCAAATGGGGATGCCACCTCAAGATTCCCGCACCAAACGCAGTCATCGTAGATTTTGACAGTGTACTAGGTCTGTCATTCCTAATAAAGTTGAAGTGCATTTTGTGGAAGCCATAGACTTAATGTGCAAAGTTTCAGAAAATTTCTTCAGTGAAGCAACGTCGGAAGAGCAAACCAGTCGAGAGTGGATGAATGGAGAGGTGATAGTCTCTTCTCTTCCCATACTTCGAGCTTTTCTAAGCAATGTTTCCGGGCTTCCATGTCAGCGGATGATATATAAAATGTATGTGAAGGGTCTGAAGGGCAGTCTGTCAGTGTTCAGATTTGTCAGGCCTGGTTCACTTTTTTGTGTGAAAAGTCAAAATCTTGTTAATGCCATTCCACAACCTTTACAGCTTGTGCAGGCTGCGTAAGTAGCTTCCTCAGGTAAGCACTGTTAAGTTTGCTCTAAACACCGGCACTGTTAGTATGCATGAGCTGAGGTGTGTGCCAAGGTGTCAGTGCATCATTTTGCTGCGGAACAACCCCTGCTGACGTGTTCTCTCAGTGTGGTCAGCGTGTCAGCAAAATGGCGAACTTTTTTTTTTTTTTCAATAAACCTACCTGTATTCGGCACCTGTTACCAGCAAACACTCTGCCTACTTGGCAAATGCACCCCATTTGATTTGCCTGCCGCCTGAAGTTATTAACTGGACCTGAAAAACTTTAGTGCTCTAAATGATGTGGAAATGTGTTAGATTAAAACAACTTGAATTCTAAACTACATTTGAGTTTCACTGTCTGTGACGGTGCTAACGCTGGTGTTTGGCGAGGACTGTCAACATATTCTGGCTGAAGAGTCTATTCCCTCCCACATGATATGTATTATTTGAGGTGGGCTTTGAACAATAGGCGATAAAATGCAAAGAGAGTCTGCACTGAAATAATGACAAAGCAAGTCAAAGAACTGCTGTTCAAAAGGAAGGGCAAACTGACAAAGTGCTTTATAAAAAGATCCCCAACCTGTGGGTTTACAGGGTTAGCAAGGTATAAAAATTGACTTGGTAGGGCACATAACTATAAAGTTGGTGTGAAGCAACGCTCGGGACGTGAATGCAGCTCTTCTAAGTCTTCCGCTTTGTCCGGTGCTCTGTGTGATGTGCTTCACGCCAAATGCCAGGCTACCAGAGTAATATGCACCTTCTACCCAGGAATAAATTGGGCTAATGGGATCTAGATGCCGATTTGCCACAACCATCTTTGAAACAGAACATCACTAATGTAGTCTTCTGTGCGAGTTGGTTGATACTATTCAGAAGAGAAAACCAGTGAAGAACAAACGTGTCGTACTTCGTTCTAAGTCTATTTCAAAAAGCCCTCGCACACATGAACCATCAGCACATTTACACACTTAACACTACAAAGCCAAGAAGCATGTCACGGTGTAGAAACGGCACATTTCTGTGAAATGCCAAAATATCTACACATGTGCCCGCTATCTAGCGTCACCAATTTTTCCCAGGTAAAAATCTAACTGTGAATCGAAATGGTTTTAGCTGACATTGAGAGCAACTGCTTCCAGTTGCAGGCCAACTAGTTTCAGTTGGGAATGAACAGGTGGCTTTTTCTTCAATACCTGTTGGAAGTGGTTTCAGTTAGTAGTTCATCCCAGATAGAGAAGGTTGTGGGTCCCAGTTACTGCTAAACTGGTTTCAACTGGGAACAGTTGGTCCCAGTTGCAAGTGGCTTTAGTTAGTTACTGGTTTCACTTACAGCTCAGCTGGCTGCCGACGGAGACCATCAACAGTTGAACTGGAAGCAACTGGTCCCAGTAATTTTCTAAGTGGAAATGTGACATGCAATGGTTGTATGCACTTGTTCACAGTGAAAGAAGAAAAGTTGAACTCTGTTGTGTATGGTGTAGAGATGTTGCACTCAAATGAATGGGCTTTATCCAGTAGTTTCTTTTTTCTGAGTGTTCTAGACTACCATCCTTGCAAGACATACATGACGATCAAAAAACGAGTGTCTCATGAATTGCGAATATATTATTTTTCTCATTCTCTGTGCATTGTTTCAATCTCAGACTCATTAAAATTATATAGTGGAATATTCAGCTGCACAAGCTGACAAACACATTGCTTTTAAATGTACGCTTGTTTTAACTTCAATAAATTGAACTGTATTAAGTTGTTGCGAATATTTTTACATCTATCAGGGTGACAGGCGCAGCGGGTCCAATTGACCTGGGGCTGTAATATTGCCAACTATCTCTCAAAGAGCGTTCCTGCTGCATAAGTCTTGTCTGCTGCACAGGTATTGCATACGAACCCAACTTGTATGCTGTAAATTTCTAGCGCACGTTAGCATAGCTACAACTGACTGTAACAGAAGAGCATGTACCGTCATTGCGAAATATTTTAATTTCAAGTGGCAAAAAACGGGCTGTATGTGCTATCGCGATTCTGCGTTCCTTCGGAATAAGTGGCATGGCCTTGGTCTTTAGACAATTTTACACTTGATGAGGCTAAGCGTATGCTATCTGTTAGTAATTGCTCGGTGAGTCATTTCAATGCGCGTAGCCTCTGCAAAAATTCCTATGATATTTATGATTTCATAAGTTCATTTGTGCATACTTTTTCCGTCGTTTCATCTCTGAAACTTGCCTCTGCACTTATGACGGGAATTTGTTCAGTCCGTCGTCGTAGGAAGCTGAATACTGTAGCCGTCATTCAGGTAGCTGTGGTGGCTCAGCTATATTTATTGCCTCAGATTTTTCTTACACCCGACGACAAGACATTTCTTTAGGCATCCTGCTTTGTGAATCTATGTGGATTGAATTTGATCATTATTTTCTAAAAGATAATCAGAACATCATTCTTGGGTGTATTTACCGTTCACCTACTTCGAGCAGGAAGGATTTCATTTCTCACCTTAACACCATTTTGCATCAGCTGTCATCTGAAAACAAGCACGTTATCTTGGTTGGGGATATCAATATTCATTTGCTTAAATGTGACCATTGTTCAAGTATGGATTATTACGATTGTGTCAGTGGCTATGGTTCCGAGTGTCTTATTTCATTGCCTACTAGATGTCTCTTCTGTGGTGGTGCTTCACTACTTGATCATGGTATCTGTAATTTTTCAGCATCCCTGTGCAGAAGTAATTGATGTGAATATCAGTTATCATTATCCTATTTTTTTGGCATTTAGTGTCGTGAAACCATTTGACACACCTTTGTATATTAATTTCATACTGGACCAGGAATCGTTCTTCACTGCTATACGTAATATTAATTGGTCAAGTGTTACATCCTTATGCAATGTAGACGAGGCATTCAACTTGTTCTCTGCCCTTTTCCTTAAAGGTGTAGAAGAGTGTACAAAAATGGTTAAATGTAAGAAGTATAAATATCCTAAAAACCAGTGGCTTTCCAAAGGAGTGCTGAAAAGTATGCGCGAAAAAGAGAATTTTTGCTGAAAACTAAAAAGACAATCATTTAACGCTGCTTCAGCTTCTCGTCACGAAAAATTCCAATGTTCTTTCATGTCTCTTGAAAAATGCTAAAAAAAATGCTATAAAGAACAATTATCTAGAGAGAATAACTCTAAAAAGCGATGGCAACTGTTAAATCATTTTCTGAATCAATTATCACATAGCTCATCTTTGCAGAAAGTGGCGTGTAACACCATTACACAGGATAACCCTTAAAGTGTTACATATGCCTTTAGTAACTACTTTTTCAAAATGTTTAGTCTGGAACAAGGAAGGTCTCACTGTAAACTACAGCGTTCTAACCAACAGTGTTCTAACCTTTTTCCCATCAGCTCTGATGATGTAGCCACAGCAATGAAAACTCTCAAGAAGGCCAGCCCTGGTGTGATAACATCTCAGCACGCCATCTAAAACTTGTAGTAGGTGTCATTTGCAGTCCACTAACTGAATTCATAAATATTGCCTTTAAGCGTGGCAGTTTTTCTACTTTTTCAAAGATAGCCAAAGTACTTCCCATGTTCAAAAAAGGGTGATAAACAATGTGTTTCTAATTATCATCCGATTTGTGTTCTTTCTTCCCTCAGTGAAGTCATCGAAAAGTTATTTATAGTTGACTTAACAAGTATCTGAGTAAATTTGATGTATTGAAGTCTTGTCATGACAAATTTGGCTTTCGCTCTGAAAGTTCAGCTAACTTGGCCCTTCTTTCTCTTTCTGACTACATCAAGCGTTTCATTGATTCAGGGTTCATCGTAAGGGCAGTTTTCTTGGATTTTTCAAAGGCATTCGACACCATTAATCATCTCATTTTGTCGAAAAAGCTAGACGCTTACAGTATCACAGGCCCATTTCTCAAGTTTTTCAACAGTTACCTGGCTAATAGAAAACATAATGTATACATAGCAGGTTGATTTTCATCTACTAAAACAATAAA
This sequence comes from Rhipicephalus microplus, assembly GCF_043290135.1. Taxonomy (NCBI): domain Eukaryota; kingdom Metazoa; phylum Arthropoda; class Arachnida; order Ixodida; family Ixodidae; genus Rhipicephalus; species Rhipicephalus microplus. The sequence continues at coordinate 28,182,910 of NC_134700.1, forward strand.
TCAAGGTGTTCCGCAAGGCTCACAACTGGGTCCCTTACTTTTTTTTACTTTACATTAATGACCTTCCTGACATTATAAATAATGCTCAGTGTGTTTTATAAGCAGACGATACTACCATTTATTTTGCTTACAGTTGTTTTACTAGTGTCACTTATAAATTGAATGCTACACTTTGTAACGTTTATGTGGTGTAAAGAAAATCATCTAGTTATAATCTAAATAAATTTATGGTTTGTAGCGACACGTATCTCGAAGGAGTACAGCCACTAGCGTGGGTCTGGTCTTAGCAAGCCGCAGGGCACGCGTTAACCGTCGCCATGGCACTGTACTGCTGAAGGTCGCAACAGTTTATTGTCTGTGGCAACACCAAATGCAGTACAGCCCATTGCAAAGGCGCGGCGGGAAAGCAAATAGGCTTATCCACGCCGTGGGCATAAAAGTACTCCACAGAGTGCCACGAGGACGTCTCCGTGGTAAAGGTGATTCACGTAGACACCGGGACCAAGGCCCAGTTGGTCGAGCGAGGGCAAAGGCGCTCGCGTTGGCTTCAGAGGGATACCGGTCGGCGTTGCCTGGCTACGCACTAGGAACCCGCACCACTCTTCGGTCTAGCGTTCAGAAGGGAGCGACATAAGGTAAGCGTTCGCCGCGGGCGCATGGCGCCGTTGGCGAAGTCTGAACAATTCAGAAGGGAGCTGACGGACGAAAAAGAAAAGCATGCTTACCCCCACGTCGTCCCCGGAAAGGTCTCTTCACTCCCGACGCGCGCGCAATACCTCTCCGGAAACTCTGTGGGCGGCGCCACAGTCGACATCCGCTACTGGGTGAGAGGGTTAAACGTCACTCCGCTCTGCCAGAGCGGCAGACAGCGGAGGAGGGGAGTCCTCGGAACATGAGAACGAAGAAAGAGGCTGCAAAGCCTGCGCAAAGGCAGCGGGCTGGCCTGAATTCCCACAGGTTCTTACATCACCTTAACGCAAGTTAACCTCATCACGAGGGATCACTATTGACTCTCATTTTATTAATATCAATGACAGCGTATTCCTTGTTCTCCTAGATGCCAACCTTAAGTTCGACCTCCATATTGCTCACGTCGGAAAAATGACAGCATTCGGCATTCACGCGTTACTTAAAGCCCGCTTATATTTTTCTCACAAAGCACTTTCTCTTTACTTCACTTTCATACAATCTCGTATCAATTACGGTAATGCTTCATGGGGTAATACTTTTCGGTGTCATCTTTCATGCTTGCAGCATTTACAAAATAGAGCCCTTTGCGTTCTTATAAACTGTACTTACGACAGTAACATTACCTCCTCCTCCGTTTAAACATCTTGACTGTTAGCAACTTATTTAGATTCAATTTATGTTTATGCATAAACTAATAACACAAACTTTCTACTAATGTCATTGAATTTTATTGAGGAGGGGGGGGGTCTCATTAGAGAAGGATTGTCCACCCTAGTGTAGCATCTGGCCACTACCTCCCACATGCGAACGTCAAGTAACTCACGGCCCTCAGACCCCAGCAGCTGTGGAGCAACTGACCACGGCGGCGGTCAGATCTGCAACGCAGCAAAGGGTGCCAAGAATCTCTGAAACCGGACAGGCCGTCATTAGAGCCTGAACTTGGCAACGTTTAACGTTAGAACCTCATCTAGTGAGGGAAGTCTAGCTGTGCTATTCGAGGAGCTAGAGGGTGTTAAATGGGGTATATTAGGGCTCAGTGAGGTTTGGAGGACAAATGAGGCCTATAAGGTGCTACAGAATGGGCGCGTCCTTTGCTGTCGGGGCTTGGCTGACAGAAGAGAACTGGGAGTGGGGTTTCTAATTCACAGAAACATAGCTGGCAACATAGAGGAATACTATAGCATTAGTGAAAGGGTGGTAGATATCGTAATTAAACTGAATAAGAAATACAAGATGAAGGTGGTACAGGCTTGCGCGCCTACATCCAGCCATTATGACGCTTCAGTTGAAAGCTTCTATGAAGACGTAGAATCGGCAATGAGTACGGTAAAAACGCATTATACTATACTGATGGGCGACTTTGGTGCAAAGGTGGGGAAAAGACAGGCTGGAGACCAGGCAGTAAGAGATTATGGTATCGGTACTGGAAATGCCAGAGGAGAGCTACTAGTAGAATTCGCAGAATGCAATAGTTTACGGATTTTGAATACCTTCTACCGAAAACGAGGAAACCACAAGTGGACATGGAGCAGCCCTAATGGCGAAAATAAGAACGAAGTAGACTTTATAATGAGTGCACACCCAGTCATTGTGCAGTATGTGGATGTGGTTGGCAATGTACGATGCAGTGACCATAGAATGGTATGGTCTCGAATTCGCCTAGACTTGAAGAAAGAACGACAGAAACTGATACGCAAGAAGCTCAATCAATGAGCTAGCACTGAAAGGGAAAGTACAGGAATTCAGAGTCTCGCTTCAGAACTCTGCTTTTCTTGAGAAAACCAACTATAGCATAGATACAATGAATGATAACCTGATGAGTATAATTACAGAGTGTGCAGTGGAAGTTGGTGGCAGAGTAGTTAGACAGGACACTCGTAAGCTTTTCCAGGAAATGAAGAATCTCATTAAGAAGCGTCAGAGCATGAAAGTCTCAAGTACCACAGACAAACTAGAACTGTCAGAGCTTTCGAAGTTGATTAATAAGCGTAAGGTATCCGATGTAAGAAGGTTTAACATGGAGAGAATTGAACACGCTCTGAAATACGGAGGAAGCGTCAAAGCAGTGAAGAGGAAACTTGGGATAGGGAAAAATTGGATGTATGCACTAAGGGACAAAGAAGGCAAAATGACTACCAGTATGAATTGGATAGTTAAAATAGCGGAGGAGTTTTACAGAGATCTGTACAGTAGCCAGGACAGCCACGACCTTAATACTATAAGAACTAGCAGCAACCCAGATCACACCCCACCAGTAATGATAGAAGTCAGAAAATCTTTGGAGAGCATGCAAAGAGGCAAAGCTGTTGGTGAGGATCAGGTAACATCAGATCTGCTGAAAGATGGAGGACAGATTGTGTTAGAAAAACTAGCCACCCTGTTTACGAGGTGTCTCCTGATGGGAAGAGTACCAGAGTCTTGGAAAAATGCTAACATCGTTTTAATACATAAGAAAGGAGGTGACAAAGACTTGAAGAATTACAGGCCGATCAGTTTGCTCTCCGTAGTATACAAGTTATTTACAAAGATAATTGCTAGCAGAGTTAAGGAAACATTAGAATTCAATCAACCAAAGAACAAGCAGGATTTCGAACAGGCTACTCAACAATCGACCACATTCATACTATCGATCGGGTAATAGAGAAATTTTCAGAATATAACCAACCACTATACATAGCTTTCATAGATTACGAGAAGGCGTTTGATTCAGTAGGAATATCAGCCGTCATGCAGACACTACAAAATCAGGGCGTCGATGAAGTATATATAAACATCCTGAAAGAAATCTACAGGGGATCAACTGCTACCATAGTGCTACATAAAGAAAGCAACAGAATACCAATCAAGGTGGGCTTAAGGCAGGGGGATACAATCTCCCCAATGCTATTTACCGAGTGCTTACAGGAGGTTTTCAGAGGCCTACAATGGGAACAGTTAGGAATAAGAGTTAAGGAAGAGTACCTTAGTAACCTGCTCTTCTCCGATGACATTGCATTGCTAAGTAACTCAGGGGACGAATTGCAACTCATGATTACGGAGTTAGACAAGGAGAGCAGAAAGGTGGGTCTTAAAATTAATCTGCAGAAAACGAAAGTAATCTACAACAACCTTGGAAGGGAGCAGCGCTTCAAGATCGGTAATAGTGCACTTGAAGTTGTAAAAGACTGTCTACTTAGGGCAGGTAATAACCGCAGAGCCGAACCACGAGATCGAAGTAACTAGAAGAATAAGTATGGGGTGGAGCACATTCGGCAAGCACTCTCAAATTATGACAGGTAGATTGCCGCTATCCCTCGAGAGGAAGGTATATAACAGCTGTATCTTGCCGGTACTTAGCTACGGAGCAGAAACCTGGAGACTTACAAAGAGGGTTCAGCATGCATTGAGGACGACGCAGCGAGCAATTGAAATAAAAATGGTAGGTGTAACCATAAGAGACAAGAAGAGAGCGAGTGGAATAGGGAACAACCGGGGTTAAGGATATCGTAGCTGAAATCAAGAAGAAATGAACATGGGCCGGGCATGTAGCGCGTAGACAGGATAACCGCTGGTCATTAAGGGTAACTAACTGGTTTCGCAGAGAAGACAAGAGGGTTAGGGGGAGACAGAAGGTTAGGTGGGCAGATGAGATTAAGAAGTTTGCGGGTAAGTAGTTGGCAGCAGCAAGCACAGGACCAAGTTAACTGGCGAAACATGGGAGAGGTCTGTCCTGCAGTGGATGTAGTTAGGCTGATGATGACGATGATGAGTCATCGAAACTGTGCACATGGACACATGTTTTACAGCAGAATACGCTTCATGTCTTGTCTAACAGGAAGTTAAAATTCTTGATCTTGAAGAGCGATAGATGACTTATGCACTTGTTATTGGATTTATTGAAAAAAAGATTCGGCTATCTCACGCATGCACTGATCCACATGTCTATATTTGATTAAAGTTTTCTGCAAGTACGGATCACATCCGCATGATCTACAATGCACTGCCAAATCAGACGCGATTGCAGCACCTGATAGTGTGAGCTCATGCTCACACAGCGGTCATGGTGTTCATGGTGTTCATGGTGACAGCGGTCATGGTGTTCAAAATCGCTGACAAGACACGCTTTATGACGCTCAACCCACGGTATCTGCTTTGATCAGCCACGCAAGGATTGAAAAAGCTGGCTGTTTTTTTTTTGCCATTCTGCAGCACACTTTATGGAGTCATTCATATTCGACATTAGCTTGCATGAAAGGAAGAACCGCTTAGCAAAGGCTGGCAGGTGCTTCAAGTGCACCATCAAAGGACATTGGTCGAAAGATTGCCACCGTCGTGTAATTTGTTATAAGTGCAACGGAAGCCACGCTAAAACTGTTTGCAACCCTGAATATGCGCAAAAGAAGCACTTAAACGAAGCAAGGGCCCCTGTTTCAAAGGTGAAATCGAATGAGTCATCATCGCAACATAACGCAACATAACGAAAATGGTGTCCTACTACAGACATTTCGTGCATGGTTGCAAGCGAAAGCGACTCATGCTTTATCACAGGCGTATTAGACAATGGAAGCCAGCGGACCTTCAATATAGAAGACGTATCTGAAAAGCTAAGATTACCTATGGTGTGCATCTTCCAAATGAATGTCAAGGCATTTGGAAGAGCGAGCGGAGCACTGACAAGACGACTAAACGTTGTCAGAGTGACGCTAAAGAATCAATTCCACCATACCGCGCATGATGTCGAAGCTATAGAAGTACCATCCATCCATGATGGAACTTCCACCCAGGAACACAATTTCGAAACAGCTGCTACATGGAAAGAAGTTTATTGCAGACATGACTGCAATTCCTGGACTGAAAACTGAGGATGGCATATGCTTGCTCGTAGGAGCGGACCAAATGTGGAAGGTTTTGTTAAACGAAGTTTTTCTCGACGGGCGACAACAAGGCCTGGTGTCCATCAACACAAAGCTTGGTTGGACCTTTCAAGGACCTATACAGTGCGAAGAACAGCATTTTAAGCGTACCCCTACTACTACCATTTGTGTACTTCACACGAGCTGCGTGGACACAGACATACCCCGCTCTCTGCAACAACTCTCGTATGTCGGTATCGGGAACGACACAGTGCGGTCATTTAACGAAGACGTGCATCACATCGATCAGCAATTTCAAGTTAGACAAGAAGAGGTCACTGATCTCAACTCGAGCGGAAACCCGAGCATCAGCCGAACCAAAGCTTCACAGATCAGCACGACCCACAGCCGCAAGGCGAGAACTCTAGCAACGACATGACAAGGCGATCAGGCACCACCACTTCGACGGACGTCCTGAAAACCATTCTTTAGAAGACGCAGACACATTTATCGACGACAAGCGTAATATCTGGATACGAACACGCCTTCAGAAAGCTCATCTCATGTGCGGCAAGAAAACGACAGTGCTACTTCCGAACCGGCCACTTAGTTCATCTTTATGCCAGTTCACCGAGAAGCGCCTCTGTGATGTTTGTGCAACGTTAACTGGAATTCGTGCTATAGGTTGTGTGTGGTGAGAGCCAGCCGAGCTGTGAAATGTGCAAGTCAAAACTACTACCTGGCATGTGCTCAGTTTCGAACAAAGACGGCAAGTCCACCAGTCATGTCCGGATGATCTTGTCGTGATTATTGGCGTTTGGCAATGATAGATGTCAATTTTCAAGTGTTGTACAAGGCTATTGTGGGGCAAAGCTGTAATAGGTGGTGATTTACTTTATTCGTGAAAATAACGCAATAGCTTGTAAAAAAACATCATTAGAATATATACACCAATCGCTAAGAAACGACGAGGCCATCAACGATAGCATGATGATTAAGATAACATTAATGCACAGCCAAAGAGCTTCTTGGTGGGTGGTTTTGAAAAACTGCTATAAACAGTGAACTTTTACCTATCATATGAAAGTCTTCACATCAGGCCGTGGAGTGTGTTAAATATTGTTGAATATTTAATAGAAGAAAGAAGACAACGAAGTGTGCACACTAGCAGAGTGCTTGTGGTTGGTGTGCGCCAAACGAATGTTCTGCCGGACATTCAAGGCGCTTGTTACCTCTCTGAGCCAATAAACCTCTATTTTTCGCTCACTCTACCAGCGAAAACACATTTTCTTCTACAAGCATCTTTATGTGCGCAAAAAACAACAAAAAACAGGCAAAGGTTAACGGGTGACCCTCCGTGCGAACGCATGCAATATCGTTTAAAAATGCAGTCAGAAAGTCGCGCTAGTTCGCAAGGACCGATTGATATGTGAGGTCTTGCGAAGAGTAGAGAGGGTACGTCGTCTGTCTCTTCGAAGTTAGTGTTTGTGCAGTTCAAATTCTTCCACATCAAAGACGCAGGGCTTGGTCGCTAATGCAACGTGAAAGTAGCCAAGCGTCATTCATAAAATGCAAATACTGCGGAAGCTGTGAAGCAATAGATATTCGCCTTAACACGCTGACCGTGCAAGTTAGTGCATGATGTAGCGGCATTTTGCTTAGCTTCGGATGACCAGTAGGCAAATTGTCGCACATAAAATATTGACGCTCGATGTTCCGAATGGGGCTAAATGTGATAACCACGTATGTATCCACATAGATCTCGCAATTGCACGTAAAACAGCACCGAAGCTTGGACGTTGAACAACGCCTCGCCGCTAAAATGATTACAGGAAGTCGCCATGACACTTGCTATAGGAAGGAGGTGGCGTCTTTCTAATGTGACGAGGCCACCAGTGAAGTACGATTCCAAAGTGGCACCAATGTCTAAGATGCATAGAGTCCCGGGGAAGAATTGACGTAGGCACGAGGGCCGAGCAAATTCAGACATGTAAAAGGTATATTAACATGGAGGCAGGCAGGAATACGTTGAAGTGGGAGAGATATAAGAACAGCTGAGGCAGGAAAAGCTGATGGTATATGGGTTGGTATCTTAAGGACATGAAACAACCACATAGCAATCGGGACTACGCATGGGAATATTGTATTAGAACAGAAGGTAGCAGAAAGGGGGGTGGTATCGGGGCATGTATTCATAAAAGTACAGGCTGGCAAAGAGCCAAGCAGGAGTGCAGGGAAATTTTATGGCAAAAGGGAAAGTTACAGGGCAGATGACGCTCGCAAAAGCCACAGAGGAAAACGAAGAAATGGTGCAGTGCATAGAAAATGACATATGAACTATGAGAAGAGTGCGAGGTAATTATATTAAGAGATATGAATGCGCACATAGATGTGAGTGGATATACTGATCCAACAGGCATGTGTGAAGGGCATAATTTAATTATTTGCATCAGTACCGAGAAGTGCGAAGGGCAGATAACGTGGGAGGTTGGAAGGCTGCGGTCGACGATAAGATTACGCAATGATGTCACATCGGATGTATGATAGGCTCAGGGTAATGCACATAGATGAATGTGGCTCCAGAAGCTTAGTTAGAGATCACAAATGTATCAAGCCGAGTTTTTGAAGAAAAATGAAAATGGGAAGGAGCCATTATGAGCAACCACATGATAATATTTATTCAGAAAGGCAAATAGAACTAGCAACTAAAGAGACTGAGAAAATAATCTCCGAGGATACTGAAACAGAGCGGAGGAACACAAATCTAACTCGATTGTATGAGTTAGAGCTTGCTAAGGTACGAGTCAAATCAACCAGGATAGGGGACACATACCCAAGAGCTGATGGGATGAGGAAGTTAAGGGAGCCATAGCAAGACGTAAGGAAGCCTCCAGGGAACGCAGGTATGCTAAACAGAGGGGTGAACCGGAATATGATGTCAAAAGAAAATGGGAAAACTTTTTGAGCTGCGGAAGGGAAGCGTCCGATCAGATCAGTGAAAAGATTAGAAGAAATGGGGCCCAATGGATGGGGGAAGTAAACAAAAAGAATAGAAAGGCAACTGCAGTTTTGGAACCATCTCAATTCTCTGAGTAATAAGAAAAGCATAAGGAACAGTGGTTTATAACCACAGTTCAAGGGGTTAGACAAGAAGGGGATGATACATTAGAACAATGATGATAGAAAAATTTAAACACCAAGGAAGCGCTGCATGCACCGTACCGGATGAGGATGGACCAATCATTAGTGCAGTGGCTCTAATGGGACAACGAGAGTGGGAAAGGGCAGAGAAGATGGTTCATAATAGCGAATTAACAGGCCATGAGAGCATTCTAATTATGCGAATAAAGGAACTAGGACCAAACTATGCAAACATTAAGAGAGGCAGCGAGCAAAGCAATAATTGATGTAAAAGCATCCAATGGGTGGAAACTAAGCAGGATCACCATGATCTGTAATGGAAAGGAAGATTGATTTAAAAACTTTAATCGAAAAACGAGAGACAAGAGAGCGGGGAGAGTGGGTCCCTTGTTCAGGACTCCAGTGGCAATTGCTGTACGCTCAGCCTGATCCAAGAGACCTTTCTGGATCTCCAGGTCGGCTTGAGCGAGAATGGCCTCCCAGGCCTCCCTTGTAGTAAGGTTTGTACCAGCGGAGAGTTTGTGTTTTGTGGTCTGAACATGCATTCCCACATAATGTGGGGGAGAGATGGCCTCCTCCCACACCATGGGCATTGACCGGCGTACACCACTGGCCACATTGTGTGCCATGGTGCCAAGTGCGGATAGATGTTTGTCTGTATCTTTCGGTATTTGCGAGCGTCTCATACTCCGAGCTGCGGATGCGGAGACGCGTATATTTGCCGTATGTGACGCTGGTGCTCCAGGATGTCGTGTGGGTTGTTGTATTTTGGTATTTTGCTCTGGGCATCGTCAGCTCGGTTCGCTAGCTCACGAGCTAGTTCGTGCGCCGGTTCATTTCCTGGGCCCTCCGAGTGTCCCGGACACGATGTGATGGTGTGGGATTCGTGAAGTACCTCGCCTAGTAGCCTAAAGGTCAGACGAGTTAGACGTCCGTTTATGAACAAACGACTAGCCGCTTGCGAGTTTGTCATGACTTCTACTGAGTGCCCGTTCGCGTCTGCTTAATTTCCAATGCTATGGCAGTAGTTGCTTCAGCTGTGCTCGTACAATTAGGGCTTAGCACTGAGGCCGATATGGTTATAATGGAATGTTCGGAGTAATTTACTGCCGTTAGAATGTGACCATGATCGGACTTTTCCACGTCCGTGCAAGTTACGTCCTGGTTCCCACCAAAAATTTTAATGAGTTGTCTTGCTCAAGCCGCACGCCTTGCGGCATCATAGAATGGACTCATGTTCTTCAGGATGGGAGAAATTATCACTTGTTCCCGTAATGTCTTGGGTACAGAAACGAGATCCTCCTCGCAAAATGTGTCCGAATATGAAAATATAAGTCCTCAAGGACTCGTCTCCCGGTCTTCAGGTGGTAAAGGCGCTCCCTCTGTACTAGCATAGTCGCTGCCCTCAGCTCCTCGAAAGTGTTATAAAGTTCGAGAACTTGTAGCCTTTGAGTCGATGTGCCGGGTCGGAGTCCCAGGGCCGCTTTATATGCCATCCGTGTGAAAACTTTCACTTCCTTGATTTCGATAGGGCTCAGCTCTTGATATGGCAGGCTATATGTGACGCTACTGAGAAGAAACGCGTGTAATAGTCGGACGGCCTACGTCTCCGTGAGACCTCTGCCTTTTATCGCCACTCTGTTTATCACCTGAGCTATATGCTTGGTGGTCGCTTTCAGTGCTTTGATTGTAAAATCAGCTGTATCATTTGCCTGTAGCCTTAAACCTAGGACTCGGATTCTTTGTTTTTCCTGGATTACTGTGTTGCCTATCCACAGACAAACTGCCGGGCGAAGCGATGCGGATAAACAAAAACGAGTTGCTGGCAAATGCCTGTGCTCGGCACCTACATCCACTGGCTACGGTGATGTTTCCCGAGAAGCGCGCCGTCCAGAATGCGCAGTGATGTGGGCCGGAACATCTCTGTCAGCGGATTGTATGACCGGGTGGTGTGCGCGGGCCATTGCGCGGGTCTCTAACAGCTACGGCAGCGAGCGTCTACACAACTAGCTTGGGGCTCCAATTTACGACTTCAAGTGCTTGCCACGGACTGTAACTTTGTTGCGCTAAATGGCTCGACGATTATGGCGTTGCAGACCTCGACGGCTGGAGGCGTTTCGAGCATTGTGCACGAACCGTGGGATGTGACTTTTGCCTGAGAACACCTTGCATGAGCTTATGAAGACTCTGTGCAGCAGACAAATTCCGGATCGCGCCGAGTGCGCATGATGAATAAACCAACTGCATATTTACAGTCAGTCTCATTCTCAGCAGCGATATACGTGAGCCGGCTTTCCCGGTTCGCACCTAACAGAGGGACACACACACGAACATCACTGGCGCAGCCGACAGGATGTCCTGCTGAGAAGACTGGGACAACATCCATCGTTGTGGAAGAGCGGACACGGGCTGACTCCATGGTGACGGACTCATCTGGGGCGTGAGCTGACGAGGCGGTAGCTGCTACGGCTGGAAGCGCAATGTGCGCAGGTGGGTGCCGCATTTCTCTTATAGCTCGCAGCTTATGACCAGCGAGTATAACTTGCGTATTGGCAGAGTAGGCGAAATGTAACCCGACCAGAGTGGGGGATTGACAGATGTGGGCTTGAATGCCGTGATGACTAGGGTCACAGGAGAGCCTTCAGGGGAGTCAGGCTCTGACCAGATGGCAATGTTGCAAATGCAGCTACACATTACGGAGATGGAATTAGCAATGGAACGGTTTAAAAACAACAGTGCCAATGCCGCCGCAAATGCTGAGAGCGCAGATGCAGCTCGGAGTGAGGACAGGAGGCTGAGGTACACGAACCTGTTAAAGTACGTGTTGGTGCCCATGCCTACGCAGGAATCACTCGTTCCATCATGGAGACGATGTCGAGGCCACATTGCGGGAATCATGTTGCCTCGTCTAAATGAGAGAGCCAGGATCTTGCTTGTGCGACTGAAAGAAAGGATTATAATTTTCCCAAAGAAACCGTGCTCAAAGGTCTCCGACTGTCTTCAGCGGAGGATCACCGCCTATTTACTCAATCGAAAAAAAAAACGTATATGGGATGAGATATGGCCACAATTTGCACTGAGGCTTGAAAATTACCCAATTCATTACCTTAATGACTACAAAGTTAGCAGCGTTGAACAATTCAAAATTTTGATAGTAACTGAGAAACTTTGCGACGCTCTGGGGGCTGAAGCCCGTCCGTCCTTCATTCAAAATGAAAGCCCGAGCAAGATAATGCTTCCTCTGGAGGTTGCCTACTTGGCAGAAAGCTTCGAAATGATTAAAAGAGGGTGGGCTAACTCTGGCGAGGTAGCGAGAGATGGGAAGACAAAACCGATTCCTGATGTGCGCAGGTTTCCAGTAGGGACGAACAAAACCGACTAGAAGAGCAGAGGTTGCTTTGCGTGTAATTCGCTGGAGCATTTTGCCCGGGACTGTCCGATGGCGCAGGCAGCTAAAGCGAAATTGGTTCTGAGGGAAAATACGGAAAATAGTGCAGTCGATGTAGATGTCATTGCCCAGGAAAACGCTGTGAAACCACCTGTATTTCACTCTATTGAGACAATGGATCTCGCATGCAGCCATGCTGTCACTGTTTTACAGCAGCATCGATTCCGGTGCCGAGATAAGCGTCATTCAGAAAGACCGACGGAAACCAAATAAAGTTGACGGGAGAACTTTGTGAACAGGCAGTGGCTGAATTATCCTATGTTCCGCTGAGATTGCTTAGGAAACCTGCATATATAGGTCGTGAAGAAAGATACGCACCGGCAGTTATTGAAAGAAACTGCCTCAGTTAATAAACGCCCCTCGGAGCAAGTGATGCCGGAGTATAAGAAGCATGATGAACCACGGCCGGGCTAGACCGCATCAGCGTGCTCCCTTTTTAGGGCCTTTGCAACGGATGTAGTACATGCCTCTCGCCACTATTTTGAGGGGGTGCTGTGACCCTGCCACCTGCCAAGTGTAAACAGACTTCGAGAGAGGCAGTGAGCAAAACGATGATCGATGGTGAAGCCCCCGATGGATGGAAACTTAGCAGGATGAGTAATATCTATAAAGGAAAGGGGGAGAAAGCTGCCATAAACAACTACCGTCCTATAACAGTGACGTCAGTGGTCTACAGGCTGGCAATGCAGATTATAAAGAGAAGAATACAGGTATATAGATTGAGGATGAGGAGGTGCTGGGGGAACTGCAAAATGGATTTCGAAAACACGGGAGGTTGGAAGACAATCTGTTCTCACTGACGGAGCGCATAAAATAGCAGGAAAGGAACACAGCCCCTGTGGTTAGCATTTTTGGATATCAAGGGAGCGTACGATAGCGTGGTTCAAAAGGAGTTGTGGAAAATACTGGACACACTAGGCGTGGAAGAAGGAGTCACTAATATTTTAAAGGATATAGTAGTTATAAAGTGGAGAAAACAGGTATCCAAGCCCACAAAGGTAAAACGGGGGCTTAGGCAGGGGTGCCCTCTGCCACCCTTGTTCTTCGTGATGTACCTACAAAGATTAGAGGCCAAATTAGAGGGAAGTGGCCTTGGATTCAACCTCTCTTTCGTCAAACAAGAAAAACTTTTTGAACAGGCACTACTAGCATTAATGCACGCAGATGATATAGTGCTAACAGCCGACAACAAGGAATATTTGCAAAGATTGATGGACATCTGCGGTAAGAGGAAGATAGGTTGGATTTCAGATTCAGTAAGGAAAAATCAGCAGTCATAATTTTAATGATAATGAAGGTAGTGAGCTTAGGATACAGGTGGTCACGCTAAAGATAACAGATAAATACAAATATCCGGGCGTATGGATAAGACATTGGGCCGTGTACCTAATGGAACACGAAATATACGTAATGACTAAAGGTAACAGGATTGCAGCAGGGATGAAAAATAGGGCACTGTGGAATTACAATAAGTGTGTTGTTGTGAGAGGAATATGGAAAGGGGTCATGGTTCCTGGTCTGACGTTCGGCAATGCGGTCTTGTGCATGAGATCAGAAGTTCAAGCAAGATTAGAAATTAAGCAACGTGGAATAGGTAGGCTTGCCATAGGAGCTCACGGGATTACAGCAAATCAGGGTGTACAAGGTCATATGGGTTGGACTTCATTTGAGGGCAGGAAAGCTTACACCAAGATAAAATTTTAAAGGTGATTGAGAGAAATGGGGTAAGAGCGTTGGGCTATGTAGGTTTTGAGCTACTTATACATGAAGAATGTCGATACAAAATGAAGGAAGCAAACCTGAAAATTGACGGGTAAATACTTAGAAAACAGCAGGGGTCAAACCAAAAAGAACTATCAGTTGAGAAGAAGATGAAGGAAACGGAGACTGACATGTGGAGAATTAGCATGATTAAGAATTCCGCAGTCCGCACTAGAGATTAATCTAACTTTTAGGCAGGAAATTGCCAAAGAAAGGACCCTTGATAATTTTCAGGGTCGTGTTCTACTGTTTGAGGCCAGGACGAAAGCAGTGCGAACCAAGACATATCGGGCCAAACACGAAGTGGTAGACACGGTATGCAGTGCGTGTGGAGAGGAGGAGGAAACTGCTGAACACTTAGTAATGTTCTGTAAAGGGCTTCCTCCTATAGTTCAGGATGATGGCGCAGAGTTTTTTAAAGCACTGGGGTTTATGGACAGGGAGGGCAGAATAGACAATAAGTGGGTAGAATTAACTCGAAGGAGGTTATCTGATTGGCGGCAAAGCACAAGTGAAAATTAAACCTTCACAGCAAAGTACGAGCCCTCAACCTCACTATTTAAAGAAAAAAATAAATGTAGTTTTTGGTTCACTAAGTATTACGGCTTGTTGGTATTAGCCACCGCCCGATATAAAGGGTACAGCCATATTGTTACGGGGAAGATTTATTCACCGAGAGCTGGTCTTGCTAACGGCTTAAAGGGCGCACAGTCATGCAGGACAAAGGGAGAAGCTCGATAGTCCAACCCACTACAACCACGTTGTCGTCTTCTTCATTCGGGTGCCAATTCAGCTGTGTCGGGGTGACAGTTTCATACACGTATCATCACCCCGGCCCGTAACGCACCGTCTCGGTGCCTGTTAAGTGAGCGAGTCGGCGTTGTAGGGCTTGAGACGAGAAACGTGGACTACTTCCGTTCTGGGTGCAGCAGCTGATGAGTTTGTGGTAGCGGAAATCTCGTAGGTCACAGGTGTGACCTGACGAATGACTCGGTAGGGCCTGGCGTATCGCGATAGTAGTTTCTCGCAGAGGCCAACACGTCGAGATGGGAGCCACAAGAGAACAAGAGATCCCGCAGAAAAAACGGCATCTCTATGTCGACGGTCGTAAAGGGACTTCTGTGCTGTCTGCGACGACGATAACCGAGCGCGTGCTACTGCGCGTGCCGTGAGGGCCCGGGTGATCGCATCCTGAGCGTACGAAGTGGAGGATGGGTGGTCTGATGAAAGCAGTGTGTCGAAGGGCAGTAAGGGATGACGTCCGAAGAGTAGATAAAAAGGGGAGTAGCCCGCTGTTTCATGACGCGACGAGTTATAGGCGAAGGTTACGAATGGAAGAGCTATGTCCCAATCAGTGTGGTCGGTAGATACGTACATGGAAAGCATGTCCGTCAATGTGCGGTTTAGGCGCTCCGTAAGGCCGTTAGTCTGAGGGTGGTAAGATGTGGTGAAGTTGTGACGGGTAGCACAAGATCGGAGTAGGTCATCAACCACACGAGATAGAAAGTAGCGACCACGGTCTGTGAGCAGGTGAGTCGGAGCGCCATGCTGGAGAATAATGTCGTACAGCAGGAAGTCGGCAACGTCGGTTGCGCAGCTGGTTGGTAGCGCTCGAGTGATTGCATACCGAGTGGCATAGTCTGTGGCCACTGCAATCCATTTATTTCCATTTGTAGAAGTAGGAAAGGGACCTAGCAAGTCCGACCCCACTCGATAAAATGGCTCGGCTGGAACTTCAATAGGTTGAAGAAGACCGGCAGGGGGAGTCGTAGGCTTCTTTCGGCGCTGGCAGAGGTCACAAGATGTGACGTAACGGCGAACAGAGCAGTACAGACCCTTCCAGAATACTCGTCGTCGAATGCGGTCGTAAGTTCTGGAGACTCCTAGATGTCCAGAAGTTGGAGCGTCGTGGAATTGTCGCAGAACATCCTTTCGCAGGTGATGCGGTACGACGAGTAAAAGTTCCGCGCCGTCGGGGTGTAAGTTGCGGCGGTACAAAATGTTGTCTTGAAGCAGGTATCTGCTAAAAGAAGGGTCAGCATAACGCGATTGAAGGCGGTCAATGATGGTGAGCAACGATGGATCTCGGCGCTGTTCGTCAGCCACGTTCAAAAAGTCAGTGATGGCTAAAACGCAGGCATCGGATTCTAAATCAGTGGAGCTAGGTGGATCAACGGGGTGCCGGGATAAGCAGTCGGCATCGCTGTGCAGCTTTCCAGATTTGTAAACAACCGAGAACGTGTACTTCTGTAATCGAAGAGCCCATCGGCCGAGTCTTCCTGTAGGGTCCTTAAGCGTCGACAGCCAGCAAAGCGCATGATGGTCCGTGATGACTGCGAACGGACGTCCGTATAAGTACGGACGGAATTTCGCGATAGCCCAAACGAGGGCTAAGCATTCCCGCTCAGTTATAGAATAATTTTGTTCCGCTTGCGACAAAAGGCGGCTAGCGTAGGCTATCACACGGTTGGTGCCATTCTGTATCTGAGCGAGTATAGCACCAATGCCATGGCCGCTTGCATCGATGCGAAGCTCTGTTCGAGCCGTTGGATTAAAATGAGCCAACACAGGTGGCGAGGTGAGGGCGGTAATTAGCGACGCGAAGGAATGTTTTTGGTCCCTTCCCCAAGAGAAGGCCACATTCTTTTTGAGGAGATCCGTGAGGGGCCTAGCAATATCCGCGAAGTTGAAGACAAAGCGGCGGAAGTATGAGCAGAGCCCAATAAAACTGCGAACTTCTTGTGTGGAACGCGGAACCGGGAATTCTCGGACTGCACGGACTTTGTCAGGGTCGGGTTGAACACCAGTGGCGTCAACAAGGTGGCCGAGTAGTTTAATCTGCCGACGTCCAAATGAACATTTCGACGAATTCAGTTGGAGACCAGCGCAACGAAAAACGTCAAGAATTGCCGAGAGACGAGACAGGTGGCTTTCGAAGGAGGGCGAGAAAACTATTACATCATCCAGATAGCAAAGGCAAGTCGACCATTTGAAACCGCGAAGAAGAGAGTCCATCATACGTTCAAACGTAGCCGGGGCATTGCACAACCCAAAAGGCATGACCTTGAATTGGTAAAGGCCGTCGGATGTGATGAATGCTGTCTTCTCGCGGTCGCGGTCGTCGACCGAAATTTGCCGTATCCGGATCGAAGGTCAAGGGTCAAGGGTCGAGAAATAGTTGGCGCCGTGGAGGCAGTCGAGCGCATCATCGATTCGGGGTAAAGGATAAACGTCCTTCTTGGTGATCCGATTCAGGTGGCGATAGTCGGCGCAAAAGCGCCAGGTGTTGTCCTTTTTAACTAAGACCACAGGGGAGGCCCAAGGACTCGATGAAGGCTCAATGACGTCTTTACTCAACATTTTCTCGACCTCCGTCTGTATAACTTGGCGCTCAGCATGTGACACGCGATAAGGGCGTTTGTGGAGTGGACTGGCGTCGCCGGTGTCGATGCGGTGGGTTACGGCACTTGCGCGGCCCAGGGGACGGTCGTCGACGTCAAAGATATCCAGGTAAGAAAACAGAACACCCCGGAGCGCCGCAATTTGGGAAGGTAAGAGGTCGCTGGATATCATTTTGTCGAGGAACGCCTTATTTTGCGACGTGATTACAGGTTTCGCCATGGTCTTAGTGTGAGGTGTAAAAGAACAAATCGAACATTCATCAAGGGTGGAAAGATCGGCTAAAGTGATGCCTTGGGGAAGAACTTGGGTCGACGTAGAGAAGTTCAGAACTGGAAGTAGCACCGTGTTGTTAGCAACAATCACTATAGTATGTGGTAGTGCGATGTGGTGCGTAAGGGTCAAATCAATGAGGGGAGCTACCAGATAGTCTCCATCAGGAACGGACGGGAAGGGCGACAGAGGAACGTACATAGCAGCCTGAGGCGGTAGCCGTAGAGACTCGACGGATCGTAGCCGAGTCCGACTTGGAGGAGTGAAATCGGAGCGCAAAGGCAATTCGAGCCGTAAGATACCGGTAGAACAATCGATGAGGGCTGAGTGGGTGGTTAAGAAGTCAGTTCCAAGGATGACGTCGTGTGGGTAAGCATCGAGGACTGCGAAGAGAACGGAAGTGTGGTGGCCAGCAACAGTAACGCGGGCAGTGCACATACCAAGTACCGATGTTCGACTTCCGTTAGCGATTCGAACAGTAGAGAACATAGCTGGTGTGAGAACTTTTTTCAGGCGAGATCGAAGCGTTGAGCTCGTAACAGATACTTGGGCACCAGTGTCAATCAGAGCAGTAACGGCGTGGCCATCAACCAACACCCGAAGTAAATTGCGTCTTGAAATTGTAGCCGGTTGAGGGTTTTCGTTCCGAGTCGTCAACACAGCGCCACCTCCAGGAGCTGCACTCGTCAGTTTCCCGGGGAATGGCCAGAATAAGCCGGTGACGGAGAGCGGCGGCGTTGAGGGGAGCGTGACGGCCGACCCTGAGGTGACGGCGAGCGGCTTGACCAGTTTCTTTGGGCGACGACGTCAGCGTAGGACGGTTCGGAGCGTGGAGATGAACGGCGAGCTGAAGAGTCCTGAATATGGTCATCCGAAAAACCGGGTTGCGAATAGTGTCCACGGTCCTGACGGCGGTCGACATTACGAAAGCTTGGCCGGAAATACCCCCTGTTGCGACAATGGCGGGAGATGTGCCCAACTCGAGAGCAAGAAAAACAGATGGGTCGATCATCGTGCGTACGCCACTCAGATTGATTTCGGTAGCGTGGTGGAAACCGAGGAGTCGAAGCTGCCGCAGCGACAAGTGAGGCAGAGTGGTGGTCAGCGTTGTGGACAGGAGTGCTCATGGGCTGCGGCTGGGGAACCTGGACGCCCAGGTTAGCAAACTCCTGGCGTACGACGGCTTGAATGAGCGAGACTGTTGCCCAGTGGTCTTGCGCAGGGGGCTGATAGGAAGCGGGTGCCATGGCTTCCAGCTCCTGGCGAACAATCCTTGCGATTTTGGCAGGAGGCGCAAGTGAACGGGGCGCTGCAGAATCCTCGCAAGACGAAGTCGCAGCAGTGTTTGGTAGTCTCGCGATGTGGTGGGTGATTCGCCTGCTTTTTGCTTGTTCAAATCGTCGGCATTCGGGTATGATGGAGTCGACAGTGGTGCAGTTCTTGCACATTAGTATGTTGAAAGCATCATCAGCAATGCCTTTCAACACGTTGCTGATCTTGTCCGCCTCGGACATGTTTTTGTCCGTCTTCCGGCACAGTGCCAGTACGTCTTGGATGTACGTGACGTACGACTCCGTCGATGATTGAACACGTGACGCGAGGTCCTGCCTGGCTGCCATCTGACGAGCAACTGACCGACCGAACAAATCGCGAAGCTTTTGCTTGCATGTGTCCCAGCAGGTTAATTCTTCTTCATGCGTCTCATACCAGGCGCGTGCCGTACCCCTTAGGTAGAACAGAATATTTGCCAGCATAAGCGTTTCGTCCCACCTGTAGTGCTTGCTGATGCGCTCGAATAATGCGAGCCATTCTTCGACGTCCATGCTGTCCGTCCCGGAAAACGTGCCAGGGTCGAGAAGATGGGAGGGAATCACAGGGGATGGAGCCGGCGCGGATGGCGAGGCCTGAGTGCCAGTTTCAGGCATCGCGGCTGGAGAAAGCTGGCGTCCACTGCGGAGTTCCAGAGCCGGGTTGTGTGGAAAAAACCCGCACCTTCCACCAAAAGATGTTACGGGGAAGATTTATTCACCGAGAGCTGGTCTTGCTAACGGCTTAAAGGGCGCACAGTCATGCAGGCCAACGGGAGAAGCTCGAGAGTCCAACCCACTACAACCACGTTGTCGTCTTCTTCATTTGGGTGCCAATTCAGCTGTGTCGGGGTGACAGTTTCATACACGTATCAATATCAATCCATTCATTTAGAGTTACTGATATATGTTACTTAAAGGTAGCATATACAGTAACTTTAGCCATCTTCCGTCGCCCCGTACAGCGGGCGAACACATCAGTTCGGGCACACTCCTCCACTCACCACCCGTTGAAAAACAAGTTGCTTAATTGTTGAAGGCACAGAAATGGTTTGTTTTGACTTCTTATTTTAGCTATGCATCGAGCTTGAGTTTATTGAAAAATGTGTAAATGTAAGAGCCCGAAGTACGGCTCTCCGCCATCGAACGTGTACACATTCTGAGGTCTTAAAATAAATATTTATTGCTTATAAGCCCTGGCAATAGTTGAACACGTTCAAGTGAAAAACTCGTCCGGACTTCTCAAATGTCTTGTTCACAGCCTAAAATACTTCCTAGTTAGCTTATGTATGTAGGAGGAAGGCTTGTCGTTTGCGTTAGTCAGTTGGTTTGTGTGGTTGACGAGGAGAATTCTCTGGAATTTCTCGGGTATGAGATCTCCGGATCGTCGGGAGTGACTATCGTCAATGCTTTGAGAGTAACTTAAAGGGGTACTGATATGAAAAACTTGGCCTCGTGTTTTTATGCTTGAATGCGTTGCTGGGGACCTGTTCGTCATGACACAACAGATCGTTTGCTGCAGCACGTGAGAGATATATATTCACAGGCCCCTTTATTACCAATCATTTTCAGTTTCAATTTGAGAAAGTTCCAAAAACTGGGTGCAACTGTCGCCACCTAGCGTGTGCAGCTCTTGACCACGTCAGCACACAGAACTGGGAAGCACTTCCGCACGGTCCGCAACAAGAATTACTTTCGAATAGGAAACAAGACTGGAATGTGGCCAAACACAAAACTTTCTAAACATGCGCCATGGCCACGCACTCACAACCAACCGCCGAGAAATTTAGACTTCGGTAACTAACGCGGCAAAAGAAATATGGCGGCTATAACGTCATCATAACTTGTTTTGTTGATTGCAGCATGGTGACGTGGGGGAAGTAGGGGGTTCCCTCGGGGTCCCCTCCAATGGTGCCATGAGGTCGGTCGCTCAGGCAAGCTTCATAATTAATTTAAAACACCTTCCAAGCTATATTTGCTATTGATATCTTGCAGATTATATTCGAGAGTTCAGGAGAATCGACCCCGCAGGCTATCTCGGCTCGAAATTTTGTGTCAGTACCGATTTAAGGAAGTGTGTGGCAAGTAGGGCTCCACTGCTGTTTCAAATTTTCTAGCACATTATTGCGGGGAAGGTGTTCAGAGGCCTTATCAAAAAAGACCACTATCTTGTCCAAAAGAGCTAGAAACTAAGGTCTCGGGTAGTGTAGTTCGCCCCTTTCTTAATTGTGCTAGCAGCAGCTTGTACAGCTGATGCTGCTTGTTGTTGGTCGTCAGCAGCGCAGTGCAAGAGTCTCATCCGAGGTCTGTAATAAGCTTGGCGATGTAACCGCCGAGGAGCAAAAGTCCATTTTTTACTTATATTTTACCCGTTAGAGATACAAGTCACGTACGTGTTTTAAAGAGCTGTCAAGCAGGAGACTGCAGAAAACCACTACAGATGTATTTGTAAATATAAAGAAATAGAAAATGGCTAGCAAAGGGAAGGTGTGCTTGTCATTTCTGTAAGCGACCTTTAATTGCAGCCTCGTTGTCCAACGAGAGCAATTGGTGCCAAACATGGAGGAAGGAAAAAACTGAGGAGAGGCTGTGACGTCACATTTTGTGAAGCTGGAAGTAGGTAAGAGTAGGAGTGCTCTTCTTCGCACTTAAATTGAGGGCACGCTCACCAGGTTGCTAGGAGACGATATCATATCGCACGGGCCAGAGTGCAGGGACATCTCCAGCTGACCGAGCCAGAAAGCGATATATCTGATTGCATTTGCTAAGAAGCTGCGATGCCATCAATAAAACGGGAACCAGGCGTCAGCTTCCACAGGTGAGTGTATTGAATTTTGTTCATGTTCAACGTACGGTTTGATTGAGAGTGTTTTTGCTTTACATAATGCACGATACTGCGTGCGTCAGCGTAGGGTTCCTGGGGCTTATTCACAGCTCTTGGTGACAGTTCTTGAACGCAATAAAACGCAGCGCAATTAACCACGATGCTGACGACACGACGCAGCTAGTGCCAGAGTTTCTTCATTCGTTCGCTTAGTCTACGTTGTGATATCGCTGTGTTTCAATTTATTCATGACTATTTGTCCATGTGTCAATAATGTCAGCGAATTCGCGTACAAATATTATTGCTTCCATGTAGGTTTTCTGAAGATTCCCATCCAAGGAGGCTATGAATCGAGGTCATTAGACCAGGCGAACGCGACTGGGAACCAACGAAATGGTCATTTGTGTGCTCAAAACACTTCTCACCTGAGCACTTTAATCGGGCGGCGCCAGTGGCAGTTCACCTTAGCGAGGATGCTGCTCCTACTGCCGTGAGAAACCGCAACAACGCGCGCGCTGCAGGTTTAAATGTCCAACCTTTATTAGAGAAACGTGTAAAATGACTGCATGGTTATACGTCAGTATACATTGCCCATGCAGGCGAGTGTACAGGAAATGGAGCAAAGTTTTACTGAGTGCAAGCATTGCTATTGAGCATTTCAAATAAACTTAGTTACGTGCTTCAAGGCTATTGAGCTGAATGCAAGAAACTGTGCAACCGGCAGGGTAATCACCGTGGACTTTTTTTTTCAGGTGAACTGCAAGTTAAGGGTACGCGACACAATTTAACAGTGTCATCTGCATTCGCCTTCCTTCATATGAACATCTTACACCTTCAGATTATCCCTTGCATCTGTGCGTCATAACATTCGACCATAGAGTTTCATACAATCGCACCAGCGTACAATGGGGCGGGGCGGTCGCTCGGGTACGACCACTTCGAAGAGAACTTCGGCCCGTATAAAACTACCTCGCATGAAACGCAATAGAAACTAAGCTCGTCAAGCAGCTTCAAAAATCGCCTTCTTGTGTCAAACACAATTGGGTTAGGCACGTATTTTCTACTCTTGACGATGCAGCCTTCAGTGACAGCACCGGGCCAATGCTTTCCATTTGTCACCGTCGCGCACGGAAACGGGTCGCCACTGTCTCCAACTTTAAAAGCCACAGGAGGTGTCGTTCTATTCTCGTAAATGTATCCTTTCATCACAAGAAGTGCAGCAGCAATATGTCGAAGACAAATAGCCATGTTGCGGCGCGAAGCCTTGTCGAAGAAGCTCTCGTGGGCTTCGAAAACCCCTCGTTCTGGCGCGCTGAAGGCTGCGCACGCAACCGCGACGACAAACACTCACTGTAGGACCGACTTCTAAAACCTTACATCATCCGCGAACACAACGATCTCATAAAAATGCAGATTGACAGACAAACCGATAAAAAGTACGATTTGCCGACGACGGGGCCATGACTAGACATCAACAGTGTGCCCACATTGCCAGAGCAACCTTTGAAAAAAATCACGTGACTTTCACCAAATTTTTTTTTCTGCCGCTTGGATAGCGGGGGCCTCTCCTCAGTTTCCCTTCCTTCATGGTGCCAAAGGGGTTTGGTGCTTGCCGCTTGCAAGAGACGCAGTGTTGTTTATCTCTCTCTGATCGTTGCCAGTGCTTCATGCTTTATGCATTATGCCTCGTTAGCCGATTTGCCGCACTTTTATTGAGCTGATAATATCCATCTTATATCACCTTGTACTCCCTGATTTATTGTATTTCCGTGAGCTCCTAAAGCACGCCTACCTATTGCACGTTGCCTAATTTCTAATCTTGCTTGAACTTCTGATCTTATTGCACAAGACCGCATTGCGAAACGTCAGACCAGGAACCATGACCCCCTTCCCTATTCATCTCACATCGTACATATTGCAATTCCACAGTGCCCTATATTTCATTATTGCTGCTATCTTGTTACCTTTAGTTGTTAATCATATTTCGTGTTCATTTATGTACTCGGTCCCATTGCTTATTCATACGCCTAGATATGTGTATTTATCTACTATCTCTAGCGTGACCTCCTGTATCCTAAGCTCACCACCTTTATTATCATTAAAAATCATGGCTCCAGTTTCTTTTCCTTACTGAATCTGAAATCTCACCTATCTCCCTCATTACCGCAGATGTCCATCAATCTTTGCAAATCTTCCTTGTTGTCGGCCATTAGCACTATATCATCGGCGGGCATGAATGGTGGTAGTGCCTGTTCAATGTGTTTTCCTTGTTTCACGAAAGATAAGGTGAAGCCACGTCCAATTCCCTCTAATTTGGCCTCTAATTCTTGTAGGTACATCATGAAGAACAAGGGTGACAGAAGACACCCATGCCTAAGCCCCCGTTTTACCTTTGTGGGCTTCGATACCTGTTTTTCCCATTTTATAACTACCATATGCTTTAAAAGATTAGTGACTCCATCTTTCACACCTAGTGTGTCCAGTATTCCCCACAAGTCTTCTTGAATCACGCTATCATACTCTCCCTTAATATCCAAAAATGCTAGCCGCATGAGCCCGTGGTCCTTTTCTGTTAGTTCGATGAACTGCGGTCAGTGAGAACAGGTTGTTTTCCATCCTCCTGGGTTTTTGAAACCCATTTTGCAGTTCTCCCAGCACCCCCTCATCCTCTTTCCATGACCGCAGTCTTTCCTTTATAATCTGCATCACCAGCCCGTAGACCACCGGTGTCACTGTTATAGTACGGTAGTTGTTTATGTCAGCTTTGTCCGCCTTTCCTTTATAGCTTATGCTCATTCCGCTAAGTTCAAATCCATCGGGGACTTCACCATCGATTATTGTTTTGCTCACTGCCTCTCTCAAAGTCTGGTTAGACTTCGGAACCAATGTTATCAGCATAATTGGAATGCCATCTGGGGCTGTTGATGTACTACTAAGAACCCATTGTGCCACTTGATCCATCCTTGTCTATAGTGGTGCATAAGATATTTCTTTGTTGAAAATTTTCTGCCACCCTTGTTCTTATATATTCAATAGCTTTGTGTCCTTCTAGCTTAGCACCTTGAGGTGTAGTTATAAACCTCTGCTCTAGGCTCGTCTAATTTTCAGGGAGTTGAGATGGTTCCAAAATTTCGTAGCTGACCTTTGTTTTTTAAGTACTTCTGCCAGCCACTGAGCCCCCTTTCTACTAATCTTTTCATTGATAAAAAGGGATGCTTCCCTTCTACAGCTTACAGCTTAGAAAAATGTCCCATTTTCTTTCAAAATCATATGTCAGTTCACCCTACTGCTCAGCATGTCTGTGTTCCCTAGATGCTTCCTGACGTTTTGCTATGGCTCTCTTAACTTCCTCATCCCACCAACTTTTCGGTTTGTGTCTTCTCTTCCGGGGTTACTTGTCACGTACCTTAGCAAGCTCTAGATCAAACAGTCTAATTAGATTCGTGGTTCCACACTGTTTTATTATCCTCAGTGAATGCTTTCTCAATTTGTTTAGCAGCTATTTCTATTTGCCTCTCTGAATAAAAATTATCCTGTAGTTGCTCATCTTGCCTTCTTCCCACTTTCACTGCTCTTCCAAAACTTAGCTTGATACGTTTGTGATCACTACCCAGACTTCTGGAGCCACATTCTTCTATGTGCATTCCACTGAGCCTATCATACATCATATGTGACACCAGTGCATAATTTATTGTCGACTGCAGCCTTTCTACCTCTCATGTTATTTGCCCTTCACACTTTTCAGTACTATTGCGAATGATCAAATCATGCCTTTCACATATATCCATGATAATTTTGCCTGTTGGGTCGGTATACCCATCTATATCTTCAATGTGCGCATTCATATCTCCTAGGATAATTATCTCGCACTCTCCTCCTAATTCCTCAATTTCTTTGATATACACTCCACCATTGTCTGGTTTTCCTCTCTGACCTTTGCTCCCGTCCACAAGTACACGAAACCAATGAGTGTCATTTGACCTGCCACTTTCCCTTTTAGCCATAAATGTTCCTTGCACTCCTGCTTGACCCTTTGCCAGTCTGTACTTTTATGAATGAATGCCCCAATACCACCCCCCTTTCTGCGGCCTTCTGTTTCATTGCATTATTCCCATGCGTAGTCTGGATTTCAAGATGGTTGCTCCATGTCCCGAAAATGTTTCTCCACTTTCCCATATACCATCAGCTCCTCCTGCCTCAACTGCTCTTCTATCTCTTCCCACTTTAACCTATTCCTGCCACCCTGCATGTTATTATAGCCTATGTCTGACTTAGCTCGGCCCGTATGCTCGGCCCCAGACCTCTGTGATTGTGGATATGGTCACAAACACTACCAGAGGCTTCCCGGAGCTTACGTATCCCATCTTCTAACTGTCTATGAAGGTTCTTATCCTTGCTTTTCAACACATCATTGAGCCCAGCATGAATAATGACAAGATTTTCGCCCTGCATGCTGTCCTCTACAACCTCCTGAGCTTTGTCCAGCGCATCCACCATACTCCTCCGTGACGGGGCCTCCACCATCACTCTCCCATCTTCCTTCACTGTCGAGAAAACGCCATTCCTGACCCTGACCATGTTAGTGTCCCCCCAACACTAGGACCCTTCTACACCCCAATCGCTGGATTCCTGTTAGTGATGGCACCCCTGTTTGCTTCACCTGTTTCTCTCTCTGCCGTCTGTCCTGTGTTCATGCCCTGCTCAAAGACTGCTGCGCCACCGTGCTGTATGTTCTCGGAGCTTCCGTGCTCTGGCCAGACACTGCGGCCTCCCGACCTCCCTTCTCGCCAGTTCCTTCCCGCCTGTCGCCTTCTCCGCTACCCACGCCTTCCGTCTCACATCGCTCGGGGCCGAGGCAAAGTGCAATTAGCTTCTTTACCCGCTGCTCGAGCTCGGTGAGCCCTTTCCATTCTTTTCGAACGTCGCTCTTCATTTGCTCTAATAGGCTGACGGTAGCATCCTCCCGCTCACGCGACGCTCCGAGCTGTTTTTGGAGTTCTACCCTCTGCTCGTGTTCCGCCCTAAGCTCCCCCCTGAAGCCTCTCGATGCTAGCCTCCATGCATTGCACGGTCGCCTTCAGTGCCTCGCACAGCCTGCACACGAAGCTTGCCTTCTGCGCGTCGGCTAAACTTAGAATTCCGTGTTGTCCAAGTAGCACCAGCGCTTGCATTCTTCGCACTGCACTAGCGCACTCTCGCCCGTGGTTATCCTAGCCTCCATAGCCATCGCCCACCCGTCCATCGGACAGAGCACCTGACAGCTTTAAGTTCAACCCTAATGTCGCTATCCAGCTGCCTCCACTTACTCTCCTACCTCAGCAACTGTTTGAAGCTGCCGCCTACACCGCACAGACACATGTTGAATTTCGCTGGTAGCCTCTCACTAGGTCCCCTTCGTGTTTGGCTCTGGCTGTTTAACAACTAACCGGGTGCCCCGAACTTCTTCTGCAACGTTGCCAGTGTCCCACACCTACAGTACTCGCAACCCAAGTTATTTTTTAGGAAAGAAAAAATAATAATGGTGTTCACAAACAAAAAGAAATAAAGGAAAACTTATACGTCTTTGCGCGCCGCTGCGGCACCAACTGTCCTGCTCGACCTTGCAAGACCTTCTCCAGGGGCGCAGCGACCCTGCAATGGCAGAGTCCCTGCACCCCTACTGCCGATGGGTAGCAAGACATACTCAGAAATACTCCCTTTGTATTCACGATAGTTTAGAAGGCCGTAATAAAACAAACGCGCGCAGATGCAGTCTAGTCCGGCCGGGGATGAACAAGTGTTAGTTACCCCACAAGTGGAGGCTGCGTGTGTCAACGATGAGGTGCAGCAAACAGCTTCACCGAAATACGATGCAGATATTGGCAAACGTGAGTTTTTCAGGCTGAGTCAAGTGAATGATTCCAGCCTTCGAGAAGCGTCAGAGCAGGCACAGGTGTGCACCCATGGAATGATTGTAATCGATAGGTTGCTGTACTATGAAGACAACATAGCTAATAGGCCTTGCAATCAACTCGGGCTGCCACAGCAAAACGGGCAGATGTACTGCGTTTGGCTCACGATTCGGGTTTGGCGGGTGACGGGGAAAGGAAAACGTTACAGCGAATCAAGACGACACTCTTTTGGCACTCGGTGTCAGGTGATGTCAAGCGGTAACGCCAAAGCTGTCGCCAGTGCCATAATCAAGCGCATTTGAGAACATACGACAGGTTACCGTTTAGCTTACATCACGAGGCCGATACCCCATTTCAGATAATCAACATCAACTGCACAGGCCCCATTGAACCGCCCTCTGTGAGAGTTGCTATGCATTGTGTGCGGTGGACCTCAGTACCAGGAGGCCGGAGGTCATGTGCCTTCGCTCATGAACTGCTAAAGCAACTTGCAAAGTCCTGATGCAGATATTTTCACGCATGGCTGTACCGGAGGTAATTTGCTCCGACTACGGCACAAACTTCACAGCCCAGCTGACACAGAAATCGTTAGCCAAGATGGGCGCCACCCCGTGATTTTCGACCCCAGATAACCCGCAGTGCAATAGCCTTGTGGAACGGTTCAATGGCACCTTTAAGAGCATGCTTTTTGACGTAGTGTGGAAACATAGTCTGAACTAGCTGGGACAGACACGTTCCATTTCTTCTGTGGGGCTATAGTGAGGTTCCCAACGCAACCACAGGTGTCGTTCATTTGAGATTGTTTGCAAGCTTGGACACCTGTGGGACCGCTGACAATACTGCAGAAAACTTGGTAAGTGGAGTAGGTAGTGCCAGATGGCCTTAACACTTCTGCTGTTGAATACCTAGAGAAATTAAAGACGAGGCTCCGGGAAATTATTGGGGAAGCACAAGAACTATCGGCTGTAAGTCAAGCGAAGTATGCAGCGCATTACAACCTAAAAGCTAAACATAAGGAGTTCGAGGAGGGGGACCGAGTTCCTATGCAGGAGCCTAGCAAAATATAGAAACTAGCTCCAAAATGGATAGGACCGGCAACGGTGGTTTGCCGTGAGAGACCGTACACATATTTGATTGAGTTAAGTGACAACAGCCATCGAAGTGTCCACGCGAACAAGTTGCGTGAGTACGTGAGTACGTAACAAGGGTAAGCTCCGTGTGAGTTACATTTGAAACGGACGAATAGTTTGGGGTGCGCCAGCGTTGCCGAGGAGCGCGCAGAGAAGCAACTACTTCTACGTCGTTGCAGATCACTTAACAAATGTGCAGAAAAAAAGAGCTCGGCAAATTAGTAAGTAGCTACTCGCATGTGCTTCAAGACACACCCGGCAAATATAATGCCGGGGTGAACAGCTGCCACCTGAAGGCATGGAGTGAACCCAAACGAACTTACGACTATCGTGTACCTTTTGCCCTAAGAGAAGAGGTTAAACGTCAGGTTCAGGAGCTGTTACATTTGGGGCTGATATGTGGAGAGTAACTTCGCGCACCCGGTGGTATGCGTGGCGAAAAAGAATGGGGGCAGGCGCCTGTGCATTGATTACCGGCAGCTAAATGCGATCACTGAGCTTGATACGTTTCCCATGGGTTGTGCAAATGAACTGCTTGATGTAGTAGCGGCAGCCAATCACATCACAGTAATTGATTTGCTACGCGGATTTTGGCAGGTACCTCTAGACGAGGAGGCAAAGAAGTACACGGCTTTCGTCCCTCATTAGGAGCAATATGCGTGGCAGGTGATGCCCTATGGTCTTCGAAACTCGGCAGTCAATTTTCAGTGCATCACGCACAGAGAATATGCTTGCTCGTACATTGATGATGTGGTAGTGTACTTAAACACATAAGAGGACCACGCAGTTAGGTTACTGAAGGCAGGTGCTACAAACGGTGATCCAGGTGGGCCTAACCGCTAGTGCTGCAAAACGGAAATTTGCACAACAGTGGATTAAATATATGGGCCACATTGTAAGCTCGGGTAAACAGGCACCCGGCCCAGAAAAGATCTCGACAGTTCAAATTTCACGGCCAGGGAACAAACGCGAACTGCGGAGCTTTCTAAAGCTGTGTAAGCATTACCGCGACTGCGTGCTAACGTTACCGCCATTGGGTTTGACAGGGCGTCTGCTCCCACAGAGACACTGCGACGGAAGACAACAAAATGCCGAGGGCTTTCATCAGCAAAACGTTAACACCAGGCGAAACCCGTTGGGCCACGATTTAGCGAGGGGCTCGAGACGTTATTGGGGGGATCACAGCGTCTTAAGATGCCGCTTTTTGGTGCAAATATCATAGCGATGACTGACCATAATCCTCTCAAGTTCCTCACTTTGATGTCCCCTCAAAGTGCATGGCTAACGCGCTGCTCTGGCACTGCAAAAGTTTAATATGTTACGATCGTGCACAAAAAGGGTAAATTTAATGCAAACGCAGACGCGGTGTCTCGGCTGGCAAGCGCACAATCAGTGGGATAGGGTATGAATACATTCATATCAATGATACTGGCCATGCATTGTGGGCTTTTAGTAGAGGGAGACATCCATACTTTGCAATTGGCTCCGTGATTGACCTGTGTTATGCAGCCTGTTCAGGAAGCAATGAATTAATTGATGTGTTGCATCGCGAGACGTTTATGCAACACAGTGGCCGCGGAGGTGTCGGGCGAAGCGACGCAGCGCCTGCAGCTAATGCCAGTGCTCGGCATCTACATCGGCTGGCTACGGCGGTGTTTTCCGATAAGCGCGCCTTCAGGAACGCGCAGTGATGGGGGCCGGAGCATCTCTGTCTGTACGACTGGGTGGTGGGTGCAGGCCATTGCGAGGATCTCTGACAGCTACGGTAGCGAACGTTTAGACAACGAGCTCAGGCTACAATTTACGACTTCAAGTGCTCGGCATGGACTGCGACTCTGCTGCGCTAAATGGCCCGACGACTATGGCGTTGCAGACCTCGACGGCTGGAGGCATTTTGAGCATTGTGCCTGAACCGTGGGACGTGACGAACTTATGAAAACCCCGTGCAGCAGCGTTTATAATAGATGTGTGGGGAGGGTTTGGGAGAGACCAATTCCGGAGCGCGCCGAGTGCGAATGGTGAATAAACCAACTGCACATTCCCAGTCAGGGTCTCATTCTCAGCAGCGACATACGAGAGCCGGCTTTACCGGTTCGCACAGAATAAAGGGGAACACACACGAACTTCACTCAAACCCTTCAATCTTTTCTATAATTAAGGCCCTGAAAACTTATCAATTCAGATTTTTTAGGTGCGCAAGACATGCCACTTTCTTCCGCAAACTCATTAGCTGTTCCTATTTCTTCTTGTAGGACTTGCTCTTTGTACCCTAAAAAGCCTGTTGTCACCCACAGCGTGATGTCCTCCGCATGTAGCAAGAATTTCAAGTCTTGAATTCGCTCCAACCTTCTAGCTAGCCTGTTCATGCCAAAATAAATAAACGAGGTGATAGGATAGCTCCTTGAGGTGTACCCTTACCAGGCATGCCGAATTTCTCTGACCTGATGGTGTCTATTCCTATCGTGGCTTTCCTAACTTTGAGGAAGGAACGTATGCAGATAAATACATTCTCTCCGCATTCTACATTTTCGAGTTCTTCTAGTATAAGTGTGTGTGACATTGTGTCAAAAGCACTTGAAGATAGCGCTACAACTATGATATAAACAACTACTGTCATATCAGCTCCTAGGCGGGAACTCAGCCCGGTAACCTGCAGGAAGTGAATAAAGTTGTTCACTCTTCCTATAACAGTGACATCAGTAGTTTACAGGCTGCTGATGCAAATACTAAAGACTACCCACATGGGTGTAAAATGAGGGGGTGCTGGGAGAACTACAAAATTAGTTTTGTAAACGAAGGAGGTTGGAGGACAACCGGTTTTCATTGATGCAGTGTATTGATATAGCGGGGAAAAAACACAGACCCCTGTGGCTGGCATTTCTAGATATCAAGGAAGCTTACGATAGTGTGATTCAAGAAGACTTGGGGGGAACATTGGACACACTAGGTGTGGAAAACGGAATAACTAATAGTGTAAGGATATCTATAAAAGTAACATGGCAGTATAATATGGGAAACACAGGTATCAGAACCTATAGAGATACAATGCGGGCTTCGACAAGGATGTTCCTCTTCACATTTGTAATTTATGCTTATCTACAGGGACTAGACGCCAAATCAAAGGGATGTCAACTTGGCTTCAGCCTCTCTATCGCAAAGCAAGGAAAACACGCTGAACAGACATTAGCAACATTGATGTATGTAGAAGATATAGTATCAATAGCCAACAACAAGGAACATCTGCAGAGATTGATAGACATCTACGGTAATGAGGGGGATAGGTAAAATTTTATGTTCATGAGAAAAAATCGGCAAGCATGATTTTTAATTATAACGAAGACAGTGTGCATATAAAGGAAGTCACGCTAGAAATAGTGGATATATACAAATATCTGGGCGTATGGATAAACAACAGGGATGAGTATCTAAGGGAGCACGAAAGTAACGTAATGACTAAGGGTAACAGGAATGCATCTGTAATGAAAAATAGCTAGGGCATTGTGGAACGACGATAGGTATGACATTGCGAGAGGGATTCGGAAATGTGTCACGGTCCCGAGTTTGGCTCTCAGCAATGCGGTCTTGTGCATAAAATCAGAGGTTTAATTAGGATTTTAAACTAAACAACGTGGCATAGGTAGACTTCCTTTGCGAGCACACAGGAATACCCCAAATCAATGTGGGCAGGGTGACACGGGATGGACATTGTTTGAGTGCAGGGAAACTAACAGCAATATAGAATTTGAGGAGCGATTCAGAAAAATGAGAAAAGATCGTTGAGCTAGGAATGTTTTCAGCTACTTGTACATGAAGAATGTTGATACTAAACGGAGACAGTCATCTAAAAAATTGTCAAGCAAGTATTTAGACAACAGCAGAATACCAAGTCAAAAGAAAACATTGGTTAGAAAGAAGGTGAAGGAAACAGGGAGGGACATGTGGAAAATCGGAATGTTTATGAAATCATCACTGCAGACTTACCACGCTTTCAAGCAGGAAATTGCAAAAGAAATTATCTGTGATGATTTTCACGGTATTTCTCTGCTCTGCGACGCTAGACCAGGAGTACTACAGGTCTGTGTCACCTCTTTGACAATGTCTTATCACGATGTCGCAGTTTGCTGCCTACAAAAGCCTAATTACTTGTTTACGATGCTTTATTTCATGTTCAGTTAAATTATTGCACTTAAGTAAGGGGCACAACTACTATAACTAACATACGTAGAGTTCTTATACTAAAGAAGATTATTCGCTATATTGGCAACACAGACTTATTCTAGCACTAGAGAAGCGTTTCCTAAATACAATGTTATTATAATCAACAACCTTTATACATTGTATAATACATACTGTGGGATATGCTTCTGTATCTGTAATCTACTCTGTGAAAATCCATAGTAGGAATTGCAGTATTCATAAATAAATAAATATCTCTCAAGAGCCACATAAAACAGTATGGCTCTCTAGAACGTCGTACAAATAATGCGAACATTAGGAACCCTGAAACAGTGTCAGTTCCTTATTTCAGGACAGATTATAAACACCAATCGTTGGTATATACTCTGCCACCTACTTTAAATAATAAAAAATTCATATGCTTAGTGAAAAAGACTTGTGTTCGTATTTCGTACACATGCAATGTCACATACTGTGACATTCTATGCAATTGAATTGTGTGTAGATTATTTTATTTTTAGCATAGGTATGATTACACAAATTTATTGCGGTGTTATGCGTTATTTGTCCAGTGTTTGATTTTTTATCTAAGCTAATATTGTGACAGTAGGACGATGTCATTATTCTGTAATATTACCATTTCTGTTTACTGCTTATGCTATATGGTACTTTGTTGTTTGTAACAATTTTTAAAAACTTTTTCATGCACATGTAGTTATGTTATTTTCACTTTTTTCTCGTGCAGTTGTCGTGCTGGAAATATATTTAACCCAATGTATATGTACTTATGATATTCTATTCAAATTGTTTTACTTGTTAGTTTGTTCGCCACTGCACGGCACTGCTTGTCGTTACTGCCCTGTATGGTTAGGTACAGTCAGGTCGTTGGGTCTCATCAAGCTACTTATGTAGCTTTTTACCCAATGGAGCTATCCAGCATGTATAAAAGGAAAAAAAATAAAAATTCAACTGAATTTAAGATGTACCGAGCCAAATACGAAGAGACAGACACCTTATGTCCAGGACCGGATTAAAAGTGCGGAGGGCTCAGTTAAAAAAAATAAGTGGGGTTCTTCCCCCTTCACCCTGCCCCCTCTCTTTTCGGCTTGGTCATCTGGTCAAGCTTCAGACTTGACGCTTTTTTATATTGAGCTGCAAATGACACAGGCCATGTTTATTATAAGCCTCAGGAGTGTTTAACATCACCTGGGCGTTTTCTTTCTTGCAAAGCACGGGGAGAGATTGGCATCGTAATAATGAACTATATATCAGGAGACGAAGACACATAGGCAGCATTAAGGTTTCTGCAGTTTGTTGAATTGTACTGAAAGAAGACGAAAAGAAGGAATGCATGTGGCACTTAGAAGTGCAGTCCAAGGACCGTGCGTGTTTCTTCCATTCGTCTTAACCTATAGCGTTGCTTACCCTTGTTTCAAGAGAGGACATCTTTCCTCGCAAAAAAAAAAAAAAAATCAGGAAACGCAACCGTTAAAAATAGCCTCGTTTATCTGCTTCAGTTTCACTGATTCGGTAGCGCACCTATTTGTTGCCTGCGTGAAATTGCTGCTGAAGTTGACACGTGGGCCTTTTTCAAAAACTGTCCGCACGTACTTTCAGTAAATAGGCTACCACTAGTCTAGCTACTTTTGATTCCATACAACACACAATTCCTATTATCTAAAGCAGCACTTTTATATAGTGCTGATATGCATACTGTATATGCCTACTGATCATCAGAAGTAACACAGATGGTTTAAAATTAACGTACTTTGAATATGGGAAGGGTGTGGGCAAAATCTTACGTAAAAAGTGGCGCCTATAAAAAATGAGATCCATGTAGAACTCTTACAAAAAGGTTTTAATAAAACTTCAAAAAAGAGCACACATATTTCATTTATGCACAAATTGTTTGCTTTTAATTTTGCAATAGGGTTACATTTTTGCAAAAAAACATTCACGTTTATATACGGCTTCAGTGCATTAAATGATATTTCAAACAAAAACCATTCTTTACGCGCTGTTACGACTCGCACTGCCGCCGACACTGTTGCATAGTGCGCCAGGGTCATGGGACGCCATGGTTACCGGTCATTTGGTAGCGTGTTTTTGTCAGCTTGCGACTGCTTCTAGCAGAGCTGATAGACGAGTTGACAAGACGATGGTGAGTTAAGGCAAGATTTATATACAGCATAGAAATGGAGGTGTTACATATTCGGCACTCGAATCGACAGCTTAGGAACTCGAAGAGCCGAGATGTTTTCTCTCTGACATGTACGTCGGCTGCTTGTGGACGCGCCGCTTGGCTTTTTTTATGGGCCCCCGGTTATCCTTACGTCACCAACGTGCAATCGAAACCAGCGCTTGTGGCGTCAGCTTTCTCAAATCGGGACCCGCCGCTGGATGGCGTCATGATCCTCCAATCTGGAGCCGCTGCGCTGGGTTGCACGCAAGGATGAGTGATATTGCTACGCATTGCGTAAGACTCGCCATACTAGATGGCGCCGATTGCTTCATCAGGATGCTATCGGGCCAGTGGGCTGAGGGAGCTAGCCGTGCGTTGCATAAGACAGACCGGCGCCACCGCTTGATGACGTCGTTGAGTTGATGCAGTCAGGTGGTCTGGCTCACTGGCCTTGACACAGATTGCCTTTGCAGAGGCAATGATGTTCAGTCTGGACACTCAGGCGTAACAGCACCCCCGCCGCCAGAGAATGAGCCGGAAAGACGAGCTGCTTCCACGTGGCTTGGATGTCGGGCCCACTCGTTCACCGGGTCTTTCCAGGTTCACCTCCAGGGCAATGGGGGAGGATGTAGCTCCAGGCTGACGTCCGTGAACACATCTAATTCTTGAGGACTGATCCCAGCTCCACTGTCCTGTCGCCAAAACTTGTCGACAAGCTGCGCTCTTCTCTTCTGACAATTTTGGACGCAGCACTTGTCGATGGTTCTGTAACTTGTCAAGAACGGTTCGACAACAGACAGCACATGACACAAGCAAGTGCCCTTGGTTACCCGACAGAACACCAGACAAAATATAGTACAACATATACCTAGCTGGATGTCTATCGAAATTTCGTTCTCTCATCAAGGAGCACATGTGGGACACAAGACTCTTAAAATGAGAACTAAACTTTTTACACGTACAACAACGTAATAAAATAGAATATAAAATAGAGTTGGCCCTTGAGATAATTCTGGTCGAGAGCGCTCGGCTAAGGTCATCATGAGGACAAAATTTTGCCCAGACTCGCCAGCGAAAGACCAAAAGGTGGAGAAGGTACTAACTAAAACGCACGGCTCAATGCATCTGCATTGGCGTTTAGATTACCTTTTTTGTAGTGACCATCTAAGTTGAGCTGTTCGAGTAATTACCTGAGTAACCGGCCACATTTAGTGACATGTTATTTAACCAGGTTGGAGGACAATGGTTCATTGTGACCACAAACCTCGAACTAGAGACATAACAGGCTAGCTTTTGAACGGCCCACGCGATGGCAAGCGCATTCCTTTTCAAAGGTAGTGTATGCATCTTCCCTGCAGCTCAGTTTTCGACTTGAATGCAAGACTGGCATTTCGTTACTAGTGCTGTCTTCCTGGCACAATTCAGCTCCCATGCCGCGATCGCTCGCATCACATTGAATAACAAAGCCGTTAGAGAAATCGGGTTCCAAGAGAATGGGCTTTTCGCTTAGCGCTTGTTTCAACTTGCAAAATGCATTCTCTTTTTCTGAGTCCCGTACCACTTTAACCAGTTCGGACTTTCGAAGTGCGTCAGTTAGAGGGCAGCTGGCAATGCTAGAGTAGTTTTTCACGTAATGCTGATAGTATTCAGCTAGGCCCAAGAATGTCCTTATCACAGATTTTGTGGTTGGTCATGGATAGTTCACGATGGCGACTACCTTAAGTGGTATCGCTTCTGGAAACTTTGTGGCTACACCGAAGGCCATCAGGATGCACCGACAACATTGACTTGGCTCTGGCAATGGCCCGACAATATCAATTACTATAGGCGCCGAAAACGTTCTGTGATATTTGGCACAAGCTTCATGAATACCCTTTCACTTGTCCGTGGATTTACCCGCTCTCTGACAAGTGTCACATGAGCGTACAAAGTCTTCGATGTTCTTCCAGCATTTCGGCCAATGAAACTCAAGAGAAATTCTAGGCTTCGCCTTCTTTATGCCGAGATGTCCTGCCCACGCGTTTTCATGCGCCAGTTCCAACATTTGGCGATGATACTTTTGTGGCACCAAGAGCTGCTCATACTTGCGACCTTGCACATTTGTGTCGCTCTGATACAGAAGCCCTGCCTTCTAAAAAAACATTCTTTTCCTTTACGCTTTCCATTAGCGCTTTCATCAAGAGGTCCTCGCGCTGCTCTCGAATGAGCGTTTCTCGATCTATCCTCGACAGCTCACTCCATGTTATCGCTACAGGCGAGAGTGTAGCACCGCTCTCATTCTCATCCAATGGCATCATGTCGTCTCCACCGACAGAGACGGCTTCTGCGATGGGCGGCTCGAGTGACTCATCCGGAGAATTTCCTGCCTGAGGTTCCCAAGGATGGACAACATCCATAGTTGCCGCTGAGTCACGAAGTGCTCGACACGTTTTCCCATTCGCACTAATTTCTTGGAGATACGGCTCTAACAACCGCATGTTCTTTTCCGATTCTCGGATTGTTGCTAAAGCAAACTTTTGCTTACAGTTTATCGCGATGTGCCCTTCCTTTTTGCAGTTGTAGCAGATTAGCGGCTTCCGTGATTCAAATGCCCGTGTGGTATCAGTGCGTTGTTTAGGAACCTCACTCAATTTCTCCGCTTCCGTTTGCCCTTCCCCGACAGTGTCCTTCGTAAGAGACGGGTCTGTAGCGAGAGAGGAAGACGGGACGGCGGCCAACGTGGCCGTGTCGTTCTCTCGCCACTTTATTCCACGCCTGAAGCGGAGCCTCATCGCTTTCCACGTCCGACACACCAAGTGTGCTAGCTTGTTCAAATCCTCGCGCAGCTCGAGCTAGCACCAGCTGCACGAGAGGCGCGGCGCGGTTATTGAGAAATGATGATGATGATCATGCACTACAGGGTTCCCCCCCCCTAGCGCTTTGCGCGATTTGAAGTGTATATAAGAAAGAAAGAGAAAGATACTATATACATGAAAGACAATCCGCAAGGTGTCCGTTTGGGAAGTCCAGTTTGTCAACGTGTAGTGACCATCGGGAACCAGTGTGTCTCTGGTGGGCGACACTGGGAGTTGCGCAGTGGAGGAAAATTTAAGCGTTCGGAAACTGTGTTTGCACACAAGTGGGTAACAGGATGACCAGCTGGGGCTAGCTGGGAGCATACAGGGTGTCGCGAGTGAGCATTGCAGGTAGAGAGGCGTTCAGGGTGAGGTGACGACGGGTGCACAAAAGCCGATTTGGCCCCTACGCGGAAGCAATTAGAAGTGGCGTAGTGAAGTCTTGCAGACCACCCATCGACAAGCAATGGCTTTGACGGTGCTTTCGCGGGCCTGCACAGCACTGGTGCCAATGTCGGTACGCAGGTGTCGTGACGTGAGTGGTATTTGAATATGAGTGGACTTGACCACTTACGTTGGCAGTGAGTAAGTAGCATTGTACACGTTGGGTAGAGGTGAATGACGTATGCAGCTTGTAAAAAGGTGTGCCTACAGTCCAGTTACACGCCAGCTCGCCTACGGTTTCCGTCAAGAACTCAGTAGGAGGTGTGTCATGGGATACAGCAGATATGGACTCTGGAGGAGGCTCAGTGGGCATACCTTGACTTGGGGAAACACCTTCAGTAGTCAGCGCACGTCGGTTCGTGCGCAGGTCGGTATGGAAGATGGGTGCCTGTATGGCAGGCGTGAGATGTGCGGTCTGCTGTGACATAGGCAGACCAGGCACGTCGTCCTCAGGAGCGTCGGTCATAGTCGCAACACCTCGGAAGTTTGGCCGTGGTTGACAGCTTGTGGCTTCAACTTCGCCTGCGAGAGACTGCGAGGGCGAGGATGGTTGCTGCTGGCAGGACACGCAGATCATTGAGGTGAGTGGAGAGGCACCTTCGGACATTGTCGACACTGAAGCCTTCGCGACCGGGGGGTGAATAGCAGGCGTGACGATGTCCGTAGTCGTGGTAGACACCAGGGCGTTCGGTGATGTTGCCGTCGTAGAAGCTGACGTGTCAGCCGTGTTATGAGCCATGGAGGTCGGCCGAGACGAGCCGGTGGTAAGCATGCCTGCAGTGTCATCGGCCGAGGACGATGAAAACACAAACCTCGTGGCTTACTGGTTGCATTCAGCCCAAATGTCGAGAACCTTGGCGGATGGGCAGTCGGACGCAGGACACGCGTCGCTAGTGTCCAAGATTAAGCCTAAGAATTTATGCTCCGCATCGTGTAGCGGTGACTCATATCGGTTTTCCTCGAGAAATTTTGATCGTACGCAACAACTTTGTCGCTGCTGTGCAGTGTAGCATCGAGTCTGGCGCAGACGCCTTGACCACGATCACAAGTGTCTGTTACACCAGCGGTATGAATATCGCATCATTTTAACTACTCGCACAGGTAGTCCAAGTAGCATAGAGAAAAAAAACTGTGACTGTGATATCCCCTGTCGGTGAACACACGTGAATGCTTATACCAAGATAATTCGTTCAGTTCTGTACACTTTTGTGGCCTCTACTTCTTTGGCTGCTGCTCATGACTATGCAAGAAAAAAGCAGTCTGCTAATTACATCAAAATTACGCAGAAGCAGTGCATCATTTTTAGGCAAGTCTCTTGAAAAGATAAAACGTCTGCAAAAAATCCCATGTACATGTTCGGTCTTGCAAACAAGCTTAGTGCTCACGCTTTTGGCAAGTTTTGTTTTTAGGGTTCTGCTGACATGAGCCGCAGTGGACCACCGCCTTATATATATATATATACATTTTGTGATTGGTGTGTCAAGTGGCCACATGTAACATGCGATCTGCATAAAAAGCGAGTGCTTTGCCTTCAGCGCAACTATGGCATGCTCACTTTTTGCTTAACACCTAAATCTACACCTCGTCGTACATTGAAGGTGTCATCATCATCAGCCTCAGGCGACTACGCCCACTGCAGGGCAAAGGCATCTCCCATGATCTGCCAATTACCCCGGTCTTGGGCATTCCATCGCCATGTTATACCTGCGAACTTTTTTAATCTCATTGACCCACCTAACTTTCTGCCTCCCCTTCGTCCGTTTTCCTTCTCTGGGAATCCAGTCAGTTACCCTTAATGACCAGCGGTTATCCTGCCTACGTGCAATGTGCCCGGCCCTTGTCCATTTCTTCTTCTTGATTACAACTATGATATCATGAACCCTGCTTTGTTCGCTGACCCACTCTGCTCTCTTCTTGCCTTTCAAAGTTACACCTATCATTTTCCTTTCCTTCACTTACTGGATCACCCTCCATTTAAGCTCAACCCTCTTTGTAAGCCTCCAGGTTTGTGCTCCATAGGTAAACAATGGCAAAATGTAGTTGTTATATGCCTTCCTCTTGGGGGTTAGTGGCAGATTTCGATTGATGATCAGAGAATGCTTGCTGAATATGATTAACCCCATTTTTGTTCTTCTAGTTACCTCACTCT
This sequence comes from Rhipicephalus microplus, assembly GCF_043290135.1. Taxonomy (NCBI): domain Eukaryota; kingdom Metazoa; phylum Arthropoda; class Arachnida; order Ixodida; family Ixodidae; genus Rhipicephalus; species Rhipicephalus microplus. The sequence goes on from NC_134700.1 coordinate 28,223,391, forward strand.
CATGGTTCGGTTTTGTTGTTACTACCTGTCTTAAGTAGACATATTCCTTTACAACTTCCAGCGTCTCTCCACCTATCGCCAAGTGCTGTTTTCTGCAGAGACTGTAGCACAATAATTTAGTTTTGTGCGCATTAATTTTCAGACCTACTTTCCTGCTTTCCATGTTCAGTTCTGTAATCGTGAGCTGTAATTCATCTCATGAATTACTCATCGAGGCAATGTCATCAGCGAATCGCAGGTTACTAAGATATTTGCCATGAATTCTCATTCTTGACTCTTTCCAAGCTAGGGTCCTGAAAACCTTCTGTAAACACAAGATGAATAGCATTGGAGAGATTGTATCTCCCTGCCTTACATCCTTCTTTATTGGAATTCTGCCGCTTTCTTTATGGTGGCTGTGCATCGACTGTAGATTTCTTCCAGTATGTTTATGTAGTGTTCTTCGATGCCCTGATTCAGTAGTGCCTGCATTACTGCTTATGTCTTGACTGAAACAAACTCCTTCTCGTACTCTATGAAGGCTATGTATAGGTGTTAACTATAATTGAAAGTGTTTTTGATATGTTTATGGCACGCGATACATTAACCTTATAGTACATTCTACAGTGCAGTTAAGTACGGCGTATTTCGGTCGTTGCATCTTCTTTTCATGATCTAGCAGTAATTTATTTTCGGCAAGAAATATTAGTTATGGTCTTGTTGCTTTTTACCACTGATATTGCAAATCATTTAATAAAAGATCACATCTCATACTATAATAAAAGGACCAGGGCAGTGCAGGAACTTGACACTTTAATCATGCACTACGATATTGCAATTTTCAACGGCAACTCAAAGACCACTGCTTGGCATATTTATCGGATAATAAATTCTATTGTTGCAACATTTGTCTGTGTAAACTTTTGTTCTAAAACATGCTCAGACGATCGACAACAGCTGGTCCATTAGTTTTTCAAAAGCACCCAACCTGCCGCTTGTGGTTTCAGCCACTTCTACTATCAAACGGGCACGTGCGTGCTGTATCGGGACAGAGATGTGTTAACCACTTTGATAGTAGAAGCGGCTGAAATGACACGCGATGATTTTGATTGTGCTAGTGCACCCTATATCTCGCTCACTTGAAAAGAACTATGTTTTTTTGGATGGAGTGATAGACAATAACGGATAGTAATGTACGGGACTAGCACGTGTGCTTTTTGTTCTCTGCTATTTTTTATTCTTTTTCTCTTTTCACCCCCTTTATAAATTCTGACGTTTGCAATAAACGTTTAGTTGAATTTAAGCGCTTGTGGTGTGTGTTCTTTGTAATAGTGGCTGCGCTTCCTAGCAAGATGGATCCTTAGCAACTGGCCCGTTACAATTGTTTATTCAGGCAAAGGTTTGCTGAAATAAAAAGTTTCGTCTCAATTCCGCTAAACGCTGACCGCTACAGTCTTCAATATCATGACCACATAACAATATTAGTTTTTATGTCTCTGCAAGGGATGTTTACATCCATAAATCCAGAAAGTTTAAATTTCGTTTTTTATAAATGTGCAGATGTACAACTGCAAAATTATGAAAAGTAATACTAACAGCTATCTTTTTTGTTTTAATGTGAATTCATTTGGTGAATCAGAGCAGTATAGAAGTGCCACTGTTAATAGAGACTATGTGACAAAGCCCATTGATCCTTAGAGCAGCTTCCATCTCTAGCTGTCTAGCATGTTGCAAGAGTGAAGGTTTCAAAACAAACGCCAAAATGAAGCAATAACGTGCTGCTCACAATTGTCTGCTTGTGGTCTCCCATCTTTTCAGATTAACAATGGAATGTAAAAAGCTCTTATGATTGCACAGCAGAAGTCCTTGAACACCATTACTGCTAAATAACTTGTGCACAGCTAATGGTATAACAATTAACTCAAATAAAACACAGTTCGTTGCCTTCTATTCTAGTTATAACGTTATTTCACATACCCCCAGCCACAGACATCTTTGTGCCACAATTTTTACATTTTTAGGAGCAGTCCTAGACGCTCATATGAAGTACCTTCATCACATTTCACTTGTAAAACAGATAATAGCTCCTAGTATCAAAACTATAAAGCGCGACCATTCTTCAACATGACTGAAGCGACGTCTTTATGCACAGTCCTATTACGTACTGCATTACGTCATTGCAGAGCACCTATCCATCTCAAATACTCCTACTTCAACATCTCCAAAACAGAGCCATTCAAATCCTAACATTCAGTACTCCATTCACCAGCGTGCCCCCGCTTTTTCAGCAACGTGGTGTACTAACAGTGTGTAGTTTATTCAAGTGTAAACTAAGGATTCTTGTATTTAAGTGTCTTAACGGTTTCGTAACAGCCAATGTCTTGCAAATATTTCAATTGACAAACGCTAATCCCACTAGGTTTCCCTCTAACAGCAATTTTTTACTACCATATACATGCTCTAACTACGGCAAACACACTACCATATTTGTTGCCATACATTTTTGGAATTCAGTCCCACTATGTACTAAAGAATTGTCATTCAACACTTTTAAAAAAGAACATCATCTCATTTCACAATCATAACTAAGCTGTATATATAAATTGGTACTATTCGCTTACATTTAGAGCTATTACTGTACAAGTTATTTTTACATTTATCACTCATGTAGATTTGATTTGCCTGTTGTATCATTATTCAAAGTCCCTTTTTTCAAGATTCTGCTGCCATTTCTTTCATAGCCATGTATAAATACTGAACATTGTTTTATTACAATATCTACTAGAATTTACATTACAAGTTTGCCTTGTATTTATTCCTGTAAAATGTATTTCAATAAAATATTATGAACGTGCTAGAAAAAAAGTCATTGCACAGTAGAAAGTACACCCAGCACTCGAAAATTTGAGGTGGGTACGACTTTGCTTTCATCCCTGATGACAGACACCACTGTGGTGTAATTGTGCTTGCAGATTGCTTAACAGGACAGCTTTTGCCTGTTTAAGCATAAGTGAAATAAAAATATCCAACACTACAAGTTTTAATTTTGTAATATTTTTTATTCAAAGTAAATATGAAGTTTCAATAAGAGCAGGTTTGGGTTCATTTTACGTTTTCAAACGTTAGCAAAGGTTATGTTGGACAACAGTTAATTCTGAAGCAGAATGAGAGATTACGCGTACTAAACGCATTCAGAAAAAGTCCGCAAAGGCAGATGATGTCCTCATTGCAGTGCCTGTCCACACTGAGACGAGAAGCAGTACCCTGCAGAACTGCTGCTCTGGTCACTAATCCACATTGGTTTGTGGGGCCAGCACTGCTAACTGGGCGAGTTGGTGCATGATAAAACGATGTTGCTTTAGCGCAGCTCAGTTTGAGCATGAAGGAAAGATACTATGCAGTCAAGAAGGGGAAAGACAGCCGGCAGTGTAAGCGCTCCCACTGTTGTCTGTTTTTCCCCATAGTATCTTTCAAACAAGGGAGGGCATTATGGCTGCAATGAAAGCTGAGCTAAACTTCACTTCGAAAGAGGCCTTCTCAGAATGCTTCCAACAATGGAATCACCATTGAGAGAAGGGTCTGGAAAAGTGTTGCGAAATTGGTACCTCCATTTCATTTCAATTCCATACTGTAGAATTAGAGCTTGCCATAATTCCATTCCTTTCAATTCCTCGGACTGAAAAAACCTCATCCATTCCCACTCCCGGAATGGCCGGACAAGTCAGTTCCATTCATACACAATTCCTCAAGGTACGAAAGGCATCTTGATAGCTTTATCGGGCTAAGGATGAATGCCACATAAAGATAATGTCAGAATACAAGCCCGTCAGCTTGTTTTCCGTAGTATACAAGCTATTTACAAAGGTAATTGCTAACAGAAGTAAGACAACCATTAGAATTCTATTAACCAAAAAAAACAAGCAGGATTTCGAACAGGCTACTCAACAATCGACCACACCATACTATTAATCAGGTAATAGAGAAATGCTCAGATTATAACACACCCTATACATGTCCTTCATTGATTACGAGAAAGTGTTTGATTCAGTAGAAATATCAGCCGTCATGCAGACACTACTGCATCAGGGCGTCGATGAAGTATATTTAAACATCCTGAAAGAAATCTACAGGGGACCAACTGTTACCACAGTGCTACATAAAGAAAGCAACAGAATACCAATCAAGGTGGGCGTATCACAAAACGAGCGCTCAAAAAAGGGCGCGCCGCCAAATTCTCGCGACGAAGCGCCGAGAGGTCAACGATATAAAAAAGAAAACAAGCATCCAAAGACTCCACGGACGCGCCTCCCTCTCCCCTCGGAAGCGTAGGTTCGCCGTCGAACTTCCTCGCATCGTTGGCCCAGCAAGCCCTAGAGAGTTCTCGATGGAAAGGGGCGTGGTCATGCAAGGTTGCGTCATCCGTCACGGACGGCCCTCGTACCGTCTCGCCCTTTCCCCAGCCTTCGCTGTGCATTGCGCCGACGAAAAGATGAGAACTTTCTGGAATCTCGCGTGGAAGGTATTTAATCGAGCAGCCGAGATGGGAGATCAGCAGAAGAAGGAAGTTAACGCCAGAGTGCGTAGGGTATTCCGCCGTATATGTCGGCGAAGGTTTTGTCCTTAGTGACAATGCAAGAGAAGACGGAAGTTAGCGCCAGAACGCGTAGGGTATTCCGCCGTGTAGTCGGCGACGGTTTTGTCTGTAGTGACAAAGCAGGAGAAGAAGAAAGTATGCGCCAGAGTGCGTAGGGTGTTCCACCTTGTGGGCGAAGCCTTTTGTCTTCCGTGACAAAGGAGGAGAAGAAGATTTCCACCTGAGGGTTGAAGACTCGAGCTACAGGCAAGAGTGTGTGTCTACCCCCTGCGAGCGAAGTCGCGTGGCAACAGCTGCGTGTGGGAAGCCGAAGTGTTTCCGGCGAAGAAGGTTGAAGCTTGGAGAGTGGCCAATTGAAGACGCGAGGTTTCCTGGAAGAGAAACTTCGGGGGCAGCGGAACGACAACAACGCTGTACTTTGAGTGAGTGATTCTGGGAAGAGTATCATTCAGACTTTTGTTCCAAGAACTTTGGACTGAGTAAGTTTTCTAACTCTTTAGTCTTTAAGTGTCTTGGTTGTTCGATGCATGTGACTACATTGTAGTGCGTAATGTTGTCTGTGTCCGTTGTTTCGAGTGCGGCTGATTGTACTGTGTAGTACATTGTTCGATTGGTGACATATTGTATTAAACTATTGTCGAGTGTGCATACTTGCGTATCGTTTTGATCTGCCATAACTGAGAATATAATTTTGTTTTGTTTATCAACTCTTGGCTATGACTTGTTCTTTGACCCACAGCCGGCGTCCGCTGGCGCGCCAAATAGGACCACTTCTAATTGTCCACGCTTTCTTGTTGCGGTTCGGGGGGCCGATACTTCGGCCCTTGGAATTAGCCCGGCGATCGCCTCCCGAATTAACGGGACCTGTGACAATCAATCTGGCGTCCGCGACAGAGCCCTTTTTGGTGCACAGTGTGTCCAAGGTAGTGAGAAAGAGCCTCGAGTTGTTGATACTGCTATCGGAACGATTTTGTGTGTTGATGAGTGTTCTCGTTAACGAATGCAGGAGAGTGTTCCGATAGACTGATTTAGGCAGATATTTTTTGCACGCGGCAAGGTTTTATTTGCGAGACACAATGAATCTCGAAAAGTTAGTCGCTCTTGGTGAGAAGATGGGTCTTTCTGGCGCCGAACTACGGAAAAGAATCACCCATAAAGAAAAAGAAGAAAAAGAGAGGGTCGAAGAAGAAAAGACAGCTGAGCTGGAAAAAGCAAGGTTGGCAGTCGAAATCGCCAAAGTGGAAAAAGAAGCGGAGTTGGAGAGAGAGAGAGAGGTTGGCAGCTGAGAGAGTTGGCAGCTGAGGGTTGGCAAGGGCTCTATCTTAGGGTCTTCCCCCAAACGTTCTGGTTCGTTCGGCCCTCGCGCCCCGTCGATGTTTCCGATGACGAGGTCATACAGGGGGGTCGTCATGCATAGAGCAGTAACGTTCCCGCTGAAGTACGGGGTTTCAACCTCAATTTCTGCTTCGGGAAGGATCCGAACCGTACGGTCAATTAGGCAAACCGGTTTAGTTCTGCCTGTCAACTCACTTTCCCGTACTAAATTTCTCCGCACGATAACCGTGGAGCTACCGGTATCTCTTAACACCGTAACCTTCTTGCCCGCAACTTTCCAGGCAGCGTTGGCATTCCCTTCGTAACACCGGTGCCGTTTTGTCATTACAACACCCACAATAGGAAGTTTCTCCCCATTTTTCAAATCTACGAATCCGTCGGTGACAGCATTATCATCGGATTTCGGTGTTGTTAGCACACAGGATACCTGGTGAGTTTAACTCGCTCCGTTATGACATGCGTCTGCTTTGTGCCCAGTCTGACCACATTTGAAACATTTTACAACCTTAAGGCTCGTGAAGTTAGTTCGACAGTTGTTAGCGTGATGACCGACTCGGTTACACAGAAAACATCGCGGAATGCTCTCCGGTGCACGCTTTTCTTCGGGACCCGATTTCTTCGAATCTTCAGTACACTCCTTCTTGACCTTGGCCACATTAGTGCCACCTTGCGCTTTTAAGAATTGATCAGCTAATTCAAGCATGTCTTTAAGTGACTTAGCTCTTCTCTTTTTCAAGTACAGCGACAAGCTTGGGTGGCAACTAGTAAGCAATTGCTCTCTAAGCTCGTCGTACTCCTGCGCTGTCCCTGAAAGTTCAATCCATCTGTCGAAATAATGGCAAAGTCGGGCGGCATACTGCGTAGCCGTCTCACCATCAGCTGGCTTTCCTGTCCGAAATCTGTCCCGAAATCCTTCCACAGTAAATCTAAATCGCTTCAGCAAAGCAGCTTTCACCTTTGCATAGGTGGCTGCATCAGTCGGCGTCAGCCTGCCGAACACACTGAGCGCTTCACCACTCAAGCAAGTACTCGAAGCAGTTGCCCATTGATGTTCCGGCCAATTCTGGCTCCTTGCAATCGTCTCAAATCTCTGAAGGTACGCGTCAAGGTCGTCCTTCCTTTCATAAAACGCTATGAGCAGCTTGCTTGGGTTCAAGCAGAAGCCATGATCTTCCCGTTCGCTGCTTTCAACTCTAGCTTGGACAGGAGTTTCACTTCGCTGTTGCAAACGGAGCCACTCGAGTTTCATCTCGTGCTGCCGCTGCCGTTCCCTTTCCTGTCTTTCTTCTTTCAGCTGTCGCTCCTTTGCCTCTCTTTCTTCTCTCGCCCTCTCAGCGGCCAGCTTTTCTCTCTCCAGCTCTAACTTCAATTGCTGCTCTTTTTATTCTTTCAGCTGTCGCTCCTTTGCCTCTTTCTTCTTTCGGCTGTCGCTCCTTTTCCTCTCTTTCGTCTTTCTCTCTCTCAGATGCCAACCTCTCTCTCTCCAACTCAGCTGCTTTTTCTTTCTTGGCTCTCTCAGCTGCCAACCTGTCTCTCTCCAACTCCGCTTCTTTTTCCACTTTGGCTCTTTCGACCGCCAACCTTTCTTTTTCCAGCTCAGCTGCCTTTTCTTCTTTGGCCCTCTCTTTTTCTTCTTTTTTTTTCTGGGTGACCCACTTCCGTAGTTCAGCGCCAGAAAGACCCATCTTCTCACCAAGAGCGACTAACTTTTCGAGATCCATTGTGTCTCGCAAATAAAACCTTGCCGCGTGCAAAAAATATCTGCCTAAATCAGTCTATCGGAACACTCTCCTGCACTCGTTAACGAGAACACTGAACAACACACAAAATCGTTCCGATAGCAGTATCAACAATTCGAGGCTCTTTCTAACTACTTTGGACACACTGTGAACCAAAAAGGGTCCTGTCGCGGACGCCAGATTAATTGTCACGGGTCCCGTTAGTTCGGGAGGCGATCGCCGGGCTGATTCCAAGGGCCGAAGTATCGGCCCCCCGAACCACACCAAGAAAGCGTGGACAATTAGAAGTGGTCCTATTTGGCGCGCCAGCGGACGCAGGCTGTGGGCCAAAGAACAAGTCAGAGCCGAGAGTTGATAAACAAAACAAAATTATATTCTCAGTTATGGCAGATCAAACAATACACAAGTATGCACACTGGACAATAGTTTAATACAATATGTCACCAATCGAACAATGTACTACACAGTACAATCAGCTGCACTCGAAACAACGGACACAGACAACAATACGCACTACAATGTAGTCGCATGCATCGAACAACCAAGACTAAAGAGTTAAAAAACTTACTCAGTTCAAAGTTCTTGGAACAAAAGTCTGGATGATACTCTTCCGAGATTCACTCCCTCAAAGTCCAGCGTTGTTGTCGTACCGCTGCCCCCGAAGTTTCTCTTCCAGGAAACCTCGCGTCTTCAATTGGCCACTCTCCAAGCTTCAACCTTCCTCGCCGGAAACACGTCGGCTTCCCACACGCAGCTGTTGCCACGCGTCTTCGCTTGCTAGCGGAAGACACACACTCTTGCCTGTAGCTCGAGTCTTCACCCCCCAGGTGGAAATGCTCTTCTCGTTTGTCACGGAAGACAAAAGGCTTCGCCCACAAGGTGGAACACCCTACGCACTCTGGAGCATACTTTCTTCTTCTCCTGCTTCGTCACTACGGAAAAAACCTTCGCCGACTACACAGCGGAATACCCTACGCACTCTGGCGCTAACTTCCATCTTCTCCTGCTTTGTCACTAAGGAGAAAACCTTTGCCGACAGATACGGCGGAATACCCTACGCACTCTGGCGTTAACTTCCTTCTTCCGCTGATCTCCCATCTCGGCTGCTCCATTAAATACCTTCTGCGCGAGATTCCAGAAAGTTCTCATCATTTCGTCGGCGCGATGCACAGCGAAGGCTGGGGAAAGGGCGAGACGGTACGAGGGCCGTCCGCGACGGATGACGCAACCTTGAATGACCACGCCCCTTTCCATCGAGAACTCTCTAGGGCTCGCTCGGCCGCTGATGCGAGGAGGTTCGACGGCGAACCTACGCTTCTGAGGGGAGAGGGACGCGCGCCCGGGAAGTCTTTGGATGCTTGTTTTTTTTTTGTATCGTTGACCTCTCGGTGCTTCGTCGCCAGAATTTGGCGGCGCGCCCTTTTTTGAAAGCTCGTTTTGTGACACGCCCACATTTATTGGTATTCTGTTGCTTTCTTTATTTAGCACTACGGTACCAGTTGGTCCCCTGTAGATTTTTTTCAGGATGTTTATATATACTTCATCGACGCCCTGATTCTGTAGTGTCTGCATGACGGCTGATATTTCTACCGAATGAAACGCCTTCTCGTAATCAATGAAGGACATGTAGAGGGTGTGTTATATTCTGAGCATTTCTCTATTACCTGATTAATAGTATGATGTGGTCGATTGTTGAGTAGCCTGTTCGAAATCCTGCTTGTTTCTTTCGTTAATAGAATTCTAATGTTGTCTTACTTCTGTTAGCAATTACCTTTGTAAATAGCTTGTATACTACGGAAAAGAAGCTGACGGGCTTGTATTCTGACATTATCTTTATGTGGCAGTCATTCTTAGCCCGATGAAGCTATCAAGATGCCTTTCATACCTTGAGGAATCGTGTAGGAATGGAACCGACTTGCCCGGCCATTCTAGGAGTGGGAATAGATGAAGTTTTTTCAGTCCGAAGAATTGAAAGGATTGGAATTATGGCAAGCTCTAATTCTCCAGAATGAAATTAAAATGAAATTGTGGTACCCATTTCGCAACACTTCTTCAGACTCTTCTCCCAATGGTGCTGCCATTGTTGGAAGCAATCTGAGAAGGTCTCTTTCGAAGTGAAGTTTAGCTCAGCTTTCATTGCAGCCATAATGCCCTCCCTTGTTTGAAAGATACTATGGGGAAAAACAGACGACAGTGGGAGCGCTTACACTGTCGGCTGTCTTTCCCCTTCTTGACTGCATAGTATCTTTCCTTCATGCTCAAACTGAACTGCGCTAAAGCAACATCTTTTTATAATGCACCAACTCGCCCAGTTAGCAGTGCTGGCCCCACAAAGCAATGTGGATTAGTGACCAGAGCAGCAGTTCTGCAGGTTACTGCTTCTCGGCTCAGTGTGGACAAGCACTGCAATGAGGACATCATCTGCCTTGGCGGACTTTTTCTGAATGCGTTTAGTACGCATAATCTCTCATTCTGCTTCATAATTAACTGTTGTCCAACATAACCTTTGCTAACGTTTGAAAACGTAAAATGAACCCAAACCTGCTCTTATTGAAACTTCATATTTACTTTGAATAAAAAATATTACAAAATTAAAACTTGTAGTGTTGGATATTTTTATTTCACTTATGCTTAAACAGGCAAAAGCTGTCCTGTTAAGCAATCTGCAAGCACAATTACACCACAGTGGTGTCTGTCATCAGGGATGAAAACAAAGTCGAACCCACCTCAAATTTTCGAGTGCTGGGTGTACTTTCTACTGTGCAATGACTTTTTTTTCTAGCACGTTCATAATCTTTTATTGAAATACTTTTTACAGGAATAAATACGAGGCAAACTTGTAATGTACATTCTGGTAGATATTGTAATAAAACAATGTTCAGTATTTATACATGGCTATGAAAGAAATGGCAGCAGAATCTTGAAATAAGGGACTTTGAATAATGATACACCAGGCAAATCAAATCTACATGAGTGATAAATGTAAAAATAACTTGTACAGTTATAGCTCTAAATGTAAGCGAATAGTACCAATTTATATATACAGCTTAGTTATGATTGTGAAATGAGATGATGTTCTTTTTTAAAAGTGTTGAATGACAATTCTTTAGTACATAGTGGGACTGAATTCCAAAAATGTATGGCAACAAATATGGTAGTGTGTTTGCCGTAGTTAGAGCATGTATATGGTAGTAAAAAATTGCTGTTAGAGGGAAACCTAGTGGGATTAGCATTTGTCAATTGAAATATTTGCAAGACATTGGCTGTTACGAAATCGTTAAGACACTCAAATACAAGAATCCTTAGTTTACACTTGAATAAACTACACACTGTTAGTACACCACGTTGCTGAAAAAGCGGGGGCACGCTGGTGAATGGAGTACTGAATGTTAGGATTTGATTGGCTCTGTTTTGGAGATGTTGAAGTAGGAGTATTTGAGATGGATAGGTGCTCTGCAATGACGTAATGCAGTACGTAATAGGACTGTGCATAAAGACGTCGCTTAAGTCATGTTGAAGAATGGTCGCGCTTTATAGTTTTGATTCTAGGAGCTATTATCTGTTTTACAAGTGAAATGTGATGACGGTACTTTATATGAGCGTCTAGGACTGCTCCTAAAAATGTAAAAATTGTGGCACAAAGATGTCTGTGGCTGGGGGTATGTGAAATAACGTTATGACTAGAATAGAAGGCAACGAACTGTGTTTTATTTGAGTTAATTGTTATACCATTAGCTGTGCACAAGTTCTTTAGCAGTAATGGTGTTCAAGGACTTCTGCAGTGCAATCATAAGAGCTTTTTACATTCCATTGTTAATCTGAAAAGATGGGAGACCACAAGCAGACAATTGTGAGCAGCACGTTATTGCTTCATTTTGACGTTTGTTTTGAAACCTTCACTCTTGCAACATGCTAGACAGCTAGAGATGGAAGCTGCTCTAAGGATCAATGGGCTTTGTCACATAGTCTCTATTAACAGTGGCACTTCTATACTGCTCTGATTCACCAAATGAATTCACATTAAAACAAAAAAGATAGCTGTTAGTATTACTTTTCATAATTTTGCAGTTGTACATCTGCACATTTATAAAAAACGAAATTTAAACTTTCTGGATTTATGGATGTAAACATCCCTTGCAGAGACATAAAAACTAATATTGTTATGTGGTCATGATATTGAAGACTGCAGCGGTCAGCGGAATTGAGACGAAACTTTTTATTTCAGCGAACCTTTGCCTGAATAAACAATTGTAACGGGCCAGTTGCTAAGGATCCATCTTGCTAGGAAGCGCAGCCACTATTACAAAGAACACACACCACAAGCGCTTAAATTCAACTAAACGTTTATTGCAAACGTCAGAATTTATAAAGGGGGTGCAAAGAGAAAAAGAATAAAAAATGGCACACAACAAAAAGCACACGTGCTAGTCCCGTACATTACTTTCCGTTATTGTCTATCACCCCATCCAAAAAAAACATAGTTCTTTTCAAGTGAGCGAGATAAAGAGTGCACTAACACAATCAAAATCATCGCGTGTCATTTCAGCCGCTTCTACTATCAAAGTGGTTAACAAATCTCTGTCCCGATACAGCACGCACGTGCCCGTTTGATAGTAGAAGTGGCTGAAACCACAAGCGGCAGGTTGGGTGCTTTTGAAAAACTAATGGACCAGCTGTTGTCGATCGTCTGAGCATGTTTTAGAACAAAAGTTTACACAGACAAATGTTGCAACAATGGAATTTTATCCGATAAACATGCCAAGCAGTGGTCTTTGAGTTGCCGTTGAAAATTGCAATAACGTAGTGCATGATTAAAGTGTCAAGTTCCTGCACTGCCCTGGTCCTTTTATTATAGTATGAGATGTGATCTTTTATTAAATAATTTGCATTATCAGTGGTAAAAAGCAACAAGACCATAACTGATATTTTTTGCCGAAAATAAATTACTGCTAGATCATGAAAAGAAGATGCAACGACCGAAATACGCAGTACTTAACTGCACTGTAGAATGTACTATAACGTTAACGTTATCGCGTGCCATAAACATATCAAAAACACTTTCACATATAGTTAACACCTATACATAGCCTTCATAGAGTACGAGAAGGTGTTTGTTTCAGTCAAGACATAAGCAGTAATGCAGGCACTACTGAATCAGGGCATCGAAGAACACTACATAAACATACTGGAAGAAATCTACAGTCGATGCACAGCCACCATAAAGAAAGCGGCAGAATTCCAATAAAGAAGGATGTAAGGCAGGGAGATACAATCTCTGCAATGCTATTCATCTCGTGTTTACAGAAGGTTTTCAGGACCCTAGCTTGGAAAGAGTTAAGAATGAGAGTTCATGGCAAATATCTTAGTAACCTGCGATTCACTGATGACATTGCCTCGATGAGTAATTCACGAGATGAAAAACAGCTCGCGATTACAGAACTGAACATGGAGAGCAGGAAAGTAGGTCTGAAAGTAATGCGCACAAAACTAAATAATGTGCTACATTCTCTGCAGAAAACAGCACTAGGCGATAGGTGGAGAGATGCTGGAAGTTGTAAAGGAGTATGTCTACTTAGGACAGGTAGTAACAACAAAGCCGAACCATGAGAGTGAGGTAACTAGAAGAACAAAAATGGGGTACGATCATATTCAGCAAGCATTCTCTAATCATCAATCGTAATCTTTCACTAACCCCCAAGAGGAAGGTATATAACAACTGCATTTTGCCATTGTTTACCTACGGAGCACAAACCTGGATGCTTACAAAGAGGGTTGAGTTTAAATAGAGGGTGATCCAGTAACGAAGGAAAGGAAAATGATAGGTTTAACTTTGAAAGACAAGAAGAAAGCAGAATGGGTCAGCGAGCAAACCAGTGTTCATGATATCAGAGTTGTAATCAAGAAGAATAAATGGACAAGGGCCGGGCACATTGCACGTAGGCAGGATAACCGCTGGTCATTAAGGGTAACTGACTGGATTCCCAGAGAAGGAAAACGCATGAAGGGGAGGCAGAAAGTTAGGTGGGTCAATGAGATTAAAAAATTTCGCAGGTATAACATGGCAATGAATTGTCCAAGACCGGGTTAATTGGCACATCATGGGAGATGCCTTTGTCCTGCAGTGGGCGTAGTCAGGCTGATGATGATGACACCTTCAATGTACGACAAGGTGTAGATTTAGATGTTAAGCAAAAAGTGAGCATGCCATAGTTGCGCTGAAGGCAAAGCACTCGCTTTTTATGAAGATCGCAATTTACAGGTGGCCACTTGACACACCAATCACAAAATGTATATATATATATATAAGGCGGTGGTCCACTGCGGCTCATGTCAGCAGAACCCTAAAAACAAAATTTGCCAAAAGCGTGAGCAATAGGCTTGTTTGCAAGACCGAGCATGTACATGGGCTTTTTTGGAGACGTTTTATCTTTTCAAGACACTTGCCTAAGTATGATGCACTGCTTCTGCGTAATTTTGATGTAATTAGTAGACTGCTTTTTTCTTGCATTGTCATGAGCAGCAGCCAAAGACGTAGAGGCCGCAAAAGTGTACAGAACTGAACGAATTAACTTGGTATAAGCATTCACGTGTGTTCACCGACAGGGAATATAGCAGTCACAGTTTTTTTTTCTCTATGCTACTTGGACTACCTGTGCGAGTAGTTAAAATGATGCGATATTCTTACCGCTGGTGTCACAGACACTTGTGATCGTGGTCAGGGCATCTGCGCCAAACTCGATGCTACACAGCACAGCAGCGACAATGTTCTTGCGCACGATCAAAGTTTCTCGAGAAAAACCGATATGAGTCACTGCTACACGATGCGGAGCATAAATTCTTAGGCTTAATCTTAGACAGCAAGTTGACCTTCGTACCGCACATCAAGTATTTAAAAATGAAATGTTTAAAAGCCATGAATGTTCTGAAAGTTTTGTCACGTACTACTTGGGGTAGTCACAGGCAATGTCTCATAAACCTTTATAGAAACCTCATTCGCACCCACTTATATTATTGGGCCATTGCTTATCAGTCTGCGACTCAAAGGTCTTTGAAGATGCTGGACCCCGTGCACCATTTGGGCATCCGCCTTTCTACGGGTGCTTTTCACACCAGCCCCGTAGAAAGCCTTTACGTTGAGTCAAATAAGTGGTCGCTTCATCTGCAGAGAGCTTGCATGTCCTTTGTATATTTTCTTAAGGTGAAAGCAGACAAGAAGCACCCCTCATACTCTACTAATAATGATATGTCGAGCTCCATTCTGTTTGGAAACAGGCCTTCGATGAGGCAGCCCTTCTCAGTTCGCCTGAAGGGTCTAGCTGAGGAAACTGGAGTGCCACTTGAACACAGTTTAATGGCTCTTGTTGGATACCCGCCACCGTGGCAGTGGCAGACTATAGACTGCGATGTGTCTTTTCAAGAAGTTACAAAACATGCGCCTATTGCCCATATCCGAACATACTTCCCTGAACTTCAACACAAATACACACGTCCTGAGTTCTTTACAGATGCCTCCAAGTCTAACTCCTCTGTGTCCTACACTGCTGTTGGCCCTCTACATCCAGGCACAAGTATCTTCACAGCGGAAGCTTATGCGATACTTGTGGTGGTCAAACACATCAAGCAATTACAACTACAAAAAGCAGTAATTTATACGGACTCCCTCAGTGTGGTAACGGCACTACACACTCTTAAAAAACAAAAAAACCCTGTCCTCGTCTCACTTTACTCCATTTTATACACTCTCTACACACTCAAACAACGTGTTGTAGTGTGCTGGGTGCCAAGGCACCGTGAGATCCAAGGCAACGTGATGGCGGATCAGCTTGCTGCATCCGTCCACGAAAGCACTGCCACTACACCCATATCAATCCCGGCCCTTGATCTTAACCCGTCTCTCAAACGAAAGCTCAGGGACTACTGGCAGAGCAAGTGGGATAGACACACACAGAACAAACTACACATTATTAAGCGACACCTTGGCCGTTGGCCGCCAGTATCAAAATCACGTCATACAGAGGTAACGCCAACGAGGCTCAATATAGTACACACAAACACGTCACACTCC
This sequence comes from Rhipicephalus microplus, assembly GCF_043290135.1. NCBI lineage: Eukaryota > Metazoa > Arthropoda > Arachnida > Ixodida > Ixodidae > Rhipicephalus > Rhipicephalus microplus. Next base: position 28,239,103 of record NC_134700.1, read on the forward strand.
TATCTTTTGTCCAGTGGCGATCCACCATTGTGTGACAGATGTGGTGAAGCACTATCAGTTCTTCACATTTAAACCCAGAGCAAACTATTAGACACTCTAAGTAAACAACACTTTCCATTACCCTACCGACAACATATACCTTTACACCCTGCAATGTTCGTCGGTATGGAACCACTGTTCACTCATAAATCGGTGCTCGCTTTTTAAAGAGATGTTCGCTTTTACCGTGTTATATGCCCAGGCATTGCGTAGCGCGACCCCTCAATAGAGGTTGCTGCTGCAGTGACTACATTGAAAAGCACTTGCCTCGCAGCCCTTGGACACAAGGGCGCTGATGAGGCACTTGTGCTAGTGCCAAATATTTTTACATATGTTTTTATTATCAAAACCTTTTGTCGCCAATTTTTACTATCCATATCACGCCACTATCTTGATTTTATTACTTATGTTTTCACCCGCATTATAGCGAGGAATCTTAGGGCCCCTATACAGTCACGCAACTTATCATTGTCCACATCTCTAGTCATTGAAATGGCGCTCTTTGGCCATCAATTGGCCCTTGCGCCATAATGCGCCACACATCATCATCATCATCATCACAGGTACACGGTCCTAGATTCCGTGCCAACCGGTGGTGTCCTCGCGATCTCCGACGTCAGCGTAGCTCTGGCCGACTGGGCTGGCCCTACGTCATCTCCTGACGCCGATCTTCGACGACAGCGCAGCTCTGACCCACTGGACTTGCCCTACGCCTTCTCCTGACGCCGACAAGAGCTCTCGCGAGTGGTGCCCCATCCTCGTACTCCTGTGACCGTGTTTCCATCTTTCCTATCCCTTTTATTCCCTCTATATGTCCTCGATCGCTGTCCCAGCGCATCTCTCTCTATATATATACCATTATTTCGGTACTTTTAATCCCTCCTCAACCCCATTCCTTGTGAGCTACTGATGAGTTGTAGCACCCTGATACAGACAGTTATGGGGCTCACTTTTCTCTTCTTTTCCCTCTTATAGCCACATATTTTTATACTAATCGGGATCAAATACAGTGCAGCGCAACCACATGCAGCAAGTACCCGTGTGACAGCGTTCACTGAAGCGCGTCAGAGCACACCGCGCATTCAGAACTAACGTCCATAATGAACAGCCAGCACTCACGCATCACAATATTCGCAATAATACAAACCGCCGCATAACACCGAAATAGATGAAGCGGTGGCACACACATAACACAGGCCTTGGCGCCTTTACATACCCGCACAGCTCCAGGCAGCGTGGGCGCACCGCTAGAGACTAACGTGCCTAGGCATGTTCGCGCTATTTGATACCTAGGCCGCGTACGGTCGTGAGAAAAGCACTTAGCGCGAGGGTATTCTTATAAGTTCGCGCCATGGCTCGCCGTGGCGCTGCAGTCACCCAGCTGCTTGAAGCAAGTTCAAGCAACTGTCGGCGGCTTGCAAGTTCTGCAAGCTGTCTGCTGGGTGACTTGCTTCAAGCAAGTCACCCAGCAGACAGCTTGAAGCAAGTTCAAGCTGTCACGGTGGATGGACATGTTTTTCGAGCGCTCCGGATCGACTGCGCAGATAAGTGTTTTTGCATGTTTTGAGCTTGTCTTTATAATTATAAGGCAGCGGTTGAAATCTTTGTAGCATTTATTTTATGGTACGGCTTTTTCGGGGGCCAGTCACCAGGTATTTATTAGTTAGTGCGTATGTGCGTGTTTGAATTTTTTGTTGTTTTTTTCTTTTGCCACCCCGTGGGGGAGGTGCGCGTACATTGAACACCCAAACTTTTGTAGTAGAGCTTAGACTTTCTTTTTTTTCGTAGTGCAGGGCTCGAGTTTAGTAATTATCGAGTATAGGGACAATTGGTGTCAGAAAGACATGGTTAAAAAGACTGTAAAGTGTTCAGGATGTGGAGTGGGTTTGAAAGTGGACCCAAGCGTAGAAGTGGATGGAGAAGAATTTGACGCGAAGTGTAGGCAATGTGAGGTCGAGTAAAAAATGGAGAAAATGATGGTTGCCCAGAGTGAACTGCTGATGAGAATCGCCGAGCTCGAGACTGCGCTGGCGACAAAGCAAGAGAAAACGAGGGCAATGGGAGAAAGACTGAAGTCCGCTGAGGAAGCGCTAGCGAAGCTGAACAAAGAAGCGATCTACGGAGAGAACAGTAGGGAACCGGCAACCAGAACGGTGGAGAAGGAAAAGCAAGCAAGTTTGGAAAAAACAGGTTTAGCCGGTTCAACTGTCGCAAGGCCCAGCTTCAGCGAGGTAGTGGTGGGGCTGGGAGGGAACAAAGCAGCCGGCGTCACAGGTGCAAGTAGCCCCCAGGTGCAGGACGCTTCAGCTGAAAAGTCACAGCATGTGATAATCGCCGGGGACTCGAATTTAAATTGATGCACAGAAGCCATCAAAGAGAGGGTAAGCGGTGACAAGAGGGTTGCAGTAGGGGCGTTCCCAGGACGCAAGCTGGAAGCAGTCATGAGGCAAGCGAGCGCACACCTCAAAACAACAGCTGATAGACGAAACCTCGTGATAATTTCAGGTGGTTTAAACGATGTTCTAAATGAAGATACAGCAGGACTAGCAGCCACACTGGGGAAAGGCGTCGATGACATGCGCGCCACTTCTCCTAAGGTACAGGTAGCGATATGCACAATACCGGTGGTACCGGTGTGTGATAGCAACCTGCAAAGAGCGGTTTTATTTATTTATTTATTTATTTATTTACAATACTGCTAAGCCTTGCGGGCTGTAGCAGGGGTGGGAGGTGAACAGGTGAACAATACACAAACAATGTTAGGCAAAAAACAAGTCCAGCCGTCGTTGAAAATCCTGTGAGGATCTACATCCTGTAAGTACCTCGGGAGGAAGCGCATTCCAGTCAACAATAGATCGCACCAGAAACGAAAACTTAAATACATCCACCCGCGGTACATAAGCTTGGACAGAAAATGAGTGATTGGTACGAGCCGACACTCGTCCTGAGGGGCGCAGGTATACACTGGAATCCAGCTTGTAGTTCTTATGATACAGGTCATAAATAAATTTTAAGCGAGCTATTTTTCTACGTGTAGCTAACGATTGAAGGTCAGCCTTAGCAAGCAAAAGTGATACAGACTGTGTTCTCATGTAATTTTAATGAATAAACCTCGCGGCCAATCTTTGTACTCGTTCAAGTTTGTCAATTTCAGTTTGAGTATGCGGATCCCAGATGATAGCTGCGTACTCCAGCGTTGGTCTAACAATAGTCCTATACGCCAACAATTTAACAGAGGGCGTTGCATTACGGAGTTTCCTTCTCAGAAAACCCAGCTTTCGCTTCGCCAGTCCTGTAACGTTGTCAATATGATTGTCCCACTTTAAACTGCTGGATATAGTAACACCTAAGTATTTAAACTCATTAGAACTCTTAATTTCTCTATTGTTTATTGTGTATTTATAGTTAAGGGGGGATTTTTTATTTGTAACTGTCATGCAAACAGTTTTATCAAAATTAATTTTCATGTCCCATTTTTCACACCAGTTGTCAATACATCGAAGAGCATCATTGAGGAGCATTTGATCAGAAACGCTTTTCACATGACAAAACAAGAGACAATCATCTGCATATAACCTTACATCAACAAAAGGAGGCACAACCGTTGCAATATCATTCACAGTAATTAAAAAGAGTAGAGGTCCCAACACGGAGCCTTGTGGCACACCTGAGGATACGCGTAAAAGAGAAGAACGTGCGCCACTTATTTCAACAAACTGCAACCTATTGCGCAAGTACGCTTCAACCCATCTTACAATTGCGGGATCAATACCAATTATTAACATTTTTTGAATAAGTTTCTGGTGACATACTCTATCAAAGGCCTTAGAGAAATCAATTGCTATGACATTGACTTGCTCTTTTGAGTTTATCGCTGTAGCGAAAGCATGAACAGATTCAACAAGCTGAGTGACGGTTGAAAGGCCTTTTCTAAAACCGTGTTGCTTATTATAAAACAGATCAACGCAAACCAAGAGATATGGCGGATGAGTCGAGAGAAAGGCTTTGAGGTGGTGGAAATAAACAGAGAGGTGCATAGGTGGGGTGGTTTTCAACGAGACAGAATTCACTTCGATGGGCGGCTAGGTCATGAGGTGGGTTGGCGACTTGCAGGACACGCAGTAGCTTTTTTGGGGGGCAAGCGAGCCCTTCGGGGTGCAGGATAGCTAGTAACGAGGAAAACAACCAGGGGGACACTTCGACAGGTGGTATGGACAGATACGATTCCAAAGTGGCACCAATATCTAAGGTAGGTAGAGTCCGGGGCATAAATAGACGTAGCCACGAGCGCTGAGCCAATTCAGACATAGGGTATAATAACATGCAGGGTGGTAGGAACAGGCAGAAGTGGGAAGAGATAGCAGAACAGCTAAGGGAAGAGAGGCCGATGGTAAACGGTTTTGTAGAAACACATCTCAGGGACATGGAACAACCTCCGAACAATCCGGACTACGCGTGGGAATATTGTAATAAAACAGAAGGCCGCAGAAAGGGGGGTGGTATTGGGGCATTCACTCATAAAAGTACAGACTGGCAAAGGGTCAAGCAGGAGTGCAAGGAACATTTATGGCTAAAAGGGAAAGTGGCAGGTCAAATGACACTCATTGGTTTCGTGTACTTGTGGACGGGAGCAAAGGCCAGAGAGGAAAACAGGCAATGGTAGAGTGTATATCAAAGGACATTCAGGAGTTAGGAAGAGAGTGCGAGATAATTATACTAGGAGACATGAATGCACACATAGAAGATATAGATGGGTATACCGACCCGACAGGCAAAATGATCATGGAGATGTGTGAAAAGCTTGATTTGATCATTTGCAACAGTACCGAGAAGTGTGAAGGGCAAATAACATGGGAGGTAGGAAGGCTTCAGTCGACGATAGATTATGCGCTGATGTCACATGGGATGTATGATAAGCTCAGGGGAATGCACATAGATGAAGGTGGCTCCAGAAGTCTGGGTAGTGATCACAAATGTATCAAGCTAAGTTTTGGAAGAGCAATGAAAGTGGGAAGGAGACAAGATGAGCAACTACAGGAAAATTTTTATCCAGAAAGGCAAATTGAAATAGCCACTAAACAAATCGAGAAAGTAATCACGGAGGTTAATAAGACAGTGTGGACATACACGAATCTATTTAGACTCTTTGAGCTAGAGCTTGCTAAGACGCGTGACAAGTCACCCCGGAAAAGAAGACACAAACCCAAAAGTTGGTGGGATGAGGAAGGTAAGAGAGCCATAGCAAAACGTCAGGAAGCCTCTAGGGAACACAGACATGCTAAGCAGCGGAGTGAACCGACAGATGATGTTGAAAGAAAATGGGAAACCTTTCTAAGCTGTAGAAGGGATGCATCCCTTCTGATCAATGAAAAGATTAGAAGAAAGGGAGCTCAGTGGCTGGCAGAAGTACATAAAAAAGATGGAAAGGCAGCTGCGAAATTTTGGAACCATCTAAACTGCCTAAGAAATGAGACGAGCCTAGAGCAGGGTTTTATAACTAAGGTGCTAGGCTAGAAGGTGCTAGGTGCTAGGCTAGAAGGGGACGAAGCTATTGAATATATAAGAACAAGGGTGACAGAAAAATTCCAACAAAGAAGTACTTTATGCACCACAATAGACAAGGACGAATCAAGTAGTGCAATGGCTCCATTTTCACAACGAGAGTGGGAAAGGGCTGAGAAAAGGGTTCCTAGTAGTACATCAACAGGCGCAGATGGCATTCCATTTAGGCTGATAAAGACATTAGGTCCGAAGTCTAAGCAGGCTTTGAGAAAGGCAGTGAACACAATAATAATCGACGAAGTTCCCGATGGATGGAAACTTAGCAGGATGAGCATGATCTATAAAGGAAAGGGGGACAAAGCTGAGATAAACAACTACCATCCTATAACAGTGACATCAGTGGTGTACAGGCTGGCGATGCAGATTATAAAGGAAAGACTGCAGGCGTGGATAGAGGATGAGGGTGTGCTGGGGGAACTGCAGAATCGGTTTCGGAAATACAGGAGGTTGGAAGACAATCTGTTCTCACTGACGCAGTGCATCGAATTAGCAGAAAAGGAACACAGGCCCCTGTGGCTAGCATTTTTGGATATCAAGGGAGCGTACGATAGCATGGTTCAAGAGGAATTGTGGGGAACACTGGACACACTAGGCGTGGAACATGTAGTCACTAATCTTTTAAAGGGTAGGTATCTATAAAGGTAACAAGGTAGTTATAAAGTGGGAAAAACAGGTATCCAAGCCTGCAGAGGTAAAACGGGGGCTTAGGCAGGGGTTCCCCCTGTCACCCTTATTATTCATGAGGTACCTACAAGGATTAGAGGGAAGTGGACTGGGCTTCAACCTCTCTTTAGTCAACAAGGAAAACTTATTGATCAGGCACTACCAGCATGTACGCTAATGATATAGTGCTAATGGCCAACAACAAGGAAGATTTGCAGAGATTGATGGACATCTGTGGTAATGAGGGAGATAGGTTAGATTTTAGATTCAGTAAGGAAAAATCAGCAGTCATGATTTTCAATGACAACGAAGGTAGTGAGCTTAGAATACAGGAGGTCACGCTAAAGATAACAGATAAATACAAATATCTGGGCGTATGGATAAGCAATGGTACCGAGTATCTGAGGGAACACGAAATATACGTGACGATTAAAGGTAACAGGAATGCAGCAGTCATGAAAAATAGGGCACTCTTGAATTACAATAGGTATGATGTTGGAGAGGAATATGGAAACGGTTCATGGTTCCTGGTCTCACGTTCTGCAATGCGGTCTTGTGCATGAGATCAGAAGTTCAAGCAAGATTAGAAATTAAGCAACGTGGAATAGGTAGGCTTGCTTTAGGAGCTCACGGGAATACACCAAATCAGGGAGTACAAGGTGATATGGAATGGACATCATTCGAAGGCAGGGAAGCTAGCAGCAAGATAAAATTTGAAAAGCGATTGAGAGAAATTGGGGAGGAGCGTAGGGCTAGAAAGGTTTTCAGCTACTTGTACATGAAGAATGTCGATAGAAAATGGAGGAAGCGAACCATGAAGTTGACTGGTAAATACTTAGAAAACAGCAGGTGGCCAAACCAAAAAGAACTATCGGGTTAGAAGAAAGTGAAGGAAACGGAGACTGACATGTGGAAAATGGGCATGATTAAGAAGTCCGCACTAGAGATCTATCGAACTTTTAAGCAGCAAATTTCCAAGGAAAAGATCTACGATAATACTCGGGGTAGTTCTCTACTGCTTGAGGCCAGGACAGGAGTATTGTGAACCAAGACATATCGTCTCAACGAAGGGGTAGACACGGTATGCAGGGCGTGTGGAGAGGAAGAGGAAACTGTCGGACAGTTGATAATGTTCCGTAAAGGGCTTCTTTTATATTTCAGGATGATGGCGCAGAGTTTTTCAAAGCACTGGGGTTGAGGGACCGGGAGGGCAAAATAGACTTTAAGCGGGTAGACTTAACTAGATGCAGATTATCTGATTGGTGGCTAAAGTCAAGGCACGAGTGAAAATTAAATTCTTCACTGCAAAGTACGAATCTTCAAGCTCACTTTTTATGGAGAAAAAATAAATATAGTTTTTTATTCATTAAATATTACGGCTTGGTGGCGCTAGCCACCGCCCGATCTAAAGGGTACAGCCATATCTATCCATACATCCATCCATCCATGCACAACCTACTCGAGAAATTCTGATTGCGCGCAAGAACTTCGTTGCTGCTGTGCTGTGCATCATCAAGTTTGGTGCAGATGCACAGACCACGATCACAAGCAACGTTTCGAGAACTAGGTAAGTTGCAAAACTGAGCGATGTTGCGCGGCGCCGCCGCTGCCAGCGTCAAATGTGGCGCTGCTGTCAAATTTGGATTCACTGACTGCATGCTAGCTCGTGTCACACCCGTAACCTCGTGTCATACCCGTGCATGTTGCAGTGCACTGCTATCCATGGAGTCTCTTTCTGCATGAACAGTCTTGTGCTTCAGCGTGCCCTGTTCTGCTTTGATTGCATTGCGTGTTTTCATCATACCCACATGTGGCGTTCCCGGCTGCACGAATGGCTACAGGAAGTGAGAGACAGCACGACATTTCTTTTGTTCCTCGCGTGTACCTGAGCAGCGAGAGGAATGGGACCACACTATTCCTCGTGCGGATAAGAAACTGCGCAGAACATCACGTGTGTGGGATATGCACTTTCATGGGGAGGACATCCTGAAGACTTCCACTCACTTCATCAATAGTAAGAAGGTACAAATCGTCAGAGGAATGTGGGACCTCGTCGGGAGATGCGTTCCACGGATATTGCCGAATTTACCCACTTACCTTTCAAACATGCGAGAAAGAAGCGAACCCTACCAGCAGTGGCCGATGACCGATGATTGGAAACAGCTTGGATTCCCATCGGCTTCCGTTATCATTGGCCAATGCCCGGAGAGCATGAGAGAAAAGTGCATGGCCTACGAGCAATATATAGGCGAGATAATAGTGAAAGCTTCAAATCTTTTTTTAAAAAGCGCGTTTTTCTTAGTTGTTTGCTCTTCTCAATAGTTAGAACGAAGCAATAGTTTTGGAAAATATCTGTGATATTCAACATGGACGCCAAGGGCTTTCCATACACATACCGTGGTTGTTGGCCAATGCTCACAGAATTTGCCTGTTCATGAAGCTTACTTACTTTTCTGTATCATATACTATTCGACAGAAATTCGTAGCATGCGAGCACGTACAAGCGGTTAATAAAGTAAAGTGGTTAGAGCGGATGTGTCCGTTTCTTTGGTAACTTTGTCGTGAAGTCAGACTAAGAGCTACCGCCTAGCCACGGGCGCTCATTTGTTCCGGTCATTAATTCAGTTCGCACTGGATTCTCTATGGAATACCTCTTTTTGGTTTCTTTTCATCCAAAAGACCAAAGTGTACCAGCAAGTGGTACACTTTGCAAGTGTACCACTTGTAAGATAGTGTGGCATTTGAACTGCACACTAGCGCGCGCATGCCGTTTGGCCCATGCACAGCCCTACTGCGCTTAAGAAAAATAGTTCACCAAAGCTCACCAAAGATAGGCAATATTCAGAAGCCCACAAATTGGAACGGCTGTAAAGCACTTACGTAATAGTACAAAAGTCATCAAAATATTGCAATTCATTTAGCTTCATGCCAATATAAACGCATGCACCGTTTATGCTCGCTTCCACATTCCACAGCGTGTTGCGTGTATGAATGCGCGCCGTATTCCCCTCGTTCGCACGTTGGGTCGACGTCACAGCCGTGCAGCAACGAGCTGTTTATTCAAGTTGAAATAGGAGGTGAGTAGATATCAGCAGTACTTGTATATGCCATTGTTCTCTCAGTGGCATATGTGAATTGGCGGTCAGGTTTACGGCGGCGAAAATAGCGCGCTTGTGTTAAGAAGCGGGCGCTGCGTAGTCCTAGCGGTAGTCCTAGCTCCTCGTCTCGGTGAGATTGAACATGGCGTAGTTACAGTCTCTTGTTACAAGTAAAAAGTGGACGTATTTGAAACGTTCTTCGGTAGAGTGCTCGAGCACCGATCCAATTAGGCGTATTTTTTTAAATTAACGATAGACTGTTTTCGGAGAAAACGTGAAATTAACTGAAACGACCCGGTTCCGAAGGACAGGCGCTCAGCCGCTGGTTGTGTATGTGGACACGTGGTGCGCGGTCATTTCTTGTTCGCTTCTGACGTGACTGCCCGCAACTGACGACGAGTGCATCTCGCTAAAGGCTGTTTCACATGCTGCGAAATCAGTGAAAAAAAAAAGCCATTCTGTTTGCTCCATTCGCTTTGTTCGCAACCGCTGCTAATGGTGGGTTCGTTTCACATGAACGCTCCGTGATTTTCGCTCTGTGACTGGGGCGGCGACTTCTTGCACGCTTCTTTCTGGAAGACACAGCAGAATTTTTCGAACGTAATGTAGTGATTTCTGCGTTATTATATCATTAGGTTTTATAGGCGGTAACGAAGGGCCCACGTGTTTCGACGTTCAAGAAGACGTCTTAATATAAATTAATTTTAAAATGCACAGCATAGGCCATCGACGCTATTTTGACGGCTTAGCCGGCCCCGCCCTATTTCGACGAGTCCCGATCAAAAATCGCTTGCGCCGTTGCGACCAGAGCGAAAAATTTCAACATGTTGGAAGCTCGCCGTGGACCGCTGCGGCGTGAGGGAAATGGCCTTTTTTTCACTGCGAGCGAATGTGCTTACTGAAAATTGCTACTTTTTGTGTTATGTGAAACGGCCTTATTGCGCCATGCGATTTAGGGATGACGCCAGAGCTTTGTTAGTTAATTCAAAATTATAAACTTGTGCGTGCGGTCATAATTAAAAAAATAAAATAGATATGAAGGCTGCTACCTTAGGCGAGAAAGTCATAGGCCATCTACCATCTAAATTTAGCCGCGCCTGTACTATATTCTTCTTTTACGAAATGCTTTGACGCAATAAGGTTCCTCGGTATTGTTGGGTCTACTTTAGTGGAATTCTACTTTTGGAAAGGAATGTTATGATAAAACTATAGCTTCAGCGACTGTGGGATTTCATTTGTCGATACTGAGACAGTTGTCATTTCAGATGTTGGCACAGTTTGAAAGTTGTGGTTAGTCTATAAGTACGCAACGTTGGCGAGTGATGCTATTCTGATTGTCATGTATTTATTCAGAATTTTCATTGTGTAATCTGTCGTAAATGATCTATTATTGCAGTATCTGACCACTACCTCCCACATGCATACGTCAATTAACTTATGGCCTTCAGTCCCCAGCAGCTGCGAAGCAACTCACCACGCCGGTGGTCAGACCTGCAACGCGGCAGAGGGTGCTACGAATCTCTGGATACGGACAGGCCGCCATTGGAACCTGAACTCGGCAACGTTTAACGCGGGAAGCTTATCTGGTGAGGCAAATCTAGCTGAACTATTCGAGGAGCTAGAGGGTGTTAAATGGGATATAATAGGGCGCCGTGAGGTTAGGACAGCTGAGGCCTATACGGTGCTACAAAATGGTCATGATGACGCTTCAGTTGAAAGCTTCTATGAAGACGTCGAATCGACAATGAGTAAGGTAAAAACACAGTATACTATACTGTGTTTAGAATGGTATGGTCTCGAATTCACCTAGACTTGAAGAAGGAACGACAGAAACTGGTATGCAAGAAGCCAATCAATGAGCAGGCTCTGAGAAGGAAAATACAGGAATTCAGAGTCTCTTCAGAACAGGTACTCGGCTCTTATTGAAGAAACCAACTTTAGCGTAGATACAGTGAACGATAATCTGACGAGTATCATTACGGAGTGTGCAGTGGAAGTTGGAGGCACGGTAGCTGGACAGGACACTGGCAAGCTTTCCTACGAAACAAAGAATCTCATTAAGAAGCATCAAAGCATGAAAGTCTCAAGGAGAACAGACAAAATAGAACTGGCAAAGTTTTCGAAGTTGATTATTAACCGAAAGGTATTTGATGTAAGAAGGAATAACATGAAGATAATTGGATCTGAAAAATGGAGGAAGCGTCAAAGTAGTGAAGAGGAAACTTGAAATATGCGAAAATTGAATGTATGCACTAAAGAACAAAAAAGGCAAAATAGCTACCAATATCAAAAGTATAGTTGAAATAGCGGAGGAGTTCTACACATATCTGTACAGTAACCGGGACAAGCACGACCCTAATAATGTAAGAACTAGCAGTAACAAAATTACACCCACCAGTAATGATAGAAGAAGTCAGAAAAGTCTTGGAGAGCATGCAAAAAGGCAAAGCTCCCGGTGAGGATCAGGTAGCATCAGATCTGCGGAAAGATGGAGGACAGATTGTGTTAGAAGAACTAGCTACCATGTTTACGAGGAGTCTCCTGACGGGAAGAGTGCCAGAATCTTGGAAAAATGGTGAAATCATCTTAATACGTAAGAAAAGAGATGACAAGGACTTGAAGAACTACAGGCCTACCAGCTTGCTCACCGTAGTATACAAGCTACTTAAAAAGGTAATTGCTAACAAAGTTAAGAAAACATCAGAATTCAATCAACCAAAGGAAGAAGCAGAATTTTAAACAGGCTACTCAACAATCGACCACAATCATACTACCAATCAGGTACTAGAGAAATGCTCAGATTACAACCAACCACTATACATAGTAGCCTTCATTGATTACGAGAAGGCGTTTGATTCAGTAGAAATATCAGCAGTCATGCAGATACTGTAGAATCAGGGTGTAGATGAAGCATCTATAAGCATCCTGGAAGAAATCTACAGGGGATCAGTTGCTACAATAGTGCTTCATAAAGAAAGCAACAGAATACCAATAAAGAAGGTTGTAAGGCCGGGGGATACCATCTCCTGAATACTCTTTACCGCGTGCTTACAGGAGGTTTTCGGAGGCCTAAAATGGGAACATTTAGGCATCAGAGTTAACAGAGAGTACATTAGTAGCCTGCAATTCGCCGATCACATTTCATTGCTGAGTAACTCAGGGGCCTAATTGCAACTCATGATTAAGGAATTAGACAAGGAGAGCAGAAAGGTGGGTCTAACAAATTAATCTGCAGAAAACGAAAGTAATGTACAACAGCCTCGGAAGAGAGCAATGCTTCGAGATGGGTGATAGTGCACTTCAAGTTGTAAAAGACTGTCTACTTAGGGCAGGTAATAACCGCGATGCCGAACCACGAGAGCGAAGTAACTAGAAGAGTAAGAATGGGGTGGAGCACATTTGGCAAGCTCTCTCAAATTATGACAGGTAGATTGCCACTATCCCTCAAGAAGAAGATTTATAACAGCTGTATCTTGCCGGTACTTAGCTGCGGAGCAGAAACCTGGAGACTTACAAAGAGGGTTCAGCTTAAATTGTGGACAACGTAGCGAGCAATGGAAAGAAAAATGGTGGGTGTAACCTTAAGGTACAACAAGAGAGCAGAGTGGATTAGGGAACGAACGTTGGTTAAGGATATCATAGTTGAAATCAAGAAGAGGAAATGGACATTGGCCGGACGCGTAGCACGTAGGCAGGATAATCGCTGGTCATTAAGAGTAACTAACTGGATTCCCAGGAAAGGCAAGTGGGTTAGGGGGAGACGGAAGGTTAGGTGGGCAGATGAAATTAAGAATTTTGCGGGTGTAAATTGGCAGCAGCAAGCACAGGACCGAGTTAACAGGCTGAACATGGGAGAAGCCTCTGTACTGGAGTGGATGTTGTCAGGCTGATGATGATTTATCATCATCTAAATGTATTATGTGTTCATATATCGGTTCTATTTTCTTGCATGGAGGGAGTGCTGCTCGTCAGACACAAAAACACATGATTCTTCCAGTTCTTCAACACAATCTTTAGGAAATTTGCGCCGAAAATACTGCTTGAAAAAAATACTTGTGCCTAAACACTTACTGGGTTTTGTGAATTTTATTCACAATTTTCTACAGCGAAGGCAGTCTTTTGCCTGTCCACCTACTTAGTAGAATGTCCAATGAATACTTTGATGAATTGATGCTATTTTGTTTTGGCAAGGTTATCCTTCTGTTGGCACCACAAGCACTGCATATAGTAGACTTTTTCAAAGCTTCTAAACATGTATTACATTTATCAACTTTCTAATTTATGTATTGCTTTTTTTACAGCTCAGCTATTCGTCCCTGAAGAATGTCAGCAGTGCTGAACATGGTGTGCACAAAAAGCTCCATCATATTGTACTAATGTGGTTACAAAGAAGTACTGGTGGGCTGCTGAGATCAATTTTCCATTTAAAAGCCTGCAAATGTGCGGCTGATTCTGCTTGGTGAGCATCAACAGAAAACCAATAAATTGGTTTTGCTTTGCTGTTTGTTGTCAACATACTTATAAATTTTTGTTATGTCAACGCTGTGATATTTTGGTTGCTGTTCTTTGCGAAGTGTTACACTATGACAAGAGTATTACGCATACTGCATCACTGATGTTTGTTTGAAAGCTTGACCTACTAATACATTTTTTTCCAGTTTTATATGCTGCCCTCCTGAAAAAAGCCAACTTCTGCCATCTGGAGCAAGATGAAACATTGAAACAGTTTCACTGCCACCATATTGTCAAGGGATCATGACGTGGCCGAAGACAGGAGACTTTGTGTTGGAATTTAACTGTTTATTTGGGCGAACCTGTGCCCGGTAAGTGGAAAGTCCGATTACAGTAGCAGACTTCGACTTACAGCGGCGAACGGAGCGTCGGCCGTCGATCAACTACTGACAAGCGGCGAAGCGCGTCGGCATTTATACTCTCGCCATGGAATGTTCTAGCGTTATCGCTGGCGGTGGCGTAGGTTCCAGAATAATCTGTACTGTTCGCAGAGTGGGCGTTATCTTATCGAAATGATCTACTACAGTCCGGAAGCTTCTCGAAAACTGCAGGCGCGGTTTGCGCTGAGAAGTGTGTAGTGTTTTGGGATGATAACAAAACTTCGGAAATGGAACGCGTGGCATTGCCCCCTCGGAAAAAGGCATCGTGGCGATGCTTTAATTAAAGATGAAGGTACAACAATAATTCAAGAATGTACAATGAATCAATTACGATACAATATAATACAAAAACACCATTTCAGTTTGTTAATGCACCTGAAACGGTTTGAGTCGCGCGACATGGACGACTTCAGGTCGCGATCGGCGCCGTTGAGAGTTTGTGATGCCGCCGGGGACAACCTCGTAATCAAGTGGGCCGAGACGTCGAACCACTCTCTATGGTTTGAAGTACCGTCGCAGAAGCTTTTCAATTGATCCACGTCGGCGTATCGGCGTCCACACCCAAACACGTTCACCGGGCTGGTATTGCACGAAGCGTCGACGAAGATTGTAACGGCGACTGTCGGTCACCTGTTGATTCTTGATATGAAGATGCGCGAGTTGTCGGGCTTCTTTGGTGCGTTGATGGCACTCACTCACATTGAGGTTTTCTTCGTCGGTGACGTTGGGTAACATGGCATTGAGCGTCGTTGCCGGGCTCCTTCCGTAGATCAATTTGCATGGAGATATCTGCGTCGTCTTCTGCACTGCCGTGTTGTATGCGAAGGTCACATACGAAAGAATTGCGTCCCACGTCTTGTGTTCGACATTGACGTACATTGCCAGCATGTCGGCAATCGTCTTGTTAAGCCGCTCGGTGAGGCTGTTGGTCTGTGGGTGTTACGCTGTTGTCCGGCGGTGGTTTGTCTGGCTGTATGCCGAGATCACTTGAGTTAGGTCAGCAGTAAATGCCGTTCCTCTGACGGTGATAAGGACCTCCAGGGCACCGTGACGTAGGACGATATTTTCGACGAAGAACTTAGCTACCTCCGATGCACTGCCTTTTGGCAGGGCTTTTGTCTCAGCATAGCGGGTGAGGTAGTCGGTAGCTACCACGATCCACTTGTTTCCGAAAGCCGACGTCGGGAACGGCCCCAGTAGGTCCATACCAATCTGCTGGAAAAGTCGGCAAGGTGGTTCAATTGGCTACAGAAGTCCCGCGGGCGTTGTCGGTGGTGTCTTGCGTCGCTGACAGTCCCGGCATGTTTTCACATAACGAGTGACGTCGGTGGTAAGATGTCGCCAGTACTACCTTTCTTGTATTCTCGCGAGCGTGCGAGAAACACCGAGGTCCCTGCTGCCGGATCGTCGTGGAGAGCCTGCAGGAGTTCTGGTCACAGAGCTGAAGGCACCACAAAGAGGTACTTTGCTCGAAGCGGTGAAAAGTTTTTTCTTTTGGAGAAGACCGTTTCGCAGGAAAAACGACGCAAATGCGCGCTTGAATACCTTCGGGACTTCGGCGGTTCGCCTTCGTGGTATGCTATTAGGGCCTTAAGTTCCGGGTCGGCCCGCTGTTGTTCAGCGAAGTCGTCGGCAGTTACCGTTCCCAAGAAGTAGTCGTCATCCGGGTCGTCGGGTGGTGGTTGGTCGACAGGCGCGCGTGAGAGAGAGTCGGCGTCGGGGTGATTTTTGCCGGACTTGTAGATGACGGTAATGTCATATTGTTGAAGTCTCAGGCTCCATCGTGCGAGGCGACCTGAAAGGTCCTTCAGGTTGGCTAGCCAACACAAGGCGTGGTGGTCGCCCACAACTTTGAAGGGCCTGCCGTAGAGGTAGGGGCGAAATTTTGACGTAGCCCAGGTGATGGCGAAGCACTCCTTTTCTGTTGTGGAATAATTGGCTTCTGCTTTGGATAGTGATCGGCTGGCGTAACTAATAACCCTTTCAAGTCCGTCAGCCCTCTGCAAAAGAACGGCGCCAAGACCTACGCTGCTTGTGTCAGTGTGTATTTCTGTCTCGGCAAATTCGTCGAAATGGGCAAGTAACGGAGGCGTCTGTAGGCGATGTTTAAGCTCCTGGAAAGCGTGTTCCTGTGGCATTTCTCACTTGAACTCCACGTCCGCCTTGGTAAGGTTAGTGAGAGGATCGGCGATGCGGGCGAAGTTTTTCACGAACCGCCTATAATTGGCGCACAGGCCCAGAAATCGGCGCACCGCCTTCTTGCCAGTGGGTGGCGGGAAGTCGGCAATGGCGGCTGTTGTGGATCGGGACAAACTCCAGACTTGCTAATAACGTTCCCCAGAAACAAGATCTCCTCGTACGCAAATCTGCACTTTTCTGGCTTCAGTGTGAGTCCGGACATCTTGATGGCTTGAAGTATAGCTTCAAGGCACCGAAGATGCTCATCAAAACTCGAGGAAAACACGACAACGTCGTCCAAATGCACAAGGCAAGTGTGCCACTTAAATCCTGCCAGTACTGTATCGATAACGCGTTGAAAAGTTGCGGGCGCTGAACAAAGACCGAAGGGCATCACCTCAAACTCGAAGAGGCCGTCCGGTGTTATAAACGCCGTCTTCTCTCGGTCTCTTTCGTCGACTTCGATTTGCCAATAGCCAGTCTTGAGGTCCATTGACGAAAAGTACTTGGCGTTATGGAGCCGATCAAGTGCATCGTCTATTCGTGGCAGAGGATACACGTCCTTTCTTATGATTTTGTTCGGGTGGCGATAATCGACGTAGAAACGTAGGGTCCCATCCTTTTTCTTAACTAACATCACGGGGGATGCCCATGGACTCTTGGACGACTGTATAATGTCATACCGCAGCACTTCATCAACTTGTCTCTTTATAGCCTCACGTTCTCGCGTCGAAACCCTGTACGGACTCTGACGGAGTGGTCTGGCATTTTCTTCGGTTATGATGCGATGTTTCGTGATTGGGGTCTGCCGAACTTTTGATGACGACGAAAAGCAATCCTCGTATTGCAGGAGCAAGGCCTTGAGCTGTTCTTGCCTATGGTTCGGAAGTCTGGGATTGACATCGAAAGCTATGGGAGGGGCTTGGTTCCTCTGAGCAGGTTCCGCTGAATCGGCGACGGCGAAAGCAGTGGTGGCTTCGACGATTTCTTCGATGTATGCGACCGTTGTTCCTTTGTTCGCATGCTTGTACTCAATGCTGAAACTCGTGAGCATAACCGTTGTCTTGGCTCCCCGCAGCTCCGCAACTCCTCTTGCAACGCAAATATTTCGGGTGACCAACAGATGCTGACTGCCTTCAACGACGCCTTCCAAGTCAGGTGATTTAGGAACGCCGAATGAAATAATGACGCTTGAGCGAGGCGTAATGGTGACTTGTTCTTCTAGCACATTCAAGGCATGGTTTCCTGACAGCGTGCGCAGCGGTAGTGCTTCTTCTGTGGATAACGTTATCGACTTTGTTCTTAGGTTGATGACAGCACCATGGAGGCATAAGAAGTCCATGCCAAGGATGACATTTCTCGAGCAACGCTGTAAGACTACGAAGTCTGTAGGATAAATATGGTCGTTACTGGTGACTCTCGCTGTGCAGATTCCTGCCGGCGTTACGAGATGACCTCCAGCTGGGCGGATTTCAGGGCCTTCCCAAGCTGTCTTAACTTTCTTTAACTTCGTGGCGAACGACCCACTGATGACGGTGTAGTCGGCTCCAGTATCGACGAGAGCGGTCACACTGTGGCCGTCGATAAGAACGTCGAGGTCGCTAGTTCGCCATCTCGCATTACAGTTAGGGCGTGGCGTCGGTTCATGGCTGCGTCGGCTTGTTCCGCTGCTTCCATGTTGTTTCGTCAGGGAACCTTCGGTAAGTGAGGTTTCGCCGTCAAGCCTTTTCTTGGTTGGCGTTGTGTTCGGAAAGCTCCGTTGCGGCGTCGTCGTCGTCGGAGGATCTTCGGTAGTTCGTCGCACAGCAACCGCACCTCCATCGATTTCTGCCCTTAGTTTCCCGGATACGGGCTAAGAGACCGGCCCCGCGTAGGGCCAGAGTACTGCCGGTGGTGCGGTGACGTGCGGCGGCTGGGCGACGGTGAACGGGAAGGGTTTCGTTGTGTCCACTTAGTTTCTGTCAGGTAGTCGGCGATGTCACGTGGCCGTTCTCCTTGCTGTGGACGCGGTGCATTGACGGTGAAGCAACGCAGTCCCATCTGTCGGTACTGGCGACGGCAGTATGTGTGTCCAGCCTCGCCGCAGTGGTAGCAGAGTGGGTGATGGTCAGGGGTGCGCCAGACGTCAGTCTTCCTCGGCGCACTGCACTGGGCGGCTGGCGAACGGTAGGGCGTCGGTTGGAGTGGTGGCGGCGGTGGCGTCTGGCGACGTAAGTGCGATGGGGCAGCGTTTTGGCGTGCACGTGGAGGAGGGGCGTGGCAGCGGGCTGCAGCAGCATGGCTCATGGCTTGCAGCTGAGGCTCTTGAGACAGGGGAACGCCCAGCGATGGCTGGATCTCCTGGCGTACGACATCCGCGATGGATTCCACGTGAGGCTGCGCTGAAGTAAGTAATTTTCGCAGCTCTTCTTGCACGATCGCTCGGATCGTATCACGCAAGTCAGTGGTTCCAAGCCCTTGAATGCCGGCGTAGCTTGTAGACGAGAAGCTACGGTTATATTGCCACGTGCGCATCTCGAGCGTCTTCTCTATCGTAGATGCTTCCTAAATAAATTTGGCGACCGTGTTTGGCGGGTTTCTGATAACCCCGGCGAAAAGTTCCTGCTTTACTCCTCGCATGAGCAGACGAACCCTCTTCTTCTCGGACATGTCAGAGTCAGCGTGGTGGAAAACTTTAATCATATCTTCCGTGAATAGCGCCACGTTTTCGTTTGGCATCTGCATGCGGGTTTAGAGAAGAGCTGCGGCCTTCTCCTTGCGCACCACACTTGCGAAAGTCGTGAGCAGCCTGGCGTGAAAGACGTCCCACGTTGTAAGGCTTCACTCTTGATTCTCGAACCAGGTCCAAGCAGCATCTTCTAAGGCGAAATACACATGCCGGTGCTTGTCATCGTCTGTCCAGTCAGTGAAGGCGGCGACGTGGTAGACCTTTTCGATCCAGCTTTCCGGGTCTTCCAGTGGCAAACCGCAAGTAGTTGATGGCTCTTTGGGTTGTCGGAGCAGGAGTGGTGCAGGCTTCACGGGGGCGGTCATTGTTGCAGTAGTTCATGTCGGGATCCGGATTTGCTTGGCTGCTTCAGGAAGGGGCCCGTACTCTGGTTGTAGTCCCCTCTGCCGGCGGCTTGCTCGCTGTTCAAGGTTAGCATCCGTGTCTTCTTTGCCGCTTGGGCAGGGGCCGCGGCTTGAAGGGGGCGTCCGGAAAATTAAAGAAGCAGCACTTCCACCAGATGTCACGGGGTCGTGACGTGGCCGAAGACAGGAGACTTTGTGTTGGAATTTAACTGTTTATTTGGGCAAACCTGTTTGTTTGGGCAAACGGAAAGTCCGATTACGGTAGCAGTCTTGGACTTATAGCGGCAAACAGAGCGTGGGCCTTCGATCAACAACTGACAAGCAGCGAAGCGCGTCGACATTTGCACTCTTGCCGTGGAATGTTCTAGCGTTATCGCTGGCGGTGGCGTAGGTTCCAGAATAATCTGTACCGTTCGCAGAGTGGGCGTTATCTTATTTATTTATTTATTTACAATGCTGCTACTCTCCTTCGAGAGCGTGGCAGTTGGGCAATACAGTAATTTTTCACACACACAAAAAAGGATGTAGACGTAAAAACATGCAAGCATAATAACAGGACATGAGGATCATATAACCATTGAGCAGTACAGAAGTTAAACGTTAATTATGTTATTATTACACAATGTATGCAATAAAAGAAGATACAAAGCAAGTTAGAGCCATTATACAGAGCTGAAACCACGCCAAAAGGCGATAGAAATAAAATACATGATTGAAGAAAGGAACTTATGTTAGCATTGGTACCGTAAGGGAAAACATAAATGGAACAGTTGTGACAGGAATAGCAAGCACTGAAAGCATACTTCAAAAATAGCTATACTACTGTGAAAGGAACATTGAAAAAGGTGTTGCTTTAACTAACGAACAGCAGATCTGGACAGGTGCGCCTGCATGCGAATAAACTGTTATGTGCGCCCAGTTTTTTCTATCTGTGCAATAAATTCTGATAGCGATTGGGAGTTTGTGATAGTGGCATCAAGTAGGTTCCATTCCGCTATCGCGCGCGGGAAGAATGAGTACTTAAACGTGTCGTTCCTACATGCGTATTCTGAAAACGTGCGCGCATGTTTATTGCGAGTTTGCCTAGCCTGTGAAAATGAAAGGTATTCGGATGAATCTATCTTGTAGTTATTTTTTACTAGCTGGAAAAGGAATTTTAACTGAGCGTGTTTCGCTCTTGTGGACAGCGTTTGTAAACCTGACTGAGTTAAAAGATGTGTTGGGGAATATGTGCGTCTATATTTGTTGTAAATAAATCTTACAGCTCTCCTTCGTATTGCTTCTAGTTTGGTTATATTAGCCAGCGAATACGGAAACCAGACAGTGTTTGCATATTCTAAAACTGGTCTTACGAATGATGTGTAAGCTAGCAGCTTCGTTGGCGTTGTTGAGAGCGCTAGAGTTCGTTTTAAGAAGAATAGTTTGCGTAGTGCCTTCAAAGCTATATTAGCGATGTGTTTGTCCCATTTCAGATCAGAAGTCAGTGTAACTCCTAGATATTTATGTTCCTCAACTTTATTGAGAAGTGTGTTATTCATGGTGTATGGGAAGTTGGATGGTTTTGTTTTTCTGCTTACGGTCATTATCCCTAATTTTTGTGTATTTATTTTCATCTGCCATTTAGAGCACCAATTAGCCATGACAGCTAGAGAATCATTAAGCATAACGTGATCGTTGTAATGATTAATTTCTCTATAGATAACACAGTCGTCCGCAAATAGCTTGATGCTGCAAGTGATGTTAGCAGTGATATCATTAATATAGAGGAAGAAAAGCAATGGCCCAAGTACCGAGCCTTGGGGAACGCCGGATGTTACTGCTACTGTGTTAGAAGACATCTGTTCATAGACTACAAATTGTGACCTGTTAAATAAAAAAGCTTTTATCCAAGCGTGAAGTTCTCCTATTCCGAAAAAGTTTTCTACTTTAGCTATTAGTTTGCTGTGGCATACACAGTCAAAAGCCTTAGATAGGTCAAGTAGAATTAAGTCAGTTTGACCACGGTTATTAACTGTAATGGCAAGTTCGTGAACTAGTTCAGTAAGTTGAGTTACCGTCGATAAACGACTTCGAAAACCATGTTGGTTAGGGGAGAAAAAATCTATGTGCTCTAGAAATACTGTCATGTGTTTTAAGATTATGTGTTCGAGTAGCTTACATGATGTGTTGGTCAATGAAATAGGTCTGAGATTTGAAAATTGTGTTGCGTCTCCTCCTTTATGGATCGGTATCACCTTTGCGATCTTCCAATCGTGAGGTAGTTGTGAAGTCGTGAGTGATTGTCGGAAAATGAGACCAAGATATTTGCTACACCATTCTGCATATCTCTTCAGGAAACTGTTCGGTATATCGTCTGGTCCACTACTTTTCTTGGTGTCGAGCTTAAGTAGCAGGTTGAAAATCCCAGCATCAGCGATGTCTAATTGGTCGACTTTCGTACGATGTTGCTCTTCTATTGGCGGTATAACGTTATCATCAACGGTAAACACCGATCGAAAAAAATCGTTATATGCGTTGGCCTTAACAGTTTTTTCTTCTGGAAGGAGATGCGATGCTGCTGTTTTAGTGGCGCGAAAGTGATTCCAGAACCTGCAGGGATGATTTAGAAGGAACGTAGGTAGTGTCTCGTCAAAGTAGCGTTGTTTAGCAAGCTTAGCTTTGTGCTTAAATTCCGCGATGGCATCCGGTAGCTTTCGAATTCTGGATTCTCGCCCGCCTTTTGTTTTTATTGTTCTACGTAACCTTTTTAAACGTCGCTTCGCCTGAATAACTTTGCGCGTGATTCATGGATTATTTTTTGGCGGGCGTTTGACTTTTGTAGGTATGTGGTGAGCGATACAAAAACGTACGACAGATTTGAAGTGAAGCCAAAGAGAATCGACATCTACTGATGTATTCAACCCCATTTCTGAGAAATACAGGAATTCATGAGCGAGATGAGTTAGTATGCTATCGTCATCAGCGTTTGTGAAGTTTGTTACAACGGATACAGAAGAATGAGTGGTCATGGTGCCACCAAGAGGAACTACGCACACTGGTACGTCGTGGTCAGATATTCTGCGGGTTACATCAATTCTTGTGCGGTTTATGTCGAAATGGTCGCTGAAAAATAGTAGGTCAAGTATGTTCTCAGTTACTCTCTGCGAGCGAGTAGGCTGCGAAACGACCTGATGAAGACTGAAGGCTAGCATGAGGTCAAATAACACATCCGAAGCTGATAACGTATAGCACATACTATCCCAGTTAATGTCTGGAAGATTAAAATCACCCATGAGTACAACACGTGAACTGTAAGCATGACGTTGCATGTAATCATGAATTGCACTGATAGAATCGTCACCCGAGTTTGGGCTTCGATAAACACAACCTAACAATAGGCTGGTACCGTCACAAAGTAGTTTACAAAAAACCGCTTCAGCATTTTGTACCTCTGGAAGGGCCACGAAAGAGAGGCCTTTTCTTATCAATATTGCCACCCCACCACCACGTGTGGGGCGATCTTTTCGGATCACGGAATAGTTGGGTGGCGTAAATTCATGATCTAAAGCATCAGGTGTGAGCCACGTTTCTGTGACGGCTGCTAAGTGAGGCTCATAATTGATGATCAAATTTTCAAGAGGTTCAGGCTTATTAATTACGCTTCTAGAATTCACTGTGAGAAGTGTTAGTTCGCCTATTTTGCAGCACGGCGAGTAGTGGCTCCCTTTTTTGTTTGGTCGCCGGGTACGTTCGTCGTTCTCGTTACACGGGCTGTTTCTGAGGCAGCTTCCGCATGTTTTTTCTTAAGCGGAACCTTGTCATCCTTTTCGTTGCTCCAGACATAGGCATGATTATTAATATACAGCTTGTCAAAAACTGAGGAAACCTTTTTGTTATTTTCTCGATTTGCCTCCGCACTATTCCAAAGTTTTCTCCGAATTTCACGTACTCGTTTCGAAAAGTCTTCTCCGATAGATAGGCTTTTCCCACGAAGTTTATGTCCCCGTTTTAATATTGAAAATTTCTCTCTTGAGTCTAGCAGCTTGAGAATTACGGGCCTAGTTTTGTTTGGCTGGGCTCTACCGATGCGATGTATGCGTTCAATTGCTGCAGGTTTTAATTCTAGGGTGTCTTCAATTATGTTTTTGTTCACTGCACATTCAAGTGTCAAGGGAGTCTCGCCTTTTACCTCGGGAAAGCCATATATTATCAGGTTAGCTCGACTGCTGCGATTCTCTAAATCGTCAATATTTTCTTGCATAGATTATATTACCATTTTCATATTTGCTATTTGTTGTTGACATGAATCCACTTTTTCTTCTAGCCTCGCGAGCGAGTCTAGTTTCTCGTCGATTTTAGGTAGGCGGCTTTCCTTTGTCTCTTTGATATCTGCCGCGATTTCTTTTAATTGCTGGCTGATGTCAGGGCCTGGATCGTCTCAATGCCTCCGCCCAGCAGTAAAAGTTTAAGAGTTGGTACAGCATGGTCAATCACAACAGCACATATCGAAATGATCTACTACAGTCCGGAAGCTTCTCGAAAACTGCAGGCGCGGTTTCCACTGAGAATTGTGTAGTGTTTTGGGACGATAACAATACTTGGGAAACGGAACGCGTGGCAATATTAACCACTTAAACATTGCGTAATCTTAATTCCTGCTCTATCAGCTTGTTGATTTGTGGGAGCTGGGAGCCAGAGCACATAACCAATTTCATCGTTTAAACAGTCAGCTGTACGACTAAGCGACAGGACTGCTCAAAAATGAGCATTTAAATAAAATAATACATTGACAACAGAACCTACACGACAAAAATAACCTTCGTATATAAAGATGCATTTACTACCTCAGTAATGTTTATAAATATAAAAGTACGTACATACAAGAAAGAAACAGGGACGCCAAACAGTGCTTCTGTGCCGATGCTGCTTCCAGAATGCTATCAGTTAAAGAAAATACCTTTTTCCTTTTTTCAAAGCGAGAGAATATATGCTCATACTTGTGCCAGGATGAACGAATTTTTTTTCAATTGTCTTCATTTAAAAATGAATCATGCAGTCCAACATTATTTTCTTCCCGTCTGTGCAGGTGCTGTCATCCTCATATTCATGCATAACCTATTAGTTTCCCAACAAATGTTCCTACTGTGTGTGTATTGTTGAAAATTGGGGAAAGCAGTTGCTTAAGAGATGGCTTATTAAAGAACAGGACTTCATGTTTTTGTCTCCCACTTTCCAGATGAGACATACTCTGTTCATAAAACTGACGCAGCTATTGCGGACGTAACAAAAGGATGGCTCGTGTTTGCTTCAGATCAAGAAGGGGCACCTATGCGAGAAGGCATGCCACTACGATGGACGACTTCATGATAAGCCCCAGCAACACTTCAGAATCACAAGAGTTTGCGAAATGGAAAAAAAGGCATATTGCCTTCTATATATTTCGTGTAAAATAATCCTGAGGCTCTAACAATAAAAGAAATGGTCTTGTTACTTCCCTTGGGGGGAGGAAGGGAACATAAAAATATAGAATAAAATAGCTGGTGCATCAAATTGTAGTCAAGACAATAAAATGGCAGCATATCCACGGAGTGAATGATGGAGAGTGGGGCGAAGTATTTGTCCGTCCACTCGTTGTTGCTTCCGTCCGTCTATGCATCCATCTGCCCGTCCATGCGTGCTTCTGTTCGTGCGTCCATCCCTGCGTTCGTCCATGCATCCGTCCCTGCGTCCGTTCATTTGTCCATCCATGCATCTGTCTGTGTGTCCGTTTGTCAAGTACCACCATTCAACACGCTAAGTACCACCATGTCGCATCATTTCATCATATATTCCGAATATATAAGCACCACCATTAAGCGGACATTCCAAGGACTAAATGAGAGGTGGCACACGCACACTTTCTCATGGCTTGCGCTTCGGGTCTACTTCCCATCTTTAACCACCTCCAGTTCATGGTATATACTAGTTGACTGTATTTATGGCACTGCGGCCCAACGCTCGCTAAACCTTTCTAAAACCAAGGAGGTTACGCCCAACGAGTATAACGTAGCAACCTTTTCCTCTCAGACAGTGCTCAATGTACATGCCAATGGCTGCTAATGGGCATCGCAGCGTGTGCGCTGACTGAAAGCCGTATGCTCTTGTCTCTCATTCCCAATTAGCAGCCATTGGCATGTGCATTCATCACTATTCTTGTTGTTCAACAACGCACATAAGAAATATCTCACCGGCACCACCTTGGAGGTCAAAATGTTATACTTGTTACATACTACAGCGGCAATGAGGGACGAACGGGTGCCGCTATAAGAAGCTTCGCCCCTAAAAAAATAAATGACCCAGAAATTGCATTGGCCAAATGGTTGGCTCCCTTGCCAGGAACATGCGTGGCTATTGTATGGTAATCCAACGCA
Organism: Rhipicephalus microplus; assembly: GCF_043290135.1. Taxonomy (NCBI): domain Eukaryota; kingdom Metazoa; phylum Arthropoda; class Arachnida; order Ixodida; family Ixodidae; genus Rhipicephalus; species Rhipicephalus microplus. The sequence continues at coordinate 28,264,996 of NC_134700.1, forward strand.
GTGTCAACCATGGAAAGGGGGGTTTCCAATGATTTTCCAAGCGCTGCCTTCCTTTGCTTGGCCAATGGTAGGTTTGCCACACTTCCCAAGCACATACTTCTCTTGGCCCCCAATAACTTCCGAAGCATGGACAGATTGACCATTGATGATTTACCATGCTTGGCCCAAGCAACTTTTGCCAGTTGGGAAAGCTGCGCGATAGGAGTCGGGTATTTTTCAGAATATCATCGGTGAAAAAGAACAGACTATCTTCGAGCATGGAGCTCGAAGACGGGGAAGTAAGTTCCGACATGCCGTCAATCAGTGGCGTCATAATTTTGCTTAAAGACATCGAAAAAGATTGTTTGCATGCTCCATGCTGGCCGAAAGTTGTTGAGAATGGCGAGACAAGCCGTCTTGTGGTGTTTCTAGTGCTCAAAGAAAAAAAACGAAATTTGTGGAGATATGCGTAGTCGTCGCAGACGACATGACAGTCACTATTAGCAACCGTCGCCATCTATTAGTCAAGTCATCCGGCAATGCAGATAATATCATCTAACTGGCTGAACTTCTGGAAGAGATACAAAAGCTGAAACTGTGTTCATGTTGTCCCAATGCGTCAGCAGGCAGCCTCGTGAGTAATCACTACGAAGTGCCCACCGATACCGCAAAGTGCGATCCCTGCTGGAAGCTTTGGCTTGAGCTGTGTAAACAGGTTTCATTAGAATAACTCAAGAAGAAGCAGAGGGAAGACTTGCTTAAGGAAGGCGCTGCACGCGCAGCTTTTCGACTGTCTAAGCTGCTGAAGAATGTGACTAACATGAAGAGAACCAGAAAAAGCCACGGGATTGCGCCACACAGTTGTAATTTATTTTAAGGCACGAAAAGCACAGTCACAAGAGAGGATACAAGATATCGTAGTTGGGTTTTTCACGCCTAAGCATTGATTGCGAACGCACACCATCTAGCAACTAATGGGCAGACTCGTATGTTATGCTAGCAAGCATTGTTGATCGTGGGCAGCTCAGAAAGCCATAAATATACTGTATTTACCTGACACCGCTAAATATTACGCAGTATTAAGTTTCTGTGGCAGCACAACAAGTAATCCCGAGAATATACTGTTGGAAAAGCTCTTTCAGAATGGCCGCCACGGCGTCTTGCCACGACGACTGCGCGTTTTCGTTTGCTAGCCGAAGCTTCTTGCGCCACTGGCGCCACCGAGCCGGAAGTTGTCTCGACGCCGTGTGACAGTTCGTTGGACGTGGGCAGTTTTGCAACTTACCTTGTTCTAGAAACGTTGATCACAAGGGTCTGTGTGACACCGGCGTTATGAATATCGCATTATTTCCACTACTCGCACAGGTAGGACTTCGCCCTACTATTGAGCTGTGCGGACGTGTTTTCGAGGGCTCCACCTGTTCGGCAAATTCAAGGTCGTGCAAGGTTGTGCAAGGTCGGATGGTGCAGAAGTAGCGCGCAACGAGAGATAAGCTTCCTTTCATTTCTTTGTGTTTGTCAACACCATTATTACTTTTTCTCTCCTAATCAATAACTAGCTTTGCGACTACTGTAGGTGTGGGACACAGGCAAAGTTTCAGTGACGTTGACCACGTGAACGTGGTAAGCGGCTGTTTTGAAGAAGTTCGGCAATGAACACCGAAACAATGTGCACAATGTGGTACAAGGGCATCTTGGCATTCATTGCGGAGATTGTGGGTGCACCCCCCTCTTTGATCAGTGCTCTATATTGGCAAGGCACAGGGACCAGTTTACCCGAGAAATTATCCAAGACGAAAAAATACACGTGCTAGGAGGTAAATGCGTAAGCACTTCATCGGTTGCTTTATCACAGGCTGAACGTGATTACCTGGCTGGGCTTAGAGGCAATAGAGGACCCGTCACACGTGCTGTTACTGGTGTGTTGATTAGGTTTGTTTTTTATCTTCATACTTTGTGAAGTTCCTTTTTAGACGTACAAATTCTTGCCACTCTCTGAAATAAAGTTTGTTGGAAGTCAGCGCTCGTTCTGTTTACCCTGTCCTTATTTCTTTGTTCGCGCGCTGAAACATCTTGCAAATATCACTATGTCTCGTTCAGCCAAGTGGTCGCGTCCCCGCGTCATTCTCAATGGCACGCGTGCATGCAAACAATGGCTTAAACGTGGACGGTGGCGCCTGACCTGCCTCTTGCCAGACGATTTTCCGAGTAAGGCTTCCCCTTCTAATCCCGAACGGGGGCGAGCTTTGACAGCTCCGCTCGTGAGCCGTGAGAACAAAGGAGTCTCCTTTCTTTCCCCTGCTCGGGTTCTTCCGCGTTCGCCTTCGCGAAACCGATCGGCTTCGCTAGTTGACGGGTCGGGAACTGGCTACGCGCGCTACATCAGCCGGAATAATTGCAATGCACCCAACACGGTGGTAATTGGTGCCTCATACTAACTCAGGGATGCATGGAACATTCATGGTTAAGAGGGAAAGTAGCTGGCCAGATGACACTCCTTGGTTTAGTGTACTTGTGGACAAGAGCAAAGTTCAGAGAGGAAAACCAGGCAATGGTGGAGTGTATATCAAAGACGTTGAGGAATTAGGAAGGGAGTGCGAAATAAATATATTAGGAGATTTGAATGCGCACAGGGGTATACTGGCTCAACAGGCAAAATGATCATGAATATGTGTGAAAGGCTTGATTTGATTATTTGCAACAGTACTGAGAAGCGTGAAGGGCAAATAACATGGGAGGTAGGAATCCTGGCTGCAGTCGACGATAGATTACGCACTTATGTCACCAAGGATGTATCATAAGCTCAGGGGAATGCACATAGATGAAGTTGGCTCCAGAAGTCTGGGTAGTGACCACAAACGTATCAAGCTATGTTTCGGAAGAGCAGTGAAAGCAGGAAGCAGACAAAACGAGCAACTACAGGAAAATTTTCATTCAGAAAAGCAAATAGAAATCGCTACTAAAGAAATTGACGAAGTAATCATTGAGGATAATAAAACAGTGTGGACATATACAAATATATTTAGACTGTTTGAGCTAGAGCTTGCTAAGGCACGTGACAAGTCACCCCGGAAAAGAAGACACAAGCCCAAGAGTTTGTGGGATGAGGAAGTTAATAGAGCCATAGCAAAATGTCAGGAAGCCTCTAGGGAACACAGACATGCTAAGCAGCGGGGTGAACCAACAAATGATGTTGAAAAATAATGGGACGTCTTTCTAAGCTCTAGAAAGGAAGCATCTCTCCTGATCAATGAAAAGATTAGAAGAAAGGGTTCTCAGTGGCTGGCAGAAGTTTATAAAGAAGACAGAAAGGCAGCTGTGATACTTGGGAACCATCTCAATTCTCCAAGAAATGAAACAAGACTAGAGCAGAGGTTTATAACTAATGCTTAAGGTGCTAGGCTAGAAGGGGGCGAAGCTATTGAATATATATGAACAAGGGTGACAGAAAAATTCAACAAAAAAGTGCCTTATGCACCACAATAGGCAAGGATGGATCAAGTTGCGCAATGGCACCATTTTCAAAACGAGAGTGGGAAAGGGCAAGAAGAGGATTGCAATAAGTACATCAGCAGGCCCAGATGGCATTCCAAATATGCTGATAAATACATTGGGTAGGAAGTCTAAACAGACTTCGAAAGAGACAGTGAGCAAAACAATAATCGATGGTAAAGTTCCCGATGGATGGAATTTTAGCAGCATGAGTATGATCTATAAAGGAAAGGGGGACAAAGCTACCATAAACAACTACCATCCTATAACAGTGACATCAGTGGTCTACAGGCTGGCAACGCAGATTATAAAGGAAAGAATGCAGGCATGGATAGAGGATGAGGGGGTGCTGGGGAACTGCAGAATGAATTTCGAAAGCACAGGAGGTTGTAAGACAATCTGTTTTACTGACGCAGCGCATCGAAGTAGCAGAAAATGCCCCTGTGGCCAGTATTTTGGATATCAAGGGATCGTACGATAAGGTGGTTCAAGAGGAATTGTGGGGAATACTGGACACATCAGGTCTGGAAGATGGAGTCACTAATCTTTTAAATGATATCTATAAAAGTAACAATGTAGTTATAAAGTGGGGAAAACAGGTATCCAAGCCCACAGAGGTGAAACGGGGGCTTAGGCAAAGTTGTCCTTTTTCGCCCTTGTTATTCGTAATTTACCTACAAGAATTAGAGGCCAAATTAGAGGGAAGTGGACTCGGCATCAATCTCTCTTTCTTCAAACAAGTAAAACTCATGGATCAGGCACTACCAGCCTTAATGTACGCATATGATATAGCGCTATTGGCTGACAACAAGAAAGATTTGCAGAGATTGATGGACATCTTCGGTAATGAGGAAGCTAACTTAGATTTCAGATTAAGTAAAGAAAATTTAGCAGTCATGATTTTTAATGATAATGAAGGTAGTGAGCTTAGAATACAGGAGGTCACGCTAGAGATAACAGATAAATACAAATATCTGGGCGTATGGATAAGCAATGGTACCGAGTATCTGAGGGAACACGAAATATACGTGACGATTAAAGGTAACAGGAATGCAGCAGTCATGAAAAATAGGGCACTCTTGAATTACAATAGGTATGATGTTGTGAGAGGAATATGGAAACGGTTCATGGTTCCTGGTCTGACGTTCGGCAAGGCGGTCTTGTGCATGAGATCAGAAGTTCAAACAAGATTAGAAATTAAGCAACATGGAATAGTTAGGCTTGCTTTGGTAGCTCACGGGAATACACCAAATACAAGGTGATATGGGATGGACATTATTTGAGGGCAGGAAAGCTAGCAGCAATAAAAAAATTTGTGAAGGGATTGAGAGAAATGGGGGAGGAGGGTTGGGCTAGGAAGTTTTTCAGTACTTGTACATCAAGAATGTCGATGCAAATGGAGGAAGCGAACCAGAAAATTGACTGGTAAATACTTACAAAACAGCCGGTGGCCAAACCAAAAATAACTATAGGTTAAGAAGAAAGTAAAGGAAACGGAGCCTGACATCTGGAGATTTGGCATAATTAAGAATTCCGCACTAGAGATCTATCGAACTTTTAAGCAAGATATTGCCAAGGAAAGAATTTATGATAATACTTGTGGTAGTTGTCCACTGTTTGAGGCCAGTATGGGAGTATTGCTAACCAAGACATATCGGGCCAAATACGAAGGGGTAGACACGGTATGCAATGCATGTGGAGAGGAGGAGGAAACTGCCGAACACTTGATAATGTTCTGTAAAGGGCTTCACCCGATTGTTGAGGATGATGGCACACAGTTTTTCAAAGCACTGGGGTTTAGGAACAGGGAGAGCGAAATATACTTTAAGCGAGTCGAATCAACTAGAAGAAGGTTATCTGATTGTTGGCTAGAGTCAATGCACGAGTGACAATAAATCCTTCACTTCAATGTGCCAGTCCTGAACTTCACTATTTAAAGGAAAAAAAGATCAATCCAGTAGTTAGTTCACTAAGTATAACGGCTAGGTGGCGTTAGCCGCTGCCCGATCAAAAGGGTAGAGCCACATCCATCCATCCATCCATCCATCCATCCATCCATCCATCCATCCATCCATCCATCCATCCATCCATCCATCAATCCATCCATCCATCCATCCATCCATCCATGCATCCATCCATGCATCCATCCATGCATCCGTCCGTCCATCCATTGAACGGTGCTCGAATGTAATGTCGCTACCAGGCTGGGTTCCCACCTAAGTGTCAGCAGAGAGACCATGTCTCTCAGCAGCTTCTTGGACTGCTGGGTCGTCCAGAGTTGATAATCGAGTCCTGATCTTAGCCCCGCGGTCCGCCAACACTCTTGAAGGTCGTCATTGGAGGCCACGTCTCTCTAACTGCCAACTGGTGCTGGACACTCCTAGAGGATATGCGCTGGTGTGGCCCTATTACTACAATAATTCCAAGAATTGGTCATATACAAATTGGGGTAAATGTGCTCCATGATTACGGGATTTGTGTAGGTGTCAGGTTGTAATCACCACCATTAAACGCATTGGGCCCAGTTGAGCTTGGCGTGAGGGGGGGGGGGAGTATTCCCGTTGTTGAAATCTATATTGTTAGGTAATTTCGTTGAGTTTGGTAAATATATCTCCCTACTTCCTCTCCTCCACAAGAGAGTCTGTACGGGTGGTGTCAAGCAAGGACGTAGCTCGGATTGTGAGATCTCCAGCCACGTCGTGCGACACCTCCTTAAGATTGAGCTCCCTGTGGTCGAAGGGTGTGTGGGCGGGAAACCAGAGGATGCATGCATTTTGGTTGTCAGAAGCATTTGCCTTTAATAAGGACTTTTGACGCCACTGGAGAGATGCTATCCTTTGGAAAATTTTGGACTGCTGCTTGGGAGTCACTGATAATATACTGGCCATGAGGGTGAGCTATGGTGAGCGTAATAGCGACCTCCGCTGCCAACACAAATCACACAACCACGTGATTTGTATCGATTGATGCGTTGGTCATGCATTTGTTTGTATAGTCTACAACCCTAGCTACAAAAGGGCGATAGTTCTGATAGCGCGCTGCATCGACAAAGACTGCCTCTCCATTGCGTCCAAAAGTTCGGATCATAAGTTTGGCTCTACTGCTTTTTCTGCCTTTGTTGTGCTCAGGATTCATGTTTTCGGCAATGGTAGTATTACGAGATTAGTGCGAATTTCGCGTTGTATGTCATATTCAGTACAAAGCTGTGCGTGGTAAGAAATGTTGAGACTGTCGAGAATTCGATGGCCTGATTTTGTATATACCTTTTTCTGTTTGTAAACAGTGTGACGTCACTGCGGGCACTCCGCCCACCATACCCTCTCTTGGAGCAGGTGCTCATTGGCAAGAACGTTCCACCGGGGGCATTTTTCTGCAAAGCAGAGCTGCGTGTCTGCATTCCTTGGACAAAAATTTTACATTGCAATATTCTAAAGTCACAGCTTTTGAAAAAGGGGGTCGCGGAAGGGTCACTTCTCATAGTGTGGAAATTCGCTCGTCGTAAATGGATGGAGAAACTTTACTTACAGTACGGAGAGAAGTGACTATCACGCAGTAGGCTTCACCCACGTGGAAGGCAGCCATAAAAAATCTGATGTTTTTCGAAAGTGAACGTATTCAATGCACACGGTGACTGGCACTTTGAGAAATATTTGCATGGCATGGATGTAAACTTATTAAATTTCCGTCGTGGCATGTGCCCCATTGGCAGCAGCATGCTTTTGAGCTGCTGTGCGCGATATCACAGATAAGATTCTCACTGATTGAGAAAAAAAAGTCTAGTCGGAGAGAATGAAAAAAAAAGAAACACTTCTTGCCGTGCGATAGGCTGAGGTTAAAATGTCTTCGTGAAAATTAAAGTGAAATCCTGCCACCGCGTTTCTTAATGAGCCAGTAAAAATTCATGTCATGTAAACCCCGGTAGAAAATAATATACAATATTATCTGGAACAGTTACATTGCTGCACTTGACGCCTATAACGTGTTTTTGTGCCCACATTGCTCCTTCAGGTTGAATACAAAAACTTCTAATGCACACCGTTACATCATAAGAATCAAGCCGTAAAAGTACAAACTAGACAAGAAATGAAAATCTCCGTTGTTTCCATTAACAGGTATCCGATAATACGAGTTATAGCTGTGGTGAAGCGTATAAGCAGGTTCTGCAACGCTGCAACATGCTTATCGCTCATGCGTATACTCGTATAAATCACCAGGAGATCATGCACTTTTATTTTTTGGCACGTCGCGCATATGCTGAGATGTACCCATTCGCAGATGAACGCGTCAAATGCATTTTTACCTTGACCGAAAGTCAGATAGTAAAGTTCCATCGACAACCGCTTACTACAACGAGCCCACAATGAATACCATTGTTTTCGCGATTAGGACACATCGCGTTATTCACACTGCACATACCACGTATAATATTCTCAGTTTCCCCGTCCGTACAGGTGAACCAATATTGTCGATGCCTTTCAACGCACACTACACGTCACAGTGAACACTGCACATTTTCGAAGACTATACCGCTGTTGCTCGCACAGGCTGCCACGGTGTTCACTTCTCCGAGATAAACAGCCAGCCTGCGAGGCAAATATTTTATCAGGCACTTTACCACACAACTAGGTGTTCTCTGACACATACCACAGCTAATGTTGCCATTGTGAGACAAACATTAAGCTTTCAAAAAGAAACAAAAACTTGCCCCAAGCACCAAGTGACTGCACCTCACTCAGTTACCGGCGGGAGTGTTTTGCCAACCACTGCCTTGCACGTGCGTCGGTGACGTTACGCTGTGACGTACCCCGGTAGAGGTCTATTGCTCAAGCGCTCGTACTGCGAGATCTGCAGCGCTTCAATTATTTCTCCAAGCAAGTTATGAAGGCCTAGTTTAAGAAAGAGTTCCGTGCTGCTACTCTGCCAAAGCCTTAGTACCTGTTTAAAAACTCGTCTTATGAGCCGGTTGAGTTTAGTGTTTTCCGACGCGAACCATCGGTGGTAGACAGCGATATAAGTAATGTGGCTGAGCACGACGGAGTGAATAAGCCGGCGAATACTACATTCCTTTATGCCCTGATGTTTGTTACTAGTTCTTTTAATAAGTCGCATGATTTGCACAACCTTGACTTCTAATTTCAGATTGTCTCGCCATTTATGCATTTGCTTTCAAGCAGAAGTCCTAAAACGCTTATTTTATTGACTGTCGGTATGTAGGGTCCATCAGCCGTCTTTAGGGTAAGGTCTGTATATTAGCTTGCTGAACAGTGCTGTTTCGGTGCTCTGCCTCTGAGCTTGGGGTGGTAAAAGAGGAGTTCGGACTTCTCCGACAAAGAAGAGAGCCCTGTTCTGCGTAGGTATTGTTCCACTATGTTAACCGCTTCTTGTAGCCATTCCGCTATAAAGCCTTCGCTTCTATCACATATCCAGAAGGTAATATCGTCGGCATAGATGCTGTGATGAAGCCCGGGAATCATGAACAGTTTTGAGGGCAAATCGAGAAGAGCTAAGTTGAATAACATAGGAGATATCATGCAGCACTGTGAAGTTGCTGCGCTTCCTGTGGGTATCTCAGATGATATGAGTGCACCCGCTTTGACTACATCTTGTCGATTTGCAAGGAAGTCGCCTAATATAGTTATACATTCGAGTTTTGAGATTTAAGGTGTTCATTTGTTGGAGTAATGTACTGAGTGTAACATTATCGAATGCTTTCTAAAGATCTAAGCCTAGTAAAGCTTTGGTAGAGCGGTTTATGGTATCTATATGATTTGGTGCTTCGATTGAAGCATTGTGTCACGGCATGAAAGGTGCCTTCGGAAACCTAACGTAGTGCACGGGAGAACTTCATTGTCTTCAAAATAATTTGTTAGTCGAGCTAAGAAGGCGTGCTCATGAATTTGCCTACGCAGAAAGTTAGGGAGATAGGTCTAAGGTTGTGAATGATCAGTGGCTTCCCCGGTTTTGGGATAAGAATATTCTTGGCGACTTTCCATTGTGGGGGCACACATTCTGTATTCCAGCATGTGTTAATGTAGTCCTAAGGTGACTAATAGATTCATCATCTATGTTACGTAGTGTCTTGATAGTAGTGGATTTGAAACCAGGAGCGAATTTGGTATTAAAATGGTGCAGCACGGCACGAATTTTTGCTTCCGAAAATTCCTGCTCAAGAGTTGCATTTGTCTGACCGGTGTAACTCCGGTGTAGTTGAGGAGGCGGTTGGGAGAAGTGTGTGTTTGCTATCTCTCGCAACAGTTCCTCCTCTGTACTTGTGTACTGATCATGGATGAGCTTATTGATATTCTGATGGTGGACAGCTTTGTTGTTCTCAGGGTCCAATAGATGACGGAGAAGGGGCCATGTTTTGCAAGAACCTATCAGGTTGTCCATGAACTAAATTTCATGCCACTGTCACTGGCTTAAATTTTTAGCACATGTTTCGATCCCTTTTGAGGAGCGCTATACGTTTCCAAAGGTTCCTGTTTAATTTTAGGTTTTCGAACTCTTTTAGAGTGATTATCTTGCTTCCCACATGTAATATACAAGTTGGCTATCAACCTCCTCAACGTGCACCTCTGGGGGCACTGTGTAGCGTAATCAATGTCCCCTCTGAAAATGTTGGTTCAATGTACAATATCATCGATGGGTGAAACATTATTTTCTCGTGACTTGTGCAACTTGGCCCTGTCGACTAGCTTATGTTGTTTTCCTGCCGGTCTTGGAGGGCCCCCTTGATGTGGATATCGATGATGTAATGGTCACTACCTAAGTCCTTTAGTGTGTTACGCCATGTTGTTGTGGGTGCATGTTTGACGAATGTGAGATTTGATGTACTGTCCTGGCTATTAGTTATGCCGGCATGGGTAGGCACGCTTGGATTCGTGATGAGAGTTATGCTTTTGTTTCGGATATCGAGTCAGAGATCGCAACCTTTTGGGTGAGCAGAATATCCCCAAGCTATATATGGAGCATTCAAATTTCCTCCTAATATAATGCAATTGGAACCAGCGATGTTGAAAGCGCGCTTAAAGAGGTTGCCATACTTGAGTTTTGTTGTGTTTATGATTACTGTACACTCGAACCTCTTATAGTGTGACACGATATAACGAAATAATGGATATAACGAAGTAGATAAAATTCTCCTTGAAAGCTCCATTGAGAACCATGTACTTTAAACCTCATTGTAAAAAAGTAAAATTGACCAGTAAATGGATATAACGAACTAAATTAGTGTATCAAATAGACTATAAAAACAACAGTAGTGTGTTAAGTATATTGTTTTCTGCGGAGTTTGACGCTCGTTCAGCGCACTCTTTCAAAACTTCTGCGCCAACCTTACAGCCACGCCCCGCGCGGCCGAGAGAGCTGTCCTCCTCACACAACCAGTCGAGAGGATTTAGGTAGCGCTCAGCGGGTCACATGACGAAGAAGCGGCGCCGTGGTGCAAATCGATTTTCTCTCAAGATGGCAACGACTGCGTCTCCACTGCTACCATGGCTGCAACCTTCTGCACCGAGAAAGGAGGACTCTTTATTTTTTTCCAGCTTTCTTTTTTTTCTTTCTTTCTCCGTGAGGGGTCTTAGCTTTCATTTCTTTCCCGTCTTTCTCCGCGAGGTGCCTTGAAAGGAGAAGGGTCTCTACGTGCAGAGACGGAAAAGGGAGATGCGTCGCACAGGCGTGTCGCAGATCGGCATTTGAGAGAGAGCAAACAATGCCACACAGTCTTTTCTTTCCTTTTCTTCTTTTTCTCCTTCGCGCGCAGCGTTGAGAAGTGCCGCCGAAGTATTGGGCATGGTGCTGAGAGCACTTTCAGAGCACGGGATGCGTGAAATAACCGTCGCAAGGGCTTGCGCGTTCGAATTACGGGGCGTTTTCACCCATTGGAATATACATCGCATTGACGGGACCTCAGCATGAGTTCGAATTACCCGAAAGTTCGATTGAGTTTATTTTCTGTGGCACGCTTGGGCGCGTAGCGGTACATCGATCCGCAAGCAGTTTCTTTTTTAGCATGCTTATAAGTGTGCGCCCATCTGCGCATACATTGCCACGAACTGTTGTAATCGATATAACGAAATAATGAATATAACGAAATAATTGTGACTCCCCTTAAACTTCTTTATAACGAGGTTTCGGTGTATATGTTAAGTACGAGGAGGCCTAATTTTAGTATCGTGTTTTATAACAGTGTGGTGGTCTCTGCGGACTAGAGGTGCAAGGTTGGTAGTATCTCCAGTGGCACAGCCAATTGTGCGGTACCCTTTTAATTTGTTTAAATTATGCAACTACTGTAGAATAATATTATTGTTACGTAAGAATGACACGAGGCGTGTCTAAAATCTATATTTGAACTGATGCGTATGTCGTCGACTAAGATGGAGGACAGCACGCACAAGCGACAGACCACTTCCTCGTTGTCGTCTTCTGACCCCTTATATGTCAGCTACGTAGCATTACCCCCCCCCCCCCCCCGGCGGTAAAAGCGCCGTCTCGGTGCAAATTAACTACGGTCTTCAGAAGGCAGGTGGTAACGTTTTAGCCTGCTGACGTGCACAACATCACTGGGTGTGGTTGCAGGCAGGCTTGTCGTCTCAGATGCAGGAATGATCTCATAGTTGATGTCGGTTACCTGGCGGATGATACGGTAAGGACCCATGTAGCGAGACAACTTCTCTGATAAGCCAACTCGACGAACTGGGCACCACAGGAGAACAAGAGAACCGGGTGAGAAGTCAACGTCAGTATGCCGGCTGTCGTAGATGGCTTTGTGGGTGGCTTGCGAAGCCGAAAGTCTAGAGCGGGCGATCTGACGTGCGTGGTCGGCACGAGCAATAGCGTCGCGTGCATATTCGGTTGACGGCGTTGTAGCGGTTGGAAGTAGGGTGTCGAGTGGTAACGTCAGATCACGGCCATAAAGCAAATAAAAGGGTGAATAACCAGTGGTGTCGTGGCACGAAGAATTGTACGCAAAGGTCACGTGAGGTAGTGCCAGGTCCCAGTTATGGTGTTGGGAAGACACATACATCGCGAGCATGTCCGTGACGGTCCGATTTAGCCGTTTGGTAAGGCCATTTGTTTGGGGATGGTAGGAAGTGGTCTGCTTGTGGTGCGTCCAGGAAGAGCGCAGAAGACCGTTGATTACACGGGACAAAAATGCGCAACCGCGATCCCTGAGTAATTGGCAAAGAGCGCTATGTTGTAGGATGACGTCATGGAGCAAAAGTTCACAACGCCAGTAGCGGTGCTGGCGGGGAGCGCTCGAGTGATGACATACCTAGTCGCGTAGTCTATAGCAACGGCGACCCACTTGTTGCCCGATTTCGACTCGGGAAAAGGACCGAGAAGATCTACACCAACACGGAAGAAAGGTAGGGATGGAGATCGGTTGAAGAAGTCCAGCCGGGGGCGCAGTAGGTCACTTCCTACGTTGGCAATTATCGCAGGAGGACACGTAACGGCGAACGGACCGGGCGAGACCGCGCCAAAAAAAGCGGCGACGCAAGCGGTCGTACGTCCGAGATACACACAGATTACCAGCAGTTGGTTCATTGTGAAGCTCATGCAGCACGGTAGAACGCACATTTTTCGGCACGACAAGAAGGAGCTCAGGGCCATCTGGCTGGAGGCTACGATGGTACAGCGTGCCATTCAGGAGGACGTACATGCGAAGTGACGTGTTGTTCGGAGCAGATTCCAGACGGTCAATAAGTTGTCGCAGAGAAGCATCACGCCGTTGTTCATCACTAATCTGAAGAAACTGGGACATTGACATGACGCTCAGGCTAGGCTGGATGTCTGGTTCGTCGGGCTGATCAACAGGGTAGCGGGATCAGCAATCCGCGTCCAGATGGAGACGTCCAGACTTATAAGCAACCGAGTAGGAATACTCCTGTAGGCGTAATGCCCAACGACCAAGTCGTCCAGTGGGGTCCTTCAGAGAAGAAAACCAACACACCGCGTGACGATCTGTGATGACACAGAAAGGGTGGCCCTACAAGTAAGGACGGAATTTCAAAACCACCCAAACAAGGGCGAGACATTCCCGTTCTGTTATAGAATAATTGCGTTCAGACATAGAAAGCAGACGGCTTGTGTACGCGATCACACGGTCATTTGCCCCGCTGAATTTGTGCCAAAACTGCATTAATTCCGTGACCAATTGCGTCTGTTCGCACTTTGGTAGGAGCATCGGGGTCGAAATGGGCAAGAATAGGAGGTTTCGTTAGAGCGTAGATTAGCTGAGAGAAGGCGTCAGCCTGAGGAGGGCCCCAACGAAATGGGACGTCTTGTTTGAGAAGGTTGGTGGGTGGCCGTGCGAGTGCCGCAAAGTTTTTCACGAACCGGCGAAAGTAGATGCAGACGCCCACAAAACTGTGAACATCATGGACATAGCGTGGGACTGGGAAGTTTGTTACAGCGCGTACTTTCGCCGTGTCTGGCCGTACGCCGGCAGCGTCAACAAGGTGACCCAATACAGTAATCTGATGAACACCGAAGTGGCACTTGGAGGAATTGAGCTGCAGGCCGGCCCGTCGAAATATGGATAGAATGGTCGAAAGGCGTTCAAGGTGGGTTGCAAAGGTAGGTGAGAAAATGATCACGTCGTCCAGGTAACACAAACATGTCGGCCATTTAAATCCTTGTAGGAGCGTGTCCATCATTCTCTCGAAGGTCGCTGGAGCGTTGCAAAGACCGAATGGCATGACCTTGAATTGGTAAAGACCGTCAGGGGTAACGAAGGCGGTCTTTTTTCGGTCCATGTCATCTACAGCAATTAGCCAGTAGCCAGATCGGAGGTCGAGAGATGAAAAGAAGGTGGCGCCATAGAGGCAATCAAGGGCATCGTCAATGCGTGGTAGAGAGTACACGTCCTTTTTGGTAATTTTGTTGAGGTGGCGATAATCAACGCAGAAACGCCATGAGCCGTCTTTCTTTTTTACTAATACCACGGGGGATGCCCAAGGGCTCGTTGATGGTTCGATTACGTTTTTCGTAAGCATTTTAGTCTCTTCTTTCTGAATCACTTCTCGCTCGGATGCTGACGCGCGGTACGGCCGACGGTGAATGGGCGCAGAGTCACCAGTGTTGATTCGGTGAGTGACAATTTTAGTCTGGCCCAAGAGACAATCATCAGTGTCGAAAATGTCACTGTATAAGGCCAAAACTTGGCAGAGAGCGTCGGCCTGTGAGGCGACAGCTCCGATCCAATCATGTTCCGAAAAATACCATCGTCTGAGCTGGGTAACCATAAGTTTGCGCTTCGATCAAGAATATATACAGCGACAACACTGACATTGTCCTCTGTTATGGCAGTTAGCTGGGCTAGAGACATCTGGCAGGGCAACACTTGAGGGGTGAAACCAAAGTTAAAGAGCGGAAGTAACACACACTTATCCGCTATGGTCGCGATAGTATAGGGCACAGTAACACTGCGCGTCAGCCGGACGACCGTAATTGGCGTAACGATATAATCACCGTCAGGAACGGGAGGGGTCGATGACAAAGACACGTACGTGGTGGCTCGAGGTGACAGGCGAGCGAAAGTGGTTGGACTCAAGCGGCTGGTGGGCTTTGCAGAGTAGTTGGCAAAGATTTGAAGATTAAGGTTGAGGGTACCAGACGAACAATCAATTAAGGCCTAGTGTGGCGAAAAGAAATCAAGGCCAAATATGAGGTCATGAGGGCAGCAGGCTAGCACGGCAAAAAGGACCATGGCGTGACGACCGGCAATGCTGACACGAGCAGTGCACATTCCGAGTACTGGTACAGTACCGCCATCGGCAACACGTAATGCCTGTGTCGTAGATGGCGTCATAGTCTTTTGTAAGCGGCAGCGTAAAGAAGCGCTCATAATAGACAGGTGCGCACCTGTGTCAATGAGGGTGGTCACAGGAACATGGTCGACTTGTACTTCAAGCAGGCTGTGGTACGTGGGAAGCGTCAGTAGAGGATTTTCGGCCGTCATTGGTATAGCAGCTTCACCTCTATGAGCTGCAATATCTAGTTTTCCTGCTGCGGTCGTCCAGAGAAGCTCGGCGAGGAAAAGCGCCGAGGTTGCGGAGAGCGGGATTTGCGACGTAGCGGCGACGGGGAGCGAGAGCTGCGGCGACTGGACGAAGGGGCGTCAGGGTTGCGGTGACCGGGCAAAGAGGCGTCAGTGGAAGGCTCGTAAGATGACGACGGATAGAAATTGAAGGGTGCGGTGAGTGAACGTCGAGGGGTCGTTGGATGCATGAGCGCCGATGTAGAGAAAGCCTGACGTGGTTGGTTTGACGAACAGCGGCGGCAATAGCGAGAAACGTGCCCAGACTGGTGGCAGGAAAAACAAATAGGCCGGTCGTCGGGTGTTCGCCATTCCGAAGGGTTACGGAAGGGCATTGTTGGAGATGAACGGCGAGCGTGTCCTCGGGAGTAAGACAGGACTTCAGGGCGAGTCAAGGGACATGCTGATGGAAGGCCGAGGTTCGCAAACTCCTGCCTCACCACAGCTTGTATTAACGCCACTGACGGCTGTTGTTGGTCAGAGGTGAGCGCTGCGAAAACGGGTGGCTGAAGAGTAGCCGGACTGGCGGCTTCAATTTCCCGGCGAACAACGTGTGTGGCGTTGTCATACGTGGGGGACTGGCGGGCGGCTTCACACGATGAGGTTGCGGCCGTGTTGGGCAGCCGGGTGAATCGCTGAGTAATACGGCGGCTCTTGGCTTCTTCGAACCGCCAGCACTCTTTCATGATGGCTTCGACAGTGGCAACGTTGTTGTAAACTAGAAGATTAAATGCGTCGTCTGCTATGCCTTTCAGCACATGGGCCACTTTCTCAGACTCACTCATGTGCTCGTCAATCTGGCAGCATAGGTTGGTGAAGTCGTGAATGTACGCGACGTACGACTCCGTCGACGTCTGTGCACGAGCCGCCAGTTGATTTCGTGCTGCGATCTGTCGTCCAACGGTGTCGCCAAAAAGGTCGTGGATCTTCTCTTTAAAGGAGTCCCAGTTTGTAATCTCCGCTTCGTGCGTCTCGAACTACACTCGTGGTGGGCCATCGAGGGAAAAAAGCACATTGGCAAGCATAAGAGTCGGGTCCCACCTATAGCTTGCACTGACCCGTTCGTACCGGTTGATCCATTTGTCGACGTCAACGCCATTCTGACCGGAAAATACACCGGGATCACGAGCAGGAGGTAGAACGACGTATGTAGGAGTCACGGAAGGGGCAGTTTGTGAAGACGATGGTTGTTCAACTTGTGACATGGTTGGACCTATGATGATGCAGCCGTTGCGGAGCTTCGTGATGAAGACGGGGAAGTACCCAGCACGTCCACCACAAAGATGTTACGTAAAAGCGACACGAGGCGTGTCTATTTAAAATCTATATTCAAACTCATGCGTATGGCGTCGACTAAGATGGAGGACAGCACGCACAACCAACAGACCACTTCCTCGTTGTCGTCTTCTGACCCCTGATATGTCAGCTACGTAGCAATATCTAGCTTGTTCTTATCAGGGATGTATTGGGTTAAATCAGCTTTCTTATTCGCGTAGCTTCGACAATTCCACTGCCAAACGTTCTACGTAGGTTGCTTAGCCATGGTGAGGAGTGGGGGTATAAATAATGCCGGCTGAATCAAACCGCTGGATGGTGAAATGGGTTGCGATTGTTGAGCTCTGGGTGTCATTGCGTTCAAGGACTGCGAAGAGGTCCAAGACTACATTGCTATTATTATTTGGTTCAAGTGCTCATTTTGCTGTTGTATTGAGTAAGCGTCTCTACATGATGGGTGAGTGTAGGTATGAGGCGAGACGTAGTGGTCATCCACGCCCTGATCTTTTTAACTGATTTCATCAGGTCAAAAAGGGTGGTGTTACTGGTGGTAATGCATGTTGGTCTGTCCTCACAATCCAAAATTTTTGCTTTATGGTTAGCAGGTGTGTGTCACCGCCTCCTCTGTTTGTTCCAAGGGTGTTTCAGACATGGTTTGTAGGGGGGTATTTATTGGGTGTAGTTCTGAGTTCTTGAATTTATGAAGCTCCTCTTTAAACATGCGGTTTTCCTCGCTTAAAGCATTTATTTTCTGCTTGCATCGACTAAGCATTTGTTTGAGTTGAACTAGCTTTGACTCTAAGTTGTTCAATGTGCTCTGATGTGCGGCCTCCTCATACCTATGATGTGTTCCTGCGACCACGTCTGCCCACCTCAATTCGTGTGATCCTGGTGTTCGGCTCCGTGACCTGGATACAGACCATTAATGCGTGCGATTGGACTGGTCCCGGCCTCCTTGTGGTCAAAGAGAAAGAGTGTCCCGCTGATTTGCGTCGTTACTGATGATTGTAGGCTGGGGCAAAACTTGTTGTTGCCCCTCCTAGCAACGACGTGTCACAATGTAAGGGTTCTTGTACCGTGCCTTGCAGGTCCTGACGGCCGTCTGGTGGTTGCTTTTACAAAGTTGGCATGTGGGTGTACACTGGTGGTCTTTGGGGCGACTCGGCGATCCGCATTCTCGACATATATGAACTTGGGGATTCAGACACTCATCCGCGCGGTGTCCTAGTTTGCCGCAGTGATAACATGTATATGACTTGTTTTTGATATAGGGTGCATCATAGTAGAGCCTTACCGTAGCAAGCAGACTTCAGATCCCTGAATCCCTCGAACAGCATGATCATTGTCTTTGTGTTACTCAGCCTTTTAGCAGCCAATGCCGTGGGATTTCTGGGTGTGACAACGCTGGCGGTGACGTCGCCGGGGCTATCTCCCAAAAGGAGGCCGCGTATTGCGCCTTTGCAAGTATAGTCTGGTGCAGCCTCGTAGGCACTGGCCTCATACGTGTCCTTGCCGACCTTGATGTGGGTTATACGTTGATAATTATCAGCATGTGCCTCGATGGGGGTACTCATGACAATGTGTTATGTTGTAGATTAGGACAAACCTTGTCTTCATCTTGAGCTTCTTTCGTGATTACTGCTGCTTTGTAGACGCTAGTCACTAGGTGGACGGTTCCGTAATCTGCTACGCGGAGACCCCCTCATAGGCGCATAACTATCTTGTAGTCACTTCAAGCTATAATGTGGCATGCGACTTGCTTTGACGAGTTGTTGTAGACACTGCTTGTTTCTTGTTGCAGTTGTCATCTGTAGTCTCCACGCGGGGAGCCAAAGTTCGGCCGCGAGCCTACTGTCCGCCATCCTGCGTTTTCTTCGAGATCATCATTGTAGACCTGTTCACCACCCATGGTGACTTCTACCTTGTTAGTAAAATGAGGCATTTCAGACGCACCAACCGGTGCTTCTTTGCTACCACCTAATTGCTCAGCAGCCTTTACAGCAGTGGTGGCGGCCGTGCATGTTGCGCGTCCCAGCTCTTGGTCTGCAGGCACAGATGTGTAGTTGACCGTGCGGTAGAGAAAACTTGAGTTCCCACGTTGATTGTGATGTCAGATGACTCTTGGCGACGATCTGTATCTTGTGGTACGAAATACTTGCGGGTATCTGGTGATTTTGGCTGCAAACTCATGTGTTGAAATCGGAGCTGACGCCAGCACGCGTCCACTCGCTTCGATACTTGCCGCACCCTCTTCTCCGAGTAAATGCCCAAAATAAGATATTTATATCCAGTTTTGTTTTACAGCATCTGCTGGAGATACGAATCATACAATAACAAACCACTACTGCCTTTCATGTCTGTCGACTCTAAGCTCGTCAAACGAGCTATTGCTGTGTCGTGTCTCAAGACCGCTCTGGGCAAATCTTGCCCACACTACTTTTGAAGCGTTTGAGTGTCAAGCTGAAAAGCTTTCAGGTGCTTGGCATCTCAAGTCACTCCTCATTTCAGTTGTAGACAGCCTGCTCAAAAAGGTGCACCATCACCCGCATATTTGTGAAGCCATCGCACAACGCAGACAGAAGGTAGCGATGATACCTTATTTGCATAAGTGGTCGCCCAAATTGAAAAAGGGGGCCCAGCGGTAAAACATGAAACTCTCATTTTCAGCACCAAAATGGCTGCGTAAGCTCTGCAGATTGACCGACCCGGAAGCAAAGACGGAACAGGTCTGTGACTCAAAGCAGAGGACGCCCATGGCTGATTGTGCAGAAGGGATGGTGTATGAAATTCCTTTAAACTCGGTAAAGTGTACAATGGTAAACTGGGCGTTGCACAAACGATAGGCTAAGAGATCTTGTGAACAATGTGAAGAATGCGCATGACAGAAAATAATTTGAAGGTTTTCTTGGTAGTGATTATATAACCTGCCAGGATTTCTCTCCCGATTAGCGGTCATTTGTGTTCTGTCTATTGTGTGTTTTCTGCGCTTTAGTGCACCAGAATAATGCAGTGACAAGCCCAACTCACGGCTTTATAACAAAAGACTATATTTCAGTAGCTGTTTCATTTGCTTCTTGGTTGTAGCTTTGCTAAATTGATTAAGATGCTACGTTTTTTATGTATTACAGTGGTTTACTTCAAGTGGTTTACTGAGTAGATCATGTTGAAGAATCAGATGCAAGCTGAAAGTAAACAAAACTTGAGAAGCAAAAGCTTGCTAGTGTCTCTTGCAGGCTTTGGCATAAAAGGAAGAGGAGGGGATGCACCAAATGTTAGCAAAGCGAGGTGTCTGAACAAGGTTGCATATGTTGGGCTGTAGCAAGAATAAAGGGAACATTTAAAAAGCTGAAACGTTCTTCAGAGCTAGGGTCGATGGGGCACTTAGGGCTTCACCGACTATCAGTTTACTGGGCTTGGTCAAAGGCAACCACTAAGCTCCTCAAGGCCTTTTCGCAGAGATTTTCCCACGACCGATGTGGTAAAATGTTGGCCTGTATTGAGTTCCCCTCACAGACATAAGCGTATCAGTCGGGGGAGGGGGCAAGGGGAGCGCTTAGCCCTTTTAGAAAAGTCGGAGAAAAAAAAAGCTGAGCGCCCCCCCCCCCCCCCCACTTCGACAGTGGTCACTTTTGGCTGCACGCTGCATGGGGAAACCAACAAGGCAAAGTTTTCCGTCACAACAGTAATCACTCAATTATGTTCTTACAAGAGAATAAAAATGTTACGAGGCAATGTCACAACGTGAAATTTCGCCAAAGTTTTCGCTGTGATTATTTTCCTTGTAGGCTCTTTGAGGTGCGGGTCGCCCATGCGACGCGTTCTTTTGCTGTAGTGTTGCAGAACAGGTGAGTGCTGAACAGAGTCCCTACAATATTACATTAGTTATTCATGCTTTTATTCTGCTGTGACTCGTTGATGCAGTTAAAGATGGAAATGCGCAAACTTTTTAAAGACCGGTAAATGCATTTGCCGCTTCTAGAAAATAATTTTTTTTCGAAAAGGATATATGATCACCCCTGCTCTGTCGAAGCTGTTACGAGCCGATGAATGTGACGAATCATTTTGACGTTCAAGTTTTTCCGTACTGCAACGCCAAAAATTGCTTCCCCTTAGTCTCTGATAAACCTCATCTGCCTTGCTTATGGTAACTTGGAGCCATAGCTGCAGCTTGCAAAGTGAGAACAAATAAAGCAGTGGACACAAGCTCAGCTTTTATGCTTGCTCCGCAACTTAACCCACCGGACATGGTAGAAGGTGAGAGACCGTGGTTTAACACAATGGAGGCTCAGTTAAGAGTCTGGCTAGTTGGTTTTCACCCAACTTGAATTGTATTTTTACAGCAAAGAAAAAACATCTCGGACAGCAAAGAAGAACACACGTGCGGCGCTGCTTATTTCTCTCTATTTACCTTTTTCTCAGCACGTATCAGCTCACAGAAATGTATACGCACAGAAACTACTAAGCACCGTTATGCCGCAAGTACTTATCTCGCCAGCTGCTGTAAAGAGCCGCTGCTTATGTGATTGGCAGCTAGCCTACTTAAATTACATTAGGAGATGCTTTCCAGCTTCGTGATTCCATTTAACAAGCAGGCGATCTTGGGCACATAGGAATTTTCAATGCTGAAGAACCAATACAAACAATATGCCATATCAAAAATAGTTTATTTTCCTATTTTTTACATGGGCGTGCATAAAGGTCACTACGGCATAAATTATTTTCGCGTCATTTGTTGCCTTGCGTAACAAGCTGGTACTGTGAGCATTACTAAGGCCATTTACACCAATTATATACAGCTAGCGACCAATTTGAAATGAAGCAACGAGGGTAGTTTAACTTTATAACCACCTGTATTTTGTTCTTTCAAAGGAAAACTTTGTTCACCCGTTTTAATAGGCGCACTTATGCAGGTGCCCGGGGAACCTAATAAATCCTAATAAAAATACATTGTGTGTAAAACGCCCCTATCACAAATTATACATTTTTATTTAAGAAAAAAGCTTGAGTAGTTCACAACAAGGTGTTTACAGTAATATAGTAATATTATAATGATTGCACTCCCAACCCCGGAACAATATTCAGACTATTAGCAACAAGGCAACCTATAACACACACAAGACTGAATATATGCAAGAACCTGTAATACTTGCAATGAAAAAAATATAACAGCAATCATTCGTTAAAAAACATGGTTGATCCATCCGTCATCAGAATCGGCCTAAAACACGAAAGTAAAACGTGCCTTTACCGGGGTAACAAAATATTTACATTGACGAATGGTTTGCCGAATGTATGTTTCGGTGTTTGGCAGCTATAGCTCCGTTCAACGTGAATGTATCCTCGTTGACGTTTGGTAAGTACATCACCATCCTGACAACGAAAATTCATGATCAATTCATTAAACAAATCGTCGTGGTATCTGTAGATGTTACCCATCAAATCAGAAAATCGAACTGCGGAATGTAGCTGTGAGTGTGTCAGTAAATTTGGGTATGTGTTAGTCTGCAGTGGTGCCCCAATGCATGATCCGTCTCTGGGTTTTGGAGATGTCAGCTCGACTGAATAGTTGCTTACAGATTCATCCCATGACTCTTTTGTGGCCCAGTACAGAGCCTCCTGGATTTCCCTTGCCTGCCGGATTATAGGCGGTCAATTGACAAGCGGCCGTCGTCGGAACTACGGAATTGGCGCCACTTAAGTAGGGTTGTCTTCAAATAAGTTTTTGCGTGTTTGAGACAATATGCAACAAAAATATGTAAAAAAAGTTGTAAAAAGGTGCGAACATAATTAATATTCACCCTACGAAAGTGACGCCGCCATAGATGAAAGACGTTTTTCACTTATTCAACAGGCTACCCTTTCAATTAAAGGCTAGAGCCTATGAAATTAGCAAACACCAAAATTGCTGCTCAAAGGCCAAGTACGAAGGCCCTTATAGATGAATGGATTGATGTGGAGGTGCCCTTTAGATCGCGCGGCAGCTAACGCCACCTAGCCGTAATACTTAGTGAACCAACAACTAGATCTATCTTTTTTTTTCTTTAAATCGTGAAGTTGAGGACTGGTACTTTGGAGTGAAGGGTTTAATTTGCACTTGTGCCTTGACTTTTGCCACCAATCAGATAACCTTCTTCTAGTTAATTCTACACGACTAAAGTCTATTTTGCCCTCCCGGTCCCTAAACTTCGGTGGTTTGAAAAACTGTGCATCATCAATCTAAACTATAGGGTAGGGTCATTTACAGAGCATTATCAAGTGTTCGGCAGTTTTCTCCTCCTCTCCATATGCACTGCATACCGTGTCTACCCCTTCGTATTTGGCCCAATATGTCTTGGTTCGCAATACTCTCGTCCCGGCCTCCAACAGTAGACAACAACCCAGAGTAATATCATAGATCCTTTCCTTAGCAATTTCCTGCTTAAAAGTTTGATATATCTCTATTGCGGACTGCGGACTTCTTAATCATGCCAATTCTCCACATGTCGGTCTCCGTTTCCTTCATCCTCTTCTTACCTGATAGTTTTTTTTTGGTTTGTCCTCCTGCTGTTTTCTAAGTATTTACCCATCAATTTTCAAGTTCGCTTCCTCCATTTTGTATCGACATTCTTCATGTGTAAGTAGCTGAAAAACTACATAGCCCAACGCTCATACATCATTCCTCTTAATCGCTTCTCAAATGTTATCTTGCTGTTTGGTTCCCTGCCCTCAAATGATGTCCAACCGATATCACCTTGTACTCCCTGATTTGGTGTCTTCCCATGAGCTCCTAGAGCTAGCCTACCTATTCCACGTTGCTTAATTTCTAATATTGCTTGAACTTCCATCTAATGCACAAGACCACATTGCCGAACGTCAGACCAGGAACCATGACCCCTTTTATTATTCCTCTCACAACATCATACCTATTGTAATTCCACAGTGGCCTATTTTTCATTACTGCTGCATTCCTGTTACTTTTAGTCGTTACGTATATTTAGTGTTTCCTTAGCTACTCGATCCCATTGCTTATCTATACGCCCAGATATTTGCAATAATCTGTTATCTCTAGCGTGACATCCTGTATCCTAAGCTCACTGCCTTCATTATCATTAAAAACCATGACTGCTGCTTTTTTTACTGAATCTAAAATTTAACCTATCTCCCTCAGGTTCCCATCAATCACTGCATATCTTCTTTTTTGTTGGCCATTAGCACAATATCATCTGCGTACATAAATGCTGGTAGTGCCTGTTCAATGAGTTTTCCTTGTTTGATGAAAGTAAGGTTGAAGCCCAGTCTACTTCCTTCTAATGTGGCCTCAAACTCTTGTAGGTACATTATGAACAACAAGAGTGACAGAGGACACCCCTGCAGCTGGTATGAGGCAAAAGTTACCGCCTTGTTGTGTGTAGCGCAATTAATGCGGCTGATGCAGAGTGCGTAGCCAGTTCCCGACCCGTCAACTAGCGAAGCCGATCGGTTCCGCGAAGGTGAACACGGAAGATCCGAGCACGGAAAGAAAGGAGATTTTTTCGTTCGCACGGTTCACGTGCAGAGCCGTCAAGATCGCCCCCGTTCGGGATTAGAAGGAGAAGGTTTACCCGGAAAAGCGTCTGGCAAGAGGCAGGTCAGGTGCCACCGTCTGAGTTTAAGCCATTGTTTGCATGCATGCATGCCTTTGAGAATGACGCGGGCACGCGACCACTTGTCTGACATAGTGGCGACAGGGAGACGAGCATAACCTTCCCCTGCTGTACCGAGTGCTGATAGGATGTCGGGGCACCTCGCTGTCGCATGCACACCTGGTAAGCGCACCGAGCCGCAAACGACTATGTCCGCGTCACTTTTAGAGCAGGCGCACTTGAAAAGTTGCAATTCTGCTGCGGAATGTAATGTGGACAGCGAGCGGCTGGGTCCATTTGGTGGAAATTATCGCGACGGGGAAGAGGAACGCGATGAGTCACTTGCCGATGCGCGGCGTCAGGTGAAAGAGGTATCGCATGTCAAAGGAAACGATGTACGGTTACTGCATCACAGAGAGAAATTACACGGGAAACAGCCCCGCCAGTCTGTGGTGTCAGAGTCGAGCCGAGATGAAGTGTCAGCGATCGACAACTCGTGCGGTTGTAACTGCCCAGAAACGAAAACGAGAAAGCGCGTTGAAAAGCGGCTAGCATTGGGTTTCGGCGGTTGAACGAGGGGGTTCATCGTCTTGCGTATTGCCTGTTCAATAGGAAAAGCACTCATAGTAAGACCATCGCGTGCGCGACTGAAGTGTGAAATGGAGCAGCAAGTTCTTTGTAGAATCGAACTACCGAATTAGTTGAAAGAAATTTAAATTGGTTTGTTGTTTTTTCAAGGTTTGAAACAGGTTTTTTTTAATGTAATCGCCGCGGAGAGAAGTTATTTCTGTAACTAGCTTTGCGCTTTTTTTGTAGTGTTTAGGTATGGCGTGTTACCGAAGAGTGGTGGCATGGTTAAAGGCTTTTAGTGAAAAGTCGGCTATTTATTAGTAACGGCAGTTCGAAAGTTTTGAACACGCTGCCATGAAAGGTAGAAGCACAGACAGCGTTTGATTGAGTTGGAGGCCTTTGCGTTGATTTATGAGTCGACGGCAACCAGCCCAGCGAAGCTTTCTGTTTGGCTACGAACGCATCGGAAACGGCAATGAGAGGTTGCCTCTCCCAAACAATAGGGGAATGGCAATGATCAGTCGCACTTTTCAGTGAGAGCCTGAGCCAATCGCAATGGGAGGCGTCCACAGTTGAATGAGAGGCGAATGTGAAACAAAAAAATGTTGGTAAGTGGGGCGCTCTGAGAGAGGCTGCTGATGCTCTTTCGCATCTCGGATGATCATTGTAATCGGTGATAGTGACCCTTAGTGGCAAGGTGATGTTTTGTCTGTTTCATACGGCTGAGTTTTTTTCATTGTTCTTGTTGTTATGTAGCCACTGAAGTAGTTCCTATGAATGCAATGACTGTACAGTAGTTAGCATCGCCGTTAAAGTGTTATGCGTGATGTTTAAGTGGGTTGAATAGACTAATAGTTCCAGCGTGATGTGAAAAAATCTTGTTTGTTGTGCATTTCTTGTTGAGTTGCTTGTTACGATACGAGCTTGCCTCCAAGTGGTAGAACTGCTTTTAGGTATAGTTTATGTGTTGTGTAGGAATACTTTTGTGAATGAAATAAGGTAGCGTTTGTGAGGCCAGTTCGTTCTTTTTTTTTCGTGGTGCGATCTGTAGAGACTGACGTATTCGCAATGCACACGAACTATAGGTGGAGCGCGTGGTGATTCAAGATGGAGTACCAAGAGATGATCAACTTGTTCACTGCACGTAGCGTGTCGTAGCAGGCCGGCCTTTTGTAGTCTCTATCAGAGTTGATTCTGAACGGCTGTAAAATGCCGCTGCCTTTTACAAAAAGGCTATCACTAGCCAATAATATGGCACACCTCGAAGCTTCTGAAAAAAAGAATTTGGTGTCTCATCGAGGGAGAAGAGTTTTTGAACGCCGGCCACCTTATTTGTTGTGGCGTCAAAGCATGCAACATTGACGCCATTGCCATTCAATGACTCTGCCTGCAAACGTCCCATGTTCGAGGGAAGCCTCATGAGCTGGAGCTCGTTTTCGACGTGAACAGTCGCATCAAGGTACGTACCACGTGAGCTTTATGCGGTTACAGTGACTGCGCATATGGGTACACCGAACCGTCACGTACTCTATGTAAATATCGATGACTAGCATGTTCAATAAGTAATGCGTACGTGCTCGACATCGTGTCGTCACGAACAAGAAGTGCGTACGCGCTTATCTTACCGCACAGTATCTGAAAACGACGATATGGTGTTGTGCGTTTTCGGAGTAGGCCAGAAAGAGTACGCTGTTCTCGTTTGCAAATTGAATTAGGATCGAAGGTAGTTAGTGCATGATATAAGATTGAGCTTAGATAGCTAGTGACGGCATGGAGCTGCGGACCCTGTTTCGTTCGTATGCAATGAGCCTGCGAGGTGAAGGACGTGCGCTTCAGCGTGCCGCCCATGAAATTTGCTTATTCTGTTTCGCCTGCCTCAGCAATGAAAACAAAGCAAGATGCTTGGGTTGGGGTTCAAAAACACTATCGTACAACCTACGTGGGTTAGAAAAAAAGCACCGCGAATAGCCGCAACCCAAGCATTCATCGGTGTACGTTACGGTGAAAACTTATTGTAATGCGCTCCTGGTATTCCGTTGAGTATGAAACAGGCTGTACCTTGCCATTTTTTCCTGCATTGCGAGCTGCACTTCTGTACTTCAAAATTTTATTGTACTTCTGCCAAACTATCAAACACTCAAAATTCATGCACAGCGGCGATAAACTGTGTGTATGATGCAAGTGATCAAGCAGTATTCCTAACTGAATTTTAGCCCACTATAATTATGGCACTCCGAAATAATGAAACGTTACCCAAAGCAACGAAATTTTTTGTTGTAAATGAAACCGCAGTAGCAAGAATACCTAAAATCAGTTTGCAGATTTTATGCTTTTATAACTGACCCAGAAAGCATATTCAGGTAAACTACGGGTGGTTATGGTGCATGTGAGGATATGGTGGACCAAGTTTGACAGTTGCCAGCTGCCACCGGGAAGCAGCTTGCCTTTCTGAGCCTAGGTGACTAACGCAGTAGTTCAATCTTTATTTGGAAGAAATGTTACCATGTTCTCAAAGGTGGTTTATGTGCATAACTTACTTTCTTCTGCAGGGCCACTGCTCCTGCAAGGCCGGAAACTCTGAGCGTTGCAAACATATAATTGCAATGTTGCTACATATGAACAGGCAAGGAGCAGTTTTCTCATTATATTCAATTGTATAAAACACCAGCCAAGCATACAGATAGCAAGACAACGCGATCTAAACTTCCATCAATGTTTTCTACAGTGATAAAACTTTTATCTTGGCACTTTGGTTCACACTTGAAGGTAAAACTGGTATGTGCTTATAAACTCGGCAGGGACATGGAAAGAATGAACATGAACAGGCGCCAACTTTCAGCTTTTATTTATCATCACCCTACAATATATATTCATGATACAGACATTTGCAAGTGCGCGTAGTCACATTGTCATACTCCAACAGGTTACAAAAAGGCATGCAAAAATTTGCAATCACTATCAAATGATGATACTTATCTGTCGCTATCACAAGCATTGCCTCTTACAGCAACTGGCCTTCTCACACTCTCAGGCATAGAATACACACTATTCGAATTCATGGTGTCCAAAACTCAGAAACAAACAAACATTAAAAGTGGTTCTAATTTTCCCTTCGCCACTTTCGGCTTATGGCTTTTAATGCTGCAGCAGCCAGCATTCAAATGCACTGATGCTTCTGGTTCCTCCAGTATGATTAAATGGGGCTACTGTCCCAACAGAATTGTTCGTAAACTCTGATGGTAGTACCAGAAGCTGCACCACCAAAAATATTTGTGCGAAAACCTTTCGCAGCATTTGTTTTTTCAATTTGCCTCTTCTCAATCAAGTAGCTCAAGACTGACTGCACATAAGTATTTTGTATAAGTAGCTAAAGTTACAGATGAGTGAAAAAGTAATCTCATGGTTCACTATGGTCTCTTCATGCCGTTCGGTTCATGCCAGAATCACTGCTAAACGCTCATTGATACAGAGCAAAATAAATAAATTCTCAAAACCGGGAACATTGACGTGCACAACAAAATGTTCAAGGTGACTGTGTAACAAGCATTTCTCAGAAAGTGAGCCCACATCACTGGTTACTAACCAGTAAACCTTTACGTGCGAATTTGCAAAACATGCTCGACACGTGCTTCCCAAGCAATCTATTTCTCAGCACTGCAATGTAGCAGAAGCTATCTTGAGTGTTATTTGTTGTTTCTTTCATTTTATTAATAGGGCTGGCATCCAGAACTTGGACCTGCTGACGTCTACTGATGTTACACAAGCCTGGGGCAAGTTAAAGACAAATGCACTATATGAGGCCTGTAAACTCAAAGAACTGTGCCATCTACAGTCCAAACCGCTGCCAATTCTGGGCACCGAACAACAAAAAGAAATTCGCCAGTGACTGATTGCGACAGCACACCAGAGTGCATTAGCGCTGCGTCAGCGTGGCAGAATGCACCATATTGAAAGCAATCAAGTTCGCGAGTGTGCCACTATTCAGGAGAAAACTTTAATCATGCATATTATGAAGAATGAAATGGAAAAATACAGTGAACTAATGTTGCATGACGTGGCATTCAGTGATGCAACAGCAATAAGAATTTATAGGTTTTCCAAAAATGAACTTGCGAAAAATGAGCTTCAATTCTACAACACACACGTTGAACTCACTGAAGAGGAGGCACTTCTAATGTGCACTGAGACAAGGCATCAGGACAACACAAAGTGGCGAAAAGCTCGAAAAGTGAGGATAGCAGGGAGCATATGTCACGCTTATTTTACATATATTCGAAAAGATCCAACATCTTGGGAAAGCAAGGTGTCCAAAATGCTCTCCGAAAGCTTCTGGGGAAATAACGCTACTTGTTATGGTGAAAATGATGATGATGATATATGGTGTTTTTTGGCGCAAGGGCCATTTGTTGGCCAAAGAGCGCCATTTCATCTTACTAAAAATATGGACAATGATTGTGATAAGCGGCTGTATAAGGGCCATAAAATTCCTCGCGATAAGGCGGGTAAGAACATACAAGTAATAAAATGATGACCATGCCGTGAAAGATGTGTATGGTGTGAATGATGACAAAAGTTGGTGATAATAATGACGATGGCGGATATGTATGGCATTAGCACAAGTGCCTCACTCGTTCATACCCTTGCGTCCAAGGGCCGTGAGGCAAGTGCTTTCTTGTGTAACCTCCGCAGCAAAAACCTCTCTAGAGAGGTCGTGCTACGGAATGCCCGGGTATATGATATGAAAATTATGAATTTCTTTTAAAAACGCTAACAATGATTTATGACTAAAAAGCGGTTTTCTACCGACGAACATTGCAGGGTGTAAATGTATATGCTGTCGGTAGGGTAATGGAAAATGTCGTTTTCTTAGAGTTTCTAAGTGTTTGCACTGGATTAACATGTGAAGGACTGTCAATGCTTCCCCACATCTGTCACACAATGGTGGATCGCCACCAGACAAAAGATATGTGTGTGTCGTGTATGTGTGTCCTATCCTGAGTCTCGTTAGTATTACCTCTGTATGACGCGATTTCGATACGGGCAGCCAATGACCAAGGTGTGGCTTAATAACGTGTAGTTTGTTTTGTGTGTGTGTATTTCACTTGCTCTGCCAGTATATCCCGAGGTTTCGTTTGAGAGACGGCTGAAGATCAAGGGACGGGATTGATATGGGTGTAGGGGCCGTGCTTTTGTGGACGGATGCAGCGAGCTGATCCGCCCTCACGTTGCCTTGAATCTCACGGTGCCCTGGCACCCAGCACACTACAACATGTTGGTTGAGTGTGTAGAGTGTGCATAAAATGGAGCAAAGTGAAACGAGGACAGGGTTTTTTTGTTTTTTAAGACTGCGCAGAGCCGTTACCACACTGAGGGAGTCTGTAAAAATTACTGCTTTTTGTATTTGTAATTTTTTGATGTGTTAGCTGCCACAAGTATCGCGTAAGCTTCCGCTGTGAAGATACTTGTGCCTGGATGTAGAGGGCCAGCATCGGAAAAGGAAGGGCCAACAGCAGCGTAGGACACAGAGGAGTTAGACTTAGAGGCATCTGTAAAGAACTCAGGACGTGTGTATTTGTGTTGAAGTTGCAGGAAGTATGTTCCAATATGGGCAATAGGTGCATGTTTAGTAATTTCTAGGAAAGACACATCGCAATCTGCCACTGCCACGGTGGAAGGTATGCTACAGGAGCCATTAAATTGTGTTCGAGTGACACTCCAGTGTCCTCAGCTAGACCCTTCAGGCGAACTGAGAAGGGCTGCCTCATTGAAGGCCTGTTTTGAAACAGAATGGAGCTCGACAAAACATTAATAGTAGAGTATGAGGGGTGCCTCTTGTCTGCTTTCACCTTAAGAAAATATACAAAGGACATGTAAGTTATTTGCAGATGAAGCGACCACTCATTTGACTCAACGTAAAGGCTTTCTACGGGGCTGGTGTGAAAAGCACCCATAGAAAGGCGGATGCCTAAATGGTGCACGGGATCCAGCATCTTCAAAGAGCTTTGAGTCGCAGACTGATAAACAATGGCCCCATAATCTAAGCGGGTGCGAATGAGGCTTCTATACAGATTCAAAAGGCATTTCCTGTCACAACCCCACGTAGTACGTGACAACCCTTTTATAACATTCATGGCTTTTAAACATTTTGTTTTTAAATACTTTATGTGTGGTACGAAGGTCAACTTGTTGTCCAAGATTAAGCCTAGGAATTTATGCTCCGCATTCACAGACAGACGTTGGCCGTTCAGTTCAATGTCGGGTTCTGAGTGCATGCCTCTCTTTCGGGAGAACAAGACACACGTGCTTTTTCCTGGGTTCAGCCGGAATCCGTTTTCCTCTGCCCATTTGGAGACCTTGTTTAAACCTAACTGAACCTGCCGCTCACACATTGCTAGGTTGCATGACTTAAAGCCAAGCTGGACGTCATCGACATATGTTGAATAGAACATGTTGCGGGGGATGGACAGGTGCAAGGAATTCATTTTAATAATAAAAAGCGTACAACTAAGTACACCACCTTGCGGTACTCCCGTTTCTTGCACAAATGTTTGCGAGAGAATACTGCCCACACGGACACAGAATTTCCAATTGGACAAGTAACTCTCGATTATGGAAAGCATTCTACCGCGCACACCCAGGTGAGACAAGTCTCTTAATATGCCAAAACGCCATGTTGTGTCGTAGGCCTTCTCAATATCGAGAAACACTGAGAGGAAGTATGGTTTGTGGACGAAAGCGTCTCGGATCTGTGCCTCGATACGCACCAGATGGTCGGTGGTGGATCTACCCTCCCGAAACCCACACTGCAATTGGTCGAGCAAATTGTGTGTTTCAAGGAAATGTAAAAGTCGGCGGTTTATCATTTTTTTCAAAAAGTTTACAAAGGCAGCTGGTTAGTGCAATGGGCCTATAACTTGAAACTAAGGAAGGGTCCATGCCCTGTTTCAAAATTGGGATAACAATAGCCTCTTTCCAGGAAGCAGGGATGGTGCCTGATAGCCAGATAGCATTGTATAGAGAGAGTAAAGTTTTTCGCGTTTCGAGCGGCAGGTTTTTCAACATTTCATATGTGACACGGTCGTAGCATGGAGCGGAATTATTGCAAGAGTTTACTTATGTTTGTAGCTCAGCTAAGTTGAAAGGTTGGTTGTATTCCTCGTAATTTGTGCACTTGGATTCTAGTTTCTGCTTTTCTATCTTTGCTTTGTGTCTTTGGAAAGCTTCAGTATAGTGTGACGAGCTAGAGACCTGCTCGTAGTGTGCACCGATGAAGTTCGCTTGATCTTCCAGGCTATCATCCTGTGTGTTTACGAGTGGGAGTGAGTGTACTTGTCTTCCTTCTACCCTACGAACCATGTTCCAGACCTCATCCTCTTGTGTATATGAATTTATCCCTGATAAAAACTTGTGCCAGCTTTCTTTTCTGGCCTGCCGACGCGTTCTCCTGCTTCGAGATTTTATTTTCTTAAAGCTGTAAGGGTTTTCCGCTGTCGGCGAGTTCCGCAGCAACCTCCATGCCCTGTTCTGTTCCTTTCGCGCATTCTGACACTCAGTGTTCCACCACGGAACGTGTCGTTTGCCGGGCAGTCCAGATGTTTGTGGAATGCACTTGGTTGCTGCGTCAGTAAGAAATGCCGTGAAGTACTGCAGAGCTTCATCTATGCCTAACCCGCATATGTCAGTCCAATTTAGGTGAGTAAGCTTTTGAAATTGTTCCCAGTTGGCTTTGTTTACCAGCCATTTGGGAACATGTGGAAGACATTCATTTATTATTGGTGTACTCAAAACTAAAGGGAAATGGTCACTTCCGTATGGATTACTTATGACTTTCCACTGAAGTAATGGTACATGTGAAGGAGATGCGATACTGAGGTCTATGGAAGAGTAAGTTTTGTTGGCAAGGTTATAGTATGTTGCCTCTTTCCTATTCAACAGACAAGCACCCGATGAAATGAGGAATTGTTCAATGAGACGACCTCGGGCATCACAGCGAGAGTCACCCCACAGACCATTATGTGCGTTCAGGTCCCTAAGGACCAGATAAGGTTCAGGTAGTTCGTCTATTAAAGACTGGAATTGAAGTTTTTCGAGACGGTGGTGCGGAGGTATGTACAAAGAGCAGACAGTGACAAGTTTGTTTAGAATAACTGCTCGGACAGCCACTGCCTCGAGGGAAGTTTGAAGGGGTAATTGTGTGCATGCTATACCTTGACTTACTATAACCGCTACACCACCGGATGGTAGCATGGCATCATATCTATCCTTTCGGAAGATTATGTAGTTACGTAAAAAGTTTGTGTTAGTTCGTTTTAAGTGTGTCTCTTGTACACACAGCACTCTTGGATTGTGTTCATGGAGGAGTTCTTGTAAGTCATCGAGGTTTCGAAGAAGGCCTCGTATGTTCCACTGTAATATTTCTGTCTGCATATTTAAACAAGAGAGATGCTGCTGTGTGTACAAAGAGCATCCTGTGTTGGAGTGAGCTCGTTAATTCAGGTGACAGGACGGTCGTCCGGCCCCGTTATTGGTTTTTTAATTTTCTTGGCGCGCTCCAAGGAGGTGCGCCACTCTTTTGGTACCAAGGGTACCAGTGTATCCATTGCCTCCTCAGAGGCACTGGGTGCCCGCACATGCGAGCTGGTGGTTCGGGTTTTAGGCCTCGCCTGGTGAGGGGAGGCCTTGAGAGCAGAGGACCCTGGAGTCTCCGGCCTCAATTCGCTAGGAGGCGGAGTAGACTGAACTACTGCCGCCTTGGGGGCAGGTGCCACAGCCGTCGGCTCGCTCTGCGCTGGCCGAAGGAGTGACGAGGGCTGGTGCAGCGTTGCCCCCTGACGCGCCGCATCAGCATATGTAGCGCCATAAAATGGCGACACTCTTCGTCTTGCTTCCTTGAATGTAATATTTTCTTTAATTTTCAATGTGATGATTTCCTTTTCTTTTTTCCAAAATGAGCAAGAACGTGAGTATGCGGCATGATTTCCGCCACAGTTCAAACAGTGTGATGGTTCTTCGCAAATGTCAGAATTGTGGCCTGACACTCCACATTGTGCACAAGTTTGGTGACCACGGCAGCTTTGTGAGCCGTGGCCATACTTCTGGCATTTAAAACAACGACGTGGGTTAGGTATGTATGGTCTGATCAACGTCTTAGTGTACCCTGTTTGAATACTTTCTGGCAGATTACTGGAAGCGAACGTGAGTATTAGGTGTTTTGTTCGTGTTACCTTGTTGTCTCTTCTAATGGTGA
This sequence comes from Rhipicephalus microplus, assembly GCF_043290135.1. Taxonomy (NCBI): domain Eukaryota; kingdom Metazoa; phylum Arthropoda; class Arachnida; order Ixodida; family Ixodidae; genus Rhipicephalus; species Rhipicephalus microplus. The sequence continues at coordinate 28,299,203 of NC_134700.1, forward strand.
TCCTTTGTACATTGGTCACATTCTGACTCTTCCACCCCTCCAGAAGTTCCTCTTCAGTCAAGCCGAGCAAATCAGCATCAGATACTACTCCACGGGTTGTGTTCATGGATCTGTTTGGCGTTACAGTTATGGGATTGTCACCAAAAGTTGAAAGATTCTGTAGCTTTTCATACTGTTCTTTTTCTCGAACTTCAAAGAGCAGGTCTCCGTTGGCCATTTTGGTAACTTTGTACCCGGCTTCTAGAGTTTCTGTGAGACATCTGGCTACTACAAATGGGGATACAGTTCTGGCTTGCTTGCTGCTTATCTCCCTATGTATAACATGAAAATGGGGGAAGTTTTCAGTTGATCGGTTGAAAAATCCTAAGTCTTCGGTGCGTACGCGCTTTAAGGCGGTACGATCACTTAATAATGGAAATGCTCTATGCATGCCAGTTTAATTTTCTTCAGAAGCGTTGGCGGTCACCCACCACGGAGCCCAACGAGGGGACGCTACAAGTTTGCGGGTGCTAAAATCTGCAGACGCCAGCCGTACAACGCTACTATAACCCAATGCGCCTAGACCAAGGTAGGCTATTTGCACAGGGTTAACCCTAGCCGCCAGGAAGTTTGGAAGTAAACAGAAGAAAGGAGAAGACAGGACAGATAAAAAGTGAGAGATAAAGACGAAGATGTAGGGAGAGAGAGATAGGAAAAGGCGACTGCCGATTTCCCCTGGGTGGGTCAGCCCAGGGGTGCCGTCTACGTGAAGCCGGGGCCAAAGGGGTGTGTTGCCTCTGCCGGGGGGCCTTAAAGGTCCAATCACCTAGCGTCGGCTCAACCCCCAGGATCCCCTTTTCCCCGGACACGGCAAAGCCACGCACGGCTAGGCTTGGGACGGAGTAGAAACTCCCCCGTTAGCTCGGGTTGTTATGGTGAAAACTGCGAACAATTAGCCGTTGAGAAATACAGTAGCATAACCAGAAACGACGTTTCAAAGATCGGTTTCGTTGTTCACCCCAAGGTTCCATGGTTTGGATACAGCCCAGATGGTGTTTTTTTCAAGAATTCCAACCCTGCAATTTTGTTGGAAGTCAAGAGCCCTGTACTGGGAAAAACTTCAACTGCTACCCAACTTGCTACGCAAAAGAAGCTTGCCTACATAAAGAAGAACGGCGAAAACTTCACTGTGAACCCTAGCCATGCATACCTCTCGCAGGTGCCACTTCGCATGTTTTTTTTGAACTTGGCTGTTACACACTTCGTAGTGTATTCAGAACTGGAGTCAATGATATTAACTGTGCATAGAAATGATGAACACATCGACAAATTTGCCCGGAAGCCGCAATTTGTGTATTTCAAGCACGTTTTGCCGAAACTTGCTGAGTTTGCTTAAGGATGAGCAGGCTATGCATTTCTGTTGAGTAACATTTGGCCTCGTTTACATGCTCTGCCATGTTAAGTTCTTAAGGACTGAGGGTAGGGTAAATTTAATAAAATCAGATTTAGATTTTTTGGTTGTTTGTGATGATAGAGCTTTCTTTGACAATATTCAATTCCCCACACATTTTTGTGTGTTTTGATTAAGCTGAACGACCTGGCTTTTGAAGACCAACTGACGAGCAGCCAAGTCCCTTTTTTTCTTGGAGCGTGCACAACCTGGGGTTCCTGGCTCAAGTGAATATGAGTACTTGCTTGAGCAAGTTAGTATCTATTCATTGTTACGTTATTGCGCACCACTTAGATGACGAAGACTTTTGTAGGACCACTGTGATATCATACTTTCACAATGTTTCCCATAGCCTGAAAAAGACTGCGAGCCGTGTCTGAGTGCAAGCGGTTTTTCTGGTACTCCGAAAGTTCTCATCACTTTGAAGGGTAACAAAGAAAAATGTGAAGGGAATAAATGCTTGCACAACTAACCACACGAACAAGTTTGTGGATTGTGTCCAAAAAGTGGTGATGTGATGCCGCTCTCGTGCGGAAAGAATTACGTAGGCCAGAGGGGAAGGTGCCTTAATTAATGACTCTGGGAGCAGAACAACACTGTGCACAGATCTGTACAAAAACACCTAGGCTTGCATCGTCAAGATTGCGGATGTCAGCCAAAGTTCCATGAAACCATGGTGGTCGCTCTACACAGTTATTAGATGCGCGAAATCATTGAGGTGTCAGAGATTATTCGACTACAGAATGGCTGCGTCAGTATGCCATCGGTGGGACTAACGCAGATGGACGTAATGTATCTGTATTCGTAATGTACGGTTGTGCGATTGGTATGTGGTTTCTCGGCATGTGTGGTTATTAGTAGTGTACTGTTTACATTTTTGTCAATCAATCTCTGTCAGCATTTTTTTCTAACCATAAAACACGATTGTACCAAACCATCGTGTGTCCGTCTAATAAACTCAGTTAAAAGTTTGCGCTTGTGTCCGTGTGGTTCAGTCTTTGTCATCTAAGCGGTGTGCAATAACTTGAAAATCAAGTAATGGTTTTTAAAATTGAAACCAGTAGTTCTTATTAGCGTAACAGACTTCCAGAAAAATATTATGGCTACTTAAAGGTGCTTGAAGCTGCTTTTCTTAACATTTAAGATGTGTTGCATTCACCTAGGCCCATTGCCTCGTGTGTCGAGGATGTGCATGTAGGCGCTGTTCTGTGCATGCATTTTCTGTTTAGTTGCACCATTGTTGATTTTGTTGCGGTGACAAATGATATTCTCCCTTTATTTATGTGGAGGTTCCACAAACCGTGATTTCGAGTAATTGTATCTGCACAGAATGCAAAGGAACCATGAAACACATAGAGAACACATTGTATCATGTTTGTTTAAATGAAAAGCCCCCAAAACTGCCACCTTTGAAACTGTTCTGACTATTTAAAAGGCCTAAATGGCCGCACTAAACACTATAAAGGCCGTTTGGGCGTAACGCTGCGATATGATTTGGTGCAATTGACCGCCATTATCAGTATTCTGCCAATGGAGACGGAAGTTACAGCAAAGCAAACCAGGAACAAAGAAAGGGAGATGATTCATGTCATGATTTCATGGCAGATGATCTAGTCGAACAAAACAAGAAATGAACTTTTTCTTCACTTCAGCTCTCTATATGTCAAAGCAATTTTTTGTTACCTTGGACCAGTTATCAGAGCAACTTAAAAAAATTTGGCAGATCCGACATACCATGAGAATCATTTGTTATACGAAACATGCGGAAGGGAAGTGACTCTGCTGTAGTTGATTCATTCAGTAAAACATTACAAAATGATTCTAAAGATATGCACAAATGTTATACGCACGCACAGTCACGTGTGTTTTATATAGCCAGTTGTTAAGAGTTCCGTAACAATTCTAACAGAAACGTGGATATTACCAACATCAGAAGTGATTAACTGATATGTATCCCTTATGATGGTTGCGAGGACAGTAGTCCTGGCTAGTGCAACCTAAACTGACTTTGGAGGATGGCGCCTAACTCCAAATGATGTTAACTCGACATGACGCCTGCATCATTGGAGTACATGGGGAATATTTAGGTTTATATAATGAGGTAGCAAACACCACAATCGACACGGCACTGGCATGACGGCTCCACAGGGCCTTTTTCCAAAACTGTTTCGAGACCTGGTGTGGTACTATGGTAGAATGCTTGAATGCCCCAAAGAATCACCAATGTTTGTTCTCGCCGTTCCTAGGTAGATAAAAACTGTCAATCACCTTTCTCGCATTACCTGTCTACCGCGACCAATGATAACAGGTATGGGCCACACGTGTCTTGAAGAAAGGTTTAGACGATGTAAATCACATGATTTTCCCATTATTCATATCAAGATCAGCCGCATATATTCTCAAAACCCTCTTATCCTTCCATACTAATTTTGGTCTACCCCAAGTCAAGGAGGTGATCATGAGGCATAACATCCAGGCTTAGGCGGCGAGACAGATAGCCTGCAGTTCGCTAAGAAATACTTCTAACTTAAGACAGAAGATCAAATCTTCCTCAAATAAACCCAACATCAATACGAAGCTACCGAACTATAATGAGGTAAGGACGAAATGCACATGCTTCGCTAAACAAATGTGAAAAATATCAACAGTGGATATATTATTATCATTTAGTTTCACTGCAAGAACATGCTAATGCACAAATCGAAACAAACTATAACACTTTACATGCAGTAAAGAAAAACTGCATGATACTGAAGCCTTAGAACACATGGGAGATATGGGCCTACCCTCTGCCCTTAGGATGTGTAATGCCACTCGTCATGTACTCTATACACAGCCATGGTGTGAGCAGTCGGAAGCATCAACGGGTTTGTGAATAATAATGTGGTAGCATTAAAGAGCTCGTTTCACAGAAATTCAGGCGTTGGGGTCGTTGGTTGTGAGTGAACAATCATCTTGTCCATGATTGAAAAATCGAGATATATGTGAATAAAATAAGTAATGAATTTCCGGGTCCCAGTGAGGATTAAGCTCAGACCATTTGCGTGGCTAGCAGGTGTTCTACCAAACAGCTATGCATATGCTTAGGAGTACATCGAAAATAACTTCCTCAGCTCGGAAATGCAGTTAAAATAACTCTCTTCACAAACAAATGTGCCCTGGGTGGGGGGGCGGGGGTACAACTGTGCATCGACATAGAAGAAAAAGAAGATGGCCTTCGTTTTTAAGTCTTCTTAGGTGATTGCCCAAGGAAACCTGTGTGTCGTTCCGTTAACTCAATAGTCTTTACATAGCACAATGGTGTGTTATTCGTCATGTTGTGGTGCTCAGCTTCTTTAGTTTCTTCATTGATTCAGTTTCTGACTACCTGCATAAGTTCTACTACATTTTATTGCGAACAGAAGTTTCATAATATCACTCGAACCTTTTCTCAGAGAGAATAGGGGAGGAGAGATTTCCAATTCCACCAATCACAATAAATATTTCATCAAGAACGCCGACAACTTCCCAAGGTACAGGTTCCTTCAGAACTTTAGAAACTTTCATCCTCTGGATGGCACGCTCAACGTGCACGCGTACCCTGGCTATTTTAGAGTCTTTTCTGAGTCTTCCGCCGTGAACTGCAGCTGTCCACGAAGAAACGAAGGCTGCCTAACCCCCAGCCCAAGGTTTTCGCATAGCGAGCCTAAGTTGAAACTTTTGTCAACCATGACATCATCTTCAAAACTGTCGAGTTTTTCTAGAACTCCCGATTTCTCTACGCCAGTCCTGTCCGACGCTCGGCCTTCGAAACCGCAGCTCACAAAAGTAATTAAGCCAGCATGTGAGACGCCAACAAGAAGCTTTGCTGTGTGTGTACCTTTGTAATAAGAGTATGTTAAAAATCTAGAAAAAGCACTGTGCGATTTTTCTACTGCAACCTCCGTGCAGTCTAGCACAACACGCACCTATTTATATTCTTCATAACGTTGAGGCAGATTGCTTGCAATTTATTGTTTGTTTGGCCATTTATTTGCACATTTCAGTACTGCTGCAAGGTTACACAGAGTGCTGTAGAAATGGCGAGATATGGTTGTACGGCTCACAGAAAATAGTGGTGCCATACACACAAAAGGTAAGCAAGTTTTCAATCGCACAAGAACGAGAATGACTCGTTCAAGAGTAGATATTTCAGCTACTGCGTCTTCAGTACTGCTCACTTCATTACTAACGGCTACAAGCAAAATCATTGATGACACACCAGTAAAAGCAAACACAGTATGTGATGTCAGCATATCTACAAGCCTGAACTGCTTCCCTATAATGGATTCTACATCGACCTGGATGCCTTTGTCTTGTGTGCACATGATGTCTGATACATTCTTCATGCACTGCGAAAGCTGAAGAAGGGCTTCTGCAACCTCCACTGTTGATACAGCTGTAGCAGTTGCACCACTAGCACATGGATGTGATGCAGTTTCCTGGCCCGGCTCTGGAACCTGCACGCAAGAAAGATTTCCCATAAAGACAGATTCAAACCAATGCAAGAGTGCGGAGAATCTTCTAATTCTTGGAAGAAATGACGTCAAAATGATTTAACTTGTTTTGGCTTAATTGCTATTAAAAGCAATAACATAGCTCGTTTAGCTTTGTAATTGTTTTTGAATGCTTCATAGCATCACATGTATACACAGTTGCCTAACGACTGATGATGCGTGCCATAGTGTGACGCCATGATCTTATACTGTTTATATCAATTTGTGCATACGGTTGAACCCTTTTATAAGAGGCATACACAGGGGAGCAACTCTTGTCATGTACATGAGATGTCTCTTATGATCAGGGCACCATGTAAGCATTTTCTTATGAACCCCTATTTAAACCTACGCACACTAAAGTCTCTTATGTCCAATTGTTTCTTACATTAGTGTCTCTTATAAATGAGTTTGACTGTATCAGTGTTCTGGCATTTCACACCCTGCCTATCTTGTCAGCTGCTTGACTCATTGTTTCTGTGATAAAGTGGCATGTTGAGATTTTCGACTACGGAGCAAAATATGAGAAAATTTAGGGTACATGCTGCAACAACCCTATTTTGAAACAAGAGTATGAATGCTTGCAATAGGTGAAATGTGGCATATTTTTTTTCCGAAGTGTCTCTAAAAATCTGTAGAAGTTTTCACTTCATATTTGATGGTAGTACATAAGTTGATATGCATTCCTTGAGCCGTTTTGTAATTTTACCCTGTGCATACCTTGCATACTAGCTCGTGCTGCTCACTTCATTCTCCGCTGCCATCCTGCCAGCTATTATTCGTGCCCATATTGAAGGTTAGATGTACGGCTTATGGTGGTAAAAAAGTTGCCAGAGGGCGTAACAACGCTTCGAGGGATACATGCTTCAAGCTATTGACATAAAGTTGTTCTCTCTGGTTAGTATAAATCCTTATTTTAGTTTCCAAGCTTTCACCCTGGATGCATATAACTACAATGGCACTACATATTACAGCATATGATTGAGCCTTTACATCACAAAGGGCTTCATCTGGGTTCTCTTCACAGGGTGACACATTCACAGGTTGAGCAGGCTCCCAACATATTCTTTGAGAAGCTGATCCTGCACAAAAGTGAAATGAAAGAATTCGTAAACATTCTGCATTACAAAAAAGTATATAGGCACAGTGACAGCTCAGAGTGTACTTACGATATGTTGAACATGCAAGCCTGAGGCAGTTTATATTAAAGAGTGATTGAAAACTGCTTTATCTTGGCCATATCACGACATGAGTATACTTTGAATAGTTGTAGATTGGTTTACATTTTCAAGCCCCAGATGGGTGCAAGCAGCTCTACTGGTCAGCACAATTTTATTCTTGTTTACAGTGATGTAGTCTAGTCATGTGAGTAATGCTTTAAATTAGCCCTGTTATGTCCTGAATTTCAAGATATTATCTAGCATCAAAGGTTGGCAAACTCACAAGTGAACTCACTCAAACTCGAAGTGGTGAGTCTGTGTATGAGTGAATCGGGGTAAGTAATTTAGTCAATTTGAGTCGGATTGAGAAAATGTTTTGTAAGCCTGAGGCCGAATGAGCCCTAAAGGCAAAATGTATTTGCCGAGCGTGAGTGAGCTCCACATGTTTTGACGATATACGTCTGGCATTATTACATCTTTTGACCACCTAAAATCACTGCAACGAAGCCAATTTTCGAATAGGAAAGGAGTGTAACTGAAAGCTCTCACGTCCTGTCCTGTCATTTCTTCACTGCTTGAGCTGGAGCACGAGAAAATGCCATTTGGACAATGTCACAAGCCACACTCTATGCCTTGTTAGTTTTTGTTTTTGCTGCAGACATTTTACAACATGCACTCGAAACTGCACAGCAGCTCTTTCATGTCAAATAGTCAGAGCAGCCAATCAGTCTGGCTCATTTACGGTTCGTCAACCATGCATTTCTGCAGCCAGCTGTTGCATTTTTCAAGGACTTAGGCACTTTCAAGTTTCTTTCAAATGTGATTGCAAGGTACAGACTCAACACAAAAGACAAACAGAGACACAAAGGCAGTGTGAACTCTACATAAGGACAAACAAAGACAGAAAAACGCACTCTGTGTGTGTCTTCTTTGTGCCTTTGTTTCTCGACGTGATACGTTTCAACCAGTTGCTAATATTGGTGTCATGCACTTATAATACTTTGCATGAGTTTCATTTTGTGCATTCTTTGCAGTTCCATGACGCACAATTCAGTGGCAGCCTTAATGTCGGGTATTATTGTTTTGCAGTGTCTGCAACATCATGGGGGTTGCAGAATAAATTAGAATTCTAAGAAATTTAGGAGAGATGAAACTTTTGCCTATGGAAAGTGTAGAGATCGCTGACAGCCAGTATTGCTTCAATAGCTTGAAGCACTTCCAGAACAGAACTGAATTGGTTTGACATTACACAACTGAACATTTTCTTACAACTGGCTATCTTATATTTTAGTTACATTTCTAGTACATCGGGCATCTATATGTCCTCTTCTACGAGCCGTTCTGGTCAGTTTAATCAGTGTGGTGGTTTGCCGCGCATGCTCTCTGGCGTATTGCATCCGGCTATAGATACTTCCCGAATCAAGTCATTGTTTGGTGGCCTCACTCCCTCTGTTGGCAATGGTTTAAGAGTATCCAAGATTCTACGCTCGGAATGGCTTCGGCAGGCTCGTCTGTACCGTCAAGCCCTGCAAGTACAGCTTCTCGGGAACGATCGCCCAGCAGCTAAATAAAAGAAGTGTCGTGAACTCTTCAGCGACGTGGACCCAGTCCTATCCCTTCTTTTCTTTGTTCGCGCGCTGAAAAGCTTGTAAATATCTATGGGATTACTATCTTTTCTAATCTAGCAGAACAAATGCGGACTAATAAACAATATACCACAGTGCGACCCACTTATGGTTGATTCCACAGCTTTCCAAGGTTTCTTTGTTGTATGCCTTGTGTGGCGTGTCATAATAAATTTAATAATAACAAACATACCATGCTCATGTCTAGCAGAGGCACGGGCATCTCGCGCTGCTGCTTTCTGAATCCTTGTCATGTCTTCTTTTTCATGTGTTCTTATGGGCAAGCTCCGCGAAGGCACACCAGCCTTCTTCAGTCGTCTTCGATTAGGTGTCCACAATTTGGGATCTACATAAAATGAAGATTGAAATGTAATCCTGCAATTTCATGTGCCACAACAACATTCTAATTTAGTATATTACAGAAACGCACATTTCGAATACATTACTGTTTAAACGAGCATTCAATGCATGCATGGTAGCCAAGCATTTTACGTAATTCTGCATTCATAACAATGCACCGGCTATCGGTGGAATTAAAAATTAAAATGTTTTGTTGGTTAAACCAGATTGCTAATGCACACTAATGAGACTTAAAAAACAGTCGCAAAGCTATCGCGCTAAAAAGCAAAGCCTGCGTCACAAGGAAATTTTTCTCGCGGCCAGGGCTGATTTGCATCGGGCTCGGTCCATATCGATCGCCCCTACAATGCCACTTGCGATTAAGTGTGATTGGAATTAGTATGATCGCGGTTTCGTTGACGTCTGCACCGAAAATGATCCGAACAGTTTTTTGCCGTGTAACAGCGGTCATTTTTGATTACGAAATCCGATCTGGATTGGCCCTGATCGCAATGAAAGAGCCCATGAGGAAACACACTTTAAAGTGCAGTCGCGCATTAAGGTTTGTTAAAAAGACCGATAGAATGCCAAAATTAACGCTCCTTTCATTTTATGCGGGTGACAGACGCCCAGGCACTAGCTTCCTAACTCTCCAAAAGCAATAATCAAGTGTTGCGGTGTTTACGTCCATCGTCCCGCATCAACGGCGCCGTTCATTTCAACAATATTGTTAGAGCGTAATCCTTATGCTTTCGTGAACAATGTCAACAAATAGCATTTGGCTTACCGATGCTGCTCCAGAAGAAGTCTTCGGTGACAAAATGTGCGCTGAAAACCTTCATTGGCTTCGTCACAGGCTTGCCTATACGAACCTTCACCACCCACTTCTTCTTGAGACTTACTTCCAGTGGAAACGAATGAAGGCTTATCTCATCCTTCACCGCTCTGTTCGTGCGCTGAGGCACGCAACACATCCTGTTGCTTTTAGATTTTTTTGCCATCGCGTGCATGAAAGTTGGTAAGAAACTAGAACCCCGCCTGGCTCCACTACTCAACGGATCATCTCAGAGATTTTGCTCTCGCCGGCCGCTACGTGGCACGACCGTCTGTGTGCATTGCGAATACCCATAGCACTGGGTCCGTCGCTCCCTTTGAGTGTGTCATGCGGGGCCTGGAGGGTGCATGGAGTGGGTCTCCCGTGTTTGGGACAATGACCGTGTGGTGCTCTGAGTTTAAAAGACAATATGGTGCCAGACTATGCACGGTGCGTGTGCCCTGTTACAAGCTAATGCGAACTTACTGGCGTTGTGAACTTAACATTCTGAATGCGTTATTCAGTGTTGTGCATTACGAAAGTGTTTTCTTTCGCAGAAGGACGCGAAAGTTCTCCTGTTGAGATGGAAGTGATAATTGGTTCACGCATGTGCGTGCACCGAGAGTTAGTTTATTTTGAGCGATTTTTGTTTGTTTTCTATCGCGTTACTGGACATCGATTATCCAGTAACACTCCCGAGGGGGGAGGAGTTAGTATGAGGCAAAAATTACCGCCGCGTTGTGTGTAGCGCAATTAATGCGGCTGATGCTGAGTGCGTAGCCAGTTCCCGACCCGTGAACTAGTGAAGCCCATCGGTTCCGCGAAGGCGAACGCGGAAGATCCGAGCATGGGAAAGGAAGGAGACTTCTTCGTTCGGACGGTTCACGAGCGGAGCCGTCAAATCACCCCCGTTCGGGATTAGAAGGAGAAGGCTTACTCGGAAAAGCGTCTAGCAAGTGGCAGGTCAGGTGCCACCGTCTGAGTTTAAGCCATTGTTGGTATGCACGCGGGTCATTGGGAATGACGTGGGGACGCGACCACTTGGCTGACATAGTAGCGACACGGAGACGAGCATAACCTCCCCCTGCTTTACCGAGTGCTTCTAGGATGTCGGGGCACCTCGCTGTCGCATTCACACCTGGTAAGCACTCGCAGCTCAACGGTGTACCCACCGCTCTTAGGGAGGCTTCTACGAAGCAGCGATTAATGAGAGAACTGACGAGGCTCGAGCGTGAGAACGGCTTCCGATGGAAGTCGGCCGGAAGAGGCAGCACGGCCTGGCATGGCAAAGAGTTCCACACGCGCAGAACCTATCCCTTCGCGTGTTTTAATTGGTAACGTGGTTTCAACCAATGTAATACCTGTTATGAAGGTGTTTTTGCGATTGGTTGTGATGATGCGAGTCTGAACATGTGATTGGTGCTTGTGAAGACGCTTTGTTCAACCGAGGGTTGAAAAGATGATGTTTGAATCTGAAAGGGGAGCGTATGTTCAAGCTTGGACTTGGGCAGCAGCCTGGGGCTGCAATAAAGCGTCTCTTCACTGGACTACGGCTCTTTCTTCACGCTGCCACCATGCACTCCAGTCATCGAGGGGACCCATCCCGAACCTCAAACATCTTCCCTCCTAGGGTAATGTAGATTATAGTCCAGGAGGAAGAAATTATAGCCTGCCTAAGCCCCCGTTTTGTCTCTGACGGCTTGGATTCCTGTTTTCCCCCTTTATAACTACCTTGTTACTTTTATAGATATCCTTTAAAAGATTAGTGACTACATCTTCCACACCTAGTGGGTCCAGTATTCTCCACAAGTCCTTTGGAACTACGCTATTGTACGCTTCCTTCATAATCAAAAATGCTTGCCACAGTGGCCTGTGTATCCTTTCTGCTCTTTCGATGCATTGTGTCAGTGAGAACAGATTGTCTTCTAACCTTCTGTGTTTCCAAAACCCATTCTGCAGTTACCCCCGGACTACCCCATCCTCCATTCATGCCTGCAGTTTTTCCTTTATAATCTGCATTGTCAGCCTGTAGACCACTGATGTCACTGTTATAGGACGGTAGTTGTTTATGTCAGCTTTGTCCCCACTTCCTTTAAAGATCATGCTTATCCTGCTAAGTTTTCATTCATCGGGGACTTCACTATCGATTATTGATTTGCTCACCGCCTCTCTCAAAGTCTGTTCAGATTTCGGACCTAATGTCTTTATCAGATAGTTGGAATGCCATCTGGGCCTGACGATGTACTTCTAGAAACCATCTCAGCCCTTTCCCACTGTCATAAAAATGGAGCCATTGCGCCACTTGATTCATCCTTGTCAATTGTGGGGCATAAGGCACTTTTTTGTTGAAATTTTCTGTCACTCTTGTTCCTATATATTCAATAGCTTCGTCCCCTTCTAGCATAGCCCCTTGATTTGTAGTTATAAACCTCTGCTCTAGGCTCGTCTCATTTCTTAGGGAGTTTTGATGGTTCCAAAATTTCTCAGCTGCCTTTCTATCATTTTTATGTACTTCTGCAAGCCACTGAATGCCCTTTCTTCTAATCTTTTCAACGATACGAATGAATTCTTCCCTTCTACAGCTTAGAAAGATGTCCCATTTTTTTCAACATCATCTGTCGGTTTACCCCACTGCTTAGCATGTCTTTGTTCCCCTAGAGGCTTCCTGACGTTTTGCTATGGCTCTCTTAACTTCCTCAACCCACCAACTCTTGGGCTTGTGTCTTCTTTTCCGGGTTGACTTGTCACGTGCCTTAGCAAGCTCTAGCCCAAACAGTTTAATTATATTTGTGTATATTCACAATGTTTTATTATCCTCAGTGATTACTTTCTCAATTTGTTTAGTAGCTATTTCTATTGGCCTTTCTGAATAAAAATTTTTATGTAGTTGCTCATCTTGTTTCCCTCCTACTTTTACTGCTCTTCCAAAACTTAGCTGTATACGTTTGTGATCACTACCCCGACTTTTGGAGCCACATTTATCTATGTGCATTCCCCTTAGCCTACCATACATACTATGTGAGATCAGTGCATAATCTATTGTCGAATGCAGCCTTCCTACGTCCTATGTTATTTGCCGTTTACACTTATCAGTACTGTTGCAAATGATCAAATCATGCCTTTCACACATATCTATGATTATTTTGCCTGTTGGGTCAGTATACCAATCTATGTACTTTATGTGCACATTCATATCTCCTAGTATAATAATCTCACACTCTTCTCCTAATTCTTTAATTTCCTTTGATATACACTCCACCGTTGCCTGGTTTTGCTCTCTGGCCTTTGCTCCCGTTCACAAGTACACCAAACCAAGGAGTGTCATCTGCCAAGCTACTTTCCCTCTTGACCATAAATGTTCCATGCATCCCTGCTTGACTCTTTGCCAACCCATACTTTTATGTATAAATGCACCAATTCCACCCCCCTTTTCACTGCTTTCTGTTCTATTGCAATATCCCCATACGTAGTCCAGATTTCTAGGCGGTTGCTCCATGTCCCGAAGATATCTCCATAACCTCATATACCAACAGCTCCTCCTGCCTCAACTGCTCTTCTTTCTCTTCCCACTTTAACCTATTCGTGCCACCCTGCATGCTAATATAGCCTCTGTCTGACTTATCTCGGTACTTATGCTTGCGTCAATTTCTTCTCCCACGGTCTCTGTGTAGCTTGATTATTTGTGCCCGTTTAAAACCGTCTTTGGCTACACTGCTGGTCTCAGGGATCTGGGTCATCCCAAAAAAGCCGTAACTTTACGACTCGTCCTATTACCAACCCTCCTGCCCACCGCAGCACTGTAGTGAATGCCATCCTGTGCAAAGGGGCAAGCGCCGGGCTCGTACACGTTTTGGTTCACCTTCATTACGCTGCATTTGTGTTGCCGGCTCATACCCTTGATAACACAGTTGGCCTCCACTACCTTCCTTTGAATCCCACGAGAAGGCCCCCAGACCTCTGGGACTGTGCATATGGTGACATGCACACTCCCAAGGGCTTCGCGGAGATTACGCATCCCATCCTCTGTGTCTGAAGGTTCTGATCCTTGTCCTTCAGCACACCATTGAGCCCAGCATGAATAATGACGAGATTTTCGCCCTCCATGCTGTCCTCTACAACCTCCTGAGCTTTAGCCAGTGCATCCATCATGCCCTTTCCTGACTGGGCCTCCACCCTCACTCTCCCATCTTCCTTCACTATCGTGAAGACGCCATCCCTCACCCTGGCCACTTTAGAGTCCCCCCTCCACTTGGACCCATCTACGCTCCAATCGCTGGCTTCCTGTTTGTGCTGGTGCCCCTGTTTTCTTCACCTGTTTCTCTCTGCCGTCAGTCCTGTGTTCCTGCCCTGCTCGAAGACTGCCGCGCCACCAAGCTGTAGGTTCTCAGAGCATCCGTGCTGTGGCCAGACAATGAAGCCCCCAGACCTCCCATCTCACCTGTGGCTTTCTCCGCTACCCTCGCTACCCTCGAGCTCGGTCAGCCTTTCCTGTGCTTTTCGAAGTTCGCCCTTCATTTGCTATAATAGGCTGGCGGTAGCTTTCTCCCACTCACGCGACACTCCGAGATTTTTTACAGTTCTATCCTCTGCTCCCGTTCCGCCCTAAGCTCCCCCTGAAGCCCTTCGATGCTAGCCTCCATGCACTGTACGGCGGCCTTCAGTGCCTCACACAGCCTGCACACGAAGCTCGCCTTCTGCTCGTCGGCCGAACTCGAGAATTCTGTCTCGTCCTAGTAGAACCAGCACTTTTTTTTTTATTTAAGGAATACTGCAGACAGTTTTCACCATCCTAGCAGGAGAGGGTTACATAAGGTTTCTAACACAGAGGTCAAAACTAGAAGAAGTCGGAGCGTGCACGCAGTCGGAAGGCAGTGAATTCCAGTCTTCAATGGTTCTTACAAAAAAGGAGTACTTGAATGTGTTATTTTTAGGAGCATATGGTCTTACAGTTTTTGAATGATTTAACCTTGCTGAGCGCTGAGGAGGTGGCAGAATGTACAATTCTTTATTTAAACCAGATTCATTGTTGTATAGTTTATAAAAGAAGACTAACCTTGCAATTCTTCGCCTACATTCCAGTGGTTCCAGCTCACATTTATTTAACATTTCTGAAACGGAGGAGAGGCGCCTAAAGTCTGAAAAAATGAACCGTGCGCTTAGCCGCTGAATCCTTTCCACTTTATCTATGTCTTTCTTTAAATATGGGTCCCACGCAATGGATGCGTATTCTAGCACTGGTCGAACTAGGGTTTTATAGGCTGCAAGTTTAACTTTCCAATCACATGACCTCAGCTTCCTTCTTAAGAAGCATAGCTTCTTGTAGGCCTTGGCGCAAACGTTGTCGATGTGAGCGTCCCAACTAAGTTTCGTATTAATGGTCAATCCCAAATATTTTACGGAATTAACAAATTCAATACTTTGGTTACGGACATAGTATTTATGTTTAAGAGGAGTTTTCTTGTGTGTTACTGTAAGAGCGCAAGTTTTTGAGTAGTTAACAACCATCTGCCACCTCTCACACCAGTCAGCAATTTTGCACAAGTTGTCGTTAAGCAATGATTGATGCAAGGGGCTACTGACAGTTGTATAAATAACACAGTCGTCTGCAAACATTTTCACAGTCACTCCTGCGTCAATATCATCACAAATATCATTCACATAGATCAAGAACAAGAGTGGTCCCAAGACCGACCCCTGGGGCACTCCTGATAATACATCAAGGTTTTGTGATCGGTAGCCGCTAATTTCTACAAACTGCGTTCTGTTTTTCAGATACGCAGAAATCCAGTCCACGAGGCGGGGAGCAATCCCTACACGCTGCATTTTTTGTATCAGTAAAGAGTGCGGTACCCTATCAAAGGCTTTTGATGGGTCCAAAAATATTGCATCTATTTGTTTTCTGTCATTGATAGCATCAGCGAAGTCGTGTATGACTGATACGAGCTGGGTCGTCGTTGATAACTTTTTTCTAAACCCGTGCTGGAAGCTGCCTAATATGTTTTTTGATTCCAAGAACGAAGTTATCTGGCTGGAGAGGATGTGCTCAAGTATTTTACAGCAACTACTGATTAATGATATTGGCCTGTAGTTCGAAGCGAGCAGTTTGCTTCCATCCTTGTGTACTGGGACAATTTTTCCACACAACCAATCAAAAGGTAGGCATCTGGCATCCAACGATTTGTTGAACAAAATATATAAATAATGTGAAATAATGTCCGCATAACGCTTCAAAAAGGCATTAGGGATACCGTCAGGGCCAGAAGACTTCTTGGTATCAAGTTTTAGAAGAAGAAGGCGAATACCATTTACATTTAAATCTATATCCGGCATTACGTTGGGCGAGAGAGGAGATGGTTCCATCGGATTATTGGTTAAACTCTGTTGACTGAACACACTGTGGAATGTTCTGTTTAGCTCATTAGCAATTGCGTAAGGATCAGTTACTGTGCAGCCGTCAACGCGAAGCTGTTCAACAGATTTTTTGTTTCCGGACAAGTATCCCCAAAACCTTTGCGGAGCGTTTTGCATGAAGTTAACAAGTGTCGTTCCAAAAAAATAATCTCGAGCGGTCCGTATTTTGTGCTTCAGTGTTACTGAGAGGGAAGATATGGCCTGGTTATCTTTACGCGCTGCTTTACGTTTTCTTGATATTGTTCTTTTCAATTGTATTATATCACGTGTTATCCAGGGGTTGCACCGTTTCTTTTTCTGAAATTTCGGTACGAATTTATCAAGACACGATGCAGTAACGTTTTTAAACGTATTCCACAGACTTAATACGTCTCCTCCTGCCTCAAAGTCACCGAAGCACAAACCAAGTTTATCTATAATAGCGTCGTCATTTGCAGCAGAAAAATTAAAGACAATCTTGCTCGCAGAATTCTTTTTGCCAGGGCAGAAATTCGCGGTAAGTAAAACCAGCTTGTGATCAGAGATTCCATCATAAACACTGGCCTTAGTGTCATCTGGAAAGTTTCCAACAAATAGAAGATCTAGTACACTTTCAGTGCTTCGAGCAACTCTGGTAGCGTCTTTAACAAGTTGAACGAGATTAAAGTTCAACATCAATTCAAGCAACAAGTTACAGTTTGCTACGTCTGTTGAACCTGGGTGAAGAGTGTTCCAATCAATTGATGGTAGGTTGAAGTCCCCCGCTAATATGACTTTTTGATTAGGCTTGCACTTCTGCTGCATGTAAGACTGAATGTTTTCCAAAAACGACTCCGGCGAAGAAGGGGGCCGGTAGACTACACCTACGAGAACCGAGAGCCCACGAAAATCAATTTGACACCATACACTTTCATTGTCGATTATTTCGTCCATAGTTATGCAAGCGATTTCCTGTTTGACCACCAAAGCAACGCCTCCTCCTCTGCAGCCTCGATCACGTCTAACCATTTTATGAGTTGGAGGAACTATTTCAGAATCTTGAATGTCCGGAGTTAGCCAGGTCTCTGTAATTGCTATCATTTGGGGATCATAGGTAAATATGATGTCTTCAAGCTCGTGAACTTTATTGACAATGCTCCTAGAATTAAGGAGAACAACTCGCAATTGTTTGTGATCGGGTCATTTGTCGCGGTTACGTTGCGGGCGGATACATTTCAGGCAATCCTTCTGCTCATCCCATTCGTATATATCATCGTCCACTCTCAGCTTATCGTAATCGAGCGATACTTTGCGACCTTGCGCCCTGAAATCATTGGAATGAGACCAGAGTTTGCTGCGCTTTGCTATAGTGGCCTTGCAGAAGTCATGGTTTACCGAGATTTTTGTTCCTTTCAGTTTGTGACAGTTTTTTAACACTTTAAGCTTCTCGTTGTAGTCAAAAAAATTCATTAGTACCGGTCGCACTTTATCGTGGCGTTTTTTCCCAACCCTATGTACTCTTTCCACAGAGTTAACAACCACTCCGAGTTTATCCCCTATCAGTTCCTCGATTATCTTCTTTCTTAATTCTGTAGCATTTTCACGACCCGGTTCAGGGAAACCAAAAATAACAAGATTGCGGCGTCTGCTTCTATCTTCTAAATCATCCAGACGCCTTTGATGTAGTTGAAGATTAACTTTCAACGCTGTAACTTCAGTCTGCAGTGCCTTGATCTCTACTTTCTGTTCTTTTATTGCTACCATAACATCGTCCATTCGGGCATTAACCGTAGATTCTAGCTTATCGTGAGCCGTAGCTAAATTTTCGATTTTTGTTTTCAATTCTTCCTGAGAAGCAAGCATAGTGTTCATCATTTTTATGAGATCGTCTGTATTAGGCCCGGGATTCTGCTCAACATCCCCCGCAAGAAGAATCAAAATGACCGTCCATGCGTCCACAAAAAGACATGCACAAGTCGCCGGGCACGGCAGAACCACAATTCCTCTACAATCGCTATGAAAGCTGGTATAAAAGTGTTTGTCACCAACCTGGGCGAAAAATACAGAAGGGTATAGCGATGTTGCCATTGCGGTCCCGCCGTGCCCTCTGAAGAAGTCGTTGATGCGGTCGTTTTTATATGCTTGAGCAGGGGGCGTTGTTTCCAAGAAGTTGGATTCCGGTGACGTCATGTGCTGCGTCCACGGGATAGGCCAGTCGGAGTTCACTGTTGGTAAATCCAGGCTGCAGTTGTCATTCTTCGGTGTGAATGACACGTGCTGAGCAAGGGCGCACAGCGTAACCTGGGCGAAAAATACAGAAGGGTATAGCGATGTTGCCATTGCGGTCCCGCCGTGCCCTCTGAAGAAGTCGTTGATGCGGTCGTTTTTATATGCTTGAGCAGGGGGCGTTGTTTCTAAGAAGTTGGATTCCGGTGACGTCATGTGCTGCGTCCACGGGATAGGCCAGTCGGAGTTCACTGTTGGTAAATCCAGGCTGCAGTTGTCATTCTTCGGTGTGAATGACACGTGCTGAGCAAGGGCGCACAGCGTAACCTGGGCGAAAAATACAGAAGGGTATAGCGATGTTGCCATTGCGGTCCCGCCGTGCCCTCTGAAGAAGTCGTTGATGCGGTCGTTTTTATATGCTTGAGCAGGGGGCGTTGTTTCCAAGAAGTTGGATTCCGGTGACGTCATGTGCTGCGTCCACGGGATAGGCCAGTCGGAGTTCACTGTTGGTAAATCCAGGCTGCAGTTGTCATTCTTCGGTGTGAATGACACGTGCTGAGCAAGGGCGCACAGCGTAACCTGGGCGAAAAATACAGAAGGGTATAGCGATGTTGCCATTGCGGTCCCGCCGTGCCCTTTGCATTCTTTGCAGTGCACCAGCTCACTCTCGCCCATGGTATTCCTAGCCTCCTTAGCCATCGCCCACCCTAGTATCGAACTGAGCGCCCGACGGCCCAAGTTCCATCCCAATGCCGCTATACAGCCCTCTCCACTAACACTCCTACCTCAACAATTGTTTGAAGCTGCCGCCTACACCGCACAAACACGTGTTCAATTTCGCTAGTAGCCTCTCTCTAGGTCCACTGACAAGGTTCTGTTATAGTGTACTAGTTCTGTTTGGCAGTGTGGCAGCTTGGAATAGTTGGTATGGCATGACGTGTCTTTCGTGTCCTTCTTGCCTCTGTGTCGTCGTTCTGTTCTCGCGCTATGGCTATGGTCGTTCTGTTTGGCGTTGCATAATTAGGTTGCCAAACTTCGGGGTGGTTGTTGCCAGACTGCTGCCAAATTTAGCGGAGAAATTTGTTCGTGTATTTGCGGCTTCTCCTTGAGGGTTTGGTGTCATCCGTGGTGCATTTCGTGAGTGCATGAGCGACGCTGGCAGTTTTAATTAACGGAATGAACGGCGCCTTGCAGAAGTCGGAGCGCGTTGTCTTGATGTGTGCTGCTGTGCAAATAAGAGGCCGTTTTAATTAATGGAATGAACCGCGCCTTGCAGAAGTCGGGGCGCGTTGTCTTGATGTGTGCTGCTGTGCTATTAAGAGGCCGTTTTAATTAACAGAATGAACCGCGCGTTGCAGAAGTCGGGGCGCGTTGTCTTAATGTGTACTGCTGTGCAACTAAGAAGCCATTTTAATTAACAGAATGAACCGCGCCTTGCAGAAGTCAAGGCGCGTTCTTTTGCTGTGTGCTGCTGTGCAATTGAGAGGCCGTTTTAATTGACGGAATGAACCGCGCGTTAAGAACTCGGGGCGCGTTCTCTTGGTGTGTGTGCAGCTGTGCAATTAAGAAATCACGTCTTAATATTAGGGACGACGGGGACAACTGAATAGAGTCGCAGCAGGTGATGCGCCGCCCCCCCCCCTTTTCTTTTTTTCACAGCTGATCGTGCCACTTTGACCGCGCGCCACGACAGGTACGCTACGCTTCCCCTAGCTGTGTCAGCACAAGACATATCGTTTGGACTCTTGAGCTTAGAGACGACAATGAGCATTCATTATTTGGAATTTCGGTTGTTTGTGCTTATTCTGGGTGGGACCCTGCAAGCGACGGCGGCTCGTCGGCGGGGTTCCATTTGTAGGTACGCGCGAGTCGCGCTTAATTCGCTTCTACTGCATCGATAAAGCAGCCTTCCAGGCGTATATAGCTGTAGCATATCTGACGTGCCCCGATTAGCCAGCCTTAAAACGTTTATTCGTCACATGAACACAAGTCCGAACGATATGTCTTGTGCTGACACAGCTAGGGGAAGCCTAGCGTCCCCATCGTGGCACACGGTCGACGCGGCATGATCAGCTGTGAAAAAAAAAGGGGGGGGGGGGGGAGCGCAGCACCTGTGGCGACTCTATTCAGTCTTACCCGCCGTCCCTAATACTGAGACGCGATCTCTTAATTGCACAGCTGTGCCCACGGCAAGAGAACGTGATCCGACTTCTGTAACTTACGGTTCATTCTGTTAATTACGTCGCACGTACAATCGCGAACAAGTTCATCAGACTCGCGAAATGCATGGCGGACGACGTGTCGTTGATTCGCTAACCCTGACAGACAGACAAAGAACTTTATTGGGTCCTGAGAAACGTTGCTCCTTTAGAGCAACGTTGCGCGGGCCGCTCCCATGTAGGAACGGGGAGGCCTAGCCTCACCGCCACGTCGTGGGCTCTCTGTACAGACCGTAGCTGTGGTAGCAACTCTGAACTTCGTGAGGCAGAGTCCCCATCTTCTTCTGTGAGCCGACTTGAGCCCCGTAACAAGGGGCACTGCCAGAGCATATGTGCGAAGTCACCAACCTCATTACAATCAGGGCAGGTAGATTCAAAAGCCTCGGAGGAGACTATGCTGAGGAAAAATAGGCTTGGAGAGGACCTGGTCTGGATCATTCTAAACGTGATGGCTTGAGGTCTAGACAACTTGTTGTGTTGTGGAACAAATGACCGCCTACTCAACTGGTAGTGTTTAGCCACTTCACAGAATGTAAGTAAAGTGTCCCTGAACATCTCACTGCCAACCTGCGGACCTACGTTTGGCAGCAAGGGTTGCGGCAGCGGACAAGCAACTAATTTCGTCCTTGCACTTCGTACAGGATGCAATTCACGCCTACGGCCATCGACGGACTGTTCGCTTCAAGTGGCATCGACTGAAGTGACGTCAGCTATCCTGTTCACAACTCACGCCTGCTGCTATCAACACTCTGGTGAAGTGAAGCGACGCCTATCGGAGTGACTTCATCAGCCGGACTGCCTACAAAAGCGGTTGTCCTGTGCGCAGCCCGTCATTTGGCAGCAAGGGTTGCGGCAGCGGACAAGCAACTAATTTCGTCCTTGCACTTCGTACAGGTTTGTCACATAAACTTTTGCATCTATTAATCTTTCTTAGCCGCTGCCCTGTTGCCATCAGTGTCTCGTGCTTTTTTTCAAGATGCCGTCGTGTGCTGAGCTAGCGAAAGATATAGCAACACTACGTGCTAAATTGGCATCAATGCAAGAAAGTCTGAGCATGTTTAATGGACTGTATGAATCCGTGAAAGTTCAGAATGAAACCATCTTGAAGGAAAATAAGTTTCTGAAAGAAGAAAACGCGAAGCTGTCTCAACGTCTTACGTCACTCGAGCAGTATTCACGCCTCAATAACGTAGAAATTAAAGGTGTTCCCGTCACGGAAGGTGAAAATTGCCTGGCTGTAATACAAGCTATTGGTAAAAAAAGTGGTTGTCCTGTTGTACCTTCTGACATTGACATCGCTCATCGTGTCCCCGCGAAAAAAGACAAGAACATCATCGCGCGTTTCTGCTCGAGATCGAAGCGAACGGAATTCATTAGTAAAGCTAGGAAAGCTAAACTCTCCACTTCTGCAATTGGTCTTTCGCGAAGCAGTGACTCACCTTTTTTTGTGAATGATCATCTCACGCCAGAGAACAAGCGTCTCTTCGCGCAAGCTCTCGAATTAAAGAAGGCTAAAGGGTGGCGATTCCTCTGGACCGAAAATTGTGTGATTAAGACCAGAAAGACTGAAAATAGTCGTGTTTATCGTATTTCTAACGCAAACGACCTGGCCATATTTACATAATCAGTGTGCCTGCACATTCTTTTTTTTTCGTGTTTCTACCATGAACAGAGGCATGTTCTCGTGTGACAAAACGAAAGCATTGCTCCATGATAAACCACCTCAATTTTCATTCCTTCATTGCAATATTCGCAGTCTTCGTAAGCATCACGATGATCTGATCAACTTTCTTTCTATACTTGACCATAACTTTTCAATCATCTGTTTGTCGGAAACGTGGCTGACACAGGTAGATGGCAATCTATTTGATCTGCCAGGGTACATCAGTGAACATAGTTACCGTGGAGATCAAAGAAGTGGCGGATCTGCTATTTTTGTGAATTCGTCGATTGAGTACGCCCGTCGTCTCGATCTTTCATTTCGAAATTTATTGTGCGAGTCTGTATGGTTAGAGTTCGACCGGAATGTCTTGCCACTCAATAACAGGCCTACAATCCTGGCATCTATTTATCGCTCCCCGTCATCATCTTATTCGGACTTCTGTTCACAGCTAGAAGAAATACTTAATCTCTTAACCAATGAAAATAAGAACATCATCATTTGTGGTGACATCAATATAAACATACTTTCTCCTAGCTGTCAATCGTGCTCTGATTATATCAACTGCTTATTTAGCTATGGTTTCTCTTCCTTAATTGATGTTCCAACTAGGTGTGACACTGCCGGTTCTTGCACGTTAATAGACCACATATTTTCATCATCAACCTCTGATTACACCACCGGAGTGATTGATTATTCCATTACAGATCATTATCCCCTGTTCTTCGTTCTTGGTACCGAAAAACGTGCACAGCACCGTCAATATACGAAAAATTCCTTCAATGAAGCTTTATTTGCACGAAAAGTGCATGACACATGCTGGAATAACGTTTTTCGAGAAGATTGTCCTGAGAAGGCATATTCGATTGTTCTATCAACAATAACGAATTACATTAACGATTGCACAACCCATGTAACCCATAAGCACACATTCTCGTCTCCTAGGAATCTGTGGATTACAAATGTGCTGCTGCGCTCAATAATAAAGAAAAATAATCTTCACAAAAAGGTGAAATTGCAGCCTTTCAACGCATCTTTGCGAGCTAGATTTAAAAATTATAGCAACATTCTTTCTAGCGTCCTCAAACGTGCAAAACGGGAATATTATGAACGGCGAATAATTGAAAACGGAACAAATACTCGGCGTAATTGGGAGCTAATTAACGAATTTCTGAATGTTAGGGAGTCCGATGCCAGCATTAAAAAATAATTTACAAAGACAAGGAATACTCTACCGAAGCTGATATGTCAAATGTTTTTAGCGATCATTTTGCCGCGTGCCAAAATACGCTCTCACTTAGCGTTCCAGCCCATCTTCCACGTAGCCCTCAGTCCTTCTTCCTTCGCCCGGTTTCTTCTTCAGAAGTTTTTAACGTAATTTCTTCCCTCAAAGTTACGGGACCAGGCCTGGACTCCATCCGGCCCTCTAGAATAAAACTGGTTGCTGCAGACATATCATTAGTTTTTGCAGATATTGCTAACAAAATTTTCAGAACCGGTATATTTTCTGAGTTGTTGAAACGTGGTAAAATAATTCCTGTGTACAAAAAAGGCTCTCGTGATAACCTTAACAACTATCGCCCCATTTGCATTTTGCCATTTTTTGGCAAAGTCATTGAAAAGCTTATCTACAGTCGTCTGATGCACTATCTAAACAAATTTAATCTTCTTTCCCCACACCAGTTTGGCTTTAGGAATGGTTATTCAACGGAACAAGCATTGCTCATATTCACGGGTAACATTAAACAATTTATTGACGAAGGGTTCGTTGTAGGTGCCATATTCATTGATCTAACAAAGGCATTTGACACACTAGAACATTCTATTCTTCTGGATAAGCTCGAGTCTTTTGGTATTACTGGCCCAACTCTAAATCTTATTCGTAGCTACTTGTCTAACAGGCCACAAGTCGTATATCTTAATGGTCAATTTTCATCGACTAAATTCATTAACTGCGGTGTTCCCCAAGGTTCTATATTAGGTCCGTTGTTATTTCTACTATTCATAAATGACTTACCTAATACGCTTACGTTTTCTAAGTGTTTGCTATATGCTGATGACACGACCATTTACTCACCACATAAATCGCTCACCGCACTTCAAGACACACTTAATGCAGATCTTAACAACGTGCATTCATGGTGTAGAAATAACAAACTTCAGATTAATCCTACTAAAACAACTTTCGTACTCTTTCATAGCCCACAAACTGTGGTTTCTTCCTCCATAACTGTCTTGCTGGATAATTATACTTTACTAGCATCTGACAATGTTAAATTCCTTGGTGTTACTCTCGATAAACATCTTAAATACAATAGTCATGCCAATTCACTTATAAAAAGGGCTTCATTTGGTATCCGCATTATCATTACAACACGTGCATTTTTTCAACCTCATGTTCTCACCTCCCTTTATCATGCTTATATTAATAGCCATTTATCATACTGCTTATCATCATGGGGTAACACATACGCCATTCATCTCAAACCGCTTCAACGTCTTCAAAACCAGGCGATCAAGTTAATAACTTTTAGCCCATTCCGTTGCCATTCTCTACCTATCTATCAACATCTTCGAATTCTACCCATTCAACAACTGTTTTATCATAGATTGTCGCTCATCACATACCGTCTCATTCATCGCGAAATATCACTTGATAATATTCCTTTCCATATCTTCGTCAACAGCAATAATACCAGGTTTTCAGAGCGTAATAACTTCCTTTTACCTAAAATTAGATCAAACTATGGCAGATACACAGCACGCTTCTTTTGTGTTCATCTTTGGAATAATATCCCTCTTCATGTTAAGTCGTCTCATTCATTGCAGTCTTTTAAACATAACATGAAAAGCATACTGTTAATTGAGCCCCTTGTTCATTTGTAATAAAACATTTTCATTATTACCTCTACGTTTTCAATTCCTGCTTTTACGTAGTCTTGTAGTTTTGTATAATGTTGTTCTGGTAAATTAACTTTTTCGATTTGACTAT
This sequence comes from Rhipicephalus microplus, assembly GCF_043290135.1. Taxonomy (NCBI): domain Eukaryota; kingdom Metazoa; phylum Arthropoda; class Arachnida; order Ixodida; family Ixodidae; genus Rhipicephalus; species Rhipicephalus microplus. The sequence continues at coordinate 28,324,550 of NC_134700.1, forward strand.
TTATTGTTCTGTGTTGAATGCACTTTTTATTTTTGTTCGCACTTGTAGCTTTTTGCTGCTGTTACTTACCTTTTATGTACCCCATTAACGATAGGAGGTCCCCCGACAGTTTCTTACTTTGGGACCTCCTGACGCTGTATATATTATGTGAGCTCTTTTTTTTGTACTCATGTACTCAGCAATGAATAAATTTGAACTTGAATTACTACGTCCTCCCCAGCACGGAGGGTTAGTGCGCGCGCCCGGGAGTGAGTGGTGTCGTTCAGGTTTATTTGAGAGTCCAGTAGGAGTTCGAGATGTGCAGGAAATCAGGTAATAGTATGTGGAGAAGGTGTCCTATTTTCAAGTAGTTTAAATACTTCAGTACAGACGGAACCAAAGGCGAAAGCTTTGACCGCTGACCTTGAGTCCCTAAAGCCAACGGACTCCCTAAAGCCAACTGTTCGGCTCTAAAGGGAGTAGAGTCCCTAACTGACGCAGCATTGATAATATAGCCCATATGATTGACGGAAATAACAGAAAGCCTAGCTGAGCGACCGTAATGAGCGGCATTGACAAAACAAACTGAATGAGAATCGTTCCTGATGTTCTTCACAAGTGTGATGGCTCTAGCCCGGTGCCTTCCTACATTGTGATGAGGATGGACGCTTCACGGAAACGGAGAGACCTGGGTATCAGTACGCTGTTCATCTGGTACATGATCTTTTAATTTCACAGCAGCGCACACAGCAAGAGAACGCGCCCCGATTTCTGCAACGTGTGGTTCATTCCGTTAATTAAAACGGTCAGCGTCGCTCAAGCACTCGTGAAATGCACAGCGGACGACACCAAACCCTTACGGAGAAGCCGCTACAGGGGCAGATTACTCTGCCAAATTTGGCGGCAGTCTGGCAACACTGGTCCTACAAATTTGGCAACAGTTTATGCAATGACAAACAGAACCTTGCTGGTCCGCTTCGTGTTCGGCTTTAGCTGTTTAACAACCAACCGGGCTCACCAAACTTCTTCGAAACAGCCGCCTACCCCGTTCACGTGGTCAACGTAACTGCACCGTTGCCCGTGTCCCACAGCTACAATACTCGCAACGAAAGTTATTCGTTAGGAGAGAAAAGCTAATAATGGTGTTCACAAACACAAAAAATAAAGGAAAACTTATCTGTCATTGCGCGGAGCTTCTGCACCAACCGAGCTGCTCGACCTTCAGCAACCTTACTTCTACGTAAGTAGCACCGCCATAGACGACGGGCGTTTCGCGCTCATCCGGCAGACAATACAAATATAGAAGGCTATGCCCAGTACGTATTAGCACGAGAAACAGCCGACATGTTCATACTCTTCTACAGCATTGTGTAGAGGGCTCCAAATATTGAGATATTCTTCCGTGATATGAGAATTTAGGATTCTCGTGGCAAGTCAATGACAAATATGTCCACATAATTAAAAAAATGAGTTGTTGGATAAACTTAAAAAAAAAAACACGTGCTGATTTGAACTTGGAATGCTCATCTCTATGCCTGCGAATAAAACAAACGATGCAATGCATAAACAAGTTCAGCTTCACTGTTATGCACGCGCGCTGCAGAAAAACATGTGCATGGCATTGAAGTCGAACTGGTTTATACAGCTATTACAGGTGCCAAAAAAATTCAGCACTGCATGGGAAGCCTCTGGGAAAGCGTTCTCACACCATGGCAGCATAGCCTTATATTATCATGCTGTTTGATGGGGACAGGGGTTTCCGACTATTACATATTGGATAGCGACCAACAGGGCAGAGCACCACTACAAATAATGGAGACGACTGCTTTCGTGTTGTGGCAAGGCAGCGTTCAGCGCCGCCACAATTGGTGCTCCTTTTACGAAATCGCCAAGGCACCAATTCGTGCGTTACGTTGTCCGTCGATCGAGCAGGTACTGTCACCACGATGATGATGAAATTGATCAGGGGCACCGGTTCGTGAACCACGTTAGCCACACGAAATCTGCACGAATCGCTGATCGTTTGATCGTTTGGCAAAATCACGGCCAAACTATCACACTCGCTTCGAGGCGCTAGCTGCAGAATCGGGTCAGAAAAGAGAGAACACCTCACCAGCCAGTGAAATGGCAGTAAGGTGTTCTCAGGTGGCGTTTCAAAAAGCTCCGAAAGGCTACAGCTAGAGGTGTGTGCCGTGACGTCGGTGAGCCGCCGCCGACAGTTTTTGCTACACCGCCGACGCCAGCTGATCGCCGCGCCGCGGCCGCCGCCGTCACCGGTGTGTTTTTTTGGGCACGCCGTTTAAATTTTCTAGTATGGCTGGCTTTCATCGGCAGTTTATTCTGTCACCAGTAAATTATTGGTCGTTTCTTATTTCTTCCCTGTAGTAAACGCATCGCAATAAATTTACCTGCCACTTACAGCTAAATAACTGGGTCACTAAAAAAAAACGCCAGGCCTGCGTGGAAGGCGCACCACAGTCACAGCGAGAGCTAGAAGAGCGGCCCTTCAGAGCCTTTTCAAAACACTCATTGCGTAACTGCTGCAAGCACACTTGCTTGAAACCCACTATGCATTTATAATACAAATGTTAGGGTATTAGGCTAGCATTTGCCCTGTTAATTTTCCTCAATTTTCTGAGAAACGTGGTATTCGCTAAACACTTACAAGAAATTTAGTGCCAATTGTTCATGCAGTGACTCACGACGATGAGGAGTTGTGTCTCAAGTGAGTATGCGCCACAGTGATATGCTGAACAAGAACAATCTTTTGTAATAGGTTGGAGCATTGAACGACCCACATGCTACGCTATTCGCATTGGGCGACCCACACGCTACGCTATTCACATTTTGCGATGACTGGTTAATTGTTATTCCGCTGTTTTCAAACGCTTTATTAACGCGGTTGCTTTCCCGACATCAACCTTGCCTACAAGTCCCAAGCACTGGTGTGGCTCATTGGTAGAATACTGGGCAGGCACCCAGCGGACCCGGGTTCGAACCCTACTGTGTCATTAATGCAGATAAAACACAAAGTACGCAATGTCTCGTGCTTCCTCCGCTTTGCCATGCACTCGTAGAGAATCAAATCGAGTAATCTGCGCCTAACTTCACGCGTGTTCTAACTTCGACTAAATTCGACGAAGTAAATCTAGATGCCAATATATCTCAACGGTGCTTAAAACAGTACATGAATAACGCAGCTTGCTGTGCGAGTCGCTTCATAATATTCGGAAAAAAATCCAACGACAGACACGAAGACAACAAAGGAGAACAACCGCAGAGAGCAAGCATTGGACTTCAAACACAATGTTTGTTGCAAAAAGCCTAGCCACACACAACCAAGCAACGCGTGCATAAATGATGCTATTTGAGTCATTTGACAAATGCACACCTAACAGTGCACGTGTGTAAAGGTGTTACAAACAGCACATATTCATGAATAACCATTGAGTCGACGCTTCAGTGCAATCACTATGTAGCAACGTGAGCTCTTTACCTGCAAGGAAAACTGATGGATAATTTTCACATGACGTTTTGCCGTGTTTTGTTTTATTTTGAAGGGTTTAAATACTTTACGTTCAAGCTTATTTTTAATCCTTTGCCAATAACACCTATTGATTGGAAATCAGGGACGTAGAACCTTTGCAGTGCAGCAGTGAGTTTCCAGCAGTACCTGTAGTGAGTAGAATACGGTGTTTACGCAGTCTGTCATTGAAGCTGATCGGTTCTCCTGACCTTTGTAGACACCGCCACATGACAAAGAAATTTCGAAACTCACGTACGTCTGCGCTGCAAAGGCTGTAGCTGCACACCCCTGATTTCAAACCAGGGTGCCATAAAAAAGGTATTGAGAAATAACATTTAATATGAAAGTCGCGAAGTCTATCTATATAATGAAAAAGACAACGCGACATATGCGATGCGAACCCTCAGTTTTTAGTCAACGGGCACACGTGGCGTTGATATTTTGGCTTTGTTGGAAATGCGCTGTTTGCGACACCTTTATATCCTTAATTCTTGGCCTTGTATTGTTGAATGTGCAGCATACTAGGCTCTGATAATCCATTTACGCATGCGCTGATGATTCATGCGTGTGGGGGCTTTCCTTTAAAAATATTTAGTTTTTAGTCCAGCACTCGTCCTGTCTGGTTCCTTCGCGGTTTTCGTGCTTTTGGATGGTTTCTTATAAAGTAGACTTCGCTAAAGCTCATCACTTTAGTCGTCATGCGATGGACATAACAACTGTCCTCACACACTTCCTCGCGGTAACTTCCCATCATGCGCATTTACAAATTGACTTTATCAACACACGACGTGATCTGTTTCGCCATTCATCCACAAACTATACAGACCGATCTAATTCCTTTCAGCATGTTGTACGAAATATTCAGAAATATCTGAATTGTGCACAGTGTTTTACCGTAGATCATCGTTATGCGAATAATCAAAGAATTGATAAAACTGGCAAATAAAAAGGAACACTCTATACGACAAATTGCGAAACGGCATTACACTCTCAAGAGATATATCAGTGGTTGTTGAAGTGTTGCGTCGGGTCGTTCTGGCACAAGAGATTCGCAAAGACGGGGTAGAGGCAGCTTGAAATAACGCCGTCCTTTACGGCGAAACCACGTTGACCGTTCGTTCCGGCAATAAAAAAAGAAGCGAGACTGTTGTCACTGCGTTGCTCTGCTATAAGGGCGAAACTTGTGCACGGCGAAGAAGACCGTGAGACATTCCTGTTCTGTGACAGTATAGTTTCACTCTGGTTTACATAAGCAGCGACTGGCATAGTCAATGAAGTGTACAGCAGCTCCATGGCGTTGGACCAAGATGGTGCCGATACATACACCACTGGCATTGGTATGAACTTCTGTGGCAGCAGATGGGTCATAGTGGCGAAGTACGGGCCCTGAAGTAAGAACAAACTTGAGTTGGGGAAAAGGCGACTCGCTTTCCGCAGACCACTGAAAAGGTGCGTTCTTGTAGAGTAGGGGCGTCAAAGGGTAAGTGAGGTCGGCGAACTTGGGCACGAAGCGATGGAAGTACGAGAAAAGGCCCAAAAAGCTTCGCAACTCTCGTACAGACTGTGGTTGTTTGAAGTGGCTGACTACAGCGACTTTGTGGGGTCGGGTCAAACGCCATGCTTGTCCACCAGGTGACCGAGAACAAGAGTCTCACGGCTTCCAAAGTGACACTTCTTAGAGTTCAGGGTGAGCTTAGCTATCTCAAGGCAGGTGAGAAAAATGTCTAGACAATAGTTGTACTTATAGAATGTACGACCAAAATGATGTCATCGAGGTAGCAAAGACTAAATTCCCACTTTAGTCCTTGTAATATTTAGAGCCCATGAAGCGCTCAAACATGGCTGGAGCGTTGCATAGGCCAAAAGGCACTAAATTGAATTGAAATAATGATTGATATGTGGGGTTTAACGTCCCAAAACCACTATATGATATTGAATTGAAATAGACCATCTGGGGTTATGAAGGCCGTTTTATTTTTGTCATTCGGGTGCAAGAGATTTGCTAATAAGCAGATCTCAAATCCACGGAGAAGAAGTACGATGCCGAATGTAAACAATCGATGACAATATGAATCTTGGGAAGCGGGTAGACATCCTTTTTAGTAACAGAGTTGAGCCATCTGTAGTCCACGCAGAATCGCCACGTACCATCCTTCTTTCGGACAAAAATCACAGGGGCAGCCCAAGGGCTACGCGACTCTTGGATGACCCTTTTCTTTAACATCTTTTCTACCTGTTGAGCAATGACCTTGCGCTCCGCAGATGAGACACGGTATGGTTTCTGCCGGATAGGGTGAGCGGATCCTGTGTCAATCCCGTGGCGAGTACGTGACTTGGGTACACTTATTTGCTTTTCATTCTGCGCAATGTCAAATATAGTAGCGTACTTCGCAAGGACTTCGACCAAAGCTTGACGTTTTTTGATGATAGTGACTTGTTTACCGTACTCAGAAAGTTGGCTTCTGTGTAGTACGTTGCACGAATAAGATCTATGCTCTCGTCGCTTAAAGATGCAATAAAACTCTTCCCATTTTGTTCGAAGAGGGCGAGTCTCAATCCGCTGGGTAGCATGACGGGTTCAATTGAATAGTTCGCACACATAAGGCCGATCGCCTATCACTGATTGACAGAAAACAATGTGGGACGAGCACTTTTTTCTTGGTGCAATTGAGTGGAATGGGCTCCACAAGAACATCAAACGTGCCGGCGTCCGAGGCAGAGGCGTCAACGCGTACGTTCTTCATCAAGTTGGGCGGCAAGACAACATCTTCAATGACGGTAACAGATACTTGACAGCACCTGGGATCATCAGTAAATGCCGATAGCATTATCTCGCCAGCACCGCAATCTACAGTAGCACCACACTCGCGTAGAAAATCAATCCCCAAGATGATGTCACGGGTGAAGCTGGTCAGGACAGCGAATTCAGCCTCGAACACCTTGTCGCCAAAAGTGACACTAACAGCACACACACCGATCGGGCACAGCGTCTCCCCACTCACTGCCCGAAATGATGCACAACTGTCCCAGCGATACGTCACTTCATGTCCTAGCCGCAATTTGAAGCTAAGATTGTTAAGAAGGCACGCATGTCACCGGTAGCCCTGAAACAATTGACTTTGCGACTGTTGGATGAAAGATACTTCGACCGCAGACATGTTGCACCGAAGGCTCCACTAATTCCAACAGCTCTACAGGAGCAGTGGTTGTTCCGTCTGATAATGTGTTGCTTCGATACAAGTTCCCTCACACCACGACTACGACAGCAGCAGAGCTCGCAGCGCTTCAAGGTGCAGTAAAGTGCATTCTTCGGCAGCAACATAACCAATAAGCCATCTTTTGCGACTCGAGTTCAGCCTTACAGACACTATGTTTTGCTATGCAGCACAGGTTACACGAACAATTCATATATCAGATAAGACAAGACTACCACGAAGCGCTCAAGGAAGGTTACAATATTGTATTTCAGTGGTAGCCGAGTCATTGCGGAATTGTCGGCAATGACCGCACGGATGAAGCTGCTTGATCGGCTCATGATCAAGACCTAGTACGCCCATACCACTCTTGAGGACAGACGCTGCAAGACGACTACAATCACTTGCTTGCCGTATAAGTCTCCTACAATGGAATACACAGGGTTTCTCCAACACACACCTGTATTCGATCGACCCAAACTTGCAACTTCATTTGCCATACGGGTTCCCACGATGCGCGGAAACTTTACTATGTCGCGTGAGGTTGGGCGTGGCATTTACGAATGCGTTCTCTCGTATCCTTGGAATGGCGAGCACTTCAGCATGCAACATCTGCGCCTGCGAGGAAACGCTCGAGCACATACTATGTCATTGCCCAGCAAACCAGTCTGAACGACGTATTATGGAAGCCAAGCTCCATCAGCTGGATTCACAGCCGCTGAAAGAAGAGAAGATCCTGGGACCTTGGCCGACGGTCTCCCATACACGCAAAGCCACGAAAACCCTCTTGCACTTCTTAAGGACCACCAGACTCTACGACCGCTTGTGAAAGAACAATGTGACATCATGCTGTGTAGTCTCGAGATGACTATTTATCATTCAATTTTTTACTCCTCTTCTTTTCTATCTCTTTCCTTTCTATATTTTTCCTTTCCCCCACACCAAGTGTAGGGTAGCCAACCAAGCCAAGCTTGGTTAACCTCCCTGCCTTCCTGTCTATTTATCTTTCTCTCTCTCTCCTTCCCTCTCTAAGACTCATTACTGAAACAGCTGCTCCAGTATCTATCAAAGCCATGGTAGGAGATCCATCAATAAGCACGGGGACCTTACTTTGCGTCATAAAAACGGGTGGAGGCGTAGGTGGATGTAGTGAAAAATTCTCGGTGACCTCACCTCCATTGGCCGCACCACCTAGTTTCCCAGAGGCGGGGAGGTGACGCGTCGACCGGGAGATTGGGAACAGAACCGGCGTGTTGCGGGGGGCGTCAAGCATTGCATGGAGGAAGGTGAGTCGTTACGTAAATTCCAATGGAAGTTGCGCCCCACATGTGTATCGCTGTGGGTGGTTTGCTGGAAGCCGTCCCCAACGTACGCGTCCCGCATTGAGCGCATACCCCCGCGCCAGCGGTATTGTCGAGAAGAAGCTGATGATCCCGAGCTGCTAGGGGCGATGCCTCTGACCGCAGAATTTAGCCACATGTCCTCGGAAACTGCAATTGTAGCACACAGGCGCCTCACGCACGTTGACAAGTTTTTCACGAGGCGCCATGTGCCCATGATCGTCCTACGATGACATTATTGTAAGTGGTTGGCTGGAGGCGTTCTGGAAACCGCGATGATGATGTAGGTTGTCGGTTGGGGACTCTGTTGCACTTGATTGGGGCACATCATATAACGTGGCATCAACGTCAGGACACATTGCGTCGTATGGCAGGGAGGCGTTGCCAGCATGTGCCCTTGGTGGGTTGACAGCATCACGTCATCCAAGCTCTTCGCGTACGATTTCCCTGATCATTGAGGCAAGATCACAGGATGACGTTGGTGGGACGCCGACACTTGCAACGGGGTGACGTTGGCAAGTCTACCAAATTGGGGAATGATGCGCCTAGCCTTCAGGGTCTGAAACGTGTGGCAGTGTTGGATTACGTCCGCTACAGACGCCAAGATGTCCTTGCCGATGAGGAAATTGTAGACATCCTCAGAAAGCCCTTTGAGGAGATGCCCAACCTTGTCATCTTCTTTCATGCGTGGGTCTACAGACTTGCACAATTTCAGAATCTCTTCAATATACGTTGGGCATGTTTCATCGGGGACTTCAGCACGCTGCATCAAAGTTTGCTCAGCGCGCTTCTTCTTCATCAATGGGTCCCCGAAGCAGCTCCCTATTTCTTTCTCACACGCTTCTCAGGTCGTTATTTTTCGTGGTTTTCAAGCCACACCAATGCTGTCCCTTGAAGAAATAATCTGACGTTGGACAACCGGGAGGCCGCATTCCAACAATTGTATTTACTCGCACGGTTGAAATGTTTCAGCCATTCATTGACATCTCTGACCCTCCCAGAAAAACTTCGTGGTAGCATATGTCGGGGCCATGTATTGCCAGACGAAGAGTGTGTGGTGTCGCCGTCAGGAATCGGATCCATAGAGAGCGGTGGTCGACCAGCCAGTCGGTGGCTTCGGCGTAGTTCTTGATGTAGCGCTTCCGTGATCGTTCGCCTGGGATCGCTCCGCTGTACCCAGCACCTCCACCAATCTTGTTACGGTGAGATGCCTTTATTTACAAGAGATGATCAATGCAAAAGTCCAGGGATCTGGGAGATCATCGCTCGTGCCAAACTCGTTCTCTTCTTCCACGCGTCCCTTAAGTATTGTAGCAATATTTATGAGAATGAACGCAATAAGGTCTTTACCTACATTTTAGTGTGTGAAGAGATGGCCTTTATTTGTGCAGGCACCCATGCTGCAAGTTCTCCAAATTGCACAAGCACAGACACCCAGCTTGTGCGTGCCCTCTATTCTATTGTGTAAGAATCCTTTGAGGCTGGGTGTTCTAAACGTTTTAGTCTAATTGGTTGAACTGTGCTTACGGTGCAAAAATAAAGCAGTCTTTTATAACTGAAGTCGTGACTCTCTTTATCGGATTACTTCACCTTTCACCTTGTGCAATTATTAACCTAAAATTTATTTTAACTACAGAACAAAAAGGATGCGCTGACTAGTTGAAACAAAGTGTTTATGATGTTTTCGCATGCAGAATAGAAGCCTTATTGTCAATAAATACATAACCAGAACTGATTCATTTCGTTCAGGAGAAGAAATATCATAAAAAGTTTGTTTGAAATAGCCTCCGTCTGTCACTTTTTTTTTCGAGTGCACCACGGGATACTGTCATGATCTAAACTTCAAACCTTATTAAACATGCAAAGTTAACGCTCTCTCAACTGCAGCATTTTTTGTTGGCAACTGCGTAAAAGACTCGGAGTAGCACAATCAACGTTAAGATCTATTCAGTGTGTTCGAATAAAGGAAGTGGTCGACAAGGGCCTTACCATAGGCAGAGTGGCTCATTCTTTTTACTACATTGCAGTTTTCTCAATAAAGTTTTGAAATTCAGTCTGTGTAATACGGAACAAAAAGCTAGAGCTATTTGCTGAGCGTGGTAGCTTGTAATGTTTTTATTGTCGGACTCTTCCAAGAGTGGGAAAATTATCTCAATGGAGACTTTTATCTGTATTTGCAATCACAATTTGATTAATAGAATGGAGAAAAAGGTTGAAGAGCAAACTTTTGATCTTCGCGCCGAATACCCACTGCCCAACAGTCAGCATGAGGTCGCATGTTCCAACAATCTTTCATTTATTTATTTATTTACGGCCAGTTTCTACAGATCAAAGTGTTAGAAAGGCTCAGCTAGGGTGAAACTTTTTGAGACTAAGTTCTCTTACTACAATGCTTTGAGCTTAGCCAAATGTTTTACTGTGATAAATTTTTTTCATATAGAAACAGTTTGTTTTGTGCATGTACGGTTGGCGCCCACGAATGACAGGTCAATAAAAAATGCTTAAAATCGCGATTCCGGTTTTGGTTCCTGATTCCGCGAAGCGACACCTGCCTCCTGCAATAGGTGTCATGGCGACTTCCTGTTTACCTTTTTGGCTGTGAGGCGTGCGTTGAACGTCGAAGCTTCAGCGCTGTTCTACATTATAGTGTGAAATGCACATGGATACATACGTGGCTATCATATTTTGCACCATCCGGAACATCGAGCGTCAATATTTGATGCGCGACACTTCGCCTACTGGTCATCAGACGGTAAGTGAAATGCAGCTACATACTGCACGAACTTGCACCGCAGTCAGCGTGTTGAAGCGAATATCGGTTGCTTTCACGGCTACCGCAGTCGTTGCATTTTATGAATGATGCTTAGCTGCTTGCACGTTGCATTAGCGACCAAGGTCTGGCTCTTTATGTGAAAGAACGTGAGCTGCGCAAGCACGGGCCTCAGAGAAACAAACTACGTACCTCTTCGATGCATGTCCTCACGCCTCGATTGATATTCCTGTAAAATAGCGCAACTTTCTGACTGAATTTTAAAAACCATATCGCAGTCGTTCGCGCGCACGGTAAAACATAAAACATTGACTCAGACCCCCTCCCCTCCCCGCCATTTCTTTTCCGCGCACAGAAAAAAATTGCTCAATATGCCCTGATTGGAGCGGCCCGTGGTTGCATAAACTGCAGCACTGCAGCAAAAGCGAGAGTGAGGCTAGTTGATTCGGATTGTGTTTGAAACGGCGCAAAGACTAAATACAGAGAAGACAGCGCTCATGTTGTCCAGTCTTCTGTGTGGGTCGCCTTTTTTCTGTTTTAAATAGAATTTGCATGAAATGCATTATTAACATGTTTTCTGCACCACTCGAAGCCATTGAGGCTTTCACCACTGCGGCAAAAGCGAGTCGGCCTCCCACTGGCTGCTATCGATACTGTGCTGGCGTCGGCTGTCGGTGTATTCTCAATGTACTTATAAGCAAATCAGCTTCTGATTTCGCCACAATTAGCACAACTCTGTGTGGAAAGCAAATGTAACCCGACCATCTCGAGCACACGTGAACGCGGTGGTAGAAAAAACAGACGCACAGTCTATTTTCTTTATTTTGCAGGTTCAATCCAACCAACCAGTTCGAAAAAATTGTGAGCAGTTAGTTCACTGCAGTATTCGACCTTCTTCAGTATCGTTGCAAGAATCTTTTTTCGCTGCTTTAAAAACGATGCAATGTTGCCAGAGTGGATAAAACCATCATGAATACAATACTGCATGAATCAGAACTAACAGACGCTAATGCCAAAGAACATCCAAGGGCGTTATTTCTAGCAATTATCTTACAAATGTGACGTGGGCCAAAAGACAACTTCTCGCGGATGATATGTTTTACACTTTTCTTGTCATTACTGTCTGTTACCATTATTATTGTGTCTAACAACAAAGAAGTAAGCCCTTAAAATACTTTCGTTGTTTCTGCACAGATGGTATTGAACTTCTGCTGAATGCTTGAAAAAAAATGGTGCTTTCCCATCCCTCCTATAGGCGTGCACCTTTCCGTCACAATTTGCATTGTAGTGAAAGGAAAATGCCTATACTGCAACCATTCTGCCATTTTTTTAATTGTACAACATATACAATAATGTTGTACGCCACCATAGTTGCTAGTAACTGTGCCAAAGAAGCATGGAGGTCGATGACCATGTAGTTTTAAGGAGTGTAAAAGTAGAAGAATGTGTATGTTGGGGTGTCACACTGCTTGGTACACCTTAATGGGAATAGATAGCAACATCAAAGCCTAAGAGGCAAGTAGTCGCACAGACCTTTTTCTTCAATTCATTCCTGCCGAAGAGAGCATCTGCATAGAACTACCCGCTCTGCTCAGTTGCCAAAAACCCAGACCATGAATATTTTAAAGCTGTCTAGCGTAACATTTCATAATGTAAATGTATTAACCACTCTCCTGCGTAAACTGCCATTAAGAGTACAATAAATAGTTTATGTTTACCTCATGCACTTTGGTGATACAGTTCAATTAAAATTGCATGCTTGCAATTGTTTAGAAGAGGATACAAAGAAAATGCTGTTTTTTGCATTTCCACAGCTTTCTGCATAGCCACCGATTCACCAAGTTCCAGAAGGTTCATTTAGATATATACTGTCATAGTAAAATGAAAGTACATAAACACAGTAGATACACCTTTTATTTTATTTTTTCTTCTGTTATTTGCAGCTCCTCTAAACCTGACTCGCATAGATCATTTCTTCGAGCCATCTGCTGCTTCAGTTTCTTACACTTGGATCTTCAGCAAATGTTGACTTTGCTCTGGAGCTTACAGCGCCAATTGAGAGCACAGAGTCGGCAGGTCTTCCTTTGGCCAGATTCCTTGGAGGCCTTATGTATCATAAGCATTGTGAATGCTGACATAGCATATTGCTTACTCATCATACTTTTTATAGAGAGTCTGCAAAAAGGGGGGGGGGGGTGATGAATACCAAAATGGGTGGTGCCACCTTACAAATATTGAGGCATCACTCTCACTCCCAAAGACAGCACATTGAAAATTCAAGACAACAGAAATAATGTCATTGGGGAACGATTTGTTCCTAAATGTGATGAACAACCAGTTAAAAAGCAATTTGCCACTTTCAAATAAAAATAAAAACAAACTTCTGACTCTTTCATTGTGAAAAACGTGTGGCACATGACAAAAAAGTGAACTAAGAAAGATAGCGGATTGTCTCGTCGCATTTCCTATTGTGTTTGTGTGCCAAACATTTTCAAGATTTATCACCAACCAAGCCTATCTCACATCTTGTCAGTTTAACTTTACATAGGTTCTCCTATGGTTCTGACACTGATATAGAAACCGGCTGTGGTATATTGGCATGAACTACAACAAAATCATTGCCATCTTTTCTGCCCTAGAGTGGTTCGCTCTGCCTTTCAGAACAGCACTGATCTTCTCTATTAAATACAAAATAAATTTTGTCAAATTCAGGCCAGGAGCTCACAGAAAAAGGTGAGACATGTATGTCCCACTTACTCAGTAGGGTGTTTCAAAAAGTGGGAAAATACTGTCTCATGAAGGCACCATCTCACGCTTGTGTCAACCGGTATTCTAATTATCAGAACACTGCTTTCGCTCTTCTCTTCGCTGATATCCTCTCTCAAAGCCACTTTGCCTTTTCGCTGAACCTAGGTGCTTTTTCGGTGCTTTCGGTGCTCTAGGTGCTTTTTCGCCCGTCACATTTTTTAGGCCTCCTTGATTTAACCCCCCCTCCTCCCTTCACACACACCCACTATTTCTTACATCATATTAACGCAAAAGCGTTAGAGAGCTCGTGTCGCAAACTACACCGTCGGCACCGTTGGTTGTGAGCGAAAAATCGAGAAAGGAGCAAATAAAATAAAATGTTTGGTCTCATTGAGGATTGAACCCGTTCGTGGGGCAATCAGGTGTCGTACCACAAAACAACGATGTCACTAGCAGCTGCTTCGGGAAAAAAAACACAAGCTAAATGTCATGTTGTAGAAGGAGTCTCCTTAACGCATTGTGTCCGACAGGTGTCACAACATAAACGAGCGCATTCGGCGATTTGTAGGCACATTTGGGACGCCATCAAACTATGTCGAAAAAGGCCGGGATAGTGCAGCCATCGCCGCTAAAAACACACAGAAACTTTCGAACAGTTCTACAAAGGGACAACTACGTCCCTCTAGCGGAAAACATATCATGCATTTCCTGAGCTGGAGCCGCTTGATAGCGCCTCTGACTGGCGCAGTGTCAGATGGCGACTGCACAGGGAAGGCGCGCGCGTCGGCGTCCATATGTCTACCAAGGCTATGACGGCACTCCTCTGGAAAGCGCACACCGGCGGCGGCGAGTCGTGCGTGGCCGCGGCTGAGTGCGAGGGAGGTGCCGGCTCCGGTGCGTGACACCACTGATCGTCTGCGCAGCGCATCGAATTGCGCGCACACCGGCGGTGAGCCGCGCGCGGAGGCGGCGGAGTATCATTGCGCATGCGCAGACCAGTGCCACGCGAAATTGGCTCAGCAAGGCTAGTGTAGCTAACGCTACAAAAAGAAACCACCGGACGAGGGGAAAGAAGTTAGGGCGCTGCCGAACTGATAGAGAAGAGGAGATTGTCCGCTACAAGGGTTCAACGCAACCACAAAGAATAGAAAGGAGAGAAGGAAAAGAAAAATAACGAAAAAAAGCGGTCAGGTAGCTCGGGGCAGCTCACGTAAACAAGGTCACGTGGGTCTCCGAGCAGGAAGAAGGCGTGATGCGCAGCGCGATGTCGCAGTAAGGGGAAGAAAAAAAAAACAGCGAAATAAGTCTACGCGCGAAGGTATGCCTTTCGCAGTCGACTGGGACTACCACAGGCCCCGGAAACTCTCAAGTTCAAGTGCTCACCTGTAGGGGACGAAAAAATCAACCACGGCACGTTTCTGTTTCAAACATCTAGAGTGGATCTAGTAACCTCTCTTACCACTCACGCTACCGCACTTTCTTGTAGAGGCGCCTTCGTCGGGGCCAAGTTTTAATTTTAAAATGATCAAATACAACTTGTTTGCGTCACGCTACACATAAAAAACAAGTTGTTCTTCTATCAAGTAGTTTTTCTGAAAAATGTGCTGCGTCATCACATTTTTGTGATAGTTTTTGCTCCAGCTGACTCGAGGTGAGTAGCAGCCTATGGACATCATTATCCTCATTTCAAAGTTTGCGGCGGCGAACAATTGCGATGGCAGGTAACGGCTCGTGGTACGTTCGGCTGTGTCTCCGAGTGTTTCGTTTCGCTGTAAATATTTCGAGCCTCTGCCAACCAACACATTCTTTCTCGTTCTGTTTATTTTGACTCGTTCACATGTTTTCCCGAAGGGAATTCGAGTGACTTTCATGGAACGAAGCGACCGTTCAAGCTTTCATCGGATGAACACCTGTTGCAAGCCCGGGCCGGTAAGTTGTTTTTTAAGGATGGTTGCGGGGCTAGTTGGTTTATTTCAACATATGTAGTTTTGTTGCCAATGACTGCGTAGGCAACACGCGGTAGCAGTGCATTGCAGTATTAAATTTTAAAATTGTTGAACATCTCAATCTGTAACCAAAAACACGTGCGTTATTTGCGGCGTGGCTTCACGTGTGAACGAGTCGCTGACTCAATAGGTAATTCTGAATATTGTAGCGATGCTGAGGCAGACAAGCTAAAAAACAAGCGTCTTTATTATGGCAAACTTGTGCCCATGAGTCTAACGACTATGGTCGTCGAGTCCGAGTAGCCGAGTGATGATGATGATGATGATGATGATGATGATGATGATGATTATGATGAGCCTTCAGCTTTGCTGGCACTCGCCCACAAAGGGGGATCGGCCAAGAACCGGGCGACAGGATCATCAAGTGTGCTAAGTCAGGCATTCAGGTAGTCTCGTAGCCGTAAATAGTAACAATAGACTAACAAGGTAACCTTTTTGTTGCCGTTATGTACTCACACACAGCAGAGAAAACCTCTCTGTGGCTATAACCTAATGTAATACCGCCGAAGGATAAAAATACTTCCACGTTTATTTTTAAACCTAGCTTCTCAATTGGTTCGACCAGGTATCTTTTCCTTTGATAAAAATATCGTTGACAGGATAAAAATAAATTGTCTATTGAATCTGATTCCTTGCAAATGAGACACAATGGAGATGCTTTTAGTCCAGCTTTATGTAGGTAGTAATTCAGATGCGGAATTCTGCATCGTAATCTGGTGATTGTAATTTCTAACTGCCGAGATACACACCACTGTTTGTTCCAGCAAAATCTTAGATGTACGAAGTCTCTGATTTTATCCAATGATAATTTTTCTATTTCTTTGTGCAAACAAGCGTTTCTCTATCTGAGTGCTGTTACGTAGGCGAAATCAGGTAAAATAAGTAAGAGAGGTCCGATTAAAGATGCTTTGGCTAACGAGTCTGCCATCTCATTTGGATAAATCCCGCAGTGGCCAGATATCCATAGCAAGTGAAATTTTTTCAGGTTTGCTGGTAATAAACTGCTAATCATACTCAATAATGTCAAATTTTTTGCTGTAGATAGTGCAGTGCATACTGAGAGAGAATCGGTATGACCGCTTCTAATTCGCTTGCAGGAAGTTTACGAAGTGCTAGTATTATAGCAAATAATTCAGCGATGAATATAGGCGTGTAATCTGGTAAACGAACTGAGAAAGACAAGTCGAGAGAAGTACAGAGGATGCCTACTCCAGCCTTTTCGTTTAATACGGATGCATCCGTCGCAATAATGTTGTTTATGGACAGATGAGTCAAGTAATCTTGTAACCAATTAGTTAAATATCGAAGGGGCAGTTGTTTAGCATTAGAGGGGAAAATATCATCAAAGTTAATTTCAAAATTTGAATTAGGCATCTTCGTTACGGCAATCTGATAAATATTTACAATGAGAGGCTTTAGCAGCGCTTGGACGAACCTAATCTGAGGGGAGTGTAGTCTAGACCATTGTGTTCCAAAGAATGCGGTTGGTTCTTGAATAAAAACGTAAGACGCTTGTCGCAGAGGCGAATTGTATATTTTTAAGAAAGTTTGAACTGTAAGTATTCTAAATCGGGTTAGGAAAGGTGGAAGACGCGCTTCCACATACAAAACATTATTTGCCACAAATCTGGGAAGTACAAGACACAAGCGCAAAGCTTCTCTTTCTAATAATAATAATTGTCTCATCTTGTAAGCCGCGCTGCCTGAAAATAATACGCACCCGAATGCCATAATAGGCCGCACATACATCTTGTAAATCATTATCAATGAACTCCTACGCAATCCTATTTTTCTGTTTCCTAATTTGCCTAACCACCCCAAGGCACGTGACGCTTTACAACCAACCTCGTCTATATGGCTCTTCCAATTTAGCGTCCCATTATATACGATGCCTAGGTATTTCAGGAAATCGACCTGGGGAATGAGCTCGGTACGATACATAAGGAAAATGTTGACACTATTCTTAAAAGAGAATGGCAGAAGCTCCCTTTTTTGACGTTCAATGAAATATGGATATTGTCAAGCCATCCTTCTAGCATGTTCATGTAATTTTGTAATGCCTGATATAATGAGTGCAGATCACTGTTTGTTGGGGAAAAAGCAATATCATCTGCATACACGTAAATTTGGATATCCTGATGAGTTGGAATGGAACTAGTAATAAGTTGAATAACACCGGGGATAATACTGAGCCCTGAGGTACACCTCGTGTCTCTTTATATCTTTTAGAAGAGCATCCATCCAAGAAGCAATAAAATTCTCTGTCTTTCACAAACTCTGTAATCCATGCTGTTATATATTTTGGAAAGCGATAGCCTTGCATCTGCTGGATTAGGATAGGATACTCTACTTTGTCATATGCTTTAGCTAAGTCTAGAGTGACTAGTGCACAGTATTCGCGGCGATGCCGAGCCAGCTGTATGCGACTTTCCCAATCCGCATGTGCACACCAAATGGAGTATCCCGATATAAAGCCAATTTGTCTGGGGTTTAATATTTTATGTTCATTGATATAGTTTGTTATACGGGCATTTAAGACTCTCTCTACAAGCTTGAGCAAGTTAGATGTCAATGAAATAGGCCTTATGTTATCCAGAGCAAACTCCATTTCCTGTTTCTTAAGTATCGGAATCATTTTGGAAAGCTTCCAATCTGCCGGAATCCAAGAATTTTTGAATGAATAATTAACTGTATTACGGATTTCATGTGGGGATATTTCGTATAGCACTTTAATCATTATAGAGGTCACCCCATCAGGTCTAGGAGCAGCGGGCGGTAAGCTCTTCATCACATCCGCCAGTTCAGCTAAACATACCTCCTGGAAATCACAATCCACCCTTAATTTCACCATGGTCTTTGACATAATTCTCGTAAACGTGGTTTGCAAGCCTTTGGCAATATTTTCTAAGAAATCAGAGAGTTCGCGAGGAGACATGATGGTAGAATGAATGCTTTCTGCGCGTGGAATGATTTTTCTGGCACGCAAAAACCTGAAAAGCATTTTCTTAATTTTAGACTTAGACAGATAAATAAATTTATTCGTATCATCGTCTTCTTTTGCTTTGCGCACTAGACGCTTAAAATCAGCGGCCATGAATTTATAATCGCTCCAATTTTTGGGGCACTGGTTCATTAACATCTTTTTCAAGCCGCTTTTCGCTTTCTATACCCCCTGACACATTCAAGATTCCACCATGGGCTAAAAGATCTCGCTGTGTTCGAATTTACAGTAAACGTTGAATTTTTTATTGATCGTTTTAACACCGCACATAGCCTCTAGCCCTAACGTCTTTCTGCATTCCCTCGCCAAAAATTAACGTAGATTTCAAGTCTTTGTGTAATTTAGCATAATTTACGAATGAGCCAACTTTCCCTGCCAAACTAAACCTCGGAAATTTTCTTTCAAAAGTAATGGGAAGGTGGTCGCTGTTTGTAGCACAATCTAATATATTCCACGAGGATATGCTTAAAGTGGAGCTGGAAAATGTTAAATCAATAGTCGATTTAGAGTTATCTCTTACAAATGTAGCAACGTGTGAGTTCAAGCAGGAAAAGTTATTATCAAGCGTCCATTCCCACAAACATCTTCCGCATACATCAGATTTGAAGCCCCAAGACAGATGGTGTGAATTGAAATCACCACACAGTACTATTTCTTTTCTGCATGAAGCTACCATATTATCGAGGCATCTCGTGTCTTGAACTCCTGCAGGATAGTATACATTTATAAAAAAAGAGAGGCGAGCAGTCTGGTAGTGTTATGTCTAACACCAGAATTTCGTAATTCGTATCCATACACTGATACGATATCTTGGCTCTGTGACTAAATTTCGTTAATATGTGAGCGCTGACAATGTACTTAATCTTCATCTCTATAACCAAACCATTGTAGTGATCATCATCGTATGTCACGCGGGCTGTCTCTCTGGCTCGTGCGTCTGGATTAAAAAGATAACCTGGTTGCTGCCGTACCGGACGTGGTCTCATAAGTGGTGGAGCGTGCTATGGTTCCCACGTCCTCCTGCTCTACCCGTCACCTCTGGAGCTCCGGTCTGGTCAACGGTTGTGCCCTCAAGCAACAGTGATGGCAGAACCCAACGCGTCCGCTGCTGCAACCGCTTCTTCTCAGCCACTTAGGCTTCACTACACCGTGAGTACCTCTCATCGAGACCCTCCGGTATTTTCCGGCCTTCACAACGAAGACGTCAAGAATGGCTGGACAGTTATGATTGAACCAGCGTTTGTATTTATTGGGACGAGGCGCACGAACTGCGCTACGTTCCTTTTTACCTCGATGGCGTCGCTAAAACCTGGTATTGCAACCACGAGAGCGACTTCTCCAATTGGTCGGCCTTCACGGGGCATCTCCGTCAGGTATTTGGCACGTCTGCAGGATGTTCTCTAGTAGCGAAACAGAAGCTCGCAACCTGCATCCAGGGGGACGACAAATCGTATACGTCCTACTTTGAAGATTGTCACAAAACGAGCGCTCAAAAAACGGCGCGCCGCCAAATTCTCGCGACGAAGCGCCGAGAGGTCAACGATAAAAAAAAACAAGCATCCAAAGACTCCCCGGGCGCGCGCCCTTGTCGCCTCGGAAGCGTAGGTTCGCCAACGAACCTCCTCGCGTCGGCGGCCAAGCAAGCCCTGGAAATTTCTCGATGGAAAGGGGCGTGGTGATGCCGGGTTGCGTCATCCGTCGCGGACAGCCCACGTATCGTATCGCCCTTTCCCCCAGCCTTCGCTGCGTATCGCGCCGACAAAATGATGAGAACTTTCTGGAATCTCGCGCGGAAGGTATTTAATCGAGCAGCCGAGATGGGAGAGCAGGAGAAGAAGGAAGTTAGCGCAGGTGGGTATCCCACCGCGTCAGTCGGTGAATGTTTTGTCCTTAGTGACAAAGCTGGAGAAGAAGAAAGTATGCGCCAGAGTGCGTAGGGTGTTCCGCCTTGTGGGCGAAGCCTTTTGTCTTCCGTGACAAAAGGGGAGGAGAAGAGGATTTCCACCTGAGGGGTGAAGGCTCGAGCTACAGGCAAGAGTGTGTGTCTACCGCTATCGAGCGAAGACGCGTGGCAACAGCTGCGAGTGTGAAGCCGACGTGTTTCCGGCGAAGAAGTTTGAAGCTTGGAAAGCGGCCAACTGAAGACGCGAGGTTTCCTGGAAGAGAAACTTCGGGGGCAGCGTAACGACAACAACGCTGGACTTTGAGTGAGAGATTTTCGGAAGAGTATCATCCAGACATTTGTTCCAAGAACTTTGGACTGAATAGGTTTTCTATCTCTTTAGTCTTTAAGTGTCTTGGTTGTCCAATGCATGCGACTGCATTGTAGTGCGTATTGTTGTCTGTGTCCGTTGTTTCGAGTGTGGCTGATTGTACTGTGTAGTACGTTGTTTGATTGGTGACATATTGTATTCAACTATTGTGGAGTGTGCATACTTGTGTATTGTTTTTGATCTGCCATTATTGAGAATATAATTTTGTTTTGTTTATCAACTCTCGGCTCTGACTTGTTTTTTGGGCCACAGCCGGCGTCCGCTGGCGCGCCAAAAAGGGCCACTTCTAAATTGTCCACGCTTTTGTGGTGTGGTTCGGGGGGCCGATACTTCCGCCCTTGCAACTAGCCCAGCGATCGCCTCCCAAATTAACGGGACCTGTGACAAAGATATCCTGGCTCTCTGTCGCCGAGCACAAAATGACATGACGGAGGCCGATCGCATCCGACATCTACTGAAAGGTATCAACTCTGTGGCCTTCAATGCTCTCGTGATCCAGAATCCGACTACCGTCCGGGACGTCATCACTACATGCCAACGCCTGGACGCGCTTCATTCCATGCGCCTTCCACACGCCTCCTGCGACGCTTGCTTTACCAAAGAGCATGAATTTCGGGCCCTTATCCGCACAATTGTCAGAGAAGAACTTCACGGCCTTATTCCAGGCAACCCTACCGTTGCGTCTGTCCACACATCCTCCCAACTTGCGAGAGATAATCAAGGACGAACTGGCATCAATGACAAGCGCTGCACATGCCCCGTTTCCTGTGCGCTTCCCAGTGCCTTCGTACGCAGATGTTGCATCGTGGGCCCCTGCACCAGTTCCAACCGTGCCTGCGGACGTCGGATGCGACCATGTGGCTGCGATGACAACGCAAGCCTCAAGGCCACGCCACTATTCTATATGGCGTCCTCCGCGCCCCATCTGCTTCTACTGTGGCATAAGGGGTCATATATCCCGTTTCTGCCGTCGCCGTCAGCAGGATAAACGACGTGGTTACTCAGCTTACGAGAGAGACTTTGCCCCGAGACCCGATGAATACGATCGCGCACCGTATCCATCCACCTCCCGTCAGTCGCCCTCCCCTCCACGGTCTCATGCTGGGCCTCATCCTTCTCGTTCATCTCGCCGCCGTTCTCCGTCACCGTTTCGGCGTAGATCATCACCCCTGCGTCCCGCTCCGATCTCTCTGGACTCGAAAAACTAGAAGGTGCAGTTTTTGGAGGGGAAACTGCTTGATATCGGAACGTTACAACTCCTTCGTCTCGTCCAGCTAATTTACTGCCTGTTTGTGTGGAAGGTGTTTTGTTGACGCTCTTATAGACACTGGAGCCGCAGCTTCGGTAATTGATCGCAAAATTGTGTTTTCGCCTGCGGAAAGTGCAAACTCCTTATGTCGGTCCCATGTTATGCGGTGCTAATGACAGTCCGACTCGCCCGACCGGGTTGTGCACTGCTCGTATTCTCATCGATGGAATCCGTCATCACATACAATTGGCTGTGCTGTCTTCGTGCGCTCATCAGATAATCTTAGGCTGGGACTTCTTGTCAGCGGCGTCTGCTGTAAGTTCGTGTGGTCAGCCCCTCATTCGTATTACGGACACTGAGCTTTCTTCTGCTGCCGACCTTTCGTCGCCCAACCTTGTGACAGCTGCGGATTTCCTCCTGCTTCCCGGTCGAGAACGTGTCCTTACGATCAAGTCACGAGACATTCTAGATGGTGACGCTGTGGTTGTTCCTTGCCAGCGCTAAATTTTTCGAGGGATCACCATCGCATCTTGTTTAGTGCGGTTTTCCCGTGGTTATGCAAGCATCACGGCCTGCAAAACGACGCCAGAACCACTTCTTTTGCCAGAGGGGACCACTGTTGCCAGCATTACCGAAGAAGCACCGGTTTGCGTTGTCACTGGTTCATCTGCTTCATCATTCTTCAATGTAGGCCAGCGGAAGATGCATCTCCTGCTCTCAAGGCCACTTTGTGCGAACATCTCAACCCAACGCAAACTGATGCCTTGCTAGCGTTATTAATGAAGCACAAAACTTGCTTAGACGTTTGTTCCGAAGGTCTGGGTTAAATAACAGTGGCTGCCTATCGTATCGGCACCGACGGATCCCGTGTCGTTCGCCGCCGCCCTAATCGTGTGTCGGCTTCTGAACGCAAGCTTATAGAAGAACACGTCAATGACATGCTCGCGCGCAACGTCATCAGGCCTTTGACAAGCGCATGGTCTTCTCCTGTCGTACTAGTGAAAAAAAAGGACGGCTCGGTACGGTTTCGCATTGATTACAGTTCACTCAACAAAATCACTCGTAAGGACGTCTACCCAATGCCACGCATTGACGACGCTCTTGATAATTTACAAGGTGCCAAGTACTTTTCAAGTCTCGACTTGCGCTCCGGTTATTGGCAGATTTTAATGCACGAGTTTGATAAAGAGAAGACTTTGTATGCTACGCCAGATGGGCTCTATGAATTTAATGTGATGCCTTTCGGCCTGTGCAATGCCCAAGCCACATTCGAACGGATGATAGACACGGTACTGCGGGGATTAAAATGGAAGACCTGCCTTTGCTACCTGGACGACATTGTCATCTTTTCGTCCAGCTTCTCACAGCACCTGGAGCGGCTAGACGAAGTCGTCACGTGTTTAGCTAAGGCCGGTCTCCAGCTCAACACTAAGAAGTGTCGGTTTGCCAGTCACAGCATCAAGGTATTAGGTCATGTCGTCAGTAAACATGGCGTTGAGCCCGATCCCGACAAGGTTGCCGCGGTACTGCACTTTCCTACACCAACCACACAGAAAGACCTACGCAGCTTCCTTGGCTTAGCGTCGTATTTCTGCCACTTTGTACGTGATTTCGCTACTATTGTGGCTCCTCTGCACAAACTTCTGACCACGAGCGCACCCTTTGTCTGGTCGGATGACTGCGAAGCCGCTTTTAACACCCTCAAGCAATGCCTCACATCACGGCCAGTGCTTCGACATTTCGACCCTGCAGCACATACTGTGCTGCACACTGACGCAAGTGGACTTGGCATCGGTGCTGTCCTTCTTCAGCGGAACCCCGCTTCCGAAGAACAAATCATGGCCTACGCGAGCTGTACTCTGTCACCTGCTGAGCGAAACTACAGCATCACTGAGCAAGAATGTCTCGCCATCGTGTGGTCCATACAAAAGTTTCGTCCCTACCTATACGGCCGGCATTTCACAATAGTGACTGACCATCATGCTCTGTGGTGGTTATTGTCTTTCAAAAATTTGTCGGGACGCCTTGGCCGTTGGGTACTACGATTGCAAGAGTATGACTACAGCGTCACATATAGGTCGGGCCGAGAGCACCAAGATGCCGACGCTTTGTCCCGTTGCCCGCTGTCGCAAAGCGCCGAAGTGTCACCTTCCATCTGTTCGTCACCACCCACCAAAGTGACCAAACAGACGGCTGCTGCTTCGAAACAGTTAGTTGCCTCGGCGGACCTTCTTTCGTTCACCGATCTCGCCTCGCTCCAACATGCCGATACCTACTGCCGCACAATCATCGATCGGCTCACTGGCTTATCGCGTGCTCCAAACAGCCGCCTAAGACGACAACTTGCCCGTTTCAAGCTTCAAGAGGGAACATTATGTCGCAAATTTACCATCCTCTCGGTAACCAATGGGTTCCCGTCATTTTTCGCTCACTTCGTCTGGAAGTTCTACAAGCGTTTCATGACGATGCGACAGCTGGCCACTTAGGGTTCCACAAGACCTACGACCGCCTGAAGACTCGCTGCTTTTGGCCTGGCCTCTCCACTTCTGTCGCCAAACACGTGGCTTCCTGCGCGTCATGCCAGCACCGAAAACGTACCTTGTCTATTCCCGCGGGGCCATTGCAACCACTGCCGTGCCCGTCCACTCCCTTTGAATTTGTGGGCATAGACTTATATGGACCTCTTCCGCTTACGCCAGCCGGTCACCGTTGAATTGTTACTGCCGTAGACCACCTTACTCGCTACGCGGAGACAGCAGCTCTTTCATGTGGTGCCACCTCTGATGTAGCCGATTTTTTTCCTTCGCGCCATTATTTTACAACATGGCGCACCGCGTGTGCTCCTTAGTGACCGTGGGAATACATTTCTTTCACATGTCCTTGCTGAAGTCTTACAGGCCTCTAACACCATCCACAAGACCACATCAGCGTATCGCCCAGAAACTAATGGTCTGACTGAGCGTTTTCACCGAACTTTGTTCGACATGATCTCTATGTACGTGCAACCGCATCACAAAAACTGGGACACAATACTTCCTTTCGTCATGTTCCCATATAACACTACCATACAGCGTACGACGAATTTCAGCCCTTTTTTTCTCGTGTATGGCCGTGTACCGACTTTTGTTCTGGACACAACCTTTTTGTCCGCTTCTTCCAATCCATCTTCATCTCTCCTGGAAGAGTTCGCCGCTCGCGTTGCCCGCTGCCGTGAAATCGCCCGCGCCAACACTGCTACCATTCAGGACAAAAGAAAAATCGACATTGATGCGAAGCGTCGAGTTGTTGTGTTCCGCCCAGGCGACGAAGTCCTTTTGTGGACACCTGTTCGTGTACCTGGGCTCTGCGAAATATTCCTTCACCGATATCTTGGTCCATACACCGTCCTGGAACGAACATCTGAAGTTAACTATCGCGTCGCTCCTGTCAACGCGGCTCCTGATCACCGTCGCCGTCACACCGAGATCGCCCACGTATCTCGACTGAAACGATTTATTCGGCGTCCCAACCCTTTCTAACTTGCTGCCCTTTTTCGCGAAGGGGGGAAAATAGTGTGAGCGCTGACAATATACTTCATCTTCATCTGTATGACCAAACCATTGTAGTGATCATCATCGAATGTCACGCGGGCTGTCTCTCTGGCTCGTGCGTCTGGATTAAAAAGATAACCTGGTTGCTGCCGTACCGGACGTGGTCTCATAATATTAAGAAAGCCAGACCACCACCACTACTCGGCCGATCCAGCCGGATTAATCGATAATTTTTCATGTAAAATTTTTTACCGTTAGGAAGCCAGGTTTCCTGAATGGCAATTATGTCGGGAGAAATTTGCGAAGAAATATATTGTAAATCTGTACTTGCCGACCAAATTAACAGGCAATTTCACTGCAGAATTTTTATGGAACCTATTTTGATGCTATACCCGCATAAGAAACTGTGTGATGCAGAATATCTTTTTTCAAGAAATTATTTTTTGAAAGGCTCTCAAAGAAGTTTTTCTTTGATAAGTATTTCTTAGTTTTTGGGTTTTGAGAAGACTTTTTAGAAGAGGGAGATCTGTTATGTTTCAAAATTCTTTGAGATTCTGTGTCCGTATCTGTAAAGTCTCCTGAATCATCTGTCACAGGTTCTGACTCAGCCTGAATTCTATTTTTTGAAGGTTCTGCTTTCGGAGAGATAGATCTATCATTAACTGTCAGATTTTCCCCATCTGTACCCCTTGAAATCAACAGAGCATGCGAATCTCGATTTTGCACAGAAACTGTACCAATGATTTGTGTCAGCTGTTGTGTTAACATATCAGCCAAGGCTTCAAAAAGAGTAGCTGTCAGACGCTGCATTTCCTTTTCAGTACACTTTTCAATAGCCTCCGTTATCGACTTTGCGAGCGATGCATCCATTGCCGCTGTGTGCCGGGATGTTATGCCTGCGTAATCTTCCGATCTTTCATGCACTTCTGCTACCGCCTCCCTCCTAGAGCAACGCCTGCGTTCTATGATTTCTAGAACACCCATTTCCCTTTCTTTTGCGCCACATTCTTCAGAGTCTGCAGGGTGCGCTCCATTACACAAGCAGCACTTCTGTTCATCACATTTGCAATCGTGGCTGTCATTACTCCCTCCACACGGACGACATCTAGCCTGTGATCTGCATCCTTTCATGCTGTGGCCGAATCGCCAACATTTCCAGCACTGCAAAGGTTTCGGGGAAAGTGGCTCTACTTTGTAGATTAGTGGCCATGCCTTAATTTCTGTTGGTTTGACTCTTCCTGCAAAAGTTACTATAACTGATTCAGTAGGTGATTTTCTTTTATAAGTCGTTCGGGTGCAGCGATAGACTGAAACTGCGCCAGCTACAGCAAATAAGTCCAGAATTTCTTGAGGTGCCAGACTCGTATCCACCCCACGGACTATGCCCTTCGTATATGCTAGATGAGCTGGAATAAACGGGCTCGCCGGCTGTGCAGCAAATTCAGAGCAATTCAGAAGCCCTCGGACGCAATCCTGGTCTGCAGAGCAGCACAGGATACCCCCTCAGCCTAACTGGCTGACCTCAGTAATCTTCTGGAAACGCGACGAGGCTTTCTGAAGCTCCACTTGTATCACCTTCCGATTCTTCATTGGAATGGAACCCCCATTTGTAGGAACCAGACCCACAGGGACGTAGCTATCTCCACTGCATAGCAAGGTATCGAACGGCCAATCCTCGACCGGTAGTGAGGCCAGCCAAGGGGAGTGCGCTCTGATGAGAAAGACATCAGAATATTCTGACTTGCCTGACCTCCAAAGGACTGAAACAACGTTTCAGATTGAGAGAAACTAACCAGGAATACGAGGAATGAAAACCAAACCAAATCTTAGCTAAAAGAATCCTGCCGCTCGACGTTGAGCCGATCTCCGATGAGCCACGTAGCGAAAAGCTGCTTGGCAAAACCTCGTTCAGTTCGTGGCCTGCGCATGCGCTACTGCAGCCGCAGTTGTATATTGTAGCGATGTTGAGGCAGACAGGCTACAAAACAAGTCTTTATTAGCGCAAAATTGTGCCCACGAGTCTAATGACTATGGTCGTCTAAGTCAAAGTAGCTGAGTTGCACAGATTCAACTATCTTCCTCTTCCTCGTAGGCCAAGTGCACAAACGCGTGGCGCATGCCAGCCGGGTCTTGCTGGTGCTCTTGCCACGATGATTGCGGCGGGCTACTTGAACGTGGCCAACCTGTCACGGCATTATCCCCCTCCCCAGACGCATCGTCCCTGTGCTTGAGAGAGTGAAAAGATACATGCGCACTCTCACTCGTTTTCCGATGATCTGTCATGCTAGGGCTTCATGCGGACTACGTGTACCACTTCCGTGGGATTGCAGCGTCTTGAGCTCACGTGTCCCACGAATCTGACTTCATAAGTGACGTCGCTGATACGGTTGAGTACTTCATAAGGGCCGAAGTATCGACAAAGAAGCTTTTCAGAGAGTCCGCGGCGGCGCACTGGGATCCATATCCACACTTTGTTACCGGGATGATAAAGTGCGTCACTGCGTCGCTTGTTGTACCGACTA
The DNA here is from genome assembly GCF_043290135.1 of Rhipicephalus microplus. Taxonomy (NCBI): domain Eukaryota; kingdom Metazoa; phylum Arthropoda; class Arachnida; order Ixodida; family Ixodidae; genus Rhipicephalus; species Rhipicephalus microplus. The sequence goes on from NC_134700.1 coordinate 28,352,688, forward strand.
GAATCGACGCACTGTTGACGGCGTATTAGGTATCTTGCCATTTGTCGTGCTTCTTCGGCTCTTTGCAAGAAGTCATCTAAGTCAGGTGGATAGCTGTTTTCGTCCTGCAGTGGTAACATGGCATCCAGTGGGTTGGTCACTCTTCGGCCGAATACTAGTCCAAAAGGGGCAACGTGGGTTGTTTCTTTAACAGCTGTATTATATGCGAATGTTACGTAGGGTAATATTTCATCCCACTGTTTATGTTCAACATCGACATACATTGATAGCATGTCGGTCAGAGTTCTGTTGAGGCGTTCGGTTAAGCCATACAGAAGTCGTGAAAATAGGCAATTGCCGTGCCTTGACCGACGTGTTGAAGTTCATAGGAGAAATTTGTAAGTAGGACATCTGCACTGCCATTCGTCAAGTGAACAAGACGCCGAGCTACGCAGACACCTTTGTTCAAAAACAGCCCTATATTTGTATCCGCTATGCCTTCATGGTTGTAAAATGCGTCATTCTCTACGAGCAGCATTATACTGCAGCCTGGCGGCAAAGTTACGTCAACCTGAACAACGCGTAGAGCAGTAAGGCGTCGTTCTTCAGATTCCTCTACAGGTATAGCTCGTTCAGTCGAAAACGACACGCTGGACCTACGCAGGTTAATTACGGTGCCATTTGCTCGCAAAAATCCATTCCTATAATGAGTTCCCTTGACCATTCTGGTAGCACAGTGAAATCGGCAACGTAAATAAAGCCCCGTATTTCAAGTCTTGCAGTGCATCTGCCAAGGGGCGTAATAATTTGACCACCTGCCGTGTGTATCTGCGATTCATTCCACTGTGTCACAACATTGTTTAGCTTCTTCACCATCTTGTTATTTATCACTGAATAATCAGCACGGGTGTCGACTAAGGCATTCAGCTCCCATCCTTCTATTCTCAACCGCAAATCTGAAGTAACGCTTTCGTTGCTGCACCCATTTACCGGAAATACACCGTCGTTGCCCTCAAGCCATATTCGAGAATCTTCGTAACTGACGTTATCAGCGGCCTCACCTTCACAGGTCGCTTGCTTCAGTTTTCCGGGAGTGCACTTGGAGAGCGATGACCAGGCTGCCTTGAAGGTGCACGTGGGCTGGAAGACCGGTAGCACATAGGCGATGGTGACCGTGACCGATGTTGGCGTAGAGGTGGTGAGTTCTGGTGCGTGAACAAGTACTCCTCCATCTCCGCTGGTCGTTTGTCGTTTCGGGGGCACGGTGTATACAACGGGAAGCCACTTAACCAAGCCTGTTGGTAAGGGCAGAATCTGTAAAAATGACCCGCTTCGCCACAATGGACACACAGAGGCCTGCGCTCTTTTCCTAGGCCTAGGCTCCACATAGCGATGTGTGCTACGTGCTGCTGGGGGCAGATAGGTAGCCATTGGTTCCCGTGGACGAGTTGCGCTGCGTGCTGCAGGTGGGAAAGGAGTCGCTGCCATCGCAACTGCTGCATTGCTGTGTACTGTGGGTTGTCTGTGAACTTCAGAGTACGTTCGGATAAGTCGAACCGGCTGCAGCTCACGCTCTGGTTCTTGTATGACCTGCCTCAGTTTGTCACGAACAACGTCTGTAACAGATAGCGCAGTTGGAGTCTGGGGCAACTGCAGTCTGCTCAGTTCTTCCCTAATAACTGATTTCATGAGCTCTCGCAGGGCTTCAACGTCGTTCGCACGCCTCCGGAGAATACCTGTTCAGATGCGCAGTTAAGATTCCGGTTGCACTGCCGAGCCCGCTGTTTCAGTGTTTTTTCGATGGCCGTCACTTCCGAATAAAACTCAGCAACTGTGCTTGGAGGGTTGCGGACAAGAACGGCGAACAGCTCTTGCTTCACTCCGCGCATTAGATGGCGCACCTTCTTATCCTCAGCCATGTTGTAATCCACACGCTTGAACAGACGGACCATGTCCTCAATGTACATGGCAGTACTCTCGTTTGTGATCTGGTTCCTCGATTGAAGAGCAGCTTCCTCCTTTTCTTTTCTGTCTATGTTCGCGAACGTAGCCACCGCTTGTCGCCGAAATACCTCCCATGTAGACAACGAGGTTTCATCGTTCTCAAACCATATCTTTGTGAAGTCTTTCAGGGCGAAGTTTACGCGACGGAGCTTCTCTCTTTCGTCCCATTCATTCAAATTCGCCACTCTCTCGAACAGGTCCAACCAATCTTCCACGTCCTCGTACGAGTCGCCGTGGAATACTGGCGGCTAGTGCGGTTGGCTGATCAACACTTGTGCCGGTGTCACCTGGCTAGTCATAGTGACGGCGTCCATCGTTTGACTTCCCCTTGGTGTGAAGTGGAGAGGACTGAACTTAGGTGAGTCACCTCGAAGACGGCGACTTGCCCTCTGATGTACAGGAGTCACTTCCACGGGGTTGACAGGCTGGTCGTCGGGGCTACGCTGTCTTGAGCTCGCGGGGCTTCGATTCATTACCCAGCACCTCCAGCAGAAATGTAGCGATGCTGAGGCAGACAAGCTAAAAAACAAGCGTATTTATTAGGGCGAACTTGTGCCCACGAGTCTAACGACTATGGTCGTCGAGTCTGAGTAGCCGAGTGGCACAGATTCAACTATCTTCCTCTTCCTCGTAGGCCAAGTGCACAAACGCGTGGCGCATGCCAGCCAGGTCTTGCTGGTGCTCTTGCTACGATGATTGCGGCGGGCTACTTGAACGTGGCCAACCTGTCGCGGCAATATCTATCACCAGGTAAAATTAACCAGGCCGTTGCGATAAAAGAAGGCAAATAAATCACTGTCGCCTCACATGTGTCTTCTCAGCTAGCCCATATATTAGTGCAAAAAATCTACTAGTTAATAGTTTACTGCAGTTGCGTTTGAGAAGCATCACATAATTATGGGTCTGGTTTTGCTATAGTGTGACAAAGGAAGCTTCACATAAATGAGAAATACTTCTTTTTCTGCCACAGCCTCCTGGCCCACCTGACATGGAAGCAGCTGTGTACGATGGGCAAGGAACCTGCTACATGGCATGCCTTGTAAAGAAGCAGCCCTGAGTGATACACGCGTTATGAGATACCACTACATATATGTATAAAATATTGCTGTTTACTAATTACCTGAGTTTATTTGTTTACTTTTGAAAATGTCATGCATTGATTAGGCATTGATGTCTGGTGGTGTTACGTGTTTTTTCAGGCTGCCATGCAATGACAGGATGACTATCCCTGAATGTCCATTCTGCAAGCACGTTGAAACATATGAATGTCCACTACAACAGTTCATCTCTAACCTCACACATGTAATGCTGTGTTTGTGAATGTTTTACCGCGCGGATCGGGGAGAGGTGCTTTAGATTGGCTACAAGCATTGCCTGCCCACCGTGGCATGGAATCTACACTTCCCTAAAGTTGAAACTGTAACACTATTATTTAAATTGTGTGGCGCTGCTGAGCTCAACAACACACTGTTTGATCCCAGCCACTGTGGCCATATTTTGATGGGGGTGAAATGCTAAGACGCTTGTGTGCTTAAGGGCTTGTTCGATTCACCTGCACCACATGATCCATTTTACAAAGTGCTGCACCTCACCATCCGTTTCAGTGGCGCAGCAGTGGCATCTTCTCAATCTTGCCATTCATTTCAAAGAGCGCAGGAGAGGTACAGCACCAAAACTATTCCACGACTTTCCTGTACCTTCTGCTCTGACGGCGCTGGTTTGGTGCAGCCACTTGCACAGCTTAACAAACAACACAGCATTAGACATAGGGGCTGTACCCACCTCTACAAATGCGGCGTCTTTTGCCAAGATGTTTGCACCTCATTAAATTGAGCGAACAAAAATAAGGATTCCACTTTGTCGGCACCTTGTCATTCACTTGTGATGTCGCACTACTAAACTCATGCTGCACCAGTTCTGAAATTCTCGTGCACAACTGTGAACCATTTCAAATTGGTGAAGGTGAACTAAACCGGCTCATAAAAGATGAAAGCTTGAAAATATAAAAAATCTGTCACCATAAGGTGTCAAAGCAAATGTTTTGACAAGCAGTCTTGTCTCCAGTGAGGCTAAAATGTCATTTGTTTGAACCCCTGGAAGCCAGAATCAATCTAACTTTGCCCACTACTGTACTACTCACAATCTCTTCATAGTTGGCATGTGAATCGTCGGAATTTATTAAGTGCAATACATAGTGAAGACACCCACATTAATGGGCCTTAACAGGCTTTCTGACATTTAGTTGTACCTTCTGACAGTTTACAAACAACACCCAGAGCTGTTTCGTCTTAACTGTGTTTAGCCCCTACAAGTTTACAAAAAGAGGCGCCAAAGCTCATAAGGCTGCACTCAATTGCTTTAGCTTTGCACATATGTTCAATGCGCTCCTAAAATTATAAATCATAGAGGTGATGAGCAGTTGCAGCTCAGCTTCATCAAAGATGTGAATGCTGTCATGAAGAGCAAGATTGTGTTCATTGCAAGTGGTACTGTTTTTTTTTTCATATAGCAGATAAACGTCCCATATTTTTTGAACACATCTGCTTCTGTTTAAATTGAGTTGTTATAACTATAGTGTCTAACACTACGAAGTGAAATTCTGTACACTACGGTTATGAAAAAAATTTAGGAAATCACACAGGTAGTTGAAACATACATGATCTTGACTAACCCACAGCCACACTGCAAGATAGTAGGTATTTTAAGCCCTAACCTCTAAAAGTAGCAGGGAGAAAACAACTCCAGCTTTTGAGCACAAGTATGCTGAAAAAGTAAACACAATAACAAGTGTGTAATAAATGTGACCTTTATTGATCCAGTATTCGGACAGATTCACATCATGTACCACCACTTGATTTCAGCAGTGCTTGCTTGCAAGAGAGTACTCGATTTCTATAGATATGTCTATGCAAATAAAGAGATTGTGCTCAGGGCTGAGCAGATAGTGTGATATATCAGCACCAAGAAAGATGCACAGACAACAAAATTGTACAATGCATGCCTGAAGCTTATTTTCTTAGCATTGGGCCTTTTCGATCTGTAAGCACACATCTCATAAGTGTCCCTTTAGCATACATGTTCGCTGCATACTCAGCAGACTGGTCATTATTTGCGACGAGAAATTCTAGCTGTGGTAACTGCGTAACTTAACTTTAACAATAAATGTAGCAAGCCTGAAATATTTTTAGGCCCATCTCCTAAATACATATAGCCTATGATATGGGCTCACGGTGGAGAATTAAAACTAGTGCCTATCCTCTCGACACGACGCGACATTGCAGAATCGTGAAGTATTTAATGTAGCATTGCAGAGCGAGAAAGAAATGCACGCATCCGCAATTGCTTATTTAACAAATTTAGCAAAACTACATTGCTCTAACTGCGCGAGCTATCTATCGGCAATGTGCAAGTTTCCTTCCAGATTCCACATCATGCATTTACTTCGCTTCAAGATCAACACTATGGGGCAAGTGCCGCATGGGACGGCAGAATCGGACCCTCGTCCTGAAGCCACGCTATTAAACTAGAGTGCCGCAACACAGTTATAGCGACGTTTATTCAGCGATCTCGATGTTCAGTTATATGCCTATGCTTCTTAGCTTTCAAGAGACTTTACACATGGGTTGAAAGCTTTCGATATGCATGAGTGACTTGTTTTGTTCGGACCCGACTGTATACATAATTACCGGCTTGGACACTCGCAATAACGATGCAAACCTTACTTGATTGACGTTGTTTTTGCCAGTCGAGGCCAGCTAGGTCCCTGGGCGATAATTACAGATGCGAAACGCGATTGAGCAACGAAAAAAAAAACAGAGGAAGCGAGCAGCGCAAACCAGCAGCGAGCCCCCCCCCCCCCCCCCCCCCAACGTATCTAGAACTAGGTAAGTTGCAAAACTCCCCGCGTCAGCCAACCAGACACGCGGCGTCGGGATAGCTGCCGATTTGCTGGCGCTAAAGCGCAACAAGCTTCCGCTAGCAGACGAAAACGTGTAGTCGCCGTGGCAAGACACCGTAGCGGCCGTTGAGAAAGAGCTTTGCAAACATTATATTATCGCCATTTTTTGTTGTGCTGCCGCAGAAACGTACTACTGCGTAATATTTAGCGGTGTAAGGTATTGACAGTGTAATTATTGCCTTTTGAACTGCCTACCATAAACGATACTTGATATATAGCATAAGATAAGAGTCAGCCCGTTAGTTGCTAGTTGGTGTACGTTCGCAATTGATTTTTATGCGCAAAATACACAATCACAAAATACCCTGTACTCCGCTGTGACTGTGTTTTTCGTGCCTTAAAATAAATTATAACAATGTGGCGCAATTCCGTAGCTTTTGTCTAATTCTGTAGTCTTTTATTTTCATGTCAGTCACATTTTTTAGCAACTTAGACCGTCGAAAATCTGCGCGTGCGGCACTTTTCATGAGCATGGCTTCCCTCTGCTTCTTGAGTTCCTCTAATGAAACCTGTCGACAAAAATTAACCAAAGCTTCGAGCAGGGAGCGCACCTAGAGGTAACGGGGAGCACATCACAGTGCTTACTCACGACGCTGCCTGCTGAAGAATTGCGACAACCTGAACATACTTTTATTTTTTCTATGTCCTCCAGAAGTTCAGCCGATTGGGTGAGGGGCGATTTGGCTAAGCGACGGTGACGGCCGCTAAAGGTGACTGTCATGTCTCCTGCGACGGCTACGCATTTCTTCACAAATAACGTCCTTTTTCTCCTCTGAGCACTAGAAACACCACGAGACGTCCTGTCTCGCCATTCTCAACAACTTTCCGCCAGCATGCAAGCAAACGTTTTCTATGTCTTGAAGCGAAATAACACCACTCGTTGAGGGCATGTCGGGACCTACTTTACGGTCTTCGGGCTCAGTGCTCGGAGATAGTTCTTTGTCGCCGATAATATTTCGGAAAGTCCCCCACTGCTATCTGGCAGCTTTCGCTTCTTTGTCGCAGGTTTTGAAAGGTAAGTGGGCCAATTTGGCAATATCCGTGAAATGCATCCTTCAACAAGGTCTCACTTTCTTCTGGCGATTTGTACGTTCTTACCATTGATGACGTTAGTGAGAGTCTTCAGGATGACCTCCTCATGAAAGGGCATATCACAGACACGTTATGTGTTAGGCAGTTTCTTATCCGCACGAGGAATAACGTAATCTCGCGCCTCTCACTGCTCAGGTCCATGCGGGGCACGAAAGAAATGTCGTGGTGTCAGATTTTTTGTAGCCACTCGTACAGCCAGGTACGCATTATGTGGGCATGGTGAAAACACGCAACACATACAGAGCACAACACGGCGCCATGAAGCGCAAAACGGTTCACGCAGAAAGGAGCCTCCATGGATAGCGACGTACTGCAACATGCGCAGCCGACAGAGTTTACGGGAGTGACGGGTGCGAGCACGCAGTAAGTGAATGCGGATGCGACAGCAGCGCCACATTTGTCGCTGGCAGCGGTGGCGCCGGGCAACATCACTCAGTTTTGCAACTTACATAGTGCTAGAAACGTTGCCCCCACCTGCAGCGAAAAAAAATGCGTCTGTTTATTGATGTGTATAGTACTACCGGTGTCCTCTCGCCTCGCAGTATTGCAGTTCAGCACGCCGCCGCTACGTATTTGCATGCTATTTTGATACAACAGCCCAAAGGTACAGTTTCCGTTCTCTAAACTAGTAGGTGTTCTGTGACTACCACCAAGAAGGCCAGAGGTACAGTGATGTGCTCGATTTATAACATGCGAGAGTAGAATTCACGGTAACCAGGCGATTCCTTCAGGTTGGTGCCAAACCGTTGGGCAAGAGCCTCGAAGAGGAGGGGCACAGAAGCGAGATTGTACTCGTGGCAGCCAGCTGGTAGGGCTCCGAGCGCCACTCGATGTCCCGTAGCAAGAGAAGTCAGGATCTGGTTCCTTCTTTGGATTTCAGGTTGGTGCAAGGTCGAAGTAGCGGGCTCCGTCGTCGTACTTCTCGTGACGGTGACAAGGACCGGCGGTTGCGAAAAAGCTCGCGGTGTCTGCGTCACCGTCGAGCGCTTTTCGACGAAAGTGGGGCTTTTCGATTTTCGACTTCTGGCTACGCGCAGGCTGCCAGAGCCAACCAGAGCGCGCTCGTTTTTCTCGGGCTGCTCCGTCCCCCCCACGGCGCACTTCCGGTTGGCGTTCACTTTTCTCGGGTTGGACGTTCTGGCGACCCGCGGGGAGCCCGAAGGTCGCCAGACACTTCAAGGACAATTTAGTCATGAAAGCTTTCTCGAAGGTTTTGGGCAGGTTTCGGGCTAGCAGACGCCGAAAAGGTACGATGTGCGCTCGGTGCCATCTTTGTTAGTACTCGATGGGTTGTAATGTGGGCGCTTGAGGACTGCGCCTTCGCTTGTCATTACGCGTGGCGTTATCATCTAAAACCTGTTCCGCCTTGCGAGGTGAGGTGATTACGAGTGGTGGCGAGTGTTTGAAGCTACTGTTCATCGCATTTGTTGTTTCACGTGAAGCTTCCTCCTGTGAACAATGCGGTGACCTCCACCTGTTGACTGCGTCGTGCACATGCCTTAAAAGTTATGTACGTAGTACACGTTCGTACGCACGCATGGAGACAACTTTGGAGTTAATTTTTTTTTCGTAGTAGTCGTTTGTGAAGCTGTGCCTGCTTTCTGAGCACTTAGCGAAGACGATTGTCATCGAACTAGCTCGCTCCGTCGTATTTTTGCGTACGTAACCTCTTAGAACCTCTGTCCTGACTACACGATTGATCTTAGGTGGTGATAGAAAGCCCTAGATCGTGACTGTTGGTGATGCTCGCTGGTCGCGATCGGCGTGGGAACCCATTTTCATCTATGAGCCATCATATGTGGTATGATATTATACAATACTGCACAACAAAAAAAAACGAAGAACGGAATCAGAAATGTATACATCCTTTCATGGCGTAATTCTTCGTTGGCTTTGTTTTTTTCACCTCTTTGTAATAATGCCGCGCAGTACGTACAACCTAGTAGGTTGAATCAAAGCTGATATACATGACATTCGTTAAGTGTCACTTAGGACTGAAAAACAGGCCAAGGCAGTACTAAAAATTGATCAACAACGTGTCATGCAAATGTTTCTTTTGTATAAGACGGGTACTCGTGGTACCGATACCTGCGCATATCATAAATTTTAGACAATAACGTAAGTTAGTCAACGTGTGTTTTCGAGGTACGACACGCGATAGCTGAGCAGGTATATATCTTCAAGCTCTTTTGAGGACACGATCACTTCCGTGTGACTTCGCGTCGTGTTGTGCAGTGCCTGATACGAGTACTAAAGAAACGTGAGCTTGTCAAGCCGTCACCGTCGTGGCAGTTCACCTTGCATCGTTCTCAAGGCAGCGTGCGCCAGCTGGCTGTTTCGTTCGCGGATGTGGCGAGTGATCGTGTGAGCATACGAAGTCGTACCCTAAATGCGTACGCTCGAGTATAATATTTCAGCTTTTTGGCGAGCTTAGATACGTATTTCCAAGCGGACAATGCAGACAAAAACCCCCCTACACGCGGCACATTGTTTTGTTTGCTGCCATGATGGTAGAGTTTTTTTACGTTTACGCTGGCTGTCCTGCGTTCGATTTTGCGACCTTCGGACTGTCGCCGGGTGGGCACGTAGCCAGCTTACGTCATTTTCTATCAGAACTGGATGCAGCGGTAGCTTTCGGGGAGCCCGCGGGTCTCCAGAACCAGCCCAGCAATCCGAAAATCGAAGAGCCCCAGTAGGGGCCGGCTGAGCTGTGGATGAGGGCGGGGCAGTCGTCGTTGTGGTGGAGACGACGGGCGCACTCGTTGCAGGAGAAGAGGCAGCCTCCGAGGTCATGTCGCCGGTACCGGCGAGCGCATCTCGGAAGGAGCGACCCTTGATGATGGAAGCGTTGCTACCAGGGTACCTAGCATGCTGCAGGGCATGGTGGCGAGTCACGCTGCCGTCAGTTGAGGCTACAGTGTCGAGAAATATACTGCCTAGTGTGCTGAGCGCGCGCATTCCATAGGAGAGTGGGTGGCCGCACATGTGATGACTGCACTCAGATGCCACAAGCGGCGCTGCGTGTCGAGAGGGTGCACGAACGCGCGAAATTCCACTCGTCCTGTTGCTGCCGGGGCCTCACCACGGTTAAAATCAGTGTGTAACAGCTGCCATATGATTTACTGTGAAGTTCTACGGTGCCGTATGTTTACTGAAACACCCTGAGATGTTAAAAGCTGAGCGGCAATGCAAAGAAAAGACGTGTATTGTGCCACTGTGTCAAAGAAGTTATCGGTCGAACAAGGAAAAGGCGTCTTGTTTCCCGCACTAACGGATCCAGCACAGTTTCCTGAATGAAAAAGTAGGATCAAGAGGGCAGACAGAAGGCTGAACCCGAAAGCTGTCGTGTGAGAAAAGCATTCTGAGAGTGACTCCACCGAATTATCTTTTTGGATTAGGGTGAAAGGTGTCGGGAATGAAATCACCGTTTAGGCAAAATTTCAAATAATAATATTTATCGAAAAAATCGAAAATACCCTTTCGAATTTCATTCATGCAGTTTTTCTCCCATGTCAACGTCGGACTCCCTATCCAACAACGTTTTGAGTATCAAGTGCGGCGAGTGTCAGATTATTTATTGGCATGTTATCATTCTTCGTTTTCTTTCGAATCCTAAAGGAATGCAGGCTAAGAGGCAAAGGTTTTAGGGTCTTCTGTGATAATTCTTGCTCTCAAGAACAAAGCACATTTAAAAAAATAACTCTGGTGAATATACTATCAACGGTTTTTGAAATTATTTTCTTTGCGTACAGCAACCACTTTGAGCATCTATCTATCTATCTATCTATCTATCTATCTATCTATCTATCTATCTATCTATCTATCTATCTATCTATCTATCTATCTATCTATCTATCTATCTATCTATCTATCTATCTATCTATCTATCTATCTATCTATCTATCTATCTATCTATCTATCTATCTATCTATCTATCTATCTATCTATCTATCTATCTATCTATCTATCTATCTATCTATCTATCTATCTATCTATCTATCTATCTATCTATCTATCTATCTATCTATCTATCTATCTATCTATCTATCTATCTATCTATCTATCTATCTATCTATCTAATCGCCTACGTCTGTGTGCGCTCACGATCACTCCTTTAACTTAGGATCTTCTAAATACTTTGCAAGAGCCAAATGTTCGTTAAACGCCAATGCTGGTTCCAGTGTGTTGACTATCCAGTTTCTTGCATATTTTTAGCACCACTTCATAGTGTTTCACTTAATAAAAAATTACAACAGAGTCCCCTTTCATAGCATTGATTCCCAAGTTACGTAAGATCTGCGTCTTTTTTTTTCGGGCAGTAGCGGATGGCGAAATGTTTGCCACGAAATGATCTTCATTTGGTATTGCAAAGCGCCAGTACTATGAAAGCAATCGAGTAGTTCCTATACAATAAAGCATTATGTAAAAAAACACTCCAAAAATGCAGAAAAACATTAGTTGGCCTCGCGCGGCTCGGCTTCCTGCAGGCTTCGCAGAGTTTGCGGAGCGCAAGGGTTGAACGCAAATGCACCCGCCCGCACAAAAGCGCACAATGATTGATTGATATGTGGGGTTTAACGTCCCAAAACCACTATATGATTATAGAGACGCCGTAGTGGAGGGCTCCGGAAATTTAGACCACCTGGGGTTCTTTAACGTGCACCCAAATCTGAGCACACGGGCTTACAACATTTCCGCCTCCATCGGAAATGCAGCCGCCGCAGCCGGGATTTGCAGCCGCCGCAGCCGCCGCAGCCGCCGCAACCGGGAACCAGCACCCTGCGGGTCAGCAGCCGAGTACCTTAGCCACTAGACCACCGCGGCGGGGCAAGCGCACAATGCGGGCGCTGCCAGTTTTTTTTTTTTAAGTCATCAGCTGCGGGGCTATCTCGAAGCTCGCGCTCAGCGCACTAGGCAGTATATTTTTAGACACTGAAGTTGAGGCCATGACGACCGTGGCCCTGCGATGGAGTTGCCAGGCTGGACAGCGGGGCTCGGTTGCAGGGTGTTTGCCGCTGCAGTTTATGCAACGAGGGTGTGCAGCACTCAATCCTGGGGCGTGCTTGATGACGCAGCGCAGGCACCGTTCATCCCGGTAGCAGGTGGCGGTTGCGTACCCGAAGTGGCCGCAACGGGAGCACTGCAGGAGCCGGGGCGGACGGGGTTGAACTGGGCGCCTTTGCTTGTAAAGCAGTAAATCCGGCGGGACGGTAGTTCCAGCGAAACTGAGGGTGAGGCCGTTGCCTCTTTGTACACTGGACACGAGGGGCACAGGTGAAGCAATGTTGTCGGCGAGGTCCTTGAAGGGGATTGTTGGGTTCACTCCAAAAATCATGCCAACACAGGTGTTCAGGTCGAGTTGTTTGGCTCGAACCATGGTCGAACATATCGTTGTCTTCCAGAGGGCCCTATTGGGTTTTGGGTATATGTGATAGCCAGAGTTGATAAAATTGTAGGACCTTCTTAAACGTGTAGCTCAAAATTGATGGGGGTGAAGACGATGCCTACAGAGCGAGCGGGCTGCCCCGCCACAGTCGTGAATTGGCTAAGGTGACTGCTAACTGGTGTGGCTGCTGACTGTTAGGTCGCAGGATCGAATCCAGGCTGTGGCGGCTGCCCTTTCGATTGGGGCGAAATGCTGTAGGCCCATGTGCTCAGATTTAGGTGCACGTTAAAAAACTCCAGGTGGTCGGAACTTCCAAAGCCCTCCACTACGACATCTCTCATAATCATATGGTGGTTTTGAGACGCTAAACCCCACATATCAATCAACGCAGGCCCTTTTTTAAAGTTCATGCAAGAAATGTTGATAATGATCAAATATGGTGGACTTTTTTATTTCAGCCTATACAACTTACTTCGAAAGTGCTCTGCGACTACCTTCTTCAATGCTTTTCACTGAGATTTAGCTCATGCAGGTCCTCCTCTACTATTGTCCTTTAGCAAACTTGTTCAATAAACTTTTTTGTCATATTTATTTTGTCTTTACACGAAACATGCCACGTTTTTACCTTGTCTACTGCTTCTACTCAAAGCAGGCACAAAAGTCGATGTGGTATGTTTTAGTGGATGCGCATTTTGATGCTATAGATAATACTGGAACATTTATTTTAGTGGAGAGGGAACGATAAGAGTGAAGTTAAAGAAGGCACAGCATATTACATTTGTCTAAGCCCCAGACTGTGAATCTACCGGAATAAAATAAATCAGTGAGTTATTGTTTACTGAGGCGACGGATTTATGTAGAATGCAATACTACTTAAATATTATGATAAGAAACAATGTCAATAAACAAATCAGAAAAATAAAAATCTTGCCACAGGTGGGTACACGGAAGTGCCAGTTTCCGCAAATTTTTCAGAGAAATGATTTTCAAAAAGCTTGGACAATGTCTATGTGAAAACAGCTATGTGTGTATACAGTTATAGTCGCTTATTTATGCTGTGGCTACACCGTTCCTAATTAAGGCGAACCAGTGTACGAGCATACTTTTCAGGGATTTCTGACATTTCCAGCAAGAAGCTTGTTTGCGATAGCATTCTCTTATAGCAATTCGGCGAAATGTGCACTCACTGTACAATTTATATAAACGGATAGTGCCTGTTAACAACTTTGTGCTTTTTTTCATTCAAGATTAATATTTTGATGATAAAAACTCCTTCTCTTTGACAGTATTCACATAAAAGATCATCACAGTTTCCAAGTGATGTGTTATTGCGATAGCAATTATATGGATAGTCTCGGCTGTTTTTTGGCGTCCCTGCTGCCATTATTCACGTATATGCATGTATGTCTATATACACACACACAGGGAATGATGCGCTAGCCTTCTTTTTTCTGCAGAACGAACACCGCTGAGTAGTCTGCGCATGTGCTCGTTTCGTGAGCGAATAGGGAAGGAAGACATATGGCTGCCGCGCTATCGCGGCAACGATCAGCACTTAGCTCTTGCCCACACAGCAGGTGAGAGCTTCTGTGGGCTGCACTATCAACACAAAAAAACGATGCCAGAGGAGTGCTTGGAATGGCCATTTACATATACATGCGCTGTACACATATTAAACTGCCACCAGGTGACACACGACGTATAGCGTTTGGCACAAGCATGCGCTGCCCACAGGTTGCGCTTCTCTTCATTGCCATCACTACGCACGAGCCTTGTTGTGGCTATCTACTGTGACTACGCCGCAGTAAACTCGGTTACTTAACAAGTGCACATTTACTTCAATTAATGTTGCTCCTAAATATGCCAGCCTTGCTTCGTAAAACATTCAAATATGTTGCTATCGCATTCACTGTTTCGCCCTTTTGGCAAAACTGTGACTTTTTATAAAGCGCTGATAGTCAAATTTATGAAGAGTGTGCGGACACTGTCCTACCTAGTACGCAAGCGAGACGCACATTAAAAAGCGACTCCGTAACTTCTGGCCCCTTATATTATCATAGACTCTGCTATACTTTATGCTCCCTACTCTTCCTAAAATCATTCCTCACCCTCGTTTCCCTTTCCCACCCTTTGCTATACTACACACTATGCGAAGCTATGCTATGCTGGGAGCTGCTTGGCACATATTTGCTTTTTTGGGTGCATGTTTATAGAGTTTTTGCGAACACCTCATGGGAGAACATTCCGCTGAAAGAGCTCTGCTCCACTGTAACGAAAATCGCAAAGCCTCCGTGGAACACACAGCAGACTGTTACAGTGAAACCTTGAAAGGGGCAACTAATACTAGTACACATGCAAGGTACTAACAAGTCCATTTTTCGTTTTGCATGCACAGACCCGTGGACACGCTATGAGTGCTGCCTTCACTAGTTCCCCACCTAATTTCTTCTTTATTGGTAGTGCTAGAACACCAAACTACTACACTCAATTTAGATTACAATTGTCTGGCAGATAAATGAACACAAAAATAGAGCAAGAGAATAAGCAATCACGATCAAGTAAAAAAGGACTGAATGCCAATATACAGGCTCCTAGGAACCTTCTTACACTTGTGGGGCCGACCTTAGGCCATCATTTCTGTTGTTCGTGCGCAGCGACTAAATAAAATTGTTTTTTGTCTTCTATAGCACAGCTGAACAGACTTGTACCAGCGCATGCACATGGCCCTGTTTACATTACAGTGTGTTCATTTTTGCAGCTCGCAAATGTTGCAACAGCTGATGGTGCAAGGAGAATGCCAATATCGTCCTTGTGCATTTTTCAACCATTCTTGAACATGTAATTTCCATCCAGATGTTGCACGTACTTTAGTCGCCTGACCATGTTATTCCTGAAATGTAAACAAAAATTACAATGTGTAAATTTGCTTTGGTTTTTATATTTAAAGATAAAGATATTCAGACTGCACGCCAAGCTTCTCAACTTTATATTGACCAAGGATATTCACTAATCCAAGTAAGAAAGGCTTCAAAGAACAGATAAAACCTGCTAAAAAATTTCAGTCCCTAATCAGAATAAGCATTGCGAAACTCTCTCCCAAGGCCATGAAATAAAACCATGTTTTGCATCATATTTCACAATAGCAGCACACTTTGGTACATATGCTAAAAGTGGGCAACAAACAGCTTGTTATCCATAGATTTAGTGAATCTTTAACAATGTTCGTGCATGTGGTTGTTCAGTTACAATGTCTATACCTTTTAGTGTAATAGGGTTTCGCTGGAAAACAATTGATGCTCCATAGTGGCGTGGCTGCAGATGTTTATAGCCAGCCAATTTAGTGTTAAGTAGAATGGTGAAGTGAGAAAATGCATCTGTTTTCTCAACAAGGCCTGCGCATAGATTGATTGTATCACTTAGAGGTCCCCTGAAACTGAAATTTCAGAGCCAGAATCTTTTGTGTTTCATTCTTCCACATACATAGATACATCAAAACATTTATTACATTTTTTTCTTTGTTTGCGGGATGATTTCTAGGTCCTGCTCGCTGCTTACGCCCGTGGTGTTTTAAACATTGCACAAAAGAAACAATAATTCAAACAGTGGTGAAGATAGTTTTTTTTTTCCTGAAAGAGTTCGCGAAACAGGTGCCCATCCAGCAGCTGCAAAAAAAGTTCAGCAGAGGACTGTACCTGATGCTGCATCACCCACATCATTTTAGTCTCTCAGCAAGCTATGTCACTGCAGTTCGGCCTGGAACATAGTACCGTAAAATCTCAATAATTCAAACTCTGTTATTTCAAACTTAACTTAGTTTTTCAACCTGACGCCCTGGTTCTCCTACAGCTCGAGTATTTGAATAGGGGAAAACGTCCAATAATTCGAATGCATCGGTATCGACAAACTATGGCTTATTCAAACTGGAAGACCCTTGCTTTCGGCTACCTTCGCAGAAATTGGCCTAGAGTCGACCCTTAAATTACTCAAGACTTCCATCTGTATAAAACAAGTGTGGTCATTGATTTCCATCTATGCTTTTATAATTGGAAATCTAGTTTGCTGCTACTGCTGTATGGGTGGCACGACCCAGTGCGGCAATGTTTGCCTTCAACCATGTTCCTTGAGACAAATTTCATTATTATTCTCAGTAAACTAATAAAAAACTAATTTTTGATTGTATTAACTCTGCCATGTAAATGAATGTGTTTTGGAACACAAATAGCCTTGCATATTTTGTTACTTTAGCCCACTGCTCACACGAATGCGTCTCTGCTTGTATGTGACATATCGCTGAATAATTAAATTCTGTTCGCTGTTAGATCATGAACTTAAATTTATTACATGACCTGCCAAAAATAAGCAGTATGCGCTAACTAGCGGGAACGAGTCCAAAGGTGCCTTTTATGGATTCTTGCCGCACCGTGCGACATGATGTCTGTTCATTATAGTGACTGCCCGCTGATTTGGAAAATTTTAGTCTCTTTTGAGTTCGAATTAAAGAGCTTTTACTGTAACATAATGCTCCACCATGATTTTGTGCCAATTTCGTAAAATTTTGGTGGGTCTTTTGAACCAATCATTGATGCCAAAAATGTATCTTAACTAACGATGCTGGCACATTTCAGTGGGACATTTTCAATTCAGTAAGATGATCATCAGACAAACACTTGTTACGGCATAAGAGTTGCTAACACTTGTTTGTAAGAGGTCCATGAAAGCTACATTAAAGCTACCTCGCCAAGTCACCTACCTGAACAACCTGAATGGAATGTAGTCACTATATGTGTTTACTTCAACATGCTGATAGTAAGTTGTGCGTACTTAAAGTGAGAAGAGTTTGGGGAAATCTACAAAGGCAAATATTTCCAAGTGGCTGTAGTCTGCTTGCAAGGTTATTACGACATAACACTTCATATTCGCCGTGTGACTGTCAGCTAGGAAGACAATGGCGAAGTTTTAAAAAGATGTTTTATCCTAAACATACGGAATGAAAACGCGTTTGGAGATTAGGTGCAGCGGTCTATGATACAAAGTATGAGGGACTGCTGCTGGTCTAGGAATAACTGTGATTTGCTTGTAACAGTAGTCTTGGAACCTATAGCTGGTGGCAAGTGTCATCCGGCTGTTTTCTAACGTGCTCCTTGTTGACCAAAGATGTTTGAGAGTGCTCATCGCCAAATTTGCTTTTCTGGATACCACTGACTGGCCTAGCTAAATTATGTGCCAAAACATTAGCAATTGGTGACCTGCTTTGCTTCAACATTGTGTAAGGCATCTGGCAAGCAGAGTCATTTCAGCTCAGCTGTAGTGAATATCGGGCTCTCGCTATCCACTCAACACCTGCAGGATCCACGCTAGTGCAGCGGTAGCATCACTCCTCAAGACACAATTACATAGCACAAGTTAACGCCGATTGTTCTCAGGCACTGTTTGTTCACCTGCCTTTGGATATTGTAGCAACTCAAGAGAACAAAGTTAGAACGGGTAGTGGTGTGGCGGAGCAGATTTCAATCGCTGTATGTGTTGGTCTCTCTTGCACGACAGGCCCCGCCGTGGTGGTCTGGTGGTTAAGGTACTCAGCTGCTGACCCGCAGGTAGCAAGATCGAATTCCACGATAGTCACCCTCCTAATGGAACCCTTTTCCTATACCATTTAAACGCGCAAAGCCTTAAAAACAAAGCAGAGGAATGTGACGCAAATTTGCAAACATCAAAATACTGCTTTGACATCATTGGCTTCACAGAGACGTGGTTTAGATCCAATATGGATGACAGGCATTTTCCTGGTTACAACAACATTTCTATGTGCCGTGAAAATAAACGGTGAGGTGGTGTGGCCCTGTATGTAAAAGCAAACATGCTTTATGACATTCTTCATCAGTTTACTGTTATCAATGATGCCTATGAAGCAATTTGTATTGTTACTAACAAGGTCGCTGTTCTTTTATTATATCGTCCTCCTCATAGTAAAGTAGAAGCATTTTTAGAAATTGTTGAGTGTTTTTTGGAATTTGCTATTCTCAACGAATGCAATGTGATAATATTTGGTGATTTAAATATAGATTTACTTGCAAACAGCTATGTTAAAAGAAATCTGATTGAGGTAAAGTGGTCTTATGGGTGTGAAAATGTCGTTAATCAACCCACAAAGGTCACTAAACAATCTGCCACATTGCTTGATGTCTGTTTTACAAGTTTTCATCCGGAAAACATAGTGTCTGGTGTGTTTTCATCGGGAGTGAGTGACCACTTGCCATTTTTTGCTCTGTTCGCCCTAAAAAAAACGAGTATCAAAATCTAATTACACGCGTCAGATAATAAACCCCACTAGCATTACGAACTACTGTTCTTTATTGAGTGAAACAAGCTGGGATGAATTGTACCGCGAATCTAATACATCAAAAGCCTATGATATCTTTATTCAAAAAATCAGAGAGAACTATAATTACGCTTTTCCCCGTGTTATGGTTAGGAAGCACAGAAAAGCTAAAAAAGAGTAGATCACACCGTCATTATTTAAACGCATTAAAGAAAAAGACTTCATGTTCGCTCGTTTATTGAAAACAGAGTCGTGCAGATTTAGTCGCGTTTAAAAAGTATAGGAATAAATTAAGCTTGGACCTAAAAAAAGCAAAAAATGCATATTATCAAAATAAGATTTCGCCGCTAGTTAATAACACTAAACGGCTTTGGGGTGCTGTTAACAAAAATATAGGAATTGAACAACCACGTATATCTACTGAACTACACACAAATGGAACAGCCATCTCTGGCAAGACGCTTGCAAATCAGTTTAATATGCATTTTTTGACATCAGGTGCTTTTCTTGGCCCCAACAGATTTGGGTGCACGTTAAAGAACCCCAGGTGGTCTAAATTTCCGGAGCCCTCCACTACGGCGTCTCTCATAATCATATAGTGGTTTTGGGACGTTAAACCCCACATATCAATCAATTTCTTGGCCCCAAGGTAGCATCATCTTCGAAATCTGCTATTTCCTACATTCCTACAGCCTACAAGGATTCTATGTTTTTAACACCTACCTCAGATGTAGAGATAGCATCTGCGGTGTTCGCACTGAAAGACACGTGCTCGCCCGGTTACGATGAAATCAGCGTTTCGCCGGTTAAAGCTGCTATCTGTCACATTTCTGCCCCACTAACTTATACCTGCAACAAAATGTTGGAGACTGGCATTTTCCCTGAGAAAATGAAGGTTGCGGGTGTTACTGTCATTCATAAAGGTGGCAGTAAAAATGACCTGAATAATTATCGACCAATATCGGTACTGCCTGTTTTTTTAAAAATCGCAGAGCGTATTATTTATAAACGATTGTATGATTTCATTCAAGTTAAAAACATTAAATCGAAACACCAGTACGGCTTTCAATGTGAAATATCAGTAAAATATGCTCTACTGCAGGTAAAAGAAAAGATACTTAGTAATTTCGAACAGCGTTTGATTCGATCAAACACCAAATCTCGTTTCATAAGCTAACGACATATGGTATACGTGGACTGGCCCTTACATTATTAAAGAGTTACTTCGAAGGCAGAATGCAATATACACAGCTTCAGGAATCAAAGCCAGACTTAGGTAAGATAAACTTTGGGGTCCCACAGGGATCTATTTTAAATCCTTTGCTCTTTCTTTTATATATTAATGCTCTTTCTTTTATATATTAATGATACTGCTAACATTTCTTTTACTCCCGCCATTGCTATGTACGCCGATGACACTAACGTTTTCTTTTCTGGTCCAGATCTAAATTTATTAGAGCACCGTGCTAATATCTGGCTAAACGAACTTCATACCTGGCTTAATGTGAACGAAATAAACTTAAACGTAAAGAAAACACAGTACGTAATATTTCGCCCAAAAAATAAACCACTTCTTCATAACGTAGAATTGAGTATCAATAACAATACAATAACGCCCGTCAACTCTTGCCGCTTCTTGGGAGTCCTTTTTAAGTTTGACCTCAGCTGGTCTGAGCACACAAATTATGTTCGTGCTAAGCTATCTAGATCTCTTGCTATGTTATACGGGCTAAATTATATATTGCCGCTGCGTGTTAGAAAACAATTGTACTTCGCTTTTATTCATTCCCACTTAACATATTGTCACCTAGTCTGGGGTACGTGCAACAAGATGGATGCTGAACGTGTTTCCTCTATACAAAAAAGGAGCCTAAAAATGATTTCTTCCCATCCTCCCCCATCAACTGACTCTCTGTATAAAAGTCTGAACGTACCACCATTTTCAGAGTTATATCAGCTTTCTTTCGCAGCAATTATTTTCCGCGAATTAAAACGTGATCGTACCATGTTCTCAAGCAAATATCTAAATAGACAATTGACATATGACCTTCACACTATTTCATGGACGGGATCAAGACCAAGAACTAATTATGGTACCAAAAAACTATAGATTATCAGATTATTTCATTGCTGAATGCATACCCATCCCTAATCGAATTGGCTAATCAGAACTCAAATATGTCTCGTTTTAAAAAACGAGGAAAGCTACTTTTCTTGCCTCCTTGAAATTGCAATTATTTTGCTTTCAACACGAAAATATGTAATTTTTTATATCTATGTGACCTTATAAAACTCTTAAACCAAACATTGCAAACTTTGTATAATTTTTGTTCGAATGTGTTTTTTACTGTTCGTTTTTTGTTTATATAAGTTGTTAATGAGCATTGTACTTATTTTCTCTGATTTCCCTCTTGGCTGTCCGACGTGTAAGTCCGGGGTGAAGGCCTCGTCAGAAGACATACGAGTCTCCTTTTGCCTTGCCTCGTAGACATATTTTATGTCATGTAACTATGTCCGAAATAAACTGAAACTGAATCCCCGCTGCGGGGGATGCATGTTTGATGGAGACAAAACTGCTGTAGGCTTGTATGTTTAGATTTGGGCTCACGTTAAAGAACCCCAGGCGGTCGAAATTTCCGGAGCTCTCCACAACGGCGTCTCTCAATCATATGGTGGCTTCGGAACGCTAAATTCGACATATCAATTTATCTCTTGCCCGATGGCGCATCGAGAGGAGCCTGACCCGTCGAGCGCCCTGCAGTCGCCAGCAATGGCTGGTTCTTTGATAAGTTCAGGCGGCAAAGCAGTGTCAAGAAGTAGAGTATAAGTCTAATTGGTTGTAGCGGCCTTGATAACAGTATGTGGCTTCATTAGTGCTTCAACTGATTTAATGATCATGTAGCCAAAATTCTTACAAGATTTCAAAAACCGTTTCAAGGTCTATTTGAAGTCAAGTGTGCCTCGTAGCCCTCATGCGTCGTATTTGAAAAAACGATTGACAGGCGTATGCCATCTTTTCAAGTTTCTCGCTGGAAAGACTTGGGGAATGCATCCTAATGCTATGTTACGACTGTACAGGGTGCTTTTCCTTAGAATTTTACGATACAGTCTGCCTGCATTATCAAACGCCAGCAAAACAAGTCGACGCATGATACAAAGCGTTCAGGCACAGGCGCTTCGAATATGTCTAGGTCTGCCTCAGGGCGCCTCAACAATGGCGACTATAGCTATAGCCAAAGACCACCTTGTGCAGACCCATATTGAAATTGAAGCTTTGAGGACACACATAAGGCATGTGGGCCGGACTCCCCATCACCACCTAGCCTCTCTACTAGTGGATAGACCTCATACTTCCTTTTGTCGAACAATACCTACACATGGTGACTCCCTACCAACTGGCTTTACGCCCGCGGCGAGACCTTCAATTCCTCCATGGTGCCTCAAACAGCCAGTCATCAACCTGACAATACCAGGAATCCAGAAAAAACGAGATTTCTCAATACCAGCCTTCAAGCAGGTCACCTTACTTCTGCTGTACGAGAAGTACCAAGACTGCACCCACGTCTACACCGACGGCTCCGTCCTGCCAAACAGCTCAATAGCGGCGGTCGTTATTCCAACGCACACCGCAACCATCAAATTCAGGACAGCTCATGCAACCACAACAACGGCAGCAGAGCTTGCAGTGCTTCGCGCTGCACTGCGTTTCATTAACGACCAAAGCACGCAACGGTGAACGATTTTCTGCGACTGCAAGGTGGCACTTGAGTCACTTCTGTCAAATCTACGCCGTGGTCCACACGAGCAGTTGGTATTTGAAACAGCAGAAATGCTACACCATATAACAGAGAAAGAGCACCACATTATATTTCAGTGGTTGCCAAGCCACTGTGGAATTATCGGTAACGAACGAGCTGATCAAGCTGCCCGATCAGCCCATACAGAAGACAACGACCAGTCAATACCTCTCTCAAGGACGGACGCTGCTAGGAGGCTCCGCATTCTTGCTCGCCAACGCTCCATGGCTCTTTGGAATGAGCCTCTCTTTACGCATGCAAGATTACGATCCCTTGATCCAACGTTAACCATGCAGCTTCCAACAAAAATTCGACGAGGCGACGCTACTGCTCTGTGCAGACTATGGTTGGGAGTCGCGTTTACCCGTGCGTACGCGTTCCGCATAGGTATGGCCGACACCGCCGACTGTGCACACTGCGGAGATGAAGAAACGATTCGACATATCCTGTGTGACTGCCCGAAATACAACCTGGAAAGACAACATCTTTCTAATAAACTAAACAGGTTAGATGACCAGCCGCTGTCAGAAGAAAGTATACTGCGCCATCGTCATGACTCATCGTCACAGAAGAAAGCCGTGCAAGCGCTACTGGGCTTCTTACGAATTGCTGGCCTGTCGGAACGCCTCTGAGTGGACTGATTTTGTGTGTGCGTGTGTGTCGGTGTTTTTCTTTTATTTATTTTTTAACTATCCCTTTCTATTTCAACCCCTTATTCCCCAACCCCAGTGTAGGGTAGCATACCGGATACTAGCATCTGGTTAACCTCCCTGCCTTCCTTTTTTCTCGTTTCTCTCTCTCTCTCTCTCTCTCTCTCTCGTATGCTGTTTTAAGTTATGCTCAAAATTTTCACAATGATAAGACAGAGTAGTCTAATAATTATACCATATGGTCAAGTTGCACACTTTTCATGTGAACAAAGGGGACAAGAAAGGCACGACATTCTTGTTCTCTTTGTCCACATCAAAAGTGTGCTACTTAACGATACAACATAATAATCAGTCACAAACTAGCCCAGCTCTCAATCTTACTGATCTGTCTAGTTTCATAGCTGCATCTTTTTTTTGCATCAGTAAAATCAATTGCAGTTCTTGGAACTCTAATACATTCTAATTTTCGCATCTTGCCGTTTATTTGTGTGCGCTATCACTGGGGCATCACACTCCGCATACCTTTGCAAAAGAAGGGCAGCTGGATAAACTGCTTCGACTCTAGACAAGCATGATTTCGACTGTAAGGCATGCTTGAAAGTAAAAAAAAAAACGCCAGGTGTCCGCGGAAGGCACAGCACAGTCATGGCAAAAGCTAAAACAGCGGTCTTTCAAGGCCTTTTCTAAACACTCATTAGGTAAATGCTGCAAACACACTTGCTGGGTATGCACTACATTAATAATAATAATAATTTCTAGGTAGTAGGCCGGCATTCGGTATGCTATTTTTCATCATTCTTCTGAGAAGCGTGGTGTTTGCTAAACACTTGCAAGGAAAATTGTGCCAATTGTTCATGCAGTGGCTGACAGCGGTGAATTTTGCCTGAAGTGGGTATGCGCCACAGTTATTAGGTGATCAAGAACAAGCTTTTGTAATGGGCTGGAGCATTGGATGACCCACTCGTTACGCTATTTGCATTGTGTGACGACTGATTGTTCTTTCACTGTTTTTATTACTCATAATAATGCGATTGCTTTCCCGACATCAAGCCTGCCTGAGGCAAATTCGTAAACAAGTCTCAAGCACCGGTGTGGCTCAGTGGTAGAATACTGGGCTGGCATGCAGCGTACTCGAGTTCGTGCCCCAGTGTGTCCTTGGTACTAGGTTTTTTTTTAACCCGCGATATTTATTACGAACACTGGTAAACACGGTAGACAACTGTGGCGTGGCACGTGCCCCGAGTTTTGATCTCATAACATCTTTTGCTGTAAAACAGCACAAAATTAACAAAGGCGAAGGGATGTTGCGCAGTCGCCATGTTGTGCCATGTGACTAGGTCCTCTGACTGATGTTTGTGTGTTGGTTATAATAAATTTTAGAAGCGAGTTCAGTGCCATGTCATCTCTTCTTCCTCCTGTCTGTCTGTAATTTTGTGCTGTTTTCACATTCAAGCATGAGCCACCAACTTGATGAACTGTCGCTTTTTTGTGAGACATGTTTCAGTGCACTAAAATGTGCTGCAGTGACCCAGAATAATGTATTGACAAGCCCAACATGCCGCTTTAATAATAAAATACTACATTGCAGTCGCCGTTCCATTTGCTTTTTGGTTGCAGTTTTGTTAACTCGATTGAGATGCTATGTTTTCAATTTAATAAAGCAGTTAACTTAGTATAATGAAGAATCAGATTCTAGCTGACAGTAAACAAACTTTGAGAAGCAAAAGCTCCCTAGTGTCTCTGGCAGGTTTTGGTGTAAAAGGACCAGGAGGGGATGCCACAGATGTTAGCAAAGCGAATTTTCCAAACAAACTTGCATATGTTGGGCTGTAGCATGAATAGAGGGAACATTAACATAGCTGAAGCGTTCCTCAGAGCGGAGGGCTCGTAGGGCTTCATCTACTACCATTTTACTAGGCCTAGTCCAAGGCAACCACTAGGATCTTCAAGGCCTTCTCAGGGAGTGCATTTATAACGACCGATGTGGTATTGTGTTGGTCTGCATTGAGTTCACTTCACTGGGACCTGAACGGCACTCATACATAATATGTGTAAGTGTTGGCACCACTAAGCTCTAGGGGCACTTGTCTCGGTACACTGTGGAGCTTAACAGTGAGTGTGTCAGTAAATTAGGGTCAATGCGTGATCCCAATCTCTGGGCTTTGAGGATGTCACCTTGACTGAATAGTTGATTACAGATTCATCCCATGGCAATTTTGTCGCGCAGTATGTATTCGCATGAGGAACAGCAACCATGTCGATTTCCTGGTACAGCAGTGTGTATAGAGCACCAAAAGATGATGGTTCTTCCATAATATGACAGTTTAGGATTTTGGTGGCAAGTCAATGACAAATGCCTCCACATAATTCAAGAAACATTTTAAGTCGTTCCATTAACGTAAAGAAAAATACGCCCCGTTTGAGATTGGAACACTCGTCTCTATGCCTGCAAAAAAAAAAAAACAAATAATGGGGTGCAATAACAAGTTCGGCTTCACTGCCATGCGCGTGCTGCGAAAAAAGCACGTGGTAAAGTCAAATACAAATTGACCGAAATGGCAGTTACACGTTCGGCTTCACCGCAGCGCACTTGCGCTGCTGAGAAGCACGCAGTAAAAACAAATGAAAGTTGACCAAAGTGACATTCATAAGTTTGGCCTCACTGCCTTGTACGTTTGCTACGGAGACAAAAGATGTTTGTGCAGTGTCTCTTAACGCGCTTGAAGCAATGATTTTTTTTTCGACAGGAACTAATCGAAGTTCCACAAAAGCGGGCATATGTATGTTTCAACCTAAGCATGGGAGGCCATTACAATTATGCCAGCGTTATTCTCTCACTCCCAAATGATCAACGCGAAACAATTCAATTTTGCCATTCCAGTATATTAGCGTAATGGGAGGATTACTCAGAGTTTAGCACTTTTGTGCTTATATACATGGGAAGCCTCTAGGAAAGTGTTCTGGAATGTCGGCAGCATAGCTATATGATATTAACAGGCATTTCTGGCTGTTACATATGGCACAGCGACTAGCAGGGCAGAGTACAACTCCAAATAAAAGAGACATCTGCTTACCTGTTGCAGGCAGCGCACGTCTGTATATCGAGCATTCGTATGTTTAATTGCTATAGGCACCGTTCAGTCGAGTTTTCCACTCTGACTACAGCGCCAGAACACATAGCCTAGCGGATAAAAAAAGAAACCTTGAGACGGCCTAGGTGAAAATGGAACGCGACGCAAGTGTCTGGCGCCCAGCATCTGTCAGCGGATTGTGCCCGGGATACATTGGGGACGCGAGCATGCGTCTATTTTCTGCGTGCCCCTAACCGCGAATGGCAGAAAATTTGAGACGGGGTGGTGTGAGCAATGCAGCAACCTCTGGGCAGTGTGCTGTGCCTACGAGCACCGGTTCGTGTACCACGTTGTCGAAACGAGAACTGCACGACTCACGAGGACAAAGCACGGCGAAACGTGAGCAAGTACTTCCAGAGAACACCCATCACGCCTCAACGACCGGCGAAGCGGCGTGGCGGCGTTCCGAAAAGCTCGGCTGCATGTTTTTTTTTTCTTCCTTCATGCTCGGCTGCGAAGCAACGAAGCTACCATCGAAAATCCTTAGACAAAAAATTCCCAAAAAACACCTTTCTAGGTACGGACCAAAATGTTAACACAGAATAAGTATATTAACTCTACAGTACGGACGAACGCCTCCTAGAAGGCATTGGTCTGGACAAATACTGGCGCATGCTCAGAACGAAAGAAAACAGTCGTTGGCAACATTGTGGGCATTGCTGCAGTGTACTAGAAGGGGGCAGTGGAGTGAACGAGGTGGCCGAGCCGTATCTCGGCTGATTCTCCGGTGGGTGACAGTAGCGGCGGCGCTGGAGTCGCATGGTACTGAAAATCTCTGAAGCGTCCGCCTTCAAGCGCGCTGTAGTAGCCCGCGAAAGCACATATTTGCTTGTTTTTAGCGCGATTAAGGCGTTTTAGAGTCTTTATCAGTGTATGCACACCTGCTAAGCGCAATAGCGCACGAGTAAATATGCAGACACGCAAAAATTGCTTCGAGACATTCACTGTTTCAAGAGCCTGCCGACAAAAAGAAAACATGGAGTACAATCAAAATTTGCACAAATCCGCCTAGATTTTCGCTCAAGCAGTACTTTGAGCGACGCTACATCATAAGTGGCTACTGGCGTGCTACAAAGAGAGAAGTATCAAAACCGCGAATAAATCGTACGTTCATTTTGTCGGCAGTTTCTATATCTAGAGCACTCTTCCTCATAAAAACCCCACACGCCCTCGATTGTTTCATGAGAAACCCGATTATAAGTAATGTTGTCACCACATTTTTATCAGTGAAGAATTAGTTTTATTATTCAAGTTTTGCGGTAGATAATAATTGTTGCTTTCTGTAAGGCTTCTTTGTTTTAACCGCGTGCTGTCGTGCTAACTTTGCTTCTTTTATGCAAGCTCCTGGAGGCCGAGCCAGAGAGCCGAGCTGAAAGAACGCCTGTACCTCCTAGTCAAGAACTCCTTGCGAAAGGAGTTATATTGAACATATTAAAGAGTGTCAGTTCTATAGTATACACAGCCCGTCTGTTACTCTGCGTAAATTCACTGTAACCACACACTAAACCAATTCTGACCCTAAAGGGTGTAAATGAGCTTGTGGCCAGACGAGCATTCTTTGCTCCCTATTGGGTGTTCAAAAAAGGGTGCTGAGAAAGGTTTCAGAGCTCAGCACCCTTAGTAAGAGGGTGCAGAGCAAAAATTTTAAAGGGTGCAATGAGTGCACTCTTTAAAAAAAGGGGCTGTGACATCATAACACCCTTTCAAATGGGTGCTTGAAGGGTGCTCCACATCGACGTACCAGTGGGCCAAATCTGAGATTGATGCTGGAGATGGCTAAAAATGCAGATTGCTGTATAGTCTGTAGACCATGCTGAGTGACAGCCCACATACGGTTTGTTAGTACTTGAACACATGTACTATCTCGTCCATTCCACCCTGAACACGTGCACCATGCACGCGGCCGGCCATTCACAGAGTGACTTCTGCAGGCGCTTATGAAAGTAGTACTGAAACACAGTGACAGCTCTAGGTGAGGCTTTTGCATCATCGTCTTTTAAAACACAGTTGCTCTGCAGCGAAGCTACTGGTAAGCTGGCTGCAGTGTTTTGCTTTCTCTGTGTGTAGGCAAATAGAGAATCCGGCACTGTTATCGAAAAGTGCTGCCATTGTACCTTACCCTGTCCAGGTGCTGTTCCTCAGGTTTTTTTTTCTGCTGCTCTGGATAGAACAAGCCGCACTTAGTGCACTCCTTAAGAACAGTGCCGAATTTTAGATAAGCTTGTACTGTTGCAAGAGCAAAGTAAGCTTCACCGCAAAGGAAGTGATTTGACGAAGCCACCGTTCTCCAGCAGTCAACAAAGTGGAGGCCCCACTTGCAGCTGTCTGTACGTTTGTGTACTAGTTACCAAAGTGCCCTCGAGAAGCACTCAGCAGAGTGCCGGATGCATAGTGTAATGGTCAATGTGGAAGTAGGCAATGTGTAAATATATACCATAAAACAAGATATATTGAATAAATAGGTGTGTTTCAATAATCATGAAATTGATCCCGGAGTGCGTATATGACCTGTGCTACCCATTTTCTTCGTTCAGCGAACTAGGAGCGCAGAGAAAACACAAAGGACGAAGCGAGGAACCACACAACACGAGCGCTCGTGTTGTGTGGTTCCTCGCTTCGTCCTTTGTGTTTTCTCTGCGCTCCTAGTTCGCTGAACGAAGAAAATGAATTACCAACTGGCCCACATTTTGATCCTTTTGCTGTGCTACCCATTTTTGGTCCAGAATGAATGTAATCTATTCAAGGTCTCTTCCTGCACACATGCATGGATAATTTATGGATGCTTGGTCACCATACAGACATGCATGCATGCAAATTAAAAATTCATAAGTTTCGAATACTGGTGATTATTTCAAAAGCCTTATACTCACTTTAAAAGACACGCAGATAATATGCACTAATTACAGAACCTTACCACATAACGCTCTTTTAAATTATGCATAGCAGATGTGAGCTTTTATGCATGTGAGAATCCCAGATATTAGGCCCCAAAGAAAATTTATGACAAATAAATTAACATGATGCAAATAGTCACTATTTTATTGTACATAGCATACAACCCAAAAAGATTGACAATAGTAAACATGAGCTATGACCTACTGCATCGATTGTAATGGTGATATCTGTGTGAGTGAGGATCAATCTTCTGTTTTTCTAATCTTTTTCTTATGAGTAGACATCTTTTTTGTGACGAGACTTTTTTAACTTTTAACATTCTGACGTCCCTCTTTGCATAGTAGGCAACAATAAATTATTTAGAACAACAAAATATAAGTTAGTGTTACCAGCAGTCCAAAGGCGCTCATTGAGGGTGTTGCCAGTGCCCACACAATTGAAAAAGAAAATGAATAGGAAAGTAGGTGTGTGGTAAAACATATGGGCTTATATAACATGCTTTGGTCATCATGCTAAAAGCCTTGACTACAAACTTGCTCTAGGCTTATTTGCAGCTCTCCCTTTATATATATGTGTGTGTGTGTTTTCTAAACTTGTGCGTTACAAAATCACAAATATTGACAAGGTAATGCAAGTGGTGTTAGATTAATATAATGTGATCATTCAAACACTTGCACAATCCATCTTCAGCTGCCCAGGCGACTTTGGTTCCTTTGACAGAAGTGTGGTCAGGGCGCTCCTTCTCTACAGCATATCCGCACCCGGAAGGCTAAAAATTCGACAGAAGTAATCGCCAACAGTTTCAAAAGACAGACTGTCCGAGATACAATATTCTTTGTCATGCTGGAGTGTTCTTAGTTGTGTGTGAGTAGAAGTCAGCATCAAAATCCGCTTTGTTTTCAACGGGAAACATGCTTGTGGGGGTCCCCGAGGAAAAAAGCTGTGTAAACAACTTGACAGTACCTGGGGGCCTACAGAGAATAGCACGTGCAACACATTTCGGATACAAAAACAAACAGCATAGTGGAAAGGAAACAGATATGAAAGAAACATCTGAGCAATGATTCAGCATGATGCACACGTGAAGCATGAGTTAGGTTTGAGTAAAAAAGTTATTCATCAAGTAATTGTGCACATCCAATTTGAACAAACCGAATAAAGCACTGAAGTTAAATAGGTTTTTCAAAGAATTGTAAAGTACCAATAAGCAGTATTCTAGTCTAGCTCTACTATAGTGTGTCATGTATATAGTACTAGTATTTGCCTGTTAGGTAGGCTGTAGTCATGAATATATTCAGTTTTCTTAATACCTAAATCTTAGTATGTTTCAGTCCAGCTGTTCATGTTCAATAAATAATTGTTTATGGTAGCATTTAGGTTACAAAATTGATGCTAAAAGTTCGGCAGATCCCACATACTTTGGGAATCGATGTTATGCGAAATACGCGGATGCAAGGTGAACGTATTTTTTTTATTGAGCGATCTTATGAAGTGGAGCTCATTATATGAAAAAATTCTCGCAGACACATGTGTTAAACAGCCGCATATGTTTCATTTGTTATGGGGAGATGTTGCACCCGTGGCAACATTAGCAGCTATTTGCAGTTTCGTAACGAAGCCAACAGAAACATGGATATTAGCCACACTAGAAGAGGTAGGCTGGTATGAAGCATTGGTGTTCGCGCTGGGACTCGCAAGGATGGTAGCCCTCAACAGTGCTACAGAAATACTTCACAGCATGGTGCCTGACTGCAATTGACTTTAATTCGACCTCACGGCTGCGTCATAGCAGTTTATATGTAATAGTTATAAAATTTGATAGCCAGTACTGCAACGGCAGTTGATGTTACACAAACATTGGAGACTATTTGTAAGGTATAACAGAGGCCGGGTATGGCTCTGCGGTAGAATACTTAATTGCCAAGCAGAATACTAGGTTTTGATTCCTGCTGGGACACTTAACTTCATTCTTTGCATTTATTTGGTCAATGCTGCCTATGTCACCTTTTTAACATGATAGCGTTGAAGAGCTTGTGTCGCAGAAAACCCGCCGCCGGCGTCTGCCCCGTTGGTTGTGAGCGAAAAATCGTCTGTGCATCTGTGACAGAAAAATCAAGTTACCTAGTTTCCAGAAACTCAAAGAATTCCTACTTATGACCTAATGGAGGCGTGCTGATTGCTGCAAAACAAAACTCCCAAGTCGTACTACTAGACACTCAACACAGGGCTTAACACACGAAAGTCCATTGACATTGGCCAAAAATTATCTTTTGATGTACAGCGCTATTGCTCTTCCCCATTTCATGAACTACACAATGCCATGATAATTGTGCCCTGGCATTTTTGGTGGGCTATGTCACACGAAACAGACAAGGATTATGTCAAAAGAATGGCATCAAATTTTACCGACATGTCGTCGAAATAGAGACACAGGCTACTAGTCTTATATATAATGTAAGTGCATTTAAGGTAAACGCATATAATATAGCTGGTGGCCTTTTTCACTATCTAGGTATCAAAATTCTGCCATGTCAGTCATAGTTTACCGACATTGCAAGCTCAAGAAAAGTGTGGCTCTGAAGGCATCAACACAGCGTTTTGCCAGATCTTCTAAGAAGGCAATCCTTAAAATTGCTATTGTTTGCAATATTTTTGCTATAAATTTCGTGCCTTGCATCCAAATGAACCTCCATCCTACTTGTTTTTTGCATTCGTGCTCTCACTAACTGCTTACCTTGTCTTGTCAAGTGTTCGTTAACATAAATGGGACTACTTAATGTAAAATGAAAGGCCACTGTAGACAGAAGTAAGTTTTTTGTCTTATGCAGAAGATTTCATTTGTGACATCGGGCATAATGCACTACTACTTTTTTAAAACCAGGCATGTTTGTTCCTACTCAGTCTGTAGTGTCAATATCATCACGGTTAATGGTTTTTCTATCATCGCACAAAAATTTCGGACAGCGTCAAAAGAAAACCCTCATCTGGGACGCCTTTGATATCAGATAGGTCAACCTTGAATACAGTGTAAATACTTCAATTTTATTCTGAAGTTTCTTATTTTCACCTGAAAGTTTTTTGTGCCTCTTTCAAGGTGCGACAGGCTCTTCATGCAAAGCCTTTATTTCTAAAGAGAGCGCGTTGACACTGTCACCAGCTTCTTTCCACACTACTCGAAGGACCAAAGTTCAGCCTGAATTTTGTGTTTGAAATATTCTGCCTACCATGACAAACAATTCACAGGAAACATTAGTACTCTTGCTTGGCAGGAGTGCATGCAGTAATAATAACACAATTAAAGCAAGAAACAAGTGTCTCACCTGTGCAAAAATGATTTTGGCAAGCACTGTGAAGACCACACACTTTGCTACCAAACTGAGGGGAATATGGAGAGCACTTCATATAAGTAGGCAGCGTCCAGTAGCTTGGTGAGGCACAGCGCATGAGCAGGGTGAACAGAGCTGATGCTTGAAACAATGGTTCAGAGTTTGCTGGTGCTTGGGCTCCTTGACCTTGTCAGGAACTTTCCTTGAGCAGCCTCACTCACATGAAATGACAGACTGTGCCGAAGAATTTGTGCACCGGTGCAAAAAAATTATTTTGATGAGGTTTGTCTAGACTGCATGCGCTGCTTGCCAAATTGCAGTGAATGGCTAGAAACACATGGCCAACATATATTTAGTGGCAAGCGATTGCGAAATGCAAAAAAGGACATGCTGCAGTATAAATACAACGAAAAACATGCTGGTTTACACGATAAATACAACGAAAAACAGACACGTGAACTTTCAATCACCTTTATAGCTCGCTCATGCACGAAGATGAAGTTAGAACTCTTAGACGAAGACACCCACTTTTACCTGTATCGACTGCGTGTAATTAAGGGATAAGCATGCGTGAGTAATGTTGTTGTCTGCGATCAATAAATTCTGTTCTTGAAGCTGGCCTAATATATGCACAAGTGCATCCATAGAGGCACATTTGCGTTTATTATTATTAATATTATTATTTATTCAATACTGTGAGTTTTTTCAGGCCTATACAAGAGAGGGCGTACAGAGCAAATAACACTTCATATCGTGAAGCTGAAGAGAAAATAAAAATAACAATAAAACAGTATAAAGCAGTAAATGGACAGTGCACATGTGTTTCACTAAAAAAACTATTTAGCATAATAACATCAACGGTAACATTGATATACAGATGCAGGTGGTTAAGCACATGTAGCAATGTGCGAGCACATGCGCGATACACTGTTTCAACCTTTTTTTCGGCGAAGATAGTACGGGATTTATTGCAACGCCTTTGAATGAATTTCTAACAGCGATAAAATTGATTCAGGTGATTGTGAACTTACAACGTCGTTCGGCAAGTCATTCCACAACTCCGTAGCTTCGGGAAAAAAGAATACTTCAACGTGTTACAGCGTGACAGGATTGGGTGTATGCATTGGTCATTGTTATTTCTACTAGAGTGACGGTGCGGAGCTTTAAGGTTATCATTCTTATTTAAATTTACCAGGTTGTTTGAAAGAAGAAAAAGAAATTTCAGGCTGGCTAATTGTGGTCGGCTAGCAAGAGTTGTGACACGTGCTTGCAAACGCAGTGCGGAAACATTCTCCCGCCTGGCATACTTTGAAAAAATAAACCTAAAAGCCCGGTTTTGAATCTTTTCCAATGCATCAATCATGTTCTTTTGGTGCGGGTTTCAAACCATTGCTGCATATTTCAGGACGGGTCTAATGAGCACCTTGTACACTGTTAGTTTAACTTGAGGGGAAGTTCCGGTTAGTTTACGCCTTAAAAAACCTAGTTGTTTTAGTGCACGTGCAGAAATATGATTAATGTGGACATCCCACTTCAACGATAATGTTATTGTGACCCCCAGATACTTTACGGTATTTACGTACTTGATGTCTGCCCCAGAGAAGTTGTACCGAAAGTGAAGTGGCGTCTTTCTATGGGAAATTGTAGTGCACATAGTTTTGTCTGTATTAATTTGCATACCATGTTTTTCACACCATTGCCCAATATTGTCTAAAGATTTGTCAAGTTTCACCTGGTCTTCTGTTGTGCTAGTGGAAGAGTATATGACGCAGTCATCTGCAAAAAGCCTCATTGTAATACCTGGCTCGATAGCAGCGTAGATGTCAATGATGTATATGAAAAAAAGTGTTGGTCCTAGTACGGACCCTTGGGGAACACCAGAGAACACGTTGGCACGGTCGGACTCGACATTATTAAAAGAAACATGCTGGGTGCGGTTTGAAAGATAAACGGCAATCCAATGGAATATTTTTGAGTTAACCCAAAAAGATTCAAGTTTTTGTATGAGCAACGAGTGCAGGACGCGGTTGAATGCCTTAGAAAAATCAATAAATATTGCATATATTTGCAGTCTAGAAATATTAGCTAAAGCAAAGTCATGAGTAATCTCTGAAAGTTGTGTAGTGGTCGAAAGCTTCCTTCTAAAACCGTGTTGGTTCGGATAAAGCAGATTGTTTTTCTCTAGATAGTTTATAGTGCTATGTTTACTATATGCTCCATTAGCTTGCAGCATCTACTTGTCAGTGATATTGCCCTGTATGTGTTGATCAGTTGCTTGTTCCTACTTTTATTCATAGGAATTACTTTTGCACACAACCAATATCAGGAAGCACCACTGTTTTTAATTATAAGCAAAATATCTTTTGCAGAAAAGGGGTTAGCTGAGCGGCATCGCGCTTAAGAAAAGCATTATAAATTTCATCCGGGCCTCGCGATTTTTTACGTCGAGTTGAAGAAGCTGGTTAAGTATGCCAGACTCTGTTATTGTTAACTCTGGCATGTGATTTTCACTGTTAGACGACGGTAAAAATGAAGGCTGCATACGCGTTGAAAGTGATTGGAAGTAAATGTTCAACATTAACTTCCAAGCATCTGCAATAATTCGTGCATCTTCAACAAGACTACCCCATATTTCCATTTTAGTTACGGTGCTATTTGGCTTTGATAAGTATTTCCAAAATTTACGTGGTTGATTTGTCATAAACTCAGTCAGAGCGCTTGAAAAAAAATGGTCTCTTGCAATATTTATTTCCGTCTTTAAGTGGCTTGAAAGCTCCATGAGCGCAGCGGATTTCTTATTATGTTTGCGGAGTCGTTGTACTTTTCTCTTTAGGTGGATTATGTTTGTCGTAATCCACGGCATTTTACGCTTAGATTTCTTTGGCTTAGTAGGTGTGAAGGTTGATTCACAATGCGTGATTCTAGATTTTAGTTTGTTCCATAGATTCACGACACCCGATGACGTATTAAAGAACTCGTCTTGTGATGCTTCAAGAAAATCTATAACACTTTCGTCATTCGCTCAGTCGTTATCTTTAACCGATACGCGTGTCGTTGCGTGTGATACGCGGCCGCCCATGCCATGAAATGTCAATTTTCTGTAGTTATGATACCCATTTGATGTGTTTCTCAGGTAAATGCCATGCAATATGCACCATATGAATATTTTACTACGTAAAATTGCAATACCACTGCATATACATGTCAGTATGCGCATATGCATCCACTGCAGAGAAACCATAAAAGTAAAGGAATACTGACACATGAATTTTTTACCAAGGTAGTGGAGGGCTCCAGAAATTTTGACCACCTGGGGTTCTTCAACGTACACCCAAATCTGAGCACAAAGGCCTACAGAATTTTCACCTCCATCGAAAAAGCAGCCACCAAAGCCGGGATTTCATCCTGCGACCTTCGGGTCAGAAACCGAGTACCTTAGCGAGTAGACCCCTGTGACAGGACTATAATTTCCCTGTTCCCCCGTGTAGGGTGGCTCACCGGCTTTGCTGGTCTGGCTAACCTCCCTGCCTTTCCTTCTCTACCATTTCTTCTCATTAGTTATACGAATGGAGCTTCCTTCAAGCGGCTAACATTCGGACGTTTATAATTTGCCTGAAATTGAGTTCACTAAATGAATATTGTGTGCTGCTTCATTGTGATCATTGATCTAAATTGTTCTGGTTGGCTAAAAAGGCACTACTCTACACTTCTCATCAAACATCACAAGCTGTCTAATGACCATAAGGGGGAAAAGTGGAAATGCTAAGACAAAACATCAATCTTGAACCACATACCATCACAGTAAAGCGGACAAGCTTCTGCAATAATGATCGGTAACCAGGATCTCAAAAACTACAGATAGTGACATAACGTAATGGTTTCCCAACATGGCGTAAAGGCAGCAAAATCACATTGTGCCTAACCTGCTTCAGTATGATAACGATGAGGCCACAACGTTATTGGCCTCTGTATGCTAATAACGATTTACCTTGCAAATCATGTGACACTAACATTCAATACGACGTCATGAATCTTGCATCCTACCATGTGATATAAGTACCAACAAAATGGTTTTTGTGACGTCGGTGCAAGCCAATAAACAACAATCACTTGGTGAACATTATTTTTGATATTATTCAATTGGTCTGATGCGTACATCTTCAAAAAAAGGTAGTTTAGATTTGTTCATTCTTAGATAAATACAATGCCTAATTTTGCATGTCAGCAGCAACATATGCACGCCTTAGGCACGCATACCGTGATGTATAACCTTATTGTGTTTTGAGCAATAAACTAGGTATTCATACACTGCACATACCACAGGTCACTTGTAGATCTTCAGCGAAGACATAAAGAATTT
Source organism: Rhipicephalus microplus (assembly GCF_043290135.1). Lineage (NCBI taxonomy): Eukaryota > Metazoa > Arthropoda > Arachnida > Ixodida > Ixodidae > Rhipicephalus > Rhipicephalus microplus. The sequence goes on from NC_134700.1 coordinate 28,389,585, forward strand.
GTGATATCAGATAAAGCGTTACACTTGTTTTCGAAAGTGTCATTGGAAGTTGTGGTAGAACTTTGTTTTAGAATGTTTGTAGACGTAAAGGTATTCAGCAAAGTTCTAACCCCAAAGCGGGCTGCAGCGCCCACAATTCTTAAAAACCAGAACAATGCAATGATAGGTGAACAGGTGGAACAAGCAGCACCACCGAAATTGCGCTCGAACGAGTGAACTATTGCTCAACCTAGCACTTGCACAGCTAAGGTACGGCTATTCGGCCACTCATAGACAAAATGTATTGACCGAGGCGTGATTGCACGCCTTGAGAACCGCACCTACAGCACGCTGTGTCAAGTTTACGCTAACCTAATTAAGCTGAATATCATGGTAATTTAATTTTATGCGTGCCCGGTGGATGCAAACACATTTGGTCACACAGGAAAACACATCTACTTTATAGTAGTCACACACATTCAATGATCATGTAGCTGTTGAAAAGAGAACGCGTAACGTATAAAACTTTCTCCAGAAACTTCTTTGGCATAGAAAACGAACAAGGCGGCGTAAATACCAACGCAGACACCACGCCATTCTTCTCCATCCTTCTAAAATATATACGCAAAGATGTAATTCAACGCGAATCACAGGAATACTCCCACGCACGCGACACACAGACGACGCTTACGGCTTACAGGTGCAGTCCCCGAACGGCGTCCGACCGCATTGGAAAATTATAATGATTCATAGCGTGCAGAGCATCGCCCGCCGAATCACAGCCGCACAGCGCACATTGCTTTAACCCCCCTCCCCACGGAAAAAATTCGTCCGCGCGTATCGTCCCTGAGCTTAGACTTCAGCCTAATGAAATCAGGCACGCCAACAAGCTCGCTACGTTAATAAAAACTCACTTATCATCTACTAGCTAGGAAAACCTTAGTTCACAACGTTATTCTACTGCAACGGTTATGAGCCGAGAGAGGAGCAGAAGAGCAATTTGCAGAGACAGAGACCAGCCGGCGACCTTACGTCCATCAGCCGTGCCGGCTAGTTTCCCGATGGAGGGGGTGGTGTAGAACGTCGCCGTGGGGATGGTGAACGGCATGAGCGACTGGTTGGTGGTGTCAGGCTGCAGTCTGATGCTGGCGAGTCATCCTTCTGTTAAAATGGCGGAAGGAATTCCTGGGTAGCGAGCCTATAGCGTTTGTTGCGCGATGTTCTGCCGGCCAATGATCATCGTTGACGCCTTCAAAGTTAGGCCAAGTCGGTGGTGGGCCATACCTCGTCTGGCGACAACGGCGACAAAAACGAGAGATGTGTCCTGTCAAACCACAGCTGTAGCAAACAGGTGAAGGGCGACCGACGTTGTAGACTCCGGGATAAGCCGCCCTCGGACGCTGCGAGTAGCAGATACGATCGTCCATGTGCCGATTCGTCATCGTACCCCAATAGACGCGTTGATAACGCGTCCCGTCGTCAGGAAACGTATGGTGGTGCTGTTGTAGGGGATTGGTTCGACTGTCTGCAACAGCTGACGTAGCTGACAGCGAAGAAACCACTCGTGCAGCTTTGCGAGGTTGATTAAAAACGCAATCGAGCTGGTCAGCCTTGACGGCGTTCATTGATTTACTGCGTCGCTCGAGTTCCTCGCGGACAATTTGCCTCATAGTTGTAGCAAGGTCCCAATGGATACTGCAGCTGTCCTCAATGCTTGCAAAAGTCGCAACATTCGCCAACCTGCCGAACTTTGGCGTGATACGGTGTGGCTTCAAGGTCTCAAATGTGCGGCAATGACGGATCCCGTCAGCTACCGAATTGAGGCTCTCTTTACCAATCAAGTAGGTATACACGTCTTCAGCAATACCTTTCAGAAGGTGCCCGACCTTGTCCTCTTCGGACTTGCGAGGATTCGCCGTCTTACACAGCTTCAGGATCGTCTCAATGTACGTGGTACAAGTCTCACCTGGCACTTGAGCACGCTGAAGTAATGTCTGCTCGGCTCACTTAAATTTCGCAGTGGAATCCCCAAAGCACTCTGTGAGTTGGATAGCGAAGTGATCCCAGGTTGTTAGCTACTCTTCGTGGTTCTCGAACCACACAAGAGCAGTGTCTGTCAGGAAGAGAGCAACACACTCTAGCTGAGCCGTAACATCCCAGCCGTTGCACTTGCTCACGCGTTTGTAGTGTGTCAGCCATTTTTTCACGTCCTCACCGGGTTTCTATGAGAAAGGGCGTCGCTCCAACTGACGCATCCAGGCACCAGGTGTCCGCGCCGAAGGAGTTGAAGATGACTGTAGGTGACCGTCGTATGACATCGCAAGTTCCGGTAGTGTTGGAGGCAGTCGTGCGAGGCGTCAGCTTCGGCGAGGACCTAGCGGCAGTGGCTTCGTCGTCTTGGGTGAGTACCCAGCACCTCCACCACAAACCTGTTGCGGTTAAAGTCGAAGGGTGTTTATTAGCAGAGCGGAGTTGATGGTTTGGTAGTACAGGCGTCGGTCTCTGCGTTAGTTCACGTGTTCCTCCTCTTCTCCTCTCTCCGCTCATACCCGTTGCAATACTATAAAGTTTCCGGTGTTAACCACGGCAGGAGCCGACGCCGTGAGCGGAAGCACAGCAGCCTGGATCGGGCGCGCCACGGCCTTGGCGAGAGAAGCAAAGAACAACTACCTACTTTTTTAGTTTGGCGAGCACTCGACGGTACAAAGCAGCCGGTCCTCTCTTGAGTATAGTGCACTTTCGTAACAAGCAGCACCGACAGAACACGAAAGACAGTGCAAGCACACTTTGAACGACATAAAAAATTGTCTTTAAACGCTCTGCGCATGGCCGTTGTGGCCTCCAGGAAGATTCCGCCATTTCTGTCCTTCTGACGCCACCGATCCGCATTTGCGCACATATTCTTTTATATGATAAGTAAATAGAATATTTCTGCTTAAACGTATGGTAAAAAGTAGTGAAAATAGAAGATACGCTAATATGTAATGCATAGGATATTTATTAACTTCCAAAAAGAAGAAAGAACATAACGCGTAATCGCGCGAAATTTGAAACGTTAGCTTGCTTGTGTATTTCTTACACCGATACCTTGTTAACATCTGTACATTGGTTAAGTGGTTAAGCTGGCTGTTAAAAATAGTGTTAAAATGGTTGTAGATTAGTAAAAATCACAGGAAGCAAGCAAACTTCGTCTCAACAAAGTATGCCTACTGGTTGGAAAACATTATTTTGGCTGTCTTCAGTGAATTTTCTTCAGGAAGAGGCTTTAGTCAAGGCTTATTTTAACTTGCTTTGAAGAATATTTCTATAAACAAAAGCAAGAAAACCCTTCTTTATTGTTATAAAGAAGGGAATAGAACGTCAAAGTCGATAGCCCGCCATAAAAATTGGTAACACGTGTCAACTGATACATTGTAAGGTCAAGAAATATTTGTACAACACAAAAACTATTTTCTCTACCACGGTCTTGTTGGTTTGTATTTCTTTGCGTCAACAAATGTATGATTTATATATACTGTCATGGACAAAGTTTTGTTCGCAATGTTAAGCGGTGCCAACGAGGTCGAGCGCTCTATATGTGTAAGTCACAATCCTGTTATAGCTCTACAAGCTGCGTACTCCGCCATTGGCTAGTGAGCTTGTGGCACATAACTTGGTCAGCGCCGGCCGTGAGGCGACAAGAAAAAGGCAGCAAAAATGCCAGAACCAGTGCAGAACTTACGTTCAGCTGGGCACTACCGCTATTCAGATATTCGTTACTGCGGTGGGGCTACTAATGAGACCATAGTGTCTAATCAGGAGACTTCTAAAAGCTGTTGATTATGCTCTGTGACCACGTTGCTCACAAAGTTTTGTCGGCGACTGTGCACTCTAATGGATGCTCAACAGCACGCATTAGTTGTTGCACCTTTTTTGCACCCTAGTTTCAACCCTTTTGATGTGTGCACCCTTTTGGTTCCGCTTGTAGGATCATGAGGCGAGAATAGGGTGCTCAAAGGGGGTGCGTAGGGTGTCGGCACCCTTTTTGACACCCTGTTACATATTCGGCGTCTGAAACGGCTGACGGGTGCTGAGAAACAGGCGACGCAAGCAGTGCCAGGAGACAAACGCGGTTTATTCACTCAGCGACGAACTTTTTTTGCGCTGTCGAACCAATTAGAGGGCGGCAGAAACAAAAACAAAAGGAAAGCCAAACGAAAGAGTGCGTCAAGCCGGGCGAATGTTAGAACCCGGCCAAAGCTACCCATGTCGGAAGGCGTTCAAGAAGATGGCGCTTCTTGAACAACTGAAGGTAGGAACAGGTGGCCAACATTCGAGTCAAGTCTGTCTAAACACTGGGCTGACCGCACGTTTCACACGCTCACATTGTTCTTGTGCTTGACACAGGTGAAGACGACGGGATGCATGGTGGTACATGCGGACACGTTGTGGTTGGCACTCGAACAAGGGACGAAGATGGCACTTGGTGTCCTCAGGCACCAACAAGCTCGCAGAGTGTTTGAGTCTCCCAGGAGGAGGGGACAATAAGAACAGGCTTCGGTCACCAATTGGTGCTCGGACGCCACGCATGTAGCGAGAAAGAGCTGGCAGAAGACACCTGGCGCAGGGTTGGACTCGTCAGGCGGCATGAAGAGATCTAAAACAGCATAATGAACAAGTGCAAGGGGAGCAGTAACTACATCAGGAGTAACCTGACGCCCAAGTTTGGGAAAGCCCGACTGTCGAATTCACCGGGAGCAGATAACACGAAACCAAACCTACAATGGAGAAGCCTGTGCCGAAATGCATGCACACACAATGGGAGGGAGAGAAAAAGAAACACTAGGGAGTGCGGCTGAGGCAGTTAGCATTTGCATGCTCTTTGCCTTTCTTGTGCCGCACTGTGAAATCAAATTGTTGGAGTGCGAGGCTCCACCTCATCAAGCGGCCATTTTTGTTTAACATCTGGTTGAGCCACACCAAAGGGGTGTGATCGGTTTCGAAAACAAAGGAAGACCCTTTCAGATAACACGAGAGCTTTTCAAGGGCCCACACCAAGCGGGCGCATTCTTTTTCCGTTGTGCTGTGTTCCTGCTCACGAGACGTGACCTTTCTACTCGCGTAGATAACAGGGTGTTCCTCGCCTTTTTCGTTCCCTTTACTTAGAACGACGCCCATCCCGCGTTCACTGGCGTCACACTGAACTAGGAAAGGGAGGGAGTAATCTGGTCCCGCGAGAACCGGTTGGCTGACAAGAATATTTTTAATCTCGGCAAACGCTGCCCTTCGAGTCGTATCCCAGCGCAGTGTAGTTGGTTCGATCTTGCGAAGAGCGTCTGTGAGGGGACTAGCTATGTTGACGAAGTTAGGAATATAGCTTCTGTAGTATTCAGCTAAACAAAAAAAATGAAGGCATTTCGGTCTTTGTTTTCGGCAAAGGAAAGCTAGTGATCGCGTCAACTTTTAGTTCGGAAGGACGTCACGTCCCTTGGCCAACAACATGCCCCAAGTAGTGGACGTGGGTCTTCGCAAGACAACATTTAGTCATTTTCAGAGTCAAGCCTGCTTTGCGTAGTCGAAGGAGGACCTCCTGTAAATGTCCCAAATGTTCTGGCCGAGAATACCGCGATGTCGTACCGGATGTTCGAGAATACCGCGATGTCATCGAGGTAGGGTAGAGCAAATGACTGCGTCCGCGGGCACCTCATTCATTAGTTTTGAAAATACGAACGGTGCGTTCTTAAGACCAAAAGTCAGCAGAAGTGGGCGATATGTGCCTGTCGGAGTCATGAAAGTGGCTAGCTGGCTGGCGTTTTCCGTGAGTGGCACTTGCCAGAAGCCGCGGACTAGATCCAACGTGGAAACATACTGTGCTGCGGAAACTTTTTCGATTAGGGTTTCGACGTTAGGAATGGGAAACAACTTGGTCTTTGTAATCGCATTCAATTTTCGATAATTAATGCATGGTCGGGGTTCCTTGCCAGGACTTTCTATTATAAACATTAGTGACATGTATTCACTCTCCCCCGGCACGATTAGACCCAGGGCCAACATGTTTTAAATGCAATCGTTCAACAGCTTCTCGTGACGGGATGAAAATCTGCGCATCCTGGTTCGGAAGGGTTGGTCAGATGTCAACCCGATTTCGTGTTCGACAAGGTTTGTTCTGCCGGGGTGGAGGCTGAACAAATAGCTGAAGTTGCTGATAAGCATTTTCAACTGCTTTCTTTGTTTGACTGTTAAAGAGGCTTGTGTAGCTACAGACTCAAATATGCCTTCAGTTGACGGGGAAGACCAAAGGGTCGGCACTGGAGGGACTGGAACATTTATTTCCTCTGGTTCGTTTAAGACGATGCTCAGCGTTTCCGTGCGTTCGACAAAGGGCTTTATAGGAATGCAGTGGTGAGTGTCACATCGTTGCGCTTGCCGGGCGTCGTGACTAAATAAGTGGTGTCGGAGAGCTTTTGTTTAACAGTGACTGGCCCGTCCCATGCTACTTCCAGTTTATTTGCCTTTGACGACTTCAGAAGGAGTACTTTGTCGCCTTCCTTGAAGGTTCGTGCACGTGCGGATCTGTCGTAGTACACTTTTGCGCGTTTTTGAGCTTCAGCCATCTTAATGTGCGCCAATCCCTGCGATTCACGTAGGCACTTCAACAACGTTAGCGCGTGCTCGACCACTGTTTTGTCCACGAATTTGTCTTCCCTCTTTTCCTTCAACAACGTTAGAGGGGAACGAAGCGCTCGGCCGTAAGCGAGTTCCGCTGGCGTGGATCTAGTCGCTTCCCGAGTAGCGGTGCGTAGAGCAAAGAGCATCACGGGAATAGCCGCGTCCCATTCAGTGCCCTTATTGAAGCAGAGCGCACGCAGAATTCGCTTCATTACTCAATGAAGTTTTTTGACCGAATTACTCTGCGGATGGTACACAGAGCTGTGGTGAATGGATATGCCGCACTTCTTGAGGAATGCCGTGGTAAGCGCGCTTGTGAAAACAGATCCTTGGTCCCATTGGATTTCACTGGGGAATCTAATTCTGGCAAATACAGCGAGTAGCGCGTTAACAACCACTGTGGAGCCTAATTCCGGCAACACCACTGCTTCGGGAAACTTCGTCGCGGGGTAAATGAGCGTAAGCAAGTACCTATTGCCTGCCGCTGTTTCTGGTAAGGGCCCTACATTGTCGATTACCAATTTGCAAACAGGTTCTCCAATCAAAAGTACTTCGACAAAAGGCGCCTTGAGTTGTTCGTTTGGCCGTCCCGTCCTTTAGCAAACGCTGCAGGAACGCACCCAGTTCTCGGAGTCTTTGAAGCACATCGGCCAGTAGTAATCATTCAGCAGTCTGCTCTTGGTCTTGTTTCTTCCTAAATGACCAGCCCAGCTGTCACTGTTAACCAAACTCAGCAGCGCAAGGTGATACTTTTAGAAAACTACAAGCTGCTCGAAACATCGACCGTTTTTGGTCTTGAATTTTCTGTACAACTTGCCGTCATTGACAATGAATGACACTGGTCCTTTTTGTTTCCGTCTCGATCTTTCCCAGCACGTCTGCACTGACTCGTCGTTTGCCTGCTCCATCTTGAGAGCGCTTTTGTCAACCTTGGCCAGAAGCTGAAAATTTTCACTGACTGGGCTTAACGATTCGCCTCCGGACGTGGAAGCGACGGGAGTGGTGTTATCAGTGCTTTCAGTGGCTGGCGTGGCTAAGGCGAATGCGCTCGTTGCAGCAGTTTGCGCCGAAGCACTGTTGGCACTGTCAGCTGCAATTTCGGTGGCACGAGTAGCGCTGGCTGTGCGCGCTCTGGTGATAGACCTCGTGAACACCATTATGGGGTTCGCATTAGGTTCCATTCCTGCATTTTGCAAGCCCCTCATCGATCTGTTAGAAACCAATGTACGAGATTTTTCCAGGGAGCTTGTCCGAAACAGCCGCTTCAGTCTGTAATTCCCCGAAATGACCTTGCATTTCAATTCTTGCGACCAGCAAGCACTTCGTGTCGGGCTCTAGTGCCTGACCCACCCACACACACGATCCTGTGAAGTGCTCGGGCTGAACAAATGACGGGTGGAGGATATGAAATGTCACTCCTGTATCACGCAGAACCTTGCAACTGATGCCGTTCACCGCCATGTCATACGTGTAGGTTGCCTGTACCCTTGAAAGATTGCATGTAGCCTTGAAAGGTTGCATGTACACGCGCATGTCGACGCTATCATTGCGTTCAAGGCTCTGCAGTTGCATCTCTTTCAACTTCATTTCTACCTCTTGCTGTTTCAAATGCAGGGAGACTGCCTTCCAACATTCCTCTACTTCGTCATCTTTCGCTCCGCAGGTCGATATTGCCTCGATAATTTTAGGCTTACGCATTGACTTCTGCACTTTGATGCCTAACTCTTCAGCTAGCAACACAAGGTTGGGCTTCGTTAATGACTCGAGATTCATGACTGCTGATAAGAAAAGTAACTCTTACACGTAATACTTAAATCTGCCAAAGTCAAAAAATCCTCTACTACAAAGAAAATGTCGTTAATGCTCCCAATGAAGTAAAACAAGCCGTGCTCTCACCAAACAGACGCCAAGGGCTACCGCCGACGCATGCTCAAAACCGCCTCCACCGCTGCCACTAGCTGTTACATATTCGGCATCTGAAACAACCGACGGGAGCCGAGGAACAGACGACGCAAACAGTGCCAGGAGACGAACGCGGTTTATTCACTCAGCGACGCATTTTTTATGCTTTTATGCGTTGTCGAACCAATCAGAGGGTGGCAACAACAGAAACAAAAGGAAAGCCAAACGAAAGAGCGCGGCAAGCCGGGCGAATGTTACAACTCTTATGGGTCAGAATTGGTTTAGTGTGCAGTTCTAATTTTGTAACGACAGCTTAAGTTGTACAGCTTTCCTAATATTATATTGGCGTAACGCCGTTGCAAGCGAAAAAATTTATGACGGCGTTTAGTATTATAGGTGTAGTTCTTTTATTAAGTGTGAAATTGTAGGCAAGCGTTGCTGCATTTGGGTTTGAGAAATATAACTTGTATATTATGTCCACAGTAAACACGCACACTTACACAGGCACACAAAAACGTAATATTTTCTTTTTTTTGTGGGAAGGGGAGTGCAGCAGAACGACTAACTTTGGCAATTGGTGGTTGCTGTAAGTACGTGTATATATTTTATTATACCCTGAATAGTAAAATCACAATAACATTTCGTGGTGTAGGTGGTTCAGATTTCCTTCTCGCCCCTCTACTTACGGCCTCCTGGTTCTGCGCGCGTTTGACACTGTACTTTTTTCATCCCACAGCTTCCTGAGCGCAGCTAGATTCCAATAAATCGACTCAGTTATTCTTAATATTGTAGACGCTTCCTCAACAAAGACAGAGTTGAGAGAAGAAATCAGAATAAGACACGCCCTTTCTAAATATTTTCGATCTCTCACAAGGACTTTTATGAAGCTCAAATTCTGTAGATTGGCGTGTCATACTTCAAGGGTTATGACATCATGTGCTAGACATGAATGATGCGTAGGTACGAAGAAATCTGCATCAAAAAACCGCACCGGCGAAGCCGGATTGCATAGCAGTTCTTGCGCGTGGTGCGTGGCTCTTTCATTATTATTCGGCTGCAGCGCCGCAGCCTCGGGCAATGCTGAAGGCATCAGGCGGCGAGGCACGATCACGCCACTCAACATTTGTAGTACATTCTAGCATTGCCTAGAATAGGGTGTCTAGAATGGCGAGGTGTGAAAAACGCCCACAGAAACTGGTACCCTAAGTGCACCGATGCTGCAAGGAGCGCTGTACGCAGGGGCCATGCACGCGCTCCTTGCGGAGGAGCGTTGGGGAGGAGCGTTGGACTAGGAAGGTTTTCAGCTACTTTTACATGAAGAATGTCGATACAAAATGGAGGAATCGAACCAAAAAATTGACGGGTAACAACTTAGAAAACAGCAGCGGGCCAAACCAAAAAGACTATCTGTTTAGAAGAAGGTGAAGAAAATGTGGAGAATTGGCATGATTAAGAAGTCTGCACTAGAGATCTATCAAACTTTTAAGCAGCAAATTTCCAAGGAAAAGATCTACGATAATACTCGGTGTAGTTCTCTACTGCTTGAGGCCAGGACAGAAGTATTGTGAACCAAGACATATCGTTTCAACGAAGGGGTAGACACGGTATGCAGGGCGTGTGGAGAGGAAGAGGGAACTGCCGAACAGTTGATGATGTTCCGTAAAGGGCTTCTCCTAAATTTCAGGATGATGGCGCAGAGTTTATCAAAGCACTGCGGTTTAGAGACAGGGAGGGCAAAAGAGACTTTAAGCGGGTAGAATTAACTAGAAGGAGGTTATCTGATTGGTAGTTTAAGTCAAGACACGAGTGAAAACTAAAGCATTCATTGCAAAGTACCAGTCCTATACTTCACTATTTAAAGAAAAAAAGATAAATCTAGTTGGTGGTTCACTAAGTATTACGGCTAGGTGGCGATAGCCGCCGCCCGATCTAAAGGGTAAAGCCACATCGATCTATCCATCGTGGCCCTACTTGTGAGCTGTGCGGATGTGTTTTCGCGCGCTGCGCCTGTTCGTCAGATTCAAGGTCGTGCAAGGTTGTGCAATGTCTGTTGGTGCAGAAGCAGCGCGCAAAGAAAGATAAGTTCCCTTCAATTTTTGTGTTTGTGAACACCATTATTATTTTTTCACTCCTAATCAATTACTAGCGTTGTGAGTACTGTTGATGTGGGACACGGGCAATGTTGCAGGACCTTGACCACATGAACGGGGTAGGCGGCTCTTTTGAAAAAGTTCGGGGTGCCCGGATAGTTGTTAAACGGCAAGAGCAGCACACGAAGGGGACTTACTTGGAGTATACTAGCGAAATTTATCACGTGTGTGCGCGGTGTAGGCGGCAGCTTCTAACAGTTGTTGAGGTAGGAGTGTTAGTGGAGGCGGCTAGATAGCGGGACTAGGGTTGAGCTTAGGGCTGTCGGGTGCTTGGTCCAATGGTCGGGAGGTTGATGGCTAAGAAGGCTAGGAAAACCACGGGTGAGAGTGAGCTGGTGCACTGCGAAGAATGCAAGTGCTCCTTGAACGAGACAGAATTCTCAAGTTTGGCCGAAGCGTAAAGGCGAGCTTCGTGTGCAGGCTGTGCGAGACAATGGAGATGGCCGTGTAACGCATGGAGGCTAGTATCGAGGGGCTTCAGGGGGAGCTTAGGACGGAATGGGAGCAGAGGATAGAACTCCAAAAACAGCTGGGAGCGTCGCGTGAGCGGGAGGAGGCTACAACCAGCCTATTAGAGCAAATGAAGCGCAACCTTCGAAAAGAAAGGGAAGGGCGGACAAAGCTCGAGCAGCGAGTAAAGGAGCTAATGGCACTTTGCCCCAGCCTTGACCGGTGTGAGACGGAAAGCATGGGTAGGGGAGACGGTGACAGGCGGGAAGGAACAGGTGAGAAGGGAGGTCAGGGGGCTGCAGTGTTCGGCCACAGCATAGAGGCTCCGAGAACATACAGCTCGGTGGCGCGGCCGTCTTTGAGCAGGTCAGGAACACAGAACAGACAGCCAAGAGAAAAACAGGTGAAGCAAACAGGGCCGCCATCACAAAAAGGAAGTCAGCGATCGGAGCATTGAAGGGCCCTGGTGGTGGGGGACTCTAACGTGGCCAGGGTTAGGGGTGTCGTATTGAAGACAGTAAAGGAAGATGGCAGAGTGAGGGTGGAGTACCAGTCAGGAAAGAGCATGGTGGATGCACTGGCCAAAGCTCAGGATGTTGTAGAGGACAGCATGGAGGGCGAAAATCTCGTCATTATTCATGCTGGGCTCAATGATGGGTTGAAGGGCAAGGATCAGAACCTTCAAAGACGTTTAGAAGAGGGGATGCGTTAGCTCCAAGAAGTTTCTGAGAGTGTGCCTTTCAATAAAAGGTCCTTCGACGGGTAAAGTCAGGCTAAATTGGCGATAGAGAAGTAGCGGAAGGGGACACGCGTCCCCAGAAAGGAAGGCATGGTCGATAAGAACAGGTTTGCGACCACTATGTCGACAGTTTTTTAAAAGAAATGCTTCTGGACCTAAATTCAGGGTGGAACCAAACACCAAAGGACAATGGCGAATCTTCCTCCGCACTTCAGGAATCTTAAGTGTCACGAAGAAAGCCGCTCAAAATCACGAATGCGGCGGGATAGCAAAGTTGGGCTAGGAGCTCGCGCTCATTGTGGCCTCTGGCGATCGCGAAAGTGGCAGAGAAAACGACCGTCACGTGCAAGGCTGAAAGCGTGAAGGTCAGCTGCAAGTTTTTCGCAGATCGCGACCCAGACTTTCTGGAAGAAAATTATTTGAATATTCTTCCAGATTTGAACCTTTGAAATAAAGTTTTCCTTTGTATGTAAGGTTTGATAAGAAAACAGACTGGTTTCAAAAGGTTCGTGCCAAACGCGGTATGTTGTTGTTCCTGGAAAGATTTACAAACAAACGCGCCGTTAGAAGATTTTTAGATGGTACGGAAGCGTACGTTTGGTCGGGAGGTGTTACAGCGCTCTATAAGTACGAATAGAGCTAAAACACGTGAAAGAACCCAGCGCGCTCTTTATCCAAGTGGCTGGCATGAGTGGCTGGCATGATAATGTAACATTAACCAAACAAGACGATTACGCAAGCTTTACTTCCGTCACTTTGGTTTTGATAGAATGCTTAGGTATTGTGTGATAGTTTAGGCGGAGCGTTACATGTTGCCGAAAGTCGAGGTAGGAGCGACAATTTTGACAGTTATAAGATGCAGCCGAATCTATTCTTAAATATTTGAGTCTGTCAAGATGTGTCCTACTAGAGACGTGAACAACAGTAACGTTGGAGCTTGGGTTATAGCATCCGCAGAGAGCTCGCGTGATGGCTTAAGTTTTTCTTCGTGTGTAAACATAACTCATGCGAGAATTCTTCGTTTTGAACTTTTCGTTGTTTTGCAAGGGTCCTTTTAGGTGCTGTAAAAGCCTAGTGAAGCCAGCTTGAAGACTGGCTTACTAGATTACCAAGTCAGATATGTAGCGGTGGAGCATTGTCCTCTCTCGGGGCTACTGCCTTTGTTATCTAAGAATGGCCACCTGCTGCGTGGAAGCCTCGTTTTGCAACAGTATACGTTTGACATACGTTTCAAAGAGAGGGATACTCCTAGGCAACGCTGAGTGTTTAAGTCGCTGTCCCTGACGCGAATGGCATTCTCGAGAGTTCTGAAATATTTTTTTCCTGACCTAGACGAGGTCCAATGATTAGCTTTTGTTGTTGTGTTGTTGTGTTTTTGAGTTCATTGAACTCATGGTGAGTACATTGAAGACACCACTATTCAAGGTTTCAGGTTAGGTGTGCTTCCAGTGTTGTTATTCTGTTCACTCAAACGTAGGAGAAAAATTTATAATCACTAGTGTACTTTTTAATTATATGTTAAAAGGTAAATATGCCTGGTGGGGTTTGACGGAATTCTCTGGCGCTCACTAGGTGAGTGGTTGTGTTTCATATGCGTATGTGATGTCTGTTGAGCCAAAATGAAGCAGGTGGTCACTACTTCAAGGACAGTCTCCACCAGACCAGACGTCAGCGCTGATCTCTCCGAACTGTGAATCCAAACCTCAGTCCATTGAGATATTCACCCCACCGCGCGAGAGACTGTTACGATCGCCATCATTATTGCAGTTTTTCGGCCTTTGTGAACAGGACGAAAATATTTCGACGCATTCCAAGCAAGGGTGTGCCGTCATAGCGGGTTGATTTCCTCTCGGCAAAACCTGAACGAGGGGTTCGGGACTGGTTCGCGCAAAGAAAACGCACGAGCCAAGAGAGGCCATTGTGAGCGTGACTCAAGAAAGGCCTTTCTGTTTGCTGCGAGCAAGGCTTTCGAGGCAGACAAGGAGGCAGCTGGGCCATTTTCGAGGTCACCGAGGAGCTGAAAATCTCGGAACCAGCATGGTATTTGCAGTTCAGGCTGAAAGCTAAAGCCAAACTTGTTGTGGCTGCATCAAGCGAGGGGAAGCAGAGTCTTGGATATTCGCAGCTAAGCCCTTGCTTCTAGCAAACGAGGAATGGAATGCGGGGTTGAAGGGAAAGAAAAGGCACTATGTGCTGCAGCCCTTGCGGGAGCCCGCCTCCACGACGAGGGATTAGTCGACCACTCCTCCTTCCCCCTTTCTCCATAGGATCGGCTGAATGGGGTGGCATATTTTGACAATATGCTGGCCCACCACTACATTGTCCTACCCAAACAGTCAAGCAAATTTGACACGTGTACTGGCAGCCGGTTTTTCTAACCTCACCAAGCTGCCAGAAGAATCTTGGAAGCTGAAGTCATCGGACGTGCGCGAAACTTGGTGACGTGTGCGAAAACGTCGGTGCAGTGCGTTGGTGACCATATTTGGGCATCGTGTAGATTGTGCCTTCTCCTCATGCATTGTGTGGTGTCTTTCTTCTCCTTCGCGGGTGGAGCACCTAGACCATGGAGCGCCTTATTGGCGGAAGCCGCGGACAATGTGCCCAGGGTCGACAACAAGGCGCTATATAAGCCGAAGGCTTTCGTGTATTTGAAGTTCTACAGTTCAGCGGTTCTCAAGTACCGTTCTTGATTTCTACTTGATCACTTGATCCCCTCTTTTTGAATTCTCAGATACAAACCACGTAAATAAATTGTTGTCGTTTTTAAGATCGCCTCACCTGACTTGTTCGACAATAGGTCCTAGGACGGGGGCCCGCTACCAAACTGAGACCCGTGGGTACCCGGAGTCCCAACAGTAGTAATCACAAACATATCAAGGTAAGTTTCGGGCGAGCAGTGAAAGTAGGATGGCGACAAGACGAGTTACTACAGAAATATCTTCATTTAAAAAGGTAAATAGAAACTGCTACTAAACAAATTGAGAAAGTAATCACTGAGGATAATAAAAAGTGTGGACATGCACAAATATAATTAGACTGTTTGAGCAAGAGCTTGCTAAGGCACGTGAAAAGTCACCCCGGAAAAGAAAACACAAGCCCAAGATTCGGTGGGATGATTAAGTTAAGAGAGCCATAGCAAAACGTCAGGAAGCCTCTAGGGAACACAGACATGCTAAGCATCGGGGTGAACTGACAGATGACGTTGAAAGAAAATGGGCCTTTTTTCTAAGCTCTAGAAGGGAAGCATCCCTCCTGATCAATGAAAAGATTACAAGAAAGGGTGCTCAGTGGCTGGCAGAAGTACATAAAAAGGACAGAAAGGCAGCTGCGAAATTTCGGAACCATCTAAACTCACTAAGATAAGAAACAAGTCTAGAGCAGAGGTTTCTAACTACAGCTCAAGGTGCTAGGCTAAAAGGGGACAAAGCTATTGAATATATAAGAACAAGGGTGACAGAAAATTTCAACAAAGTGCCATATGCACCACCATAGACAAAGTTTGATAAACCGGCGCAATGACTCCATTTTCACAACGAGAGTGGGAAAGGGCTGAGGAAAGTGTTCCAAGTAGTACATCAACGGGCCCAGATGGCATTCCAATTATGCTGATATAGACATTGGGTCCGAAGTCTAAACAGACTTTGAGAGAGGCAGTGAGCAGAACAATAATCGATGGTGAACTCCTCGATGGATGGAAACTTAGTAGGATGAGCACGATTTATAAAAGAAAGAGGACAAAGCTGACATAATTAACTACCATCCTATAACAGCGACATCCGTGGTCTACAGGCTGGTGATGCAGGTTATAAAGAAAAGACTGCAGGCGTGGATAGAGGATAAGGGGATGCTGGGGGAACTGCAGAATTGGTTTCGGAAACACAGTGGTTGGAAGACAATCTGTGCTCACTGATGCAGTACATCCAAATAGAAGAAAAGGAACTCAGGCCCCTGAGGCTAGAATTTTTAGATATCACGGGAGCGTACGATAGCGATGTTAAAGAGGTTTTGGGGGGAATGCTGGACACACGAGGTGCGGAAGATGGAGTCACTAATCTTTTAATGGAAGTCTGTAAAAGTAACAAGGTAGTTATAAAGTAGAAAAAATAGGTATCCA